>NC_138185.1:76843309-77443309 GCF_964194105.1 Spermophilus citellus | reverse complement strand
TTTTCACCCAAACTGGATGATACTTTCAGGTAATGATCAGTACACTAAGCCCACTTGGTTCCCCAAATTTCGTTCTTCTATGTTGAAGCGTTCGTTTCCAGTAACAGTTTGAATTTTGTCGTTTCACTCTGTTTTCTCCTATATTGATAGATGTATTTGGAACACTAAATCAAACACGGTTTGTGCTAGCTTCTTGAAACTTGACACAGTAAAGCAGTTTCACATTCTAACTCTATGTTTTGTTTCCTTTTCATGTAGCCCTAAGCAGTGACTGGCGAGAAACACTTTCATTGAAAGGGGTTGCAAGCTTCCAAAAATTACGAGTCTCCAGAAATCTCAGCAAATATTTTTTCACCCAAACTGGATGATACTTTCAGGTAATGATCAGTACACTAAGCCCACTTGGTTCCCCAAATTTCGTTCTTCTATGTTGAAGCGTTCGTTTCCAGTAACAGTTTGAATTTTGTCGTTTCACTCTGTTTTCTCCTATATTGATAGATGTATTTGGAACACTAAATCAAACACGGTTTGTGCTAGCTTCTTGAAACTTGACACAGTAAAGCAATTTCACATTCTAACTCTATGTTTTGTTTCCTTTTCATGTAGCTTTAAGCAGTGACTGGCGAGAAACACCTTCATTGAAAGGGGTTGCAAGCTTCCAAAAATCACGAGTCTCCAGATATCTCAGCAAATATTTTTTCACCCAAACTGGATGATACTTTCAGGTAATGATCAGTACACTTGGCCCACTTGGTTCTCCATATTTCGTTCTTCTATGTTGAAGCGTTCGTTTACAGTAACAGTTTCCACTCTGGCATTACACTCTGTTTTCTCCTATATTGATAGATGTATTTGGAACTCTAAATCAAACACGGTTTGTGCTAGCTTCTTGAAACTTGACACAGTAATGCAGTTTCACATTCTAACAATATGTTTTGTTTCCTTTTCATGTAGCCCTAAGCAGTGACTGGCGAGAAACACTTTCATTGAAAGGGGTTGCAAGCTTCCAAAAATTACGAGTCTCCAGAAATCTCAGCAAATATTTTTTCACGCAAACTGGATGATACTTTCAGGGAATTATCAGTACACTAAGCCTACTTGGGTTCCCAAATTTCGATCTTCTATGTTGAAGTGTTCGTTTCCAGTAACAGTTTCCATTCTGGCATTTCACTCTGTTTTCTCCTATATTGATAGATGTATTTGGAACTCTAAATCAAACACGGTTTGTGCTAGCTTCTTGAAACTTGACACAGTAAAGCAGTTTCACATTCTAACTCTATGTTTTGTTTCCTTTTCATGTAGCCCTAAGCAGTGACTGGCGAGAAACACTTCCATTGAAAGGGGTTGCAAGCTTCCAAAAATTACGAGTCTTCAGAAATCTCAGCAAATATTTTTTCACCCAAACTAGATGATACTTTCAGGTAATGATCAGTACACTAAGCCCTCTTGGTTCCCCAAATTTCGTTCTTCTATGTTGAAGCGTTCGTTTCCACTAACAGTTTCCACTCTGGTATTTCACTCTGTTTTCTCCTATGTTGATAGATGTATTTGGAACTCTAAATCAAACATGGTTTGTGCTAGCTTCTTGAAACTTGACACAGTAAAGCAGTTTCACATTCTAACTCTATGTTTTGTTTCCTTTTCATGTAGCCCTAAGCAGTGACTGGCGAGAAACACTTTCATTGAAAGGGGTTGCAAGCTTCCAAAAATTACGAGTCTCCAGAAATGTCAGCAAATATTTTTTCACCCAAACTGGATGATACTTTCAGGTAATGATCAGTACACTAAGCCCACTTGGTTCCCCAAATTTCGTTCTTCTATGTTGAAGCGTTCGTTTCCAGTAACAGTTTGAATTTTGTCGTTTCACTCTGTTTTCTCCTATATTGATAGATGTATTTGGAACACTAAATCAAACACGATTTGTGCTAGCTTCTTGAAACTTGACACAGTAAAGCAGTTTCACATTCTAACTCTATGTTTTGTTTCCTTTTCATGTAGCTTTAAGCAGTGACTGGCGAGAAACACCTTCATTGAAAGGGGTTGCAAGCTTCCAAAAATTACGAGTCTCCAGAAATCTCAGCAAATATTTTTTCATGCAAACTGGATGATACTTTCAGGGAATTATCAGTACACTAAGCCTACTTGGGTTCCCAAATTTCGATCTTCTATGTTGAAGTGTTCGTTTCCAGTAACAGTTTCCATTCTGGCATTTCACTCTGTTTTCTCCTATATTGATAGATGTATTTGGAACTCTAAATCAAACACGGTTTGTGCTAGCTTCTTGAAACTTGACACAGTAAAGCAGTTTCACATTCTAACTCTATGTTTTGTTTCCTTTTCATGTAGCCCTAAGCAGTGACTGGCGAGAAACACTTCCATTGAAAGGGGTTGCAAGCTTCCAAAAATTACGAGTCTTCAGAAATCTCAGCAAATATTTTTTCACCCAAACTAGATGATACTTTCAGGTAATGATCAGTACACTAAGCCCTCTTGGTTCCCCAAATTTCGTTCTTCTATGTTGAAGCGTTCGTTTCCACTAACAGTTTCCACTCTGGCATTTCACTCTGTTTTCTCCTATATTGATAGATGTATTTGGAACTCTAAATCAAACATGGTTTGTGCTAGCTTCTTGAAACTTGACACAGTAAAGCAGTTTCACATTCTAACTCTATGTTTTGTTTCCTTTTCATGTAGCCCTAAGCAGTGACTGGCGAGAAACACTTTCATTGAAAGGGGTTGCAAGCTTCCAAAAATTACGAGTCTCCAGAAATGTCAGCAAATATTTTTTCACCCAAACTGGATGATACTTTCAGGTAATGATCAGTACACTAAGCCCACTTGGTTCCCCAAATTTCGTTCTTCTATGTTGAAGCGTTCGGTTCCAGTAACAGTTTGAATTTTGTCGTTTCACTCTGTTTTCTCCTATATTGATAGATGTATTTGGAACACTAAATCAAACACGATTTGTGCTAGCTTCTTGAAACTTGACACAGTAAAGCAGTTTCACATTCTAACTCTATGTTTTGTTTCCTTTTCATGTAGCTTTAAGCAGTGACTGGCGAGAAACACCTTCATTGAAAGGGGTTGCAAGCTTCCAAAAATTACGAGTCTCCAGAAATCTCAGCAAATACTTTTTCACCCAAACTGGATGATACTTTCAGGTAATGATCAGTACACTAAGCCCACTCGGTTCTCCAAATTTCATTCTTCTATGTTGAAGCGTTCGTTTCCAGTAACAGTTTCCATTCTGGCATTTCACTCTGTTTTCTCCTATATTGATAGATGTATTTGGAACTCTAAATCAAACACGGTTTGTGCTAGCTTCTTGAAGCTTGAGACAGTAAAGCAGTTTCACATTCTAACTCTATGTTTTGTTTCCTTTTCATGTAGCCCTAAGCAGTGACTGGCGAGAAACACTTTCATTGAAAGGGGTTGCAAGCTTCCAAAAATTACGAGTCTCCAGAAATCTCAGCAAATATTTTTTCACCCAAACTGGATGATACTTTCAGGTAATGATCAGTACACTAAGCCCACTTGGTTCCCCAAATTTCGTTCTTCTATGTTGAAGCGTTCGGTTCCAGTAACAGTTTGAATTTTGTCGTTTCACTCTGTTTTCTCCTATATTGATAGATGTATTTGGAACACTAAATCAAACACGATTTGTGCTAGCTTCTTGAAACTTGACACAGTAAAGCAGTTTCACATTCTAACTCTATGTTTTGTTTCCTTTTCATGTAGCTTTAAGCAGTGACTGGCGAGAAACACCTTCATTGAAAGGGGTTGCAAGCTTCCAAAAATTACGAGTCTCCAGAAATCTCAGCAAATACTTTTTCACCCAAACTGGATGATACTTTCAGGTAATGATCAGTACACTAAGCCCACTCGGTTCTCCAAATTTCATTCTTCTATGTTGAAGCGTTCGTTTCCAGTAACAGTTTCCATTCTGGCATTTCACTCTGTTTTCTCCTATATTGATAGATGTATTTGGAACTCTAAATCAAACACGGTTTGTGCTAGCTTCTTGAAGCTTGAGACAGTAAAGCAGTTTCACATTCTAACTCTATGTTTTGTTTCCTTTTCATGTAGCCCTAAGCAGTGACTGGCGAGAAACACTTTCATTGAAAGGGGTTGCAAGCTTCCAAAAATTACGAGTCTCCAGAAATCTCAGCAAATATTTTTTCACCCAAACTGGATGATACTTTCAGGTAATTATCAGTACACTAAGCCCACTTGGTTTCCCAAATTTCGATCTTCTATGTTGAAGTGTTCGTTTCCAGTAACAGTTTCCATTCTGGCATTTCACTCTTTTTTTCTCCTATATTGATAGATGTATTTGGAACTCTAAATCAAACACGGTTTGTGCTAGCTTCTTGAAACTTGACACAGTAAAGCTGTTTCACATTCTAACAATATGTTTTGTTTCCTTTTCATGTAGCCCTAAGCAGTGACTGGCGAGAAACACTTTCATTGAAAGGGGTTGCAAGCTTCTAAAAATTACGAGTCTCCAGAAATCTCAGCAAATATTTTTTCACCCAAACTGGATGATACTTTCAGGTAATGATCAGTACACTTGGCCCACTTGGTTCTCCAAATTTCGTTCTTCTATGTTGAAGCGTTCGTTTCCAGTAACAGTTTCCATTCTGGCATTTCACTCTGTTTTCTCCTATATTGATAGATGTATTTGGAACTCTAAATCAAACACGGTTTGTGCTAGCTTCTTGAAACTTGACACAGTAAAGCAGTTTCACATTCTAAGTTTTGTTTCTTTTTCATGTAGCCCTAAGCAATGACTGGCGAGAAACACTTTCATTGAAAGGGGTTGCAAGCTTCCAAAAATTACGAGTCTCCAGAAATCTCAGCAAATATTTTTTCACCCAAACTGGATGATACTTTCAGGTAATGATCAGTACACTAAGCCCACTTGCTTCCCCAAATTTCGTTCTTCTATGTTGAAGCCTTCGTTTCCAGAAACAGTTTGAATTTTGTCATTTCACTCTGTTTTCTCCTATATTGATATATGTATTTGGAACTCTAAATCAAACACGGTTTGTGCTAGCTTCTTGAAGCTTGAGACAGTAAAGCAGTTTCACATTCTAACTCTATGTTTTGTTTCCTTTTCATGTAGCCCTAAGCAGTGACTGGCGAGAAACACTTTCATTGAAAGGGGTTGCAAGCTTCCAAAAATTACGAGTCTCCAGAAATCTCAGCAAATATTTTTTCACCCAAACTGGATGATACTTTCAGGTAATGATCAGTACACTAAGCCCACTTGGTTCTCCAAATTTCATTCTTCTATGTTGAAGCGTTCGTTTCCAGTAACAGTTTCCATTCTGGCATTTCACTCTGTTTTCTCCTATATTGATAGATGTATTTGGAACTCTAAATCAAACACGGTTTGTGCTAGCTTCTTGAAACTTGACACAGTAAAGCAGTTTCACATTCTAACTCTATGTTTTGTTTCCTTTTCATGTTACCCTAAGCAGTGACTGGCGAGAAACACTTTCATTGAAAGGGGTTGCAAGCTTCCAAAAATTACGAGTCTCCAGAAATCTCAGCAAATATTTTTTCACCCAAACTGGATGATACTTTCAGGTAATGATCAGTACACTTGGCCCACTTGGTTCTCCATATTTCGTTCTTCTATGTTGAAGCGTTCGTTTCCAGTAACAGTTTGAATTTTGTCGTTTCACTCTGTTTTCTAATATATTGATAGATGTATTTGGAACACTAAATCAAACACGGTTTGTGCTAGCTTCTTGAAACTTGACACAGTAAAGCAGTTTCACATTCTAACTCTATGTTTTGTTTCCTTTTCATGTAGCTTTAAGCAGTGACTGGCGAGAAACACCTTCATTGAAAGGGGTTGCAAGCTTCCAAAAATCACGAGTCTCCAGAAATCTCAGCAAATATTTTTTCACCCAAACTGGATGATACTTTCAGGTAATGATCAGTACACTAAGCCCTCTAGGTTCCCCAAATTTCGTTCTTCTATGTTGAAGCGTTCGTTTCCAGTAACAGTTTGAATTTTGTCGTTTCACTCTGTTTTCTCCTATATTGATAGATGTATTTGGAACTCTAAATCAAACACGGCTTGTGCTAGCTTCTTGAAACTTGACACAGTAAATCAGTTTCACATTCTAACTCTATGTTTTGTTTCCTTTTCTTGTAGCCCTAAGCAGAGACTGGCCAGAAACACTTTCATTGAAAGGGGTTGCAAGCTTCTAAAAATTACGAGTCTCCAGAAATCTCAGCAAATATTTTTTCACCCAAACTGGATGATACTTTCAGGTAATGATCAGTACACTTGGCCCACTTGGTTCTCCATATTTCGTTCTTCTATGTTGAAGCGTTCGTTTACAGTAACAGTTTCCACTCTGGCATTACACTCTGTTTTCTCCTATATTGATAGATGTATTTGGAACTCTAAATCAAACACGGTTTGTGCTAGCTTCTTGAAACTTGACACAGTAAAGCAGTTTCACATTCTAACTCTATGTTTTGTTTCTTTTTCATGTAGCTTTAAGCAGTGACTGGCGAGAAACACTTTCATTGAAAGGGGTTGCAAGCTTCCAAAAATTACGAGTCTCCAGAAATCTCAGCAAATATTTTTTCACGCAAACTGGATGATACTTTCAGGGAATTATCAGTACACTAAGCCTACTTGGGTTCCCAAATTTCGATCTTCTATGTTGAAGCGTTCGTTTCCAGTAACAGTTTCCATTCTGGCATTTCACTCTGTTTTCTCCTATATTGATAGATGTATTTGGAACTCTAAATCAAACACGGTTTGTGCTAGCTTCTTGAAACTTGACACAGTAAAGCAGTTTCACATTCTAACTCTATGTTTTGTTTCCTTTTCATGTAGCCCTAAGCAGTGACTGGCGAGAAACACTTCCATTGAAAGGGGTTGCAAGCTTCCAAAAATTACGAGTCTTCAGAAATCTCAGCAAATATTTTTTCACCCAAACTGGATGATACTTTCAGGTAATTATCAGTACACTAAGCCCACTTGGTTTCCCAAATTTCGATCTTCTATGTTGAAGTGTTCGTTTCCAGTAACAGTTTCCATTCTGGCATTTCACTCTTTTTTCTCCTATATTGATAGATGTATTTGGAACTCTAAATCAAACACGGTTTGTGCTAGCTTCTTGAAACTTGACACAGTAAAGCTGCTTCACATTCTAACAATATGTTTTGTTTCCTTTTCATGTAGCCCTAAGCAGTGACTGGCGAGAAACACTTTCATTGAAAGGGGTTGCAAGCTTCTAAAAATTACGAGTCTCCAGAAATCTCAGCAAATATTTTTTCACCCAAACTGGATGATACTTTCAGGTAATGATCAGTACACTTGGCCCACTTGGTTCTCCAAATTTCGTTCTTCTATGTTGAAGCGTTCGTTTCCAGTAACAGTTTCCATTCTGGCATTTCACTCTGTTTTCTCCTATATTGATAGATGTATTTGGAACTCTAAATCAAACACGGTTTGTGCTAGCTTCTTGAAACTTGACACAGTAAAGCAGTTTCACATTCTAAGTTTTGTTTCTTTTTCATGTAGCCCTAAGCAATGACTGGCGAGAAACACTTTCATTGAAAGGGGTTGCAAGCTTCCAAAAATTACGAGTCTCCAGAAATCTCAGCAAATATTTTTTCACCCAAACTGGATGATACTTTCAGGTAATGATCAGTACACTAAGCCCACTTGCTTCCCCAAATTTCGTTCTTCTATGTTGAAGCCTTCGTTTCCAGAAACAGTTTGAATTTTGTCATTTCACTCTGTTTTCTCCTATATTGATATATGTATTTGGAACTCTAAATCAAACACGGTTTGTGCTAGCTTCTTGAAGCTTGAGACAGTAAAGCAGTTTCACATTCTAACTCTATGTTTTGTTTCCTTTTCATGTAGCCCTAAGCAGTGACTGGCGAGAAACACTTTCATTGAAAGGGGTTGCAAGCTTCCAAAAATTACGAGTCTCCAGAAATCTCAGCAAATATTTTTTCACCCAAACTGGATGATACTTTCAGGTAATGATCAGTACACTAAGCCCACTTGGTTCTCCAAATTTCATTCTTCTATGTTGAAGCGTTCGTTTCCAGTAACAGTTTCCATTCTGGCATTTCACTCTGTTTTCTCCTATATTGATAGATGTATTTGGAACTCTAAATCAAACACGGTTTGTGCTAGCTTCTTGAAACTTGACACAGTAAAGCAGTTTCACATTCTAACTCTATGTTTTGTTTCCTTTTCATGTTACCCTAAGCAGTGACTGGCGAGAAACACTTTCATTGAAAGGGGTTGCAAGCTTCCAAAAATTACGAGTCTCCAGAAATCTCAGCAAATATTTTTTCACCCAAACTGGATGATACTTTCAGGTAATGATCAGTACACTTGGCCCACTTGGTTCTCCATATTTCGTTCTTCTATGTTGAAGCGTTCGTTTCCAGTAACAGTTTGAATTTTGTCGTTTCACTCTGTTTTCTAATATATTGATAGATGTATTTGGAACACTAAATCAAACACGGTTTGTGCTAGCTTCTTGAAACTTGACACAGTAAAGCAGTTTCACATTCTAACTCTATGTTTTGTTTCCTTTTCATGTAGCTTTAAGCAGTGACTGGCGAGAAACACCTTCATTGAAAGGGGTTGCAAGCTTCCAAAAATCACGAGTCTCCAGAAATCTCAGCAAATATTTTTTCACCCAAACTGGATGATACTTTCAGGTAATGATCAGTACACTAAGCCCTCTAGGTTCCCCAAATTTCGTTCTTCTATGTTGAAGCGTTCGTTTCCAGTAACAGTTTGAATTTTGTCGTTTCACTCTGTTTTCTCCTATATTGATAGATGTATTTGGAACTCTAAATCAAACACGGCTTGTGCTAGCTTCTTGAAACTTGACACAGTAAATCAGTTTCACATTCTAACTCTATGTTTTGTTTCCTTTTCTTGTAGCCCTAAGCAGAGACTGGCCAGAAACACTTTCATTGAAAGGGGTTGCAAGCTTCTAAAAATTACGAGTCTCCAGAAATCTCAGCAAATATTTTTTCACCCAAACTGGATGATACTTTCAGGTAATGATCAGTACACTTGGCCCACTTGGTTCTCCATATTTCGTTCTTCTATGTTGAAGCGTTCGTTTACAGTAACAGTTTCCACTCTGGCATTACACTCTGTTTTCTCCTATATTGATAGATGTATTTGGAACTCTAAATCAAACATGGTTTGTGCTAGCTTCTTGAAACTTGACACAGTAAAGCAGTTTCACATTCTAACTCTATGTTTTGTTTCTTTTTCATGTAGCTTTAAGCAGTGACTGGCGAGAAACACTTTCATTGAAAGGGGTTGCAAGCTTCCAAAAATTACGAGTCTCCAGAAATCTCAGCAAATATTTTTTCACGCAAACTGGATGATACTTTCAGGGAATTATCAGTACACTAAGCCTACTTGGGTTCCCAAATTTCGATCTTCTATGTTGAAGTGTTCGTTTCCAGTAACAGTTTCCATTCTGGCATTTCACTCTGTTTTCTCCTATATTGATAGATGTATTTGGAACTCTAAATCAAACACGGTTTGTGCTAGCTTCTTGAAACTTGACACAGTAAAGCAGTTTCACATTCTAACTCTATGTTTTGTTTCCTTTTCATGTAGCCCTAAGCAGTGACTGGCGAGAAACACTTCCATTGAAAGGGGTTGCAAGCTTCCAAAAATTACGAGTCTTCAGAAATCTCAGCAAATATTTTTTCACCCAAACTAGATGATACTTTCAGGTAATGATCAGTACACTAAGCCCTCTTGGTTCCCCAAATTTCGTTCTTCTATGTTGAAGCGTTCGTTTCCACTAACAGTTTCCACTCTGGTATTTCACTCTGTTTTCTCCTATGTTGATAGATGTATTTGGAACTCTAAATCAAACATGGTTTGTGCTAGCTTCTTGAAACTTGACACAGTAAAGCAGTTTCACATTCTAACTCTATGTTTTGTTTCCTTTTCATGTAGCCCTAAGCAGTGACTGGCGAGAAACACTTTCATTGAAAGGGGTTGCAAGCTTCCAAAAATTACGAGTCTCCAGAAATGTCAGCAAATATTTTTTCACCCAAACTGGATGATACTTTCAGGTAATGATCAGTACACTAAGCCCACTTGGTTCCCCAAATTTCGTTCTTCTATGTTGAAGCGTTCGTTTCCAGTAACAGTTTGAATTTTGTCGTTTCACTCTGTTTTCTCCTATATTGATAGATGTATTTGGAACACTAAATCAAACACGATTTGTGCTAGCTTCTTGAAACTTGACACAGTAAAGCAGTTTCACATTCTAACTCTATGTTTTGTTTCCTTTTCATGTAGCTTTAAGCAGTGACTGGCGAGAAACACCTTCATTGAAAGGGGTTGCAAGCTTCCAAAAATTACGAGTCTCCAGAAATCTCAGCAAATATTTTTTCACGCAAACTGGATGATACTTTCAGGGAATTATCAGTACACTAAGCCTACTTGGGTTCCCAAATTTCGATCTTCTATGTTGAAGTGTTCGTTTCCAGTAACAGTTTCCATTCTGGCATTTCACTCTGTTTTCTCCTATATTGATAGATGTATTTGGAACTCTAAATCAAACACGGTTTGTGCTAGCTTCTTGAAACTTGACACAGTAAAGCAGTTTCACATTCTAACTCTATGTTTTGTTTCCTTTTCATGTAGCCCTAAGCAGTGACTGGCGAGAAACACTTCCATTGAAAGGGGTTGCAAGCTTCCAAAAATTACGAGTCTTCAGAAATCTCAGCAAATATTTTTTCAACCAAACTAGATGATACTTTCAGGTAATGATCAGTACACTAAGCCCTCTTGGTTCCCCAAATTTCGTTCTTCTATGTTGAAGCGTTCGTTTCCACTAACAGTTTCCACTCTGGCATTTCACTCTGTTTTCTCCTATATTGATAGATGTATTTGGAACTCTAAATCAAACATGGTTTGTGCTAGCTTCTTGAAACTTGACACAGTAAAGCAGTTTCACATTCTAACTCTATGTTTTGTTTCCTTTTCATGTAGCCCTAAGCAGTGACTGGCGAGAAACACTTTCATTGAAAGGGGTTGCAAGCTTCCAAAAATTACGAGTCTCCAGAAATGTCAGCAAATATTTTTTCACCCAAACTGGATGATACTTTCAGGTAATGATCAGTACACTAAGCCCACTTGGTTCCCCAAATTTCGTTCTTCTATGTTGAAGCGTTCGTTTCCAGTAACAGTTTGAATTTTGTCGTTTCACTCTGTTTTCTCCTATATTGATAGATGTATTTGGAACACTAAATCAAACACGATTTGTGCTAGCTTCTTGAAACTTGACACAGTAAAGCAGTTTCACATTCTAACTCTATGTTTTGTTTCCTTTTCATGTAGCTTTAAGCAGTGACTGGCGAGAAACACCTTCATTGAAAGGGGTTGCAAGCTTCCAAAAATTACGAGTCTCCAGAAATCTCAGCAAATACTTTTTCACCCAAACTGGATGATACTTTCAGGTAATGATCAGTACACTAAGCCCACTCGGTTCTCCAAATTTCATTCTTCTATGTTGAAGCGTTCGTTTCCAGTAACAGTTTCCATTCTGGCATTTCACTCTGTTTTCTCCTATATTGATAGATGTATTTGGAACTCTAAATCAAACACGGTTTGTGCTAGCTTCTTGAAGCTTGAGACAGTAAAGCAGTTTCACATTCTAACTCTATGTTTTGTTTCCTTTTCATGTAGCCCTAAGCAGTGAGTGGCGAGAAACACTTTCATTGAAAGGGGTTGCAAGCTTCCAAAAATTACGAGTCTCCAGAAATCTCAGCAAATATTTTTTCACCCAAACTGGATGATACTTTCAGGTAATTATCAGTACACTAAGCCCACTTGGTTTCCCAAATTTCGATCTTCTATGTTGAAGTGTTCGTTTCCAGTAACAGTTTCCATTCTGGCATTTCACTCTTTTTTCTCCTATATTGATAGATGTATTTGGAACTCTAAATCAAACACGGTTTGTGCTAGCTTCTTGAAACTTGACACAGTAAAGCTGTTTCACATTCTAACAATATGTTTTGTTTCCTTTTCATGTAGCCCTAAGCAGTGACTGGCGAGAAACACTTTCATTGAAAGGGGTTGCAAGCTTCTAAAAATTACGAGTCTCCAGAAATCTCAGCAAATATTTTTTCACCCAAACTGGATGATACTTTCAGGTAATGATCAGTACACTTGGCCCACTTGGTTCTCCAAATTTCGTTCTTCTATGTTGAAGCGTTCGTTTCCAGTAACAGTTTCCATTCTGGCATTTCACTCTGTTTTCTCCTATATTGATAGATGTATTTGGAACTCTAAATCAAACACGGTTTGTGCTAGCTTCTTGAAACTTGACACAGTAAAGCAGTTTCACATTCTAAGTTTTGTTTCTTTTTCATGTAGCCCTAAGCAATGACTGGCGAGAAACACTTTCATTGAAAGGGGTTGCAAGCTTCCAAAAATTACGAGTCTCCAGAAATCTCAGCAAATATTTTTTCACCCAAACTGGATGATACTTTCAGGTAATGATCAGTACACTAAGCCCACTTGCTTCCCCAAATTTCGTTCTTCTATGTTGAAGCCTTCGTTTCCAGAAACAGTTTGAATTTTGTCATTTCACTCTGTTTTCTCCTATATTGATATATGTATTTGGAACTCTAAATCAAACACGGTTTGTGCTAGCTTCTTGAAGCTTGAGACAGTAAAGCAGTTTCACATTCTAACTCTATGTTTTGTTTCCTTTTCATGTAGCCCTAAGCAGTGACTGGCGAGAAACACTTTCATTGAAAGGGGTTGCAAGCTTCCAAAAATTACGAGTCTCCAGAAATCTCAGCAAATATTTTTTCACCCAAACTGGATGATACTTTCAGGTAATGATCAGTACACTAAGCCCACTTGGTTCTCCAAATTTCATTCTTCTATGTTGAAGCGTTCGTTTCCAGTAACAGTTTCCATTCTGGCATTTCACTCTGTTTTCTCCTATATTGATAGATGTATTTGGAACTCTAAATCAAACACGGTTTGTGCTAGCTTCTTGAAACTTGACACAGTAAAGCAGTTTCACATTCTAACTCTATGTTTTGTTTCCTTTTCATGTTACCCTAAGCAGTGACTGGCGAGAAACACTTTCATTGAAAGGGGTTGCAAGCTTCCAAAAATTACGAGTCTCCAGAAATCTCAGCAAATATTTTTTCACCCAAACTGGATGATACTTTCAGGTAATGATCAGTACACTTGGCCCACTTGGTTCTCCATATTTCGTTCTTCTATGTTGAAGCGTTCGTTTCCAGTAACAGTTTGAATTTTGTCGTTTCACTCTGTTTTCTAATATATTGATAGATGTATTTGGAACACTAAATCAAACACGGTTTGTGCTAGCTTCTTGAAACTTGACACAGTAAAGCAGTTTCACATTCTAACTCTATGTTTTGTTTCCTTTTCATGTAGCTTTAAGCAGTGACTGGCGAGAAACACCTTCATTGAAAGGGGTTGCAAGCTTCCAAAAATCACGAGTCTCCAGAAATCTCAGCAAATATTTTTTCACCCAAACTGGATGATACTTTCAGGTAATGATCAGTACACTAAGCCCTCTAGGTTCCCCAAATTTCGTTCTTCTATGTTGAAGCGTTCGTTTCCAGTAACAGTTTGAATTTTGTCGTTTCACTCTGTTTTCTCCTATATTGATAGATGTATTTGGAACTCTAAATCAAACACGGCTTGTGCTAGCTTCTTGAAACTTGACACAGTAAATCAGTTTCACATTCTAACTCTATGTTTTGTTTCCTTTTCTTGTAGCCCTAAGCAGAGACTGGCCAGAAACACTTTCATTGAAAGGGGTTGCAAGCTTCTAAAAATTACGAGTCTCCAGAAATCTCAGCAAATATTTTTTCACCCAAACTGGATGATACTTTCAGGTAATGATCAGTACACTTGGCCCACTTGGTTCTCCAAATTTCGTTCTTCTATGTTGAAGCGTTCGTTTCCAGTAACAGTTTCCATTCTGGCATTTCACTCTGTTTTCTCCTATATTGATAGATGTATTTGGAACTCTAAATCAAACACGGTTTGTGCTAGCTTCTTGAAACTTGACACAGTAAAGCAGTTTCACATTCTAAGTTTTGTTTCTTTTTCATGTAGCCCTAAGCAATGACTGGCGAGAAACACTTTCATTGAAAGGGGTTGCAAGCTTCCAAAAATTACGAGTCTCCAGAAATCTCAGCAAATATTTTTTCACCCAAACTGGATGATACTTTCAGGTAATGATCAGTACACTAAGCCCACTTGCTTCCCCAAATTTCGTTCTTCTATGTTGAAGCCTTCGTTTCCAGAAACAGTTTGAATTTTGTCATTTCACTCTGTTTTCTCCTATATTGATATATGTATTTGGAACTCTAAATCAAACACGGTTTGTGCTAGCTTCTTGAAGCTTGAGACAGTAAAGCAGTTTCACATTCTAACTCTATGTTTTGTTTCCTTTTCATGTAGCCCTAAGCAGTGACTGGCGAGAAACACTTTCATTGAAAGGGGTTGCAAGCTTCCAAAAATTACGAGTCTCCAGAAATCTCAGCAAATATTTTTTCACCCAAACTGGATGATACTTTCAGGTAATGATCAGTACACTAAGCCCACTTGGTTCTCCAAATTTCATTCTTCTATGTTGAAGCGTTCGTTTCCAGTAACAGTTTCCATTCTGGCATTTCACTCTGTTTTCTCCTATATTGATAGATGTATTTGGAACTCTAAATCAAACACGGTTTGTGCTAGCTTCTTGAAACTTGACTCAGTAAAGCAGTTTCACATTCTAACTCTATGTTTTGTTTCCTTTTCATGTTACCCTAAGCAGTGACTGGCGAGAAACACTTTCATTGAAAGGGGTTGCAAGCTTCCAAAAATTACGAGTCTCCAGAAATCTCAGCAAATATTTTTTCACCCAAACTGGATGATACTTTCAGGTAATGATCAGTACACTTGGCCCACTTGGTTCTCCATATTTCGTTCTTCTATGTTGAAGCGTTCGTTTCCAGTAACAGTTTGAATTTTGTCGTTTCACTCTGTTTTCTAATATATTGATAGATGTATTTGGAACACTAAATCAAACACGGTTTGTGCTAGCTTCTTGAAACTTGACACAGTAAAGCAGTTTCACATTCTAACTCTATGTTTTGTTTCCTTTTCATGTAGCTTTAAGCAGTGACTGGCGAGAAACACCTTCATTGAAAGGGGTTGCAAGCTTCCAAAAATCACGAGTCTCCAGAAATCTCAGCAAATATTTTTTCACCCAAACTGGATGATACTTTCAGGTAATGATCAGTACACTAAGCCCTCTAGGTTCCCCAAATTTCGTTCTTCTATGTTGAAGCGTTCGTTTCCAGTAACAGTTTGAATTTTGTCGTTTCACTCTGTTTTCTCCTATATTGATAGATGTATTTGGAACTCTAAATCAAACACGGCTTGTGCTAGCTTCTTGAAACTTGACACAGTAAATCAGTTTCACATTCTAACTCTATGTTTTGTTTCCTTTTCTTGTAGCCCTAAGCAGAGACTGGCCAGAAACACTTTCATTGAAAGGGGTTGCAAGCTTCTAAAAATTACGAGTCTCCAGAAATCTCAGCAAATATTTTTTCACCCAAACTGGATGATACTTTCAGGTAATGATCAGTACACTTGGCCCACTTGGTTCTCCATATTTCGTTCTTCTATGTTGAAGCGTTCGTTTACAGTAACAGTTTCCACTCTGGCATTACACTCTGTTTTCTCCTATATTGATAGATGTATTTGGAACTCTAAATCAAACATGGTTTGTGCTAGCTTCTTGAAACTTGACACAGTAAAGCAGTTTCACATTCTAACTCTATGTTTTGTTTCTTTTTCATGTAGCTTTAAGCAGTGACTGGCGAGAAACACTTTCATTGAAAGGGGTTGCAAGCTTCCAAAAATTACGAGTCTCCAGAAATCTCAGCAAATATTTTTTTCACCCAAACTGGATGATACTTTCAGGTAATGATTAGTACACTAAGCCCACTTGGTTCTCCAAATTTCGTTCTTCTATGTTGAAGCGTTCGTTTCTAGTAACAGTTTGAATGTTGTCGTTTCACTCTGTTTTCTCCTATATTGATAGATGTATTTGGAACTCTAAATCAAACACGGTTTGTGCTAGCTTCTTGAAACTTGACACAGTAATGCAGTTTCACATTCCAACAATATGTTTGGTTTCCTTTTCATGTAGCCCTAAGCAGTGACTGGCGAGAAACACTTTAATTGAAAGGGGTTGCAAGCTTCCAAAAATTACGAGTCTCCAGAAATCTCACCAAATATTTTTTCACCCAAGCTGCATGATACTTTCAGGTAATGATCAGTACACTAAGCCCACTTGGTTCCCCAAATTTCGTTCTTCTATGTTGAAGCGTTCGTTTCCAGTAACAGTTAGAATTTTGGCGTTTCACTCTGTTTTCTCCTATATTGATAGATGTATTTGGAACTCTAAATCAAACACGGTTTGTGCTAGCTTCTTGAAACTTGTCACAGTAAAGCAGTTTCACATTCTAACTCTAAGTTTTGATTCCTTTTCATGTAGCCCTAAGCAGTGACTGGCGAGAAACACTTTCATTGAAAGGGGTTGCAAGCTTCCAAAAATTACGAGTCTCCAGAAATCTCACCAAATATTTTTTCACCCAAACTGGATGATACTTTCAGGTAATGATCAGTACACTAAGCCCACTTGGTTCTCCAAATTTCGTTCTTCTATGTTGAAGCGTTCGTTTCCAGTAACAGTTTGAATTTTGTCGTTTCACTCTTTTTTCTCCTATATTGATAGATGTATTTGGAACTCTAAATCAAACACGGTTTGTGCTAGCTTCTTGAAACTTGACACAGTAAAGCAGTTTCAGATTGTAACTCTATGTTTTGTTTCCTTTTCATGTAGCTTTAAGCAGTGACTGGCGAGAAACACTTTCATTGAAAGGGGTTGCAAGCTTCCAAAAATTACGAGTCTCCAGAAATCTCAGCAAATATTTTTTCACCCAAACTGGATGATACTTTCAGGTAATGATCAGTACACTTGGCCCACTTGGTTCTCCATATTTCGTTCTTCTATGTTGAAGCGTTCGTTTACAGTAACAGTTTCCACTCTGGCATTACACTCTGTTTTCTCCTATATTGATAGATGTATTTGGAACTCTAAATCAAACATGGTTTGTGCTAGCTTCTTGAAACTTGACACAGTAAAGCAGTTTCACATTCTAACTCTATGTTTTGTTTCTTTTTCATGTAGCTTTAAGCAGTGACTGGCGAGAAACACTTTCATTGAAAGGGGTTGCAAGCTTCCAAAAATTACGAGTCTCCAGAAATCTCAGCAAATATTTTTTCACCCAAACTGGATGATACTTTCAGGTAATGATTAGTACACTAAGCCCACTTGGTTCTCCAAATTTCGTTCTTCTATGTTGAAGCGTTCGTTTCTAGTAACAGTTTGAATGTTGTCGTTTCACTCTGTTTTCTCCTATATTGATAGATGTATTTGGAACTCTAAATCAAACACGGTTTGTGCTAGCTTCTTGAAACTTGACACAGTAAAGCAGTTTCACATTCCAACAATATGTTTTGTTTCCTTTTCATGTAGCCCTAAGCAGTGACTGGCGAGAAACACTTTCATTGAAAGGGGTTGCAAGCTTCTAAAAATTACGAGTCTCCAGAAATCTCAGCAAATATTTTTTCACCCAAACTGGATGATACTTTCAGGTAATGATCAGTAACTAAGCCCACTTGGTTCTCCAAATTTCGTTCTTCTATGTTGAAGCGTTCTTTTCCAGTAACAGTTTCCATTCTGGCATTTCACTCTGTTTTCTCCTATATTGATAGATGTATTTGGAACTCTAAATCAAACACGGTTTGTGCTAGCTTCTTGAAACTTGACACAGTAATGCAGTTTCACATTCTAATAATATGTTTTGTTTCCTTTTCATGTAGCCCTAAGCAGTGACTGGCGAGAAACACTTTCATTGAAAGGGGTTGCAAGCTTCCAAAAATTACGAGTCTCCAGAAATCTCACCAAATATTTTTTCACCCAAGCTGCATGACACTTTCAGGTAATGATCAGTACACTAAGCCCACTTGGTTCCCCAAATTTCGTTCTTCTATGTTGAAGCGTTCGTTTCCAGTAACAGTTTGAATTTTGTCGTTTCACTCTGTTTTCTCCTATATTGATAGATGTATTTGGAACTCTAAATCAAACACGGTTTGTGCTAGCTTCTTGAAACTTGACACAGTAAAGCAGTTTCACATTCTAACTCTATGTTTTGTTTCCTTTTCATGTAGTCCTAAGCAGTGCCTGGCGAGAAACACTTTCATTGAAAGGGGTTGCAAGCTTCCAAAAATTACGAGTCTCCAGAAATCTCAGCAAATATTTTTTCACCCAAACTAGATGATACTTTCAGGTAATGACCAGTACACTAAGCCCTCTTGGTTCCCCAAATTTCGTTCTTCTATGTTGAAGCGTTCGTTTCCAGTAACAGTTTGAATTTTGTCGTTTCACTCTGTTTTCTCCTATATTGATAGATGTATTTGGAACACTAAATCAAACACGGTTTGTGCTAGCTTCTTGAAACTTGACACAGTAAAGCAGTTTCACATTCTAACTCTATGTTTTGTTTCCTTTTCATGTAGCTTTAAGCAGTGACTGGCGAGAAACACTTTCATTGAAAGGGGTTGCAAGCTTCCAAAAATTACGAGTCTCCAGAAATCTCAGCAAATATTTTTTCACCCAAACTGGATGATACTTTCAGGTAATGATCAGTACACTAAGCCCACTTGGTTCTCCAAATTTCATTCTTCTATGTTGAAGCGTTCGTTTCCAGTAACAGTTTCCATTCTGGCATTTCACTCTGTTTTCTCCTATATTGATAGATGTATTTGGAACTCTAAATCAAACACGGTTTGTGCTAGCTTCTTGAAACTTGACACAGTAAAGCAGTTTCACATTCTAACTCTATGGTTTGTTTCCTTTTCATGTAGCTTTAAGCAGTGACTGGGGAGAAACACTTTCATTGAAAGGGGTTGCAAGCTTCCAAAAATTACGAGTCTCCAGAAATCTCAGCAAATATTTTTTCACCCAAACTGGATGATACTTTCAGGTAATGATTAGTACACTTGGCCCACTTGGTTCTCCATATTTCGTTCTTCTATGTTGAAGTGTTCGTTTCCAGTAACAGTTTGAATTTTGTCGTTTCACTCTGTTTTCTAATATATTGATAGATGTATTTGGAACACTAAATCAAACACGGTTTGTGCTAGCTTCTTGAAACTTGACACAGTAAAGCAGTTTCACATTCTAACTCTATGTTTTGTTTCCTTTTCATGTAGCTTTAAGCAGTGACTGGCGAGAAACACCTTCATTGAAAGGGGTTGCAAGCTTCCAAAAATCACGAGTCTCCAGAAATCTCAGCAAATATTTTTTCACCCAAACTGGATGATACTTTCAGGTAATGATCAGTACACTAAGCCCTCTTGGTTCCCCAAATTTCATTCTTCTATGTTGAAGCGTTCGTTTCCAGTAACAGTTTGAATTTTGTCGTTTCACTCTGTTTTCTCCTATATTGATAGATGTATTTGGAACTCTAAATCAAACACGGCTTGTGCTAGCTTCTTGAAACTTGACACAGTAAAGCAGTTTCACATTCTAACTCTATGTTTTGTTTCTTTTTCATGTAGCTTTAAGCAGTGACTGGCGAGAAACACTTTCATTGAAAGGGGATGCAAGCTTCCAAAAATTACGAGTCTCCAGAAATCTCAGCAAATATTTTTTCACCCAAACTGGATGATACTTTCAGGTAATGATTAGTACACTAAGCCCACTTGGTTCTCCAAATTTCGTTCTTCTATGTTGAAGCGTTCGTTTCTAGTAACAGTTTGAATGTTGTCGTTTCACTCTGTTTTCTCCTATATTGATAGATGTATTTGGAACTCTAAATCAAACACGGTTTGTGCTAGCTTCTTGAAACTTGACACAGTAAAGCAGTTTCACATTCTAACAATATGTTTTGTTTCCTTTTCATGTAGCCCTAAGCAGTGACTGGCGAGAAACACTTTCATTGAAAGGGGTTGCAAGCTTCCAAAAATTACGAGTCTCCAGAAATCTCAGCAAATATTTTTTCACCCAAACTAGATGATACGTTCAGGTAATGATCAGTACACTAAGCCCTCTTGGTTCCCCAAATTTCGTTCTTCTATGTTGAAGCGTTCGTTTCCAGTAACAGTTTGAATTTTGTCATTTCACTCTGTTTTCTCCTATATTGATAGATGTATTTGGAACACTAAATCAAACACGGTTTGTGCTAGCTTCTTGAAACTTGACACAGTAAAGCAGTTTCACATTGTAACTCTATGTTTTGTTTCCTTTTCATGTAGCTTTAAGCAGTGACTGGCGAGAAACACTTTCATTGAAAGGGGTTGCAAGCTTCCAAAAATTACGAGTCTCCAGAAATCTCAGCAAATATTTTTTCACCCAAACTGGATGATACTTTCAGGTAATGATCAGTACACTAAGCCCACTTGGTTCTCCAAATTTCATTCTTCTATGTTGAAGCGTTCGTTTCCAGTAACAGTTTGAATTTTGTCGTTTCACTCTGTTTTCTCCTATATTGATAGATGTATTTGGAACTCTAAATCAAACACGGTTTGTGCTAGCTTCTTGAAACTTGACACAGTAAAGCAGTTTCACATTCTAACTCTATGTTTTGTTTCCTTTTCATGTTACCCTAAGCAGTGACTGGCGAGAAACACTTTCATTGAAAGGGGTTGCAAGCTTCCAAATTTACGAGTCTCCAGAAATCTCAGCAAATATTTTTTCACCCAAACTGGATGATACTTTCAGGTAATGATCAGTACACTAAGCCCACTTGGGTCCCCAAATTTCGTTCTTCTATGTTGAAGCGTTCGTTTCCAGTAACAGTTTGAATTTTGTCGTTTCACTCTGTTTTCTAATATATTGATAGATGTATTTGGAACACTAAATCAAACACGGTTTGTGCTAGCTTCTTGAAACTTGACACAGTAAAGCAGTTTCACATTCTAACTCTATGTTTTGTTTCCTTTTCATGTAGCTTTAAGCAGTGACTGGCGAGAAACACCTTCATTGAAAGGGGTTGCAAGCTTCCAAAAATCACGAGTCTCCAGAAATCTCAGCAAATATTTTTTCACCCAAACTGGATGATACTTTCAGGTAATGATCAGTACACTAAGCCCTCTTGGTTCCCCAAATTTCATTCTTCTATGTTGAAGCGTTCGTTTCCAGTAACAGTTTGAATTTTGTCGTTTCACTCTGTTTTCTCCTATATTGATAGATGTATTTGGAACTCTAAATCAAACACGGCTTGTGCTAGCTTCTTGAAACTTGACACAGTAAAGCAGTTTCACATTCTAACTCTATGTTTTGTTTCTTTTTCATGTAGCTTTAAGCAGTGACTGGCGAGAAACACTTTCATTGAAAGGGGTTGCAAGCTTCCAAAAATTACGAGTCTCCAGAAATCTCAGCAAATATTTTTTCACCCAAACTGGATGATACTTTCAGGTAATGATTAGTACACTAAGCCCACTTGGTTCTCCAAATTTCGTTCTTCTATGTTGAAGCGTTCGTTTCTAGTAACAGTTTGAATGTTGTCGTTTCACTCTGTTTTCTCCTATATTGATAGATGTATTTGGAACTCTAAATCAAACACGGTTTGTGCTAGCTTCTTGAAACTTGACACAGTAAAGCAGTTTCACATTCTAACTCTATGTTTTGTTTCCTTTTCATGTAGCCCTAAGCAGTGACTGGCGAGAAACACTTTCATTGAAAGGGGTTGCAAGCTTCCAAAAATTACGAGTCTCCAGAAATCTCAGCAAATATTTTTTCACCCAAACTAGATGATACTTTCAGGTAATGATCAGTACACTAAGCCCTCTTGGTTCCCCAAATTTCGTTCTTCTATGTTGAAGCGTTCGTTTCCAGTAACAGTTTGAATTTTGTCGTTTCACTCTGTTTTCTCCTATATTGATAGATGTATTTGGAACACTAAATCAAACACGGTTTGTGCTAGCTTCTTGAAACTTGACACAGTAAAGCAGTTTCACATTCTAACTCTATGTTTTGTTTCCTTTTCATGTAGCTTTAAGCAGTGACTGGCGAGAAACACCTTCATTGAAAGGGGTTGCAAGCTTCCAAAAATCACGAGTCTCCAGAAATCTCAGCAAATATTTTTTCACCCAAACTGGATGATACTTTCAGGTAATGATCAGTACACTAAGCCCTCTTGGTTCCCCAAATTTCATTCTTCTATGTTGAAGCGTTCGTTTCCAGTAACAGTTTGAATTTTGTCGTTTCACTCTGTTTTCTCCTATATTGATAGATGTATTTGGAACTCTAAATCAAACACGGTTTGTGCTAGCTTCTTGAAACTTGACACAGTAAAGCAGTTTCACATTCTAACTCTATGTTTTGTTTCCTTTTCATGTAGCCCTAAGCAGTGACTGGCGAGAAACACTTTCATTGAAAGGGGTTGCAAGCTTCCAAAAATTACGAGTCTCCAGAAATCTCAGCAAATATTTTTTCACCCAAACTAGATGATACTTTCAGGTAATGATCAGTACACTAAGCCCTCTTGGTTCCCCAAATTTCGTTCTTCTATGTTGAAGCGTTCGTTTCCAGTAACAGTTTGAATTTTGTCGTTTCACTCTGTTTTCTCCTATATTGATAGATGTATTTGGAACACTAAATCAAACACGGTTTGTGCTAGCTTCTTGAAACTTGACACAGTAAAGCAGTTTCACATTCTAACTCTATGTTTTGTTTCCTTTTCATGTAGCTTTAAGCAGTGACTGGCGAGAAACACCTTCATTGAAAGGGGTTGCAAGCTTCCAAAAATCACGAGTCTCCAGAAATCTCAGCAAATATTTTTTCACCCAAACTGGATGATACTTTCAGGTAATGATCAGTACACTAAGCCCTCTTGGTTCCCCAAATTTCATTCTTCTATGTTGAAGCGTTCGTTTCCAGTAACAGTTTGAATTTTGTCGTTTCACTCTGTTTTCTCCTATATTGATAGATGTATTTGGAACTCTAAATCAAACACGGCTTGTGCTAGCTTCTTGAAACTTGACACAGTAAAGCAGTTTCACATTCTAACTCTATGTTTTGTTTCTTTTTCATGTAGCTTTAAGCAGTGACTGGCGAGAAACACTTTCATTGAAAGGGGTTGCAAGCTTCCAAAAATTACGAGTCTCCAGAAATCTCAGCAAATATTTTTTCACCCAAACTGGATGATACTTTCAGGTAATGATTAGTACACTAAGCCCACTTGGTTCTCCAAATTTCGTTCTTCTATGTTGAAGTGTTCGTTTCTAGTAACAGTTTGAATGTTGTCGTTTCACTCTGTTTTCTCCTATATTGATAGATGTATTTGGAACTCTAAATCAAACACGGTTTGTGCTAGCTTCTTGAAACTTGACACAGTAAAGCAGTTTCACATTCTAACAATATGTTTTGTTTCCTTTTCATGTAGCCCTAAGCAGTGACTGGCGAGAAACACTTTCATTGAAAGGGGTTGCAAGCTTCCAAAAATTACGAGTCTCCAGAAATCTCAGCAAATATTTTTTCACCCAAACTAGATGATACTTTCAGGTAATGATCAGTACACTAAGCCCTCTTGGTTCCCCAAATTTCGTTCTTCTATGTTGAAGCGTTCGTTTCCAGTAACAGTTTGAATTTTGTCGTTTCACTCTGTTTTCTCCTATATTGATAGATGTATTTGGAACACTAAATCAAACACGGTTTGTGCTAGCTTCTTGAAACTTGACACAGTAAAGCAGTTTCACATTGTAACTCTATGTTTTGTTTCCTTTTCATGTAGCTTTAAGCAGTGACTGGCGAGAAACACTTTCATTGAAAGGGGTTGCAAGCTTCCAAAAATTACGAGTCTCCAGAAATCTCAGCAAATATTTTTTCACCCAAACTGGATGATACTTTCAGGTAATGATCAGTACACTAAGCCCACTTGGTTCTCCAAATTTCATTCTTCTATGTTGAAGCGTTCGTTTCCAGTAACAGTTTCCATTCTGGCATTTCACTCTGTTTTCTCCTATATTGATAGATGTATTTGGAACTCTAAATCAAACACGGTTTGTGCTAGCTTCTTGAAACTTGACACAGTAAAGCAGTTTCACATTCTAACTCTATGTTTTGTTTCCTTTTCATGTTACCCTAAGCAGTGACTGGCGAGAAACACTTTCATTGAAAGGGGTTGCAAGCTTCCAAATTTACGAGTCTCCAGAAATCTCAGCAAATATTTTTTCACCCAAACTGGATGATACTTTCAGGTAATGATCAGTACACTAAGCCCACTTGGGTCCCCAAATTTCGTTCTTCTATGTTGAAGCGTTCGTTTCCAGTAACAGTTTGAATTTTGTCGTTTCACTCTGTTTTCTAATATATTGATAGATGTATTTGGAACACTAAATCAAACACGGTTTGTGCTAGCTTCTTGAAACTTGACACAGTAAAGCAGTTTCACATTCTAACTCTATGTTTTGTTTCCTTTTCATGTAGCTTTAAGCAGTGACTGGCGAGAAACACCTTCATTGAAAGGGGTTGCAAGCTTCCAAAAATCACGAGTCTCCAGAAATCTCAGCAAATATTTTTTCACCCAAACTGGATGATACTTTCAGGTAATGATCAGTACACTAAGCCCTCTTGGTTCCCCAAATTTCATTCTTCTATGTTGAAGCGTTCGTTTCCAGTAACAGTTTGAATTTTGTCGTTTCACTCTGTTTTCTCCTATATTGATAGATGTATTTGGAACTCTAAATCAAACACGGCTTGTGCTAGCTTCTTGAAACTTGACACAGTAAAGCAGTTTCACATTCTAACTCTATGTTTTGTTTCTTTTTCATGTAGCTTTAAGCAGTGACTGGCGAGAAACACTTTCATTGAAAGGGGTTGCAAGCTTCCAAAAATTACGAGTCTCCAGAAATCTCAGCAAATATTTTTTCACCCAAACTGGATGATACTTTCAGGTAATGATTAGTACACTAAGCCCACTTGGTTCTCCAAATTTCGTTCTTCTATGTTGAAGCGTTCGTTTCTAGTAACAGTTTGAATGTTGTCGTTTCACTCTGTTTTCTCCTATATTGATAGATGTATTTGGAACTCTAAATCAAACACGGTTTGTGCTAGCTTCTTGAAACTTGACACAGTAAAGCAGTTTCACATTCTAACAATATGTTTTGTTTCCTTTTCATGTAGCCCTAAGCAGTGACTGGCGAGAAACACTTTCATTGAAAGGGGTTGCAAGCTTCCAAAAATTACGAGTCTCCAGAAATCTCAGCAAATATTTTTTCACCCAAACTAGATGATACGTTCAGGTAATGATCAGTACACTAAGCCCTCTTGGTTCCCCAAATTTCGTTCTTCTATGTTGAAGCGTTCGTTTCCAGTAACAGTTTGAATTTTGTCGTTTCACTCTGTTTTCTCCTATATTGATAGATGTATTTGGAACACTAAATCAAACACGGTTTGTGCTAGCTTCTTGAAACTTGACACAGTAAAGCAGTTTCACATTGTAACTCTATGTTTTGTTTCCTTTTCATGTAGCTTTAAGCAGTGACTGGCGAGAAACACTTTCATTGAAAGGGGTTGCAAGCTTCCAAAAATTACGAGTCTCCAGAAATCTCAGCAAATATTTTTTCACCCAAACTGGATGATACTTTCAGGTAATGATCAGTACACTAAGCCCACTTGGTTCTCCAAATTTCATTCTTCTATGTTGAAGCGTTCGTTTCCAGTAACAGTTTCCATTCTGGCATTTCACTCTGTTTTCTCCTATATTGATAGATGTATTTGGAACTCTAAATCAAACACGGTTTGTGCTAGCTTCTTGAAACTTGACACAGTAAAGCAGTTTCACATTCTAACTCTATGTTTTGTTTCCTTTTCATGTTACCCTAAGCAGTGACTGGCGAGAAACACTTTCATTGAAAGGGGTTGCAAGCTTCCAAATTTACGAGTCTCCAGAAATCTCAGCAAATATTTTTTCACCCAAACTGGATGATACTTTCAGGTAATGATCAGTACACTAAGCCCACTTGGGTCCCCAAATTTCGTTCTTCTACGTTGAAGCGTTCGTTTCCAGTAACAGTTTGAATTTTGTCGTTTCACTCTGTTTTCTAATATATTGATAGATGTATTTGGAACACTAAATCAAACACGGTTTGTGCTAGCTTCTTGAAACTTGACACAGTAAAGCAGTTTCACATTCTAACTCTATGTTTTGTTTCCTTTTCATGTAGCTTTAAGCAGTGACTGGCGAGAAACACCTTCATTGAAAGGGGTTGCAAGCTTCCAAAAATCACGAGTCTCCAGAAATCTCAGCAAATATTTTTTCACCCAAACTGGATGATACTTTCAGGTAATGATCAGTACACTAAGCCCTCTTGGTTCCCCAAATTTCATTCTTCTATGTTGAAGCGTTCGTTTCCAGTAACAGTTTGAATTTTGTCGTTTCACTCTGTTTTCTCCTATATTGATAGATGTATTTGGAACTCTAAATCAAACACGGCTTGTGCTAGCTTCTTGAAACTTGACACAGTAAAGCAGTTTCACATTCTAACTCTATGTTTTGTTTCTTTTTCATGTAGCTTTAAGCAGTGACTGGCGAGAAACACTTTCATTGAAAGGGGTTGCAAGCTTCCAAAAATTACGAGTCTCCAGAAATCTCAGCAAATATTTTTTCACCCAAACTGGATGATACTTTCAGGTAATGATTAGTACACTAAGCCCACTTGGTTCTCCAAATTTCGTTCTTCTATGTTGAAGCGTTCGTTTCTAGTAACAGTTTGAATGTTGTCGTTTCACTCTGTTTTCTCCTATATTGATAGATGTATTTGGAACTCTAAATCAAACACGGTTTGTGCTAGCTTCTTGAAACTTGACACAGTAAAGCAGTTTCACATTCTAACAATATGTTTTGTTTCCTTTTCATGTAGCCCTAAGCAGTGACTGGCGAGAAACACTTTCATTGAAAGGGGTTGCAAGCTTCCAAAAATTACGAGTCTCCAGAAATCTCAGCAAATATTTTTTCAACCAAACTAGATGATACGTTCAGGTAATGATCAGTACACTAAGCCCTCTTGGTTCCCCAAATTTCGTTCTTCTATGTTGAAGCGTTCGTTTCCAGTAACAGTTTGAATTTTGTCGTTTCACTCTGTTTTCTCCTATATTGATAGATGTATTTGGAACACTAAATCAAACACGGTTTGTGCTAGCTTCTTGAAACTTGACACAGTAAAGCAGTTTCACATTGTAACTCTATGTTTTGTTTCCTTTTCATGTAGCTTTAAGCAGTGACTGGCGAAAACACTTTCATTGAAAGGGGTTGCAAGCTTCCAAAAATTACGAGTCTCCAGAAATCTCAGCAAATATTTTTTCACCCAAACTCGATGATACTTTCAGGTAATGATCAGTACACTAAGCCCACTTGGTTCTCCAAATTTCATTCTTCTATGTTGAAGCGTTCGTTTCCAGTAACAGTTTCCATTCTGGCATTTCACTCTGTTTTCTCCTATATTGATAGATGTATTTGGAACTCTAAATCAAACACGGTTTGTGCTAGCTTCTTGAAACTTGACACAGTAAAGCAGTTTCACATTCTAACTCTATGTTTTGTTTCCTTTTCATGTAGCTTTAAGCAGTGACTGGCGAGAAACACTTTCATTGAAAGGGGTTGCAAGCTTCCAAAAATTACGAGTCTCCAGAAATCTCAGCAAATATTTTTTCACCCAAACTGGATGATACTTTCAGGTAATGATCAGTACACTTGGCCCACTTGGTTCTCCATATTTCGTTCTTCTATGTTGAAGCGTTCGTTTACAGTAACAGTTTCCACTCTGGCATTACACTCTGTTTTCTCCTATATTGATAGATGTATTTGGAACTCTAAATCAAACATGGTTTGTGCTAGCTTCTTGAAACTTGACACAGTAAAGCAGTTTCACATTCTAACTCTATGTTTTGTTTCTTTTTCATGTAGCTTTAAGCAGTGACTGGCGAGAAACACTTTCATTGAAAGGGGTTGCAAGCTTCCAAAAATTACGAGTCTCCAGAAATCTCAGCAAATATTTTTTCACCCAAACTGGATGATACTTTCAGGTAATGATTAGTACACTAAGCCCACTTGGTTCTCCAAATTTCGTTCTTCTATGTTGAAGCGTTCGTTTCTAGTAACAGTTTGAATGTTGTCGTTTCACTCTGTTTTCTCCTATATTGATAGATGTATTTGGAACTCTAAATCAAACACGGTTTGTGCTAGCTTCTTGAAACTTGACACAGTAAAGCAGTTTCACATTCCAACAATATGTTTTGTTTCCTTTTCATGTAGCCCTAAGCAGTGACTGGCGAGAAACACTTTCATTGAAAGGGGTTGCAAGCTTCTAAAAATTACGAGTCTCCAGAAATCTCAGCAAATATTTTTTCACCCAAACTGGATGATACTTTCAGGTAATGATCAGTAACTAAGCCCACTTGGTTCTCCAAATTTCGTTCTTCTATGTTGAAGCGTTCTTTTCCAGTAACAGTTTCCATTCTGGCATTTCACTCTGTTTTCTCCTATATTGATAGATGTATTTGGAACTCTAAATCAAACACGGTTTGTGCTAGCTTCTTGAAACTTGACACAGTAATGCAGTTTCACATTCTAATAATATGTTTTGTTTCCTTTTCATGTAGCCCTAAGCAGTGACTGGCGAGAAACACTTTCATTGAAAGGGGTTGCAAGCTTCCAAAAATTACGAGTCTCCAGAAATCTCACCAAATATTTTTTCACCCAAGCTGCATGACACTTTCAGGTAATGATCAGTACACTAAGCCCACTTGGTTCCCCAAATTTCGTTCTTCTATGTTGAAGCGTTCGTTTCCAGTAACAGTTTGAATTTTGTCGTTTCACTCTGTTTTCTCCTATATTGATAGATGTATTTGGAACTCTAAATCAAACACGGTTTGTGCTAGCTTCTTGAAACTTGACACAGTAAAGCAGTTTCACATTCTAACTCTATGTTTTGTTTCCTTTTCATGTAGTCCTAAGCAGTGCCTGGCGAGAAACACTTTCATTGAAAGGGGTTGCAAGCTTCCAAAAATTACGAGTCTCCAGAAATCTCAGCAAATATTTTTTCACCCAAACTAGATGATACTTTCAGGTAATGACCAGTACACTAAGCCCTCTTGGTTCCCCAAATTTCGTTCTTCTATGTTGAAGCGTTCGTTTCCAGTAACAGTTTGAATTTTGTCGTTTCACTCTGTTTTCTCCTATATTGATAGATGTATTTGGAACACTAAATCAAACACGGTTTGTGCTAGCTTCTTGAAACTTGACACAGTAAAGCAGTTTCACATTCTAACTCTATGTTTTGTTTCCTTTTCATGTAGCTTTAAGCAGTGACTGGCGAGAAACACTTTCATTGAAAGGGGTTGCAAGCTTCCAAAAATTACGAGTCTCCAGAAATCTCAGCAAATATTTTTTCACCCAAACTGGATGATACTTTCAGGTAATGATCAGTACACTAAGCCCACTTGGTTCTCCAAATTTCATTCTTCTATGTTGAAGCGTTCGTTTCCAGTAACAGTTTCCATTCTGGCATTTCACTCTGTTTTCTCCTATATTGATAGATGTATTTGGAACTCTAAATCAAACACGGTTTGTGCTAGCTTCTTGAAACTTGACACAGTAAAGCAGTTTCACATTCTAACTCTATGGTTTGTTTCCTTTTCATGTAGCTTTAAGCAGTGACTGGGGAGAAACACTTTCATTGAAAGGGGTTGCAAGCTTCCAAAAATTACGAGTCTCCAGAAATCTCAGCAAATATTTTTTCACCCAAACTGGATGATACTTTCAGGTAATGATTAGTACACTTGGCCCACTTGGTTCTCCATATTTCGTTCTTCTATGTTGAAGCGTTCGTTTCCAGTAACAGTTTGAATTTTGTCGTTTCACTCTGTTTTCTAATATATTGATAGATGTATTTGGAACACTAAATCAAACACGGTTTGTGCTAGCTTCTTGAAACTTGACACAGTAAAGCAGTTTCACATTCTAACTCTATGTTTTGTTTCCTTTTCATGTAGCTTTAAGCAGTGACTGGCGAGAAACACCTTCATTGAAAGGGGTTGCAAGCTTCCAAAAATCACGAGTCTCCAGAAATCTCAGCAAATATTTTTTCACCCAAACTGGATGATACTTTCAGGTAATGATCAGTACACTAAGCCCTCTTGGTTCCCCAAATTTCATTCTTCTATGTTGAAGCGTTCGTTTCCAGTAACAGTTTGAATGTTGTCGTTTCACTCTGTTTTCTCCTATATTGATAGATGTATTTGGAACTCTAAATCAAACACGGCTTGTGCTAGCTTCTTGAAACTTGACACAGTAAAGCAGTTTCACATTCTAACTCTATGTTTTGTTTCTTTTTCATGTAGCTTTAAGCAGTGACTGGCGAGAAACACTTTCATTGAAAGGGGATGCAAGCTTCCAAAAATTACGAGTCTCCAGAAATCTCAGCAAATATTTTTTCACCCAAACTGGATGATACTTTCAGGTAATGATTAGTACACTAAGCCCACTTGGTTCTCCAAATTTCGTTCTTCTATGTTGAAGCGTTCGTTTCTAGTAACAGTTTGAATGTTGTCGTTTCACTCTGTTTTCTCCTATATTGATAGATGTATTTGGAACTCTAAATCAAACACGGTTTGTGCTAGCTTCTTGAAACTTGACACAGTAAAGCAGTTTCACATTCTAACAATATGTTTTGTTTCCTTTTCATGTAGCCCTAAGCAGTGACTGGCGAGAAACACTTTCATTGAAAGGGGTTGCAAGCTTCCAAAAATTACGAGTCTCCAGAAATCTCAGCAAATATTTTTTCACCCAAACTAGATGATACGTTCAGGTAATGATCAGTACACTAAGCCCTCTTGGTTCCCCAAATTTCGTTCTTCTATGTTGAAGCGTTCGTTTCCAGTAACAGTTTGAATTTTGTCGTTTCACTCTGTTTTCTCCTATATTGATAGATGTATTTGGAACACTAAATCAAACACGGTTTGTGCTAGCTTCTTGAAACTTGACACAGTAAAGCAGTTTCACATTGTAACTCTATGTTTTGTTTCCTTTTCATGTAGCTTTAAGCAGTGACTGGCGAGAAACACTTTCATTGAAAGGGGTTGCAAGCTTCCAAAAATTACGAGTCTCCAGAAATCTCAGCAAATATTTTTTCACCCAAACTGGATGATACTTTCAGGTAATGATCAGTACACTAAGCCCACTTGGTTCTCCAAATTTCATTCTTCTATGTTGAAGCGTTCGTTTACAGTAACAGTTTCCACTCTGGCATTACACTCTCTTTTCTCCTATATTGATAGATGTATTTGGAACTCTAAATCAAACACGGTTTGTGCTAGCTTCTTGAAACTTGACACAGTAAAGCAGTTTCACATTCTAACTCTAAGTTTTGTTTCCTTTTCATGTAGCCCTAAGCAGTGACTGGCGAGAAACACTTTCATTGAAAGGGGTTGCAAGCTTCCAAAAATTACGAGTCTCCAGAAATCTCAGCAAATATTTTTTCACCCAAACTGGATGATACTTTCAGGTAATGATCAGTACACTAAGCCAACTTGGTTCCCAAAATTTCGTTCTTCTATGTTGAAGTGTTCGTTTCCAGTAACAGTTTGAATTTTGTCGTTTCACTCTGTTTTCTAATATATTGATAGATGTATTTGGAACACTAAATCAAACACGGTTTGTGCTAGCTTCTTGAAACTTGACACAGTAAAGCAGTTTCACATTCTAACTCTATGTTTTGTTTCCTTTTCATGTAGCTTTAAGCAGTGACTGGCGAGAAACACCTTCATTGAAAGGGGTTGCAAGCTTCCAAAAATCACGAGTCTCCAGAAATCTCAGCAAATATTTTTTCACCCAAACTGGATGATACTTTCAGGTAATGATCAGTACACAAAGCCCTCTTGGTTCCCCAAATTTCGTTCTTCTATGTTGAAGCGTTCGTTTCCAGTAACAGTTTGAATTTTGTCGTTTCACTCTGTTTTCTCCTATATTGATAGATGTATTTGGAACTCTAAATCAAACACGGCTTGTGCTAGCTTCTTGAAACTTGACACAGTAAATCAGTTTCACATTCTAACTCTATGTTTTGTTTCCTTTTCTTGTAGCCCTAAGCAGAGACTGGCGAGAAACACTTTCATTGAAAGGGGTTGCAAGCTTCTAAAAATTACGAGTCTCCAGAAATCTCAGCAAATATTTTTTCACCCAAACTGGATGATACTTTCAGGTAATGATCAGTACACTTAGCCCACTTGGTTCTCCATATTTCGTTCTTCTATGTTGAAGCGTTCGTTTCCAGTAACAGTTTGAATTTTGTCGTTTCACTCTGTTTTCTAATATATTGATAGATGTATTTGGAACACTAAATCAAACACGGCTTGTGCTAGCTTCTTGAAACTTGACACAGTAAATCAGTTTCACATTCTAACTCTATGTTTTGTTTCCTTTTCTTGTAGCCCTAAGCAGAGACTGGCGAGAAACACTTTCATTGAAAGGGGTTGCAAGCTTCTAAAAATTACGAGTCTCCAGAAATCTCAGCAAATATTTTTTCACCCAAACTGGATGATACTTTCAGGTAATGATCAGTACACTTAGCCCACTTGGTTCTCCATATTTCGTTCTTCTATGTTGAAGCGTTCCTTTACAGTAACAGTTTCCACTCTGGCATTACACTCTGTTTTCTCCTATATTGATAGATGTATTTGGAACTCTAAATCAAACATGGTTTGTGCTAGCTTCTTGAAACTTGACACAGTAAAGCAGTTTCACATTCTAACTCTATGTTTTGTTTCTTTTTCATGTAGCTTTAAGCAGTGACTGGCGAGAAACACTTTCATTGAAAAGGGTTGCAAGCTTCCAAAAATTACGAGTCTCCAGAAATCTCAGCAAATATTTTTTCACCCAAACTGGATGATACTTTCAGGTAATGATTAGTACACTAAGCCCACTTGGTTCTCCAAATTTCGTTCTTCTATGTTGAAGCGTTCGTTTCTAGTAACAGTTTGAATGTTGTCGTTTCACTCTGTTTTCTCCTATATTGATAGATGTATTTGGAACTCTAAATCAAACACGGTTTGTGCTAGCTTCTTGAAACTTGACACAGTAAAGCAGTTTCACATTCTAACAATATGTTTTGTTTCCTTTTCATGTAGCCCTAAGCAGTGACTGGCGAGAAACACTTTCATTGAAAGGGGTTGCAAGCTTCCAAAAATTACGAGTCTCCAGAAATCTCAGCAAATATTTTTTCACCCAAACTGGATGATACTTTCAGGTAATGATCAGTACACTAAGCCCACTTGGTTCTCCAAATCTCATTCTTCTATGTTGAAGCGTTCGTTTCCAGTAACAGTTTCCATTCTGGCATTTCACTCTGTTTTCTCCTATATTGATAGATGTATTTGGAACTCTAAATCAAACACGGTTTGTGCTAGCTTCTTGAAACTTGACACAGTAAAGCAGTTTCACATTCTAACTCTATGTTTTGTTTCTTTTTCATGTAGCTTTAAGCAGTGACTGGCGAGAAACACTTTCATTGAAAAGGGTTGCAAGCTTCCAAAAATTACGAGTCTCCAGAAATCTCAGCAAATATTTTTTCACCCAAACTGGATGATACTTTCAGGTAATGATTAGTACACTAAGCCCACTTGGTTCTCCAAATTTCGTTCTTCTATGTTGAAGCGTTCGTTTCTAGTAACAGTTTGAATGTTGTCGTTTCACTCTGTTTTCTCCTATATTGATAGATGTATTTGGAACTCTAAATCAAACACGGTTTGTGCTAGCTTCTTGAAACTTGTCACAGTAAAGCAGTTTCACATTCTAACAATATGTTTTGTTTCCTTTTCATGTAGCCCTAAGCAGTGACTGGCGAGAAACACTTTCATTGAAAGGGGTTGCAAGCTTCTAAAAATTACGAGTCTCCAGAAATCTCAGCAAATATTTTTTCACCCAAACTGGATGATACTTTCAGGTAATGATCAGTACACTAAGCCCACTTGGTTCCCCAAATTTCGTTCTTCTATGTTGAAGCGTTCGTTTCCAGTAACAGTTAGAATTTTGGCGTTTCACTCTGTTTTCTCCTATATTGATAGATGTATTTGGAACTCTAAATCAAACACGGTTTGTGCTAGCTTCTTGAAACTTGACACAGTAAAGCAGTTTCACATTCTAACTCTAAGTTTTGTTTCCTTTTCATGTAGCCCTAAGCAGTGACTGGCGAGAAACACTTTCATTGAAAGGGGTTGCAAGCTTCCAAAAATTACGAGTCTCCAGAAATCTCAGCAAATATTTTTTCACCCAAACTGGATGATACTTTCAGGTAATGATCAGTACACTTGGCCCACTTGGTTCTCCATATTTCGTTCTTCTATGTTGAAGCGTTCGTTTACAGTAACAGTTTCCACTCTGGCATTACACTCTGTTTTCTCCTATATTGATAGATGTATTTGGAACTCTAAATCAAACATAGTTTGTGCTAGCTTCTTGAAACTTGACACAGTAAAGCAGTTTCACATTCTAACTCTAAGTTTTGTTTCTTTTTCATGTAGCTTTAAGCAGTGACTGGCGAGAAACACTTTCATTGAAAGGGGTTGCAAGCTTCCAAAAATTACGAGTCTCCAGAAATCTCAGCAAATATTTTTTCACCCAAACTGCATGATACTTTCAGGTAATGATCAGTACACTAAGCCCACTTGGTTCCCCAAATTTCGTTCTTCTATGTTGAAGCGTTCGTTTCCAGTAACAGTTTGAATTTTTGCGTTTCACTCTGTTTTCTCCTATATTGATAGATGTATTTGGAACTCTAAATCAAACACGGTTTGGGCTAGCTTCTTGAAACTTGAAACAGTAAAGCAGTTTCACATTGTAACTCTATGTTTTGTTTCCTTTTCATGTAGCCCTAAGCAGTGACTGGCGAGAAACACTTTCATTGAAAAGGGTTGCAAGCTTCCAAAAATTACGAGTCTCCAGAAATCTCAGCAAATATTTTTTCACCCAAACTGGATGATACTTTCAGGTAATGATTAGTACACTAAGCCCACTTGGTTCTCCAAATTTCGTTCTTCTATGTTGAAGCGTTCGTTTCTAGTAACAGTTTGAATGTTGTCGTTTCACTCTGTTTTCTCCTATATTGATAGATGTATTTGGAACTCTAAATCAAACACGGTTTGTGCTAGCTTCTTGAAACTTGACACAGTAAAGCAGTTTCACATTCTAACAATATGTTTTGTTTCCTTTTCATGTAGCCCTAAGCAGTGACTGGCGAGAAACACTTTCATTGAAAGGGGTTGCAAGCTTCCAAAAATTACGAGTCTCCAGAAATCTCAGCAAATATTTTTTCACCCAAACTGGATGATACTTTCAGGTAATGATCAGTACACTAAGCCCACTTGGTTCTCCAAATCTCATTCTTCTATGTTGAAGCGTTCGTTTCCAGTAACAGTTTCCATTCTGGCATTTCACTCTGTTTTCTCCTATATTGATAGATGTATTTGGAACTCTAAATCAAACACGGTTTGTGCTAGCTTCTTGAAACTTGACACAGTAAAGCAGTTTCACATTCTAACTCTATGTTTTGTTTCCTTTTCATGTTACCCTAAGCAGTGACTGGCGAGAAACACTTTCATTGAAAGGGGTTGCAAGCTTCCAAATTTACGAGTCTCCAGAAATCTCAGCAAATATTTTTTCACCCAAACTGGATGATACTTTCAGGTAATGATCAGTACACTAAGCCCACTTGGGTCCCCAAATTTCGTTCTTCTATGTTGCAACGTTCGTTTCCAGTAACAGTTTGAATTTTGTCGTTTCAGTCTGTTTTCTAATATATTGATAGATGTATTTGGAACACTAAATCAAACACGGCTTGTGCTAGCTTCTTGAAACTTGACACAGTAAATCAGTTTCACATTCTAACTCTATGTTTTGTTTCCTTTTCTTGTAGCCCTAAGCAGAGACTGGCGAGAAACACTTTCATTGAAAGGGGTTGCAAGCTTCTAAAAATTACGAGTCTCCAGAAATCTCAGCAAATATTTTTTCACCCAAACTGGATGATACTTTCAGGTAATGATCAGTACACTTAGCCCACTTGGTTCTCCATATTTCGTTCTTCTATGTTGAAGCGTTCGTTTACAGTAACAGTTTCCACTCTGGCATTACACTCTGTTTTCTCCTATATTGATAGATGTATTTGGAACTCTAAATCAAACACGGTTTGTGCTAGCTTCTTGAAACTTGACACAGTAATGCAGTTTCACATTCTAACAATATGTTTTGTTTCCTTTTCATGTAGCCCTAAGCAGTGACTGGCAAGAAACACTTTCATTGAAAGGGGTTGCAAGCTTCCAAAAATTACGAGTCTCCAGAAATCTCAGCAAATATTTTTTCACCCAAACTGGATGATACTTTCAGGTAATGATTAGTACACTAAGCCCACTTGGTTCTCCAAATTTCGTTCTTCTATGTTGAAGCGTTCGTTTCTAGTAACAGTTTGAATGTTGTCGTTTCACTCTGTTTTCTCCTATATTGATAGATGTATTTGGAACTCTAAATCAAACACGGTTTGTGCTAGCTTCTTGAAACTTGACACAGTAAAGCAGTTTCACATTCTAACAATATGTTTTGTTTCCTTTTCATGTAGCCCTAAGCAGTGACTGGCGAGAAACACTTTTATTGAAAGGGGTTGCAAGCTTCTAAAAATTACGAGTCTCCAGAAATCTCAGCAAATATTTTTTCACCCAAACTGGATGATACTTTCAGGTAATGATCAGTACACTAAGCCCACTTGGTTCTCCAAATTTCGTTCTTCTATGTTGAAGCGTTCTTTTCCAGTAACAGTTTCCATTCTGGCATTTCACTCTGTTTTCTCCTATATTGATAGATGTATTTGGAACTCTAAATCAAACACGGTTTGTGCTAGCTTCTTGAAACTTGACACAGTAATGCAGTTTCACATTCTAACAATATGTTTTGTTTCCTTTTCATGTAGCCCTAAGCAGTGACTGGCGAGAAACACTTTCATTGAAAGGGGTTGCAAGCTTCCAAAAATTACGAGTCTCCAGAAATCTCACCAAATATTTTTTCACCCAAGCTGCATGATACTTTCAGGTAATGATCAGTACACTAAGCCCACTTGGTTCCCCAAATTTCGTTCTTCTATGTTGAAGCGTTCGTTTCCAGTAACAGTTAGAATTTTGGCGTTTCACTCTGTTTTCTCCTATATTGATAGATGTATTTGGAACTCTAAATCAAACACGGTTTGTGCTAGCTTCTTGAAACTTGACACAGTAAAGCAGTTTCACATTCTAACTCTAAGTTTTGTTTCCTTTTCATGTAGCCCTAAGCAGTGACTGGCGAGAAACACTTTCATTGAAAGGGGTTGCAAGCTTCCAAAAATTACGAGTCTCCAGAAATCTCACCAAATATTTTTTCACCCAAACTGGATGATACTTTCAGGTAATGATCAGTACACTAAGCCCACTTGGTTCTCCAAATTTCGTTCTTCTATGTTGAAGCGTTCGTTTCCAGTAACAGTTTGAATTTTGTCGTTTCACTCTTTTTTCTCCTATATTGATAGATGTATTTGGAACTCTAAATCAAACACGGTTTGTGCTAGCTTCTTGAAACTTGACACAGTAAAGCAGTTTCAGATTGTAACTCTATGTTTTGTTTCCTTTTCATGTAGCTTTAAGCAGTGACTGGCGAGAAACACTTTCATTGAAAGGGGTTGCAAGCTTCCAAAAATTACGAGTCTCCAGAAATCTCAGCAAATATTTTTTCACCCAAACTGGATGATACTTTCAGGTAATGATCAGTACACTTGGCCCACTTGGTTCTCCATATTTCGTTCTTCTATGTTGAAGCGTTCGTTTACAGTAACAGTTTCCACTCTGGCATTACACTCTGTTTTCTCCTATATTGATAGATGTATTTGGAACTCTAAATCAAACATGGTTTGTGCTAGCTTCTTGAAACTTGACACAGTAAAGCAGTTTCACATTCTAACAATATGTTTTGTTTCCTTTTCATGTAGCCCTAAGCAGTGACTGGCGAGAAACACTTTCATTGAAAGGGGTTGCAAGCTTCCAAAAATTACGAGTCTCCAGAAATCTCAGCAAATATTTTTTCACCCAAACTAGATGATACTTTCAGGTAATGACCAGTACACTAAGCCCACTTGGTTCCCCAAATTTCGTTCTTCTATGTTGAAGCGTTCGTTTCCAGTAACAGTTTGAATTTTGTCGTTTCACTCTGTTTTCTCCTATATTGATAGATGTATTTGGAACACTAAATCAAACACGGTTTGTGCTAGCTTCTTGAAACTTGACACAGTAAAGCAGTTTCACATTGTAACTCTATGTTTTGTTTCCTTTTCATGTAGCTTTAAGCAGTGACTGGCGAGAAACACTTTCATTGAAAGGGGTTGCAAGCTTCCAAAAATTACGAGTCTCCAGAAATCTCAGCAAATATTTTTTCACCCAAACTGGATGATACTTTCAGGTAATGATCAGTACACTAAGCCCACTTGGTTCTCCAAATTTCATTCTTCTATGTTGAAGCGTTCGTTTCCAGTAACAGTTTCCATTCTGGCATTTCACTCTGTTTTCTCCTATATTGATAGATGTATTTGGAACTCTAAATCAAACACGGTTTGTGCTAGCTTCTTGAAACTTGACACAGTAAAGCAGTTTCACATTCTAACTCTATGTTTTCTTTCCTTTTCATGTTACCCTAAGCAGTGACTGGCGAGAAACACTTTCATTGAAAGGGGTTGCAAGCTTCCAAAAATTACGAGTCTCCAGAAATCTCAGCAAATATTTTTTCACCCAAACTGGATGATACTTTCAGGTAATGATCAGTACACTTGGCCCACTTGGTTCTCCATATTTCGTTCTTCTATGTTGAAGCGTTCGTTTCCAGTAACAGTTTGAATTTTGTCGTTTCACTCTGTTTTCTAATATATTGATAGATGTATTTGGAACACTAAATCAAACACGGTTTGTGCTAGCTTCTTGAAACTTGACACAGTAAAGCAGTTTCACATTCTAACTCTATGTTTTGTTTCCTTTTCATGTAGCTTTAAGCAGTGACTGGCGAGAAACACCTTCATTGAAAGGGGTTGCAAGCTTCCAAAAATCACGAGTCTCCAGAAATCTCAGCAAATATTTTTTCACCCAAACGGGATGATACTTTCAGGTAATGATCAGTACACTAAGCCCTCTTGGTTCCCCAAATTTCGTTCTTCTATGTTGAAGCGTTCATTTCCAGTAACAGTTTGAATTTTGTCGTTTCACTCTGTTTTCTCCTATATTGATAGATGTATTTGGAACTCTAAATCAAACACGGCTTGTGCTAGCTTCTTGAAACTTGACACAGTAAATCAGTTTCACATTCTAACTCTATGTTTTGTTTCCTTTTCTTGTAGCCCTAAGCAGAGACTGGCGAGAAACACTTTCATTGAAAGGGGTTGCAAGCTTCTAAAAATTACGAGTCTCCAGAAATCTCAGCAAATATTTTTTCACCCAAACTGGATGATACTTTCAGGTAATGATCAGTACACTTGGCCCACTTGGTTCTCCATATTTCGTTCTTCTATGTTGAAGCGTTCGTTTACAGTAACAGTTTCCACTCTGGCATTACACTCTGTTTTCTCCTATATTGATAGATGTATTTGGAACTCTAAATCAAACATGGTTTGTGCTAGCTTCTTGAAACTTGACACAGTAATGCAGTTTCACATTCTAACAATATGTTTTGTTTCCTTTTCATGTAGCCCTAAGCAGTGACTGGCGAGAAACACTTTCATTGAAAGGGGTTGCAAGCTTCCAAAAATTACGAGTCTCAAGAAATCTCACCAAATATTTTTTCACCCAAGCTGCATGATACTTTCAGGTAATGATCAGTACACTAAGCCCACTTGGTTCCCCAAATTTCGTTCTTCTATGTTGAAGCGTTCGTTTCCAGTAACAGTTAGAATTTTGGCGTTTCACTCTGTTTTCTCCTATATTGATAGATGTATTTGGAACTCTAAATCAAACACGGTTTGTGCTAGCTTCTTGAAACTTGACACAGTAAAGCAGTTTCACATTCTAACTCTAAGTTTTGTTTCCTTTTCATGTAGCCCTAAGCAGTGACTGGCGAGAAACACTTTCATTGAAAGGGGTTGCAAGCTTCCAAAAATTACGAGTCTCCAGAAATCTCACCAAATATTTTTTCACCCAAACTGGATGATACTTTCAGGTAATGATCAGTACACTTGGCCCACTTGGTTCTCCATATTTCGTTCTTCTATGTTGAAGCGTTCGTTTACAGTAACAGTTTCCACTCTGGCATTACACTCTGTTTTCTCCTATATTGATAGATGTATTTGGAACTCTAAATCAAACATGGTTTGTGCTAGCTTGTTGAAACTTGACACAGTAAAGCAGTTTCACATTCTAACTCTATGTTTTGTTTCTTTTTCATGTAGCTTTAAGCAGTGACTGGTAAGAAACACTTTCATTGAAAGGGGTTGCAAGCTTCCAAAAATTACGAGTCTCCAGAAATCTCAGCAAATATTTTTTCACCCAAACTGGATGATACTTTCAGGTAATGATTAGTACACTAAGCCCACTTGGTTCTCCAAATTTCGTTCTTCTATGTTGAAGCGTTCGTTTCTAGTAACAGTTTGAATGTTGTCGTTTCACTCTGTTTTCTCCTATATTGATAGATGTATTTGGAACTCTAAATCAAACACGGTTTGTGCTAGCTTCTTGAAACTTGACACAGTAAAGCAGTTTCACATTCTAACAATATGTTTTGTTTCCTTTTCATGTAGCCCTAAGCAGTGACTGGCGAGAAACACTTTCATTGAAAGGGGTTGCAAGCTTCTAAAAATTACGAGTCTCCAGAAATCTCAGCAAATATTTTTTCACCCAAACTGGATGATACTTTCAGGTAATGATCAGTACACTAAGCCCACTTGATTCTCCAAATTTCCTTCTTCTATGTTGAAGCGTTCTTTTCCAGTAACAGTTTCCATTCTGGCATTTCACTCTGTTTTCTCCTATATTGATAGATGTATTTGGAACTCTAAATCAAACACGGTTTGTGCTAGCTTCTTGAAACTTGACACAGTAATGCAGTTTCACATTCTAACAATATGTTTTGTTTCCTTTTCATGTAGCCCTAAGCAGTGACTGGCGAGAAACACTTTCATTGAAAGGGGTTGCAAGCTTCCAAAAATTACGAGTCTCCAGAAATCTCACCAAATATTTTTTCACCCAAGCTGCATGATACTTTCAGGTAATGATCAGTACACTAAGCCCACTTGGTTCTCCAAATTTCGTTCTTCTATGTTGAAGCGTTCGTTTCCAGTAACAGTTTGAATTTTGTCGTTTCACTCTTTTTTCTCCTATATTGATAGATGTATTTGGAACTCTAAATCAAACACGGTTTGTGCTAGCTTCTTGAAACTTGACACAGTAAATCAGTTTCACATTCTAACTCTATGTTTTGTTTCCTTTTCTTGTAGCCCTAAGCAGAGACTGGCGAGAAACACTTTCATTGAAAGGGGTTGCAAGCTTCTAAAAATTACGAGTCTCCAGAAATCTCAGCAAATATTTTTTCACCCAAACTGGATGATACTTTCAGGTAATGATCAGTACACTTAGCCCACTTGGTTCTCCATATTTCGTTCTTCTATGTTGAAGCGTTCGTTTACAGTAACAGTTTCCACTCTGGCATTACACTCTGTTTTCTCCTATATTGATAGATGTATTTGGAACTCTAAATCAAACATGGTTTGTGCTAGCTTCTTGAAACTTGACACAGTAAAGCAGTTTCACATTCTAACTCTATGTTTTGTTTCTTTTTCATGTAGCTTTAAGCAGTGACTGGCGAGAAACACTTTCATTGAAAGGGGTTGCAAGCTTCCAAAAATTACGAGTCTCCAGAAATCTCAGCAAATATTTTTTCACCCAAACTGGATGATACTTTCAGGTAATGATTAGTACACTAAGCCCACTTGGTTCTCCAAATTTCGTTCTTCTATGTTGAAGCGTTCGTTTCTAGTAACAGTTTGAATGTTGTCGTTTCACTCTGTTTTCTCCTATATTGATAGATGTATTTGGAACTCTAAATCAAAACGGTTTGTGCTAGCTTCTTGAAACTTGTCACAGTAAAGCAGTTTCACATTCTAACAATATGTTTTGTTTCCTTTTCATGTAGCCCTAAGCAGTGACTGGCGAGAAACACTTTCATTGAAAGGGGTTGCAAGCTTCTAAAAATTACGAGTCTCCAGAAATCTCAGCAAATATTTTTTCACCCAAACTGGATGATACTTTCAGGTAATGATCAGTACACTAAGCCCACTTGGTTCCCCAAATTTCGTTCTTCTATGTTGAAGCGTTCGTTTCCAGTAACAGTTAGAATTTTTGCGTTTCACTCTGTTTTCTCCTATATTGATAGATGTATTTGGAACTCTAAATCAAACACGGTTTGTGCTAGCTTCTTGAAACTTGACACAGTAAAGCAGTTTCACATTCTAACTCTAAGATTTGTTTCCTTTTCATGTAGCCCTAAGCAGTGACTGGCGAGAAACACTTTCATTGAAAGGGGTTGCAAGCTTCCAAAAATTACGAGTCTCCAGAAATCTCAGCAAATATTTTTTCACCCAAACTGGATGATACTTTCAGGTAATGATCAGTACACTTGGCCCACTTGGTTCTCCATATTTCGTTCTTCTATGTTGAAGCGTTCGTTTACAGTAACAGTTTCCACTCTGGCATTACACTCTGTTTTCTCCTATATTGATAGATGTATTTGGAACTCTAAATCAAACATGGTTTGTGCTAGCTTCTTGAAACTTGACACAGTAAAGCAGTTTCACATTCTAACTCTATGTTTTGTTTCTTTTTCATGTAGCTTTAAGCAGTGACTGGCGAGAAACACTTTCATTGAAAGGGGTTGCAAGCTTCCAAAAATTACGAGTCTCCAGAAATCTCAGCAAATATTATTTCACCCAAACTGGTTGATACTTTCAGGTAATGATTAGTACACTAAGCCCACTTGGTTCTCCAAATTTCGTTCTTCTATGTTGAAGCGTTCGTTTCTAGTAACAGTTTGAATGTTGTCGTTTCACTCTGTTTTCTCCTATATTGATAGATGTATTTGGAACTCTAAATCAAACACGGTTTGTGCTAGCTTCTTGAAACTTGACACAGTAAAGCAGTTTCACATTCTAACAATATGTTTTGTTTCCTTTTCATGTAGCCCTAAGCAGTGACTGGCGAGAAACACTTTCATTGAAAGGGGTTGCAAGCTTCCAAAAATTACGAGTCTCCAGAAATCTCAGCAAATATTTTTTCACCCAAACTGGATGATACTTTCAGGTAATGATCAGTACACTAAGCCCACTTGGTTCTCCAAATTTCGTTCTTCTATGTTGAAGCGTTCTTTTCCAGTAACAGTTTCCATTCTGGCATTTCACTCTGTTTTCTCCTATATTGATAGATGTATTTGGAACTCTAAATCAAACACGGTTTGTGCTAGCTTCTTGAAACTTGACACAGTAATGCAGTTTCACATTCTAACAGTATGTTTTGTTTCCTTTTCATGTAGCCCGAAGCAGTGACTGGCGAGAAACACTTTCATTGAAAGGGGTTGCAAGATTCCAAAAATTACGAGTCTCCAGAAATCTCACCAAATATTTTTTCACCCAAGCTGCATGATACTTTCAGGTAATGATCAGTACACTAAGCCCACTTGGTTCCCCAAATTTCGTTCTTCTATGTTGAAGCGTTCGTTTCCAGTAACAGTTAGAATTTTGGCGTTTCACTCTGTTTTCTCCTATATTGATAGATGTATTTGGAACTCTAAATCAAACACGGTTTGTGCTAGCTTCTTGAAACTTGACACAGTAAAGCAGTTTCACATTCTAACTCTAAGTTTTGTTTCCTTTTCATGTAGCCCTAAGCAGTGACTGGCGAGAAACACTTTCATTGAAAGGGGTTGCAAGCTTCCAAAAATTACGCGTCTCCAGAAATCTCAGCAAATATTTTTTCACCCAAACTGGATGATACTTTCAGGTAATGATCAGTACACTAAGCCCACTTGGTTCCCCAAATGTCGTTCTTCTATGTTGAAGCGTTCGTTTCCAGTAACAGTTCGAATTTTGTCGTTTCACTCTGTTTTCTCCTATATTGATAGATGTATTTGGAACTCTAAATCAAACACGGTTTGTGCTAGCTTCTTGAAACTTGACACAGTAAAGCAGTTTCACATTCTAACTCTAAGTTTTGTTTCCTTTTCATGTAGCCCTAAGCAGTGACTGGCGAGAAACACTTTCATTGAAAGGGGTTGCAAGCTTCCAAAAATTACGAGTCTCCAGAAATCTCAGCAAATATTTTTTCACCCAAACTGGATGATACTTTCAGATAATGATCAGTACACTAAGCCCACTTGGTTCCCCAAATTTCGATCTTCTATGTTGAAGCGTTCGTTTCCAGTAACAGTTTCCATTCTGGCATTTCACTCTGTTTTCTCCTATATTGATAGATGTATTTGGAACTCTAAATCAAACACGGTTTGTGCTAGCTTCTTGAAACTTGACACAGTAAAGCAGTTTCACATTCTAACTCTATGTTTTGTTTCCTTTTCTTGTAGCCCTAAGCAGAGACTGGCGAGAAACACTTTCATTGAAAGGGGTTGCAAGCTTCCAAAAATTACGAGTCTCCAGAAATCTCAGCAAATATTTTTTCACCCAAACTGGATGATACTTTCAGGTAATGATTAGTACACTAAGCCCACTTGGTTCTCCAAATTTCGTTCTTCTATGTTGAAGCGTTCGTTTCTAGTAACAGTTTGAATTTTGTCGTTTCACTCTGTTTTCTCCTATATTGATAGATGTATTTGGAACTCTAAATCAAACACGGTTGGTGCTAGCTTCTTGAAACTTGACACAGTAAAGCAGTTTCACATTCTAACAATATGTTTTGTTTCCTTTTCATGTAGCCCTAAGCAGTTACTGGCGAGAAACACTTTCATTGAAAGGGGTTGCAAGCTTCTAAAAATTACGAGTCTCCAGAAATCTCAGCAAATATTTTTTCACCCAAACTGGATGATACTTTCACGTAATGATCAGTACACTTGGCCCACTTGGTTCTCCAAATTTCGTTCTTCTATTTTGACGCGTTCGTTTCCAGTAACAGTTTCCATATTGGCATTTCACTCTGTTTTCTCCTATATTGATAGATGTATTTGGAACTCTAAATCAAACACGGTTTGTGCTAGCTTCTTGAAACTTGACACAGTAATGCAGTTTCAGATTCTAACTCTATGTTTTGTTTCCTTTTCATGTAGCTTTAAGCAGTGACTGGCGAGAAACACTTTCATTGAAAGGGGTTGCAAGCTTCCAAAAATTACGAGTCTCCAGAAATCTCAGCAAATATTTTTTCACCCAAACTTGATGATACTTTCAGGTAATGATCAGTACACTAAGCCCACTCGGTTCTCCAAATTTCATTCTTCTATGTTGAAGCGTTCGTTTCCAGTAACAGTTTCCATTCTGGCATTTCACTCTGTTTTCTCCTATATTGATAGATGTATTTGGAACTCTAAATCAAACACGGTTTGTGCTAGCTTCTTGAAACTTGACACAGTAAAGCAGTTTCACATTCTAACTCTATGTTTTGTTTCCTTTTCTTGTAGCCCTAAGCAGAGACTGGCGAGAAACACTTTAATTGAAAGGGGTTGCAAGCTTCTAAAAATTACGAGTCTCCAGAAATCTCAGCAAATATTTTTTCACCCAAACTGGATGATACTTTCAGGTAATGATCAGTACAGTTGGCCCACTTGGTTCTCAATATTTCATTCTTCTATGTTGAAGCGTTCGTTTACACTAACAGTTTCCACTCTGGCATTTCACTCTGTTTTCTCCTATATTGATAGATGTATTTGGAACTCTAAATCAAACACGGTTTGTGCTAGCTTCTTGAAACTTGACACAGTAAAGCAGTTTCACATTCTAACTCTATGTTTTGTTTCCTTTTCATGTAGCCCTAAGCAGTGACTGGCGAGAAACACTTTCATTGAAAGGGGTTGCAAGCTTCCAAAAATTACGAGTCTCCAGAAATCTCAGCAAATATTTTTTCACCCAAACTGCATGATACTTTCAGGTAATGATCAGTACACTAAGCCCACTTGGTTCCCCAAATTTCGTTCTTCTATGTTGAAGCGTTCGTTTCCAGTAACAGTTTGAATTTTGTCGTTTCACTCTGTTTTCTCCTATATTGATAGATGTATTTGGAACACTAAATCAAACACGGTTTGTGCTAGCTTCTTGAAACTTGACACAGTAAAGCAGTTTCACATTCTAACTCTATGTTTTGTTTCCTTTTCATGTAGCTTTAAGCAGTTACTGGCGAGAAACACCTTCATTGAAAGGGGTTGCAAGCTTCCAAAAATCACGAGTCTCCAGAAATCTCAGCAAATATTTTTTCACCCAAACTGGATGATACTTTCAGGTAAGGATCAGTACACTAAGCCCACTCGGTTCTCCAAATTTCATTCTTCTATGTTGAAGCGTTCGTTTCCAGTAACAGTTTCCATTCTGGCATTTCACTCTGTTTTCTCCTATATTGATAGATGTATTTGGAACTCTAAATCAAACACGGTTTGTGCTAGCTTCTTGAAACTTGACACAGTAAAGCAGTTTCACATTCTAACTCTATGTTTTGTTTCCTTTTCTTGTAGCCCTAAGCAGAGACTGGCGAGAAACACTTTCATTGAAAGGGGTTGCAAGCTTCTAAAAATTACGAGTCTCCAGAAATCTCAGCAAATATTTTTTCACCCAAACTGGATGATACTTTCAGGTAATGATCAGTACACTAAGCCCACTTGGTTCCCCAAATTTCTATCTTCTATGTTGAAGCGTTCGTTTCCAGTAACAGTTTCCATTCTGGCATTTCACTCTGTTTTCTCCTATATTGATAGATGTATTTGGAACTCTAAATCAAACACGGTTTGTGCTAGCTTCTTAAAACTTGACACAGTAATGCAGTTTCACATTCTAACAATATGTTTTGTTTCCTTTTCATGTAGCCCTAAGCAGTGACTGGCGAGAAACACTTTCATTGAAAGGGGTTGCAAGCTTCCAAAAATTACGAGTCTCCAGAAATTTCAGCAAATATTTTTTCACCCAAACTGGATGATACTTTCAGGTAATTATCAGTACACTAAGCCCACTTGGTTTCCCAAATTTCGATCTTCTATGTTGAAGTGTTCGTTTCCAGTAACAGTTTCCATTCTGGCATTTCACCTGTTTTCTCCTATATTGATAGATGTATTTGGAACTCTAAATCAAACATGGTTTGTGCTAGCTTCTTGAAACTTGACACAGTAAAGCAGTTTCACATTCTAACTCTATGTTTTGTTTCCTTTTCATGTAGCCCTAAGCAGTGACTGGCGAGAAACACTTTCATTGAAAGGGGTTGCAAGCTTCTAAAAATTACGAGTCTCCAGAAATCTCAGCAAATATTTTTTCACCCAAACTGGATGATACTTTCAGGTAATGATCAGTACACTAAGCCCACTTGGTTCTCCAAATTTCGTTCTTCTATGTTGAAGCGTTCGTTTCCAGTAACAGTTTGAATTTTGTCGTTTCACTCTTTTTTCTCCTATATTGACAGATGTATTTGGAACTCTAAATCAAACACGGTTTGTGCTAGCTTCTTGAAACTTGACACAGTAAAGCAGTTTCAGATTGTAACTCTATGCTTTGTTTCCTTTTCATGTAGCTTTAAGGAGTGACTGGCAAGAAACACTTTCATTGAAAGGGGTTGCAAGCTTCCAAAAATTACGAGTCTCCAGAAATCTCAGCAAATATTTTTTCACCCAAACTGGATGATACTTTCAGGTAATGATCAGTACACTTGGCCCACTTGGTTCTCCATATTTCGTTCTTCTATGTTGAAGCGTTCGTTTACAGTAACAGTTTCCACTCTGGCATTACAGTCTGTTTTCTCCTATATTGATAGATGTATTTTGAACTCTAAATCAAACACGGTTTGTGCTAGCTTCTTGAAACTTGACACAGTAATGCAGTTTCACATTCTAACAATATGTTTTGTTTCCTTTTCATGTAGCCCTAAGCAGTGACTGGCGAGAAACACTTTCATTGAAAGGGGTTGCAAGCTTCCAAAAATTACGAGTCTCCAGAAATCTCAGCAAATATTTGTTCACCCAAGCTGCATGATACTTTCAGGTAATGATCAGTACACTAAGCCCACTTGGTTCCCCAAATTTCGTTCTTCTATGTTGAAGCGTTCGTTTCCAGTAACAGTTAGAATTTTGGCGTTTCACTCTGTTTCCTTCTATATTGATAGATGTATTTGGAACTCTAAATCAAACACGGTTTGTGCTAGCTTCTTGAAACTTGACACAGTAAAGCAGTTTCACATTCTAACCCTAAGTTTTGTTTCCTTTTCATGTAGCCCTAAGCAGTGACTGGCGAGAAACACTTTCATTGAAAGGGGTTGCAAGCTTCCAAAAATTACGAGTCTCCAGAAATCTCAGCAAATATTTTTTCACCCAAACTGGATGAAACTTTCAGGTAATGATAAGTACACTAAGCCCACTTGGTTCTCCAAATTTCGTTCTTCTATGTTGAAGCGTTCGTTTCCAGTAACAGTTAGAATTTTGTCGTTTCACTCTTTTTTCTCCTATATTGACAGATGTATTTGGAACTCTAAATCAAACACGGTTTGTGCTAGCTTCTTGAAACTTGACAGAGTAAAGCAGTTTCAGATTGTAACTCTATGTTTTGTTTCCTTTTCATGTAGCTTTAAGCAGTGACTGGCGAGAAACACTTTCATTGAAAGGGGTTGCAAGCTTCCAAAAATTACGAGTCTCCAGAAATCTCAGCAAATATTTTTTCACCCAAACTGCATGATACTTTCAGGGAATGATCAGTACACTAAGCCCACTTGGTTCCCCAAATTTCGATCTTCTATGTTGAAGCGTTCGTTTCCAGTAACAGTTTGAATTTTGTCGTTTCACTCTTTTTTCTCCTATATTGACAGATGTATTTGGAACTCTAAATCAAACACGGTTTGTGCTAGCTTCTTGAAACTTGACACAGTAAAGCAGTTTCAGATTGTAACTCTATGTTTTGTTTCCTTTTCATGTAGCTTTAAGCAGTGACTGGCGAGAAACACTTTCATTGAAAGGGGTTGCAAGCTTCCAAAAATTACGAGTCTCCAGAAATCTCAGCAAATATTTTTTCACCCAAACTGGATGATACTTTCAGGTAATGATAAGTACACTAAGCCCACTTGGTTCTCCAAATTTCGTTCTTCTATGTTGAAGCGTTCGTTTCCAGTAACAGTTAGAATTTTGTCGTTTCACTCTTTTTTCTCCTATATTGACAGATGTATTTGGAACTCAAAATCAAACACGGTTTGTGCTAGCTTCTTGAAACTTGACAGAGTAAAGCAGTTTCAGATTGTAACTCTATGTTTTGTTTCCTTTTCATGTAGCTTTAAGCAGTGACTGGCGAGAAACACTTTCATTGAAAGGGGTTGCAAGCTTCCAAAAATTACGAGTCTCCAGAAATCTCAGCAAATATTTTTTCACCCAAACTGGATGATACTTTCAGGTAATGATCAGAACACTAAGCCCACTTGGTTCTCCAAATTTCGTTCTTCTATGTTGAAGCGTTCGTTTCCAGTAACAGTTTCCATTCTGGCATTTCACTCTGTTTTCTCCTATATTGATAGATGTATTTGAAACTCTAAATCAAACACGGTTTGTGCTAGCTTCTTGAAACTTGACACAGTAAAGCAGTTTCACATTCTAACTCTATGTTTTGTTTCCTTTTCTTGTAGCCCTAAGCAGTGACGGGCGAGAAACACTTTCATTGAAAGGGGTTGCAAGCTTCCAAAAATTACGAGTCTCCAGAAATCTCAGCAAATATTTTTTCACCCAAACTGCATGATACTTTCAGGGAATGATCAGTACACTAAGCCCACTTGGTTCCCCAAATTTCGATCTTCTATGTTGAAGCGTTCGTTTCCAGTAACAGTTTCCATTCTGGCATTTCACTCTGTTTTCTCCTATATTGATAGATGTATTTGGAACTCTAAATCAAACACGGTTTGTGCTAGCTTCTTGAAACTTGACACAGTAATGCAGTTTCACATTCTAACAATATGTTTTGTTTCCTTTTCATGTAGCCCTAAGCAGTGACTGGAGAGAAACACTTTCATTGAAAGGGGTTGCAAGCTTCCAAAAATTACGAGTCTCCAGAAATCTCAGCAAATATTTTTTCACCCAAACTGCATGATACTTTCTGGTAATGATCAGTACACTAAGCCCACTTGGTTCCCCAAATTTCGTTCTTCTATGTTGAAGCGTTCGTTTCCAGTAACAGTTTGAATTTTGGTGTTTCACTCTCTTTTCTCCTATATTGATAGATGTATTTGGAACTCTAAATCAAACACGGTTTGTGCTAGCTTCTTGAAACTTGACACAGTAAATCAGTTTCACATTCTAACTCTATGTTTTGTTTCCTTTTCTTGTAGCCCTAAGCAGTGACTGGCGAGAAACACTTTCATTGAAAGGGGTTGCAAGCTTCCAAAAATTACGAGTCTCCAGAAATCTCAGCAAATATTTTTTCACCCAAACTGGATGATACTTTCAGGTAATGATCAGTACACTAAGCCCACTTGGTTCCCCAAATTTCGATCTTCTATGTTGAAGCGTTCGTTTCCAGTAACAGTTTCCATTCTGGCATTTCACTCTGTTTTCTCCTATATTGATAGATGTATTTGGAACTCTAAATCAAACACGGTTTGTGCTAGCTTCTTAAAACTTGACACAGTAATGCAGTTTCACATTCTAACAATATGTTTTGTTTCCTTTTCATGTAGCCCTAAGCAGTGACTGGCGAGAAACACTTTCATTGAAAGGGGTTGCAAGCTTCCAAAAATTACGAGTCTCCAGAAATTTCAGCAAATATTTTTTCACCCAAACTGGATGATACTTTCAGGTAATTATCAGTACACTAAGCCCACTTGGTTTCCCAAATTTTGATCTTCTATGTTGAAGTGTTCGTTTCCAGTAACAGTTTCCATTCTGGCATTTCACTCTGTTTTCTCCTATATTGATAGATGTATTTGGAACTCTAAATCAAACATGGTTTGTGCTAGCTTCTTGAAACTTGACACAGTAAAGCAGTTTCACATTCTAACTCTATTTTTTGTTTCCTTTTCATGTAGCCCTAAGCAGTGACTGGCGAGAAACACTTTCATTGAAAGGGGTTGCAAGCTTCTAAAAATTACGAGTCTCCAGAAATCTCAGCAAATATTTTTTCACCCAAACTGGATGATACTTTCACGTAATGATCAGTACACTTGGCCCACTTGGTTCTCCAAATTTCGTTCTTCTATGTTGAAGCGTTCGTTTCCAGTAACAGTTTCCATTCTGGCATTTCACTCTGTTTTCTCCTATATTGATAGATGTATTTGGAACTCTAAATCAAACACGGTTTGTGCTAGCTTCTTGAAACTTGACACAGTAATGCAGTTTCACATTCTAACTCTATGTTTTGTTTCCTTTTCATGTAGCTTTAAGCAGTGACTGGCGAGAAACACTTTCATTGAAAGGGGTTGCAAGCTTCCAAAAATTACGAGTCTCCAGAAATCTCAGCAAATATTTGTTCACCCAAGCTGCATGATACTTTCAGGTAATGATCAGTACACTAAGCCCACTCGGTTCTCCAAATTTCATTCTTCTATGTTGAAGCGTTCGTTTCCAGTAACAGTTAGAATTTTGGCGTTTCACTCTGTTTTCTTCTATATTGATAGATGTATTTGGAACTCTAAATCAAACACGGTTTGTGCTAGCTTCTTGAAACTTGACAGAGTAAAGCAGTTTCACATTCTAACTCTAAGTTTTGTTTCCTTTTCATGTAGCCCTAAGCAGTGACTGGCGAGAAACACTTTCATTGAAAGGGGTTGCAAGCTTCCAAAAATTATGAGTCTCCAGAAATCTCAGCAAATATTTTTTCACCCAAACTGGATGATACTTTCAGGTAATGATCAGTACACTAAGCCCACTTGGTTCTCCAAATTTCGTTCTTCTATGTTGAAGCGTTCGTTTCCAGTAACAGTTTGAATTTTGTCGTTTCACTCTTTTTTCTCCTATATTGACAGATGTATTTGGAACTCTAAATCAAACACGGTTTGTGCTAGCTTCTTGAAACTTGACACAGTAAAGCAGTTTCAGATTGTAACTCTATGTTTTGTTTCCTTTTCATGTAGCTTTAAGGAGTGACTGGCAAGAAACACTTTCATTGAAAGGGGTTGCAAGCTTCCAAAAATTACGAGTCTCCAGAAATCTCAGCAAATATTTTTTCACCCAAACTGGATGATACTTTCAGGTAATGATCAGTACACTTGGCCCACTTGGTTCTCCATATTTCGTTCTTCTATGTTGAAGCGTTCGTTTTCAGTAACAGTTTCCACTCTGGCATTACACTCTGTTTCTCCTATATTGATAGATGTATTTGGAACTCTAAATCAAACACGGTTTGTGCTAGCTTCTTGAAACTTGACACAGTAATGCAGTTTCACATTCTAACAATATGTTTTGTTTCCTTTTCATGTAGCCCTAAGCAGTGACTGGCGAGAAACACTTTCATTGAAAGGGGTTGCAAGCTTCCAAATTTACGAGTCTCCAGAAATCTCAGCAAATATTTGTTCACCCAAGCTGCATGATACTTTCAGGTAATGATCAGTACACTAAGCCCACTTGGTTCCCCAAATTTCGTTCTTCTATGTTGAAGCGTTCGTTTCCAGTAACAGTTAGAATTTTGGCGTTTCACTCTGTTTCCTTCTATATTGATAGATGTATTTGGAACTCTAAATCAAACACGGTTTGTGCTAGCTTCTTGAAACTTGACACAGTAAAGCAGTTTCACATTCTAACCCTAAGTTTTGTTTCCTTTTCATGTAGCCCTAAGCAGTGACTGGCGAGAAACACTTTCATTGAAAGGGGTTGCAAGCTTCCAAAAATTACGAGTCTCCAGAAATCTCAGCAAATATTTTTTCACCCAAACTGGATGATACTTTCAGGTAATGATAAGTACACTAAGCCCACTTGGTTCTCCAAATTTCGTTCTTCTATGTTGAAGCGTTCGTTTCCAGTAACAGTTAGAATTTTGTCGTTTCACTCTTTTTTCTCCTATATTGACAGATGTATTTGGAACTCAAAATCAAACACGGTTTGTGCTAGCTTCTTGAAACTTGACAGAGTAAAGCAGTTTCAGATTGTAACTCTATGTTTTGTTTCCTTTTCATGTAGTTTAAGCAGTGACTGGCGAGAAACACTTTCATTGAAAGGGGTTGCAAGCTTCCAAAAATTACGAGTCTCCAGAAATCTCAGCAAATATTTTTTCACCCAAACTGGATGATACTTTCAGGTAATGATCAGAACACTAAGCCCACTTGGTTCTCCAAATTTCGTTCTTCTATGTTGAAGCGTTCGTTTCCAGTAACAGTTTCCATTCTGGCATTTCACTCTGTTTTCTCCTATATTGATAGATGTATTTGAAACTCTAAATCAAACACGGTTTGTGCTAGCTTCTTGAAACTTGACACAGTAAAGCAGTTTCACATTCTAACTCTATGTTTTGTTTCCTTTTCTTGTAGCCCTAAGCAGTGACGGGCGAGAAACACTTTCATTGAAAGGGGTTGCAAGCTTCCAAAAATTACGAGTCTCCAGAAATCTCAGCAAATATTTTTTCACCCAAACTGCATGATACTTTCAGGGAATGATCAGTACACTAAGCCCACTTGGTTCCCCAAATTTCGATCTTCTATGTTGAAGCGTTCGTTTCCAGTAACAGTTTCCATTCTGGCATTTCACTCTGTTTTCTCCTATATTGATAGATGTATTTGGAACTCTAAGTCAAACACGGTTTGTGCTAGCTTCTTGAAACTTGACACAGTAATGCAGTTTCACATTCTAACAATATGTTTTGTTTCCTTTTCATGTAGCCCTAAGCAGTGACTGGAGAGAAACACTTTCATTGAAAGGGGTTGCAAGCTTCCAAAAATTACGAGTCTCCAGAAATCTCAGCAAATATTTTTTCACCCAAACTGCATGATACTTTCTGGTAATGATCAGTACACTAAGCCCACTTGGTTCCCCAAATTTCGTTCTTCTATGTTGAAGCGTTCGTTTCCAGTAACAGTTTGAATTTTGGTGTTTCACTCTCTTTTCTCCTATATTGATAGATGTATTTGGAACTCTAAATCAAACACGGTTTGTGCTAGCTTCTTGAAACTTGACACAGTAAATCAGTTTCACATTCTAACTCTATGTTTTGTTTCCTTTTCTTGTAGCCCTAAGCAGTGACTGGCGAGAAACACTTTCATTGAAAGGGGTTGCAAGCTTCCAAAAATTACGAGTCTCCAGAAATCTCAGCAAATATTTTTTCACCCAAACTGGATGATACTTTCAGGTAATGATCAGTACACTAAGCCCACTTGGTTCCCCAAATTTCGATCTTCTATGTTGAAGCGTTCGTTTCCAGTAACAGTTTCCATTCTGGCATTTCACTCTGTTTTCTCCTATATTGATAGATGTATTTGGAACTCTAAATCAAACACGGTTTGTGCTAGCTTCTTAAAACTTGACACAGTAATGCAGTTTCACATTCTAACAATATGTTTTGTTTCCTTTTCATGTAGCCCTAAGCAGTGACTGGCGAGAAACACTTTCATTGAAAGGGGTTGCAAGCTTCCAAAAATTACGAGTCTCCAGAAATTTCAGCAAATATTTTTTCACCCAAACTGGATGATACTTTCAGGTAATGATCAGTACACTAAGCCCACTTGGTTTCCCAAATTTCGATCTTCTATGTTGAAGTGTTCGTTTCCAGTAACAGTTTCCATTCTGGCATTTCACTCTGTTTTCTCCTATATTGATAGATGTATTTGGAACTCTAAATCAAACACGGTTTGTGCTAGCTTCTTGAAACTTGACACAGTAATGCAGTTTCAGATTCTAACTCTATGTTTTGTTTCCTTTTCATGTAGCTTTAAGCAGTGACTGGCGAGAAACACTTTCATTGAAAGGGGTTGCAAGCTTCCAAAAATTACGAGTCTCCAGAAATCTCAGCAAATATTTGTTCACCCAAGCTGCATGATACTTTCAGGTAATGATCAGTACACTAAGCCCACTCGGTTCTCCAAATTTCATTCTTCTATGTTGAAGCGTTCGTTTCCAGTAACAGTTTGAATTTTGGCGTTTCACTCTGTTTTCTTCTATATTGATAGATGTATTTGGAACTCTAAATCAAACACGGTTTGTGCTAGCTTCTTGAAACTTGACACAGTAAAGCAGTTTCACATTCTAACTCTAAGTTTTGTTTCCTTTTCATGTAGCCCTAAGCAGTGACTGGCGAGAAACACTTTCATTGAAAGGGGTTGCAAGCTTCCAAAAATTACGAGTCTCCAGAAATCTCAGCAAATATTTTTTCACCCAAACGGGATGATACTTTCAGGTAATGATCAGTACACTAAGCCCACTTGGTTCTCCAAATTTCGTTCTTCTATGTTGAAGCGTTCGTTTCCAGTAACAGTTTGAATTTTGTCGTTTCACTCTTTTTTCTCCTATATTGACAGATGTATTTGGAACTCTAAATCAAACACGGTTTGTGCTAGCTTCTTGAAACTTGACACAGTAAAGCAGTTTCAGATTGTAACTCTATGTTTTGTTTCCTTTTCATGTAGCTTTAAGCAGTGACTGGCGAGAAACACTTTCATTGAAAGGGGTTGCAAGCTTCCAAAAATTACAAGTCTCCAGAAATCTCAGCAAATATTTTTTCACCCAAACTGGATGATACTTTCAGGTAATGATAAGTACACTAAGCCCACTTGGTTCTCCAAATTTCGTTCTTCTATGTTGAAGCGTTCGTTTCCAGTAACAGTTAGAATTTTGTCGTTTCACTCTTTTTTCTCCTATATTGACAGATGTATTTGGAACTCAAAATCAAACACGGTTTGTGCTAGCTTCTTGAAACTTGACAGAGTAAAGCAGTTTCAGATTGTAACTCTATGTTTTGTTTCCTTTTCATGTAGCTTTAAGCAGTGACTGGCGAGAAACACTTTCATTGAAAGGGGTTGCAAGCTTCCAAAAATTACGAGTCTCCAGAAATCTCAGCAAATATTTTTTCACCCAAACTGGATGATACTTTCAGGTAATGATCAGAACACTAAGCCCACTTGGTTCTCCAAATTTCGTTCTTCTATGTTGAAGCGTTCGTTTCCAGTAACAGTTTCCATTCTGGCATTTCACTCTGTTTTCTCCTATATTGATAGATGTATTTGAAACTCTAAATCAAACACGGTTTGTGCTAGCTTCTTGAAACTTGACACAGTAAAGCAGTTTCACATTCTAACTCTATGTTTTGTTTCCTTTTCTTGTAGCCCTAAGCAGTGACGGGCGAGAAACACTTTCATTGAAAGGGGTTGCAAGCTTCCAAAAATTACGAGTCTCCAGAAATCTCAGCAAATATTTTTTCACCCAAACTGCATGATACTTTCAGGGAATGATCAGTACACTAAGCCCACTTGGTTCCCCAAATTTCGATCTTCTATTTTGAAGCGTTCGTTTCCAGTAACAGTTTCCATTCTGGCATTTCACTCTGTTTTCTCCTATATTGATAGATGTATTTGGAACTCTAAATCAAACACGGTTTGTGTTAGCTTCTTGAAACTTGACACAGTAATGCAGTTTCACATTCTAACAATATGTTTTGTTTCATTTTCATGTAGCCCTAAGCAGTGACTGGCGAGAAACACTTTCATTGAAAGGGGTTGCAAGCTTCCAAAAATTACGAGTCTCCAGAAATCTCAGCAAATATTTTTTCACCCAAACTGCATGATACTTTCTGGTAATGATCAGTACACTAAGCCCACTTGGTTCCCCAAATTTCGTTCTTCTATGTTGAAGCGTTCGTTTCCAGTAACAGTTTGAATTTTGGTGTTTCACTCTCTTTTCTCCTATATTGATAGATGTATTTGGAACTCTAAATCAAACACGGTTTGTGCTAGCTTCTTGAAACTTGACACAGTAAATCAGTTTCACATTTTAACTCTATGTTTTGTTTCCTTTTCTTGTAGCCCTAAGCAGTGACTGGCGAGAAACACTTTCATTGAAAGGGGTTGCAAGCTTCCAAAAATTACGAGTCTCCAGAAATCTCAGCAAATATTTTTTCACCCAAACTGGATGATACTTTCAGGTAATGATCAGTACACTAAGCCCACTTGGTTCCCCAAATTTCGATCTTCTATGTTGAAGCGTTCGTTTCCAGTAACAGTTTCCATTCTGGCATTTCACTCTGTTTTCTCCTATATTGATAGATGTATTTGGAACTCTAAATCAAACACGGTTTGTGCTAGCTTCTTAAAACTTGACACAGTAATGCAGTTTCACATTCTAACAATATGTTTTGTTTCCTTTTCATGTAGCCCTAAGCAGTGACTGGCGAGAAACACTTTCATTGAAAGGGGTTGCAAGCTTCCAAAAATTACGAGTCTCCAGAAATTTCAGCAAATATTTTTTCACCCAAACTGGATGATACTTTCAGGTAATTATCAGTACACTAAGCCCACTTGGTTTCCCAAATTTCGATCTTCTATGTTGAAGTGTTCGTTTCCAGTAACAGTTTCCATTCTGGCATTTCACTCTGTTTTCTCCTATATTGATAGATGTATTTGGAACTCTAAATCAAACATGGTTTGTGCTAGCTTCTTGAAACTTGACACAGTAAAGCAGTTTCACATTCTAACTCTATGTTTTGTTTCCTTTTCATGTAGCCCTAAGCAGTGACTGGCGAGAAACACTTTCATTGAAAGGGGTTGCAAGCTTCTAAAAATTACGAGTCTCCAGAAATCTCAGCAAATATTTTTTCACCCAAACTGGATGATACTTTCACGTAATGATCAGTACACTTGGCCCACTTGGTTCTCCAAATTTCGTTCTTCTATGTTGAAGCGTTCGTTTCCAGTAACAGTTTCCATTCTGGCATTTCACTCTGTTTTCTCCTATATTGATAGATGTATTTGGAACTCTAAATCAAACACGGTTTGTGCTAGCTTCTTGAAACTTGACACAGTAATGCAGTTTCAGATTCTAACTCTATGTTTTGTTTCCTTTTCATGTAGCTTTAAGCAGTGACTGGCGAGAAACACTTTCATTGAAAGGGGTTGCAAGCTTCCAAAAATTACGAGTCTCCAGAAATCTCAGCAAATATTTGTTCACCCAAGCTGCATGATACTTTCAGGTAATGATCAGTACACTAAGCCCACTCGGTTCTCCAAATTTCATTCTTCTATGTTGAAGCGTTCGTTTCCAGTAACAGTTAGAATTTTGGCGTTTCACTCTGTTTTCTTCTATATTGATAGATGTATTTGGAACTCTAAATCAAACACGGTTTGTGCTAGCTTCTTGAAACTTGACACAGTAAAGCAGTTTCACATTCTAACTCTAAGTTTTGTTTCCTTTTCATGTAGCCCTAAGCAGTGACTGGCGAGAAACACTTTCATTGAAAGGGGTTGCAAGCTTCCAAAAATTACGAGTCTCCAGAAATCTCAGCAAATATTTTTTCACCCAAACTGGATGATACTTTCAGGTAATGATCAGTACACTAAGCCCACTTGGTTCTCCAAATTTCGTTCTTCTATGTTGAAGCGTTCGTTTCCAGTAACAGTTTGAATTTTGTCGTTTCACTCTTTTTTCTCCTATATTGACAGATGTATTTGGAACTCTAAATCAAACACGGTTTGTGCTAGCTTCTTGAAACTTGACACAGTAAAGCAGTTTCAGATTGTAACTCTATGTTTTGTTTCCTTTTCATGTAGCTTTAAGGAGTGACTGGCAAGAAACACTTTCATTGAAAGGGGTTGCAAGCTTCCAAAAATTACGAGTCTCCAGAAATCTCAGCAAATATTTTTTCACCCAAACTGGATGATACTTTCAGGTAATGATCAGTACACTTGGCCCACTTGGTTCTCCATATTTCGTTCTTCTATGTTGAAGCGTTCGTTTACAGTAACAGTTTCCACTCTGGCATTACACTCTGTTTCTCCTATATTGATAGATGTATTTGGAACTCTAAATCAAACACGGTTTGTGCTAGCTTCTTGAAACTTGACACAGTAATGCAGTTTCACATTCTAACAATATGTTTTGTTTCCTTTTCATGTAGCCCTAAGCAGTGACTGGCGAGAAACACTTTCATTGAAAGGGGTTGCAAGCTTCCAAAAATTACGAGTCTCCAGAAATCTCAGCAAATATTTTTTCACCCAAACTGCATGATACTTTCAGGGAATGATCAGTACACTAAGCCCACTTGGTTCCCCAAATTTCGATCTTCTATGTTGAAGCGTTCGTTTCCAGTAACAGTTTCCATTCTGGCATTTCACTCTGTTTTCTCCTATATTGATAGATGTATTTGGAACTCTAAATCAAACACGGTTTGTGCTAGCTTCTTGAAACTTGACACAGTAATGCAGTTTCACATTCTAACAATATGTTTTGTTTCCTTTTCATGTAGCCCTAAGGAGTGACTGGAGAGAAACACTTTCATTGAAAGGGGTTGCAAGCTTCCAAAAATTACGAGTCTCCAGAAATCTCAGCAAATATTTTTTCACCCAAACTGCATGATACTTTCAGGTAATGATCAGTACACTTGGCCCACTTGGTTCTCCATATTTCGTTCTTCTATGTTGAAGCGTTCGTTTCCAGTAACAGTTTCCATTCTGGCATTTCACTCTGTTTTCTCCTATATTGATAGATGTATTTGGAACTCTAAATCAAACACGGTTTGTGCTAGCTTCTTGAAACTTGACACAGTAATGCAGTTTCAGATTCTAACTCTATGTTTTGTTTCCTTTTCATGTAGCTTTAAGCAGTGACTGGCGAGAAACACTTTCATTGAAAGGGGTTGCAAGCTTCCAAAAATTACGAGTCTCCAGAAATCTCAGCAAATATTTGTTCACCCAAGCTGCATGATACTTTCAGGTAATGATCAGTACACTAAGCCCACTCGGTTCTCCAAATTTCATTCTTCTATGTTGAAGCGTTCGTTTCCAGTAACAGTTAGAATTTTGGCGTTTCACTCTGTTTTCTTCTATATTGATAGATGTATTTGGAACTCTAAATCAAACACGGTTTGTGCTAGCTTCTTGAAACTTGACACAGTAAAGCAGTTTCACATTCTAACTCTAAGTTTTGTTTCCTTTTCATGTAGCCCTAAGCAGTGACTGGCGAGAAACACTTTCATTGAAAGGGGTTGCAAGCTTCCAAAAATTACGAGTCTCCAGAAATCTCAGCAAATATTTTTTCACCCAAACTGGATGATACTTTCAGGTAATGATCAGTACACTAAGCCCACTTGGTTCTCCAAATTTCGTTCTTCTATGTTGAAGCGTTCGTTTCCAGTAACAGTTTGAATTTTGTCGTTTCACTCTTTTTTCTCCTATATTGACAGATGTATTTGGAACTCTAAATCAAACACGGTTTGTGCTAGCTTCTTGAAACTTGACACAGTAAAGCAGTTTCAGATTGTAACTCTATGTTTTGTTTCCTTTTCATGTAGCTTTAAGCAGTGACTGGCGAGAAACACTTTCATTGAAAGGGGTTGCAAGCTTCCAAAAATTACGAGTCTCCAGAAATCTCAGCAAATATTTTTTCACCCAAACTGGATGATACTTTCACGTAATGATCAGTACACTTGGCCCACTTGGTTCTCCAAATTTCGTTCTTCTATGTTGAAGCGTTCGTTTCCAGTAACAGTTTCCATTCTGGCATTTCACTCTGTTTTCTCCTATATTGATAGATGTATTTGGAACTCTAAATCAAACACGGTTTGTGCTAGCTTCTTGAAAGTTGACACAGTAATGCAGTTTCAGATTCTAACTCTATGTTTTGTTTCCTTTTCATGTAGCTTTAAGCAGTGACTGGCGAGAAACACTTTCATTGAAAGGGGTTGCAAGCTTCCAAAAATTACGAGTCTCCAGAAATCTCAGCAAATATTTGTTCACCCAAGCTGCATGATACTTTCAGGTAATGATCAGTACACTAAGCCCACTCGGTTCTCCAAATTTCATTCTTCTATGTTGAAGCGTTCGTTTCCAGTAACAGTTAGAATTTTGGCGTTTCACTCTGTTTTCTTCTATATTGATAGATGTATTTGGAACTCTAAATCAAACACGGTTTGTGCTAGCTTCTTGAAACTTGACACAGTAAAGCAGTTTCACATTCTAACTCTAAGTTTTGTTTCCTTTTCATGTAGCCCTAAGCAGTGACTGGCGAGAAACACTTTCATTGAAAGGGGTTGCAAGCTTCCAAAAATTACGAGTCTCCAGAAATCTCAGCAAATATTTTTTCACCCAAACTGGATGATACTTTCAGGTAATGATCAGTACACTAAGCCCACTTGGTTCTCCAAATTTCGTTCTTCTATGTTGAAGCGTTCGTTTCCAGTAACAGTTTGAATTTTGTCGTTTCACTCTTTTTTCTCCTATATTGACAGATGTATTTGGAACTCTAAATCAAACACGGTTTGTGCTAGCTTCTTGAAACTTGACACAGTAAAGCAGTTTCAGATTGTAACTCTATGTTTTGTTTCCTTTTCATGTAGCTTTAAGCAGTGACTGGCGAGAAACACTTTCATTGAAAGGGGTTGCAAGCTTCCAAAAATTACGAGTCTCCAGAAATCTCAGCAAATATTTTTTCACCCAAACTGGATGATACTTTCAGGTAATGATCAGTACACTTGGCCCACTTGGTTCTCCATATTTCGTTCTTCTATGTTGAAGCGTTCGTTTCCAGTAACAGTTTCCATTCTGGCATTTCACTCTGTTTTCTCCTATATTGATAGATGTATTTGGAACTCTAAATCAAACACGGTTTGTGCTAGCTTCTTGAAACTTGACACAGTAATGCAGTTTCACATTCTAACTCTATGTTTTGTTTCCTTTTCATGTAGCTTTAAGCAGTGACTGGCGAGAAACACTTTCATTGAAAGGGGTTGCAAGCTTCCAAAAATTACGAGTCTCCAGAAATCTCAGCAAATATTTGTTCACCCAAGCTGCATGATACTTTCAGGTAATGATCAGTACTCTAAGCCCACTCGGTTCTCCAAATTTCATTCTTCTATGTTGAAGCGTTCGTTTCCAGTAACAGTTAGAATTTTGGCGTTTCACTCTGTTTTCTTCTATATTGATAGATGTATTTGGAACTCTAAATCAAACACGGTTTGTGCTAGCTTCTTGAAACTTGACACAGTAAAGCAGTTTCACATTCTAACTCTAAGTTTTGTTTCCTTTTCATGTAGCCCTAAGCAGTGACTGGCGAGAAACACTTTCATTGAAAGGGGTTGCAAGCTTCCAAAAATTACGAGTCTCCAGAAATCTCAGCAAATATTTTTTCACCCAAACTGGATGATACTTTCAGGTAATGATCAGTACACTAAGCCCACTTGGTTCTCCAAATTTCGTTCTTCTATGTTGAAGCGTTCGTTTCCAGTAACAGTTTGAATTTTGTCGTTTCACTCTTTTTTCTCCTATATTGACAGATGTATTTGGAACTCTAAATCAAACACGGTTTGTGCTAGCTTCTTGAAACTTGACACAGTAAAGCAGTTTCAGATTGTAACTCTATGTTTTGTTTCCTTTTCATGTAGCTTTAAGCAGTGACTGGCGAGAAACACTTTCATTGAAAGGGGTTGCAAGCTTCCAAAAATTACGAGTCTCCAGAAATCTCAGCAAATATTTTTTCACCCAAACTGGATGATACTTTCAGGTAATGATCAGTACACTTGGCCCACTTGGTTCTCCATATTTCGTTCTTCTATGTTGAAGCGTTCGTTTCCAGTAACAGTTTCCATTCTGGCATTTCACTCTGTTTTCTCCTATATTGATAGATGTATTTGGAACTCTAAATCAAACACGGTTTGTGCTAGCTTCTTGAAACTTGACACAGTAATGCAGTTTCAGATTCTAACTCTATGTTTTGTTTCCTTTTCATGTAGCTTTAAGCAGTGACTGGCGAGAAACACTTTCATTGAAAGGGGTTGCAAGCTTCCAAAAATTACGAGTCTCCAGAAATCTCAGCAAATATTTGTTCACCCAAGCTGCATGATACTTTCAGGTAATGATCAGTACACTAAGCCCACTCGGTTCTCCAAATTTCATTCTTCTATGTTGAAGCGTTCGTTTCCAGTAACAGTTAGAATTTTGGCGTTTCACTCTGTTTTCTTCTATATTGATAGATGTATTTGGAACTCTAAATCAAACACGGTTTGTGCTAGCTTCTTGAAACTTGACACAGTAAAGCAGTTTCACATTCTAACTCTAAGTTTTGTTTCCTTTTCATGTAGCCCTAAGCAGTGACTGGCGAGAAACACTTTCATTGAAAGGGGTTGCAAGCTTCCAAAAATTACGAGTCTCCAGAAATCTCAGCAAATATTTTTTCACCCAAACTGGATGATACTTTCAGGTAATGATCAGTACACTAAGCCCACTTGGTTCTCCAAATTTCGTTCTTCTATGTTGAAGCGTTCGTTTCCAGTAACAGTTTGAATTTTGTCGTTTCACTCTTTTTTCTCCTATATTGACAGATGTATTTGGAACTCTAAATCAAACACGGTTTGTGCTAGCTTCTTGAAACTTGACACAGTAAAGCAGTTTCAGATTGTAACTCTATGTTTTGTTTCCTTTTCATGTAGCTTTAAGGAGTGACTGGCAAGAAACACTTTCATTGAAAGGGGTTGCAAGCTTCCAAAAATTACGAGTCTCCAGAAATCTCAGCAAATATTTTTTCACCCAAACTGGATGATACTTTCAGGTAATGATCAGTACACTTGGCCCACTTGGTTCTCCATATTTCGTTCTTCTATGTTGAAGCGTTCGTTTACAGTAACAGTTTCCACTCTGGCATTACACTCTGTTTCTCCTATATTGATAGATGTATTTGGAACTCTAAATCAAACACGGTTTGTGCTAGCTTCTTGAAACTTGACACAGTAATGCAGTTTCACATTCTAACAATATGTTTTGTTTCCTTTTCATGTAGCCCTAAGCAGTGACTGGCGAGAAACACTTTCATTGAAAGGGGTTGCAAGCTTCCAAAAATTACGAGTCTCCAGAAATCTCAGCAAATATTTTTTCACCCAAACTGCATGATACTTTCAGGGAATGATCAGTACACTAAGCCCACTTGGTTCCCCAAATTTCGATCTTCTATGTTGAAGCGTTCGTTTCCAGTAACAGTTTCCATTCTGGCATTTCACTCTGTTTTCTCCTATATTGATAGATGTATTTGGAACTCTAAATCAAACACGGTTTGTGCTAGCTTCTTGAAACTTGACACAGTAATGCAGTTTCACATTCTAACAATATGTTTTGTTTCCTTTTCATGTAGCCCTAAGCAGTGACTGGAGAGAAACACTTTCATTGAAAGGGGTTGCAAGCTTCCAAAAATTACGAGTCTCCAGAAATCTCAGCAAATATTTTTTCACCCAAACTGCATGATACTTTCTGGTAATGATCAGTACACTAAGCCCACTTGGTTCCCCAAATTTCGTTCTTCTATGTTGAAGCGTTCGTTTCCAGTAACAGTTTGAATTTTGGTGTTTCACTCTCTTTTCTCCTATATTGATAGATGTATTTGGAACTCTAAATCAAACACGGTTTGTGCTAGCTTCTTGAAACTTGACACAGTAAATCAGTTTCACATTCTAACTCTATGTTTTGTTTCCTTTTCTTGTAGCCCTAAGCAGTGACTGGCGAGAAACACTTTCATTGAAAGGGGTTGCAAGCTTCCAAAAATTACGAGTCTCCAGAAATCTCAGCAAATATTTTTTCACCCAAACTGGATGATACTTTCAGGTAATGATCAGTACACTAAGCCCACTTGGTTCCCCAAATTTCGATCTTCTATGTTGAAGCGTTCGTTTCCAGTAACAGTTTCCATTCTGGCATTTCACTCTGTTTTCTCCTATATTGATAGATGTATTTGGAACTCTAAATCAAACATGGTTTGTGCTAGCTTCTTGAAACTTGACACAGTAAAGCAGTTTCACATTCTAACTCTATGTTTTGTTTCCTTTTCATGTAGCCCTAAGCAGTGACTGGCGAGAAACACTTTCATTGAAAGGGGTTGCAAGCTTCCAAAAATTACGAGTCTCCAGAAATCTCAGCAAATATTTTTTCACCCAAACTGGATGATACTTTCACGTAATGATCAGTACACTTGGCCCACTTGGTTCTCCAAATTTCGTTCTTCTATGTTGAAGCGTTCGTTTCCAGTAACAGTTTCCATTCTGGCATTTCACTCTGTTTTCTCCTATATTGATAGATGTATTTGGAACTCTAAATCAAACACGGTTTGTGCTAGCTTCTTGAAACTTGACACAGTAATGCAGTTTCAGATTCTAACTCTATGTTTTGTTTCCTTTTCATGTAGCTTTAAGCAGTGACTGGCGAGAAACACTTTCATTGAAAGGGGTTGCAAGCTTCCAAAAATTACGAGTCTCCAGAAATCTCAGCAAATATTTGTTCACCCAAGCTGCATGATACTTTCAGGTAATGATCAGTACACTAAGCCCACTCGGTTCTCCAAATTTCATTCTTCTATGTTGAAGCGTTCGTTTCCAGTAACAGTTAGAATTTTGGCGTTTCACTCTGTTTTCTTCTATATTGATAGATGTATTTGGAACTCTAAATCAAACACGGTTTGTGCTAGCTTCTTGAAACTTGACACAGTAATGCAGTTTCACATTCTAACTCTAAGTTTTGTTTCCTTTTCATGTAGCCCTAAGCAGTGACTGGCGAGAAACACTTTCATTGAAAGGGGTTGCAAGCTTCCAAAAATTACGAGTCTCCAGAAATCTCAGCAAATATTTTTTCACCCAAACTGGATGATACTTTCAGGTAATGATCAGTACACTAAGCCCACTTGGTTCTCCAAATTTCGTTCTTCTATGTTGAAGCGTTCGTTTCCAGTAACAGTTTGAATTTTGTCGTTTCACTCTTTTTTCTCCTATATTGACAGATGTATTTGGAACTCTAAATCAAACACGGTTTGTGCTAGCTTCTTGAAACTTGACACAGTAAAGCAGTTTCAGATTGTAACTCTATGTTTTGTTTCCTTTTCATGTAGCTTTAAGCAGTGACTGGCGAGAAACACTTTCATTGAAAGGGGTTGCAAGCTTCCAAAAATTACGAGTCTCCAGAAATCTCAGCAAATATTTTTTCACCCAAACTGGATGATACTTTCAGGTAATGATCAGTACACTTGGCCCACTTGGTTCTCCATATTTCGTTCTTCTATGTTGAAGCGTTCGTTTACAGTAACAGTTTCCACTCTGGCATTACACTCTGTTTTCTCCTATATTGATAGATGTATTTGGAACTCTAAATCAAACACGGTTTGTGCTAGCTTCTTGAAACTTGACACAGTAATGCAGTTTCACATTCTAACAATATGTTTTGTTTCCTTTTCATGTAGCCCTAAGCAGTGACTGGCGAGAAACACTTTCATTGAAAGGGGTTGCAAGCTTCCAAAAATTACGAGTCTCCAGAAATCTCAGCAAATATTTGTTCACCCAAGCTGCATGATACTTTCAGGTAATGATCAGTACACTAAGCCCACTTGGTTCCCCAAATTTCGTTCTTCTATGTTGAAGCGTTCGTTTCCAGTAACAGTTAGAATTTTGGCGTTTCACTCTGTTTTCTCCTATATTGATAGATGTATTTGGAACTCTAAATCAAACACGGTTTGTGCTAGCTTCTTGAAACTTGACAGAGTAAAGCAGTTTCAGATTGTAACTCTATGTTTTGTTTCCTTTTCATGTAGCTTTAAGCAGTGACTGGCGAGAAACACTTTCATTGAAAGGGGTTGCAAGCTTCCAAAAATTACGAGTCTCCAGAAATCTCAGCAAATATTTTTTCACCCAAACTGGATGATACTTTCAGGTAATGATCAGTACACTAAGCCCACTTGGTTCTCCAAATTTCGTTCTTCTATGTTGAAGCGTTCGTTTCCAGTAACAGTTTGAATTTTGTCGTTTCACTCTTTTTTCTCCTATATTGACAGATGTATTTGGAACTCTAAATCAAACACGGTTTGTGCTAGCTTCTTGAAACTTGACACAGTAAAGCAGTTTCAGATTGTAACTCTATGCTTTGTTTCCTTTTCATGTAGCTTTAAGGAGTGACTGGCAAGAAACACTTTCATTGAAAGGGGTTGCAAGCTTCCAAAAATTACGAGTCTCCAGAAATCTCAGCAAATATTTTTTCACCCAAACTGGATGATACTTTCAGGTAATGATCAGTACACTTGGCCCACTTGGTTCTCCATATTTCGTTCTTCTATGTTGAAGCGTTCGTTTACAGTAACAGTTTCCACTCTGGCATTACAGTCTGTTTTCTCCTATATTGATAGATGTATTTGGAACTCTAAATCAAACACGGTTTGTGCTAGCTTCTTGAAACTTGACACAGTAATGCAGTTTCACATTCTAACAATATGTTTTGTTTCCTTTTCATGTAGCCCTAAGCAGTGACTGGCGAGAAACACTTTCATTGAAAGGGGTTGCAAGCTTCCAAAAATTACGAGTCTCCAGAAATCTCAGCAAATATTTGTTCACCCAAGCTGCATGATACTTTCAGGTAATGATCAGTACACTAAGCCCACTTGGTTCCCCAAATTTCGTTCTTCTATGTTGAAGCGTTCGTTTCCAGTAACAGTTAGAATTTTGGCGTTTCACTCTGTTTCCTTCTATATTGATAGATGTATTTGGAACTCTAAATCAAACACGGTTTGTGCTAGCTTCTTGAAACTTGACACAGTAAAGCAGTTTCACATTCTAACCCTAAGTTTTGTTTCCTTTTCATGTAGCCCTAAGCAGTGACTGGCGAGAAACACTTTCATTGAAAGGGGTTGCAAGCTTCCAAAAATTACGAGTCTCCAGAAATCTCAGCAAATATTTTTTCACCCAAACTGGATGATACTTTCAGGTAATGATAAGTACACTAAGCCCACTTGGTTCTCCAAATTTCGTTCTTCTATGTTGAAGCGTTCGTTTCCAGTAACAGTTAGAATTTTGTCGTTTCACTCTTTTTTCTCCTATATTGACAGATGTATTTGGAACTCTAAATCAAACACGGTTTGTGCTAGCTTCTTGAAACTTGACAGAGTAAAGCAGTTTCAGATTGTAACTCTATGTTTTGTTTCCTTTTCATGTAGCTTTAAGCAGTGACTGGCGAGAAACACTTTCATTGAAAGGGGTTGCAAGCTTCCAAAAATTACGAGTCTCCAGAAATCTCAGCAAATATTTTTTCACCCAAACTGCATGATACTTTCAGGGAATGATCAGTACACTAAGCCCACTTGGTTCCCCAAATTTCGATCTTCTATGTTGAAGCGTTCGTTTCCAGTAACAGTTTGAATTTTGTCGTTTCACTCTTTTTTCTCCTATATTGACAGATGTATTTGGAACTCTAAATCAAACACGGTTTGTGCTAGCTTCTTGAAACTTGACACAGTAAAGCAGTTTCAGATTGTAACTCTATGTTTTGTTTCCTTTTCATGTAGCTTTAAGCAGTGACTGGCGAGAAACACTTTCATTGAAAGGGGTTGCAAGCTTCCAAAAATTACGAGTCTCCAGAAATCTCAGCAAATATTTTTTCACCCAAACTGGATGATACTTTCAGGTAATGATAAGTACACTAAGCCCACTTGGTTCTCCAAATTTCGTTCTTCTATGTTGAAGCGTTCGTTTCCAGTAACAGTTAGAATTTTGTCGTTTCACTCTTTTTTCTCCTATATTGACAGATGTATTTGGAACTCAAAATCAAACACGGTTTGTGCTAGCTTCTTGAAACTTGACAGAGTAAAGCAGTTTCAGATTGTAACTCTATGTTTTGTTTCCTTTTCATGTAGCTTTAAGCAGTGACTGGCGAGAAACACTTTCATTGAAAGGGGTTGCAAGCTTCCAAAAATTACGAGTCTCCAGAAATCTCAGCAAATATTTTTTCACCCAAACTGGATGATACTTTCAGGTAATGATCAGAACACTAAGCCCACTTGGTTCTCCAAATTTCGTTCTTCTATGTTGAAGCGTTCGTTTCCAGTAACAGTTTCCATTCTGGCATTTCACTCTGTTTTCTCCTATATTGATAGATGTATTTGAAACTCTAAATCAAACACGGTTTGTGCTAGCTTCTTGAAACTTGACACAGTAAAGCAGTTTCACATTCTAACTCTATGTTTTGTTTCCTTTTCTTGTAGCCCTAAGCAGTGACGGGCGAGAAACACTTTCATTGAAAGGGGTTGCAAGCTTCCAAAAATTACGAGTCTCCAGAAATCTCAGCAAATATTTTTTCACCCAAACTGCATAATACTTTCAGGGAATGATCAGTACACTAAGCCCACTTGGTTCCCCAAATTTCGATCTTCTATGTTGAAGCGTTCGTTTCCAGTAACAGTTAGAATTTTGGCGTTTCACTCTGTTTTCTCCTATATTGATAGATGTATTTGGAACTCTAAATCAAACACGGTTTGTGCTAGCTTCTTGAAACTTGACACAGTAATGCAGTTTCACATTCTAACAATATGTTTTGTTTCCTTTTCATGTAGCCCTAAGCAGTGACTGGCGAGAAACACTTTCATTGAAAGGGGTTGCAAGCTTCCAAAAATTACGAGTCTCCAGAAATCTCAGCAAATATTTTTTCACCCAAACTGCATGATACTTTCTGGTAATGATCAGTACACTAAGCCCACTTGGTTCCCCAAATTTCGTTCTTCTATGTTGAAGCGTTCGTTTCCAGTAACAGTTTGAATTTTGGTGTTTCACTCTCTTTTCTCCTATATTGATAGATGTATTTGGAACTCTAAATCAAACACGGTTTGTGCTAGCTTCTTGAAACTTGACACAGTAAATCAGTTTCACATTCTAACTCTATGTTTTGTTTCCTTTTCTTGTAGCCCTAAGCAGTGACTGGCGAGAAACACTTTCATTGAAAGGGGTTGCAAGCTTCCAAAAATTACGAGTCTCCAGAAATCTCAGCAAATATTTTTTCACCCAAACTGGATGATACTTTCAGGTAATGATCAGTACACTAAGCCCACTTGGTTCCCCAAATTTCGATCTTCTATGTTGAAGCGTTCGTTTCCAGTAACAGTTTCCATTCTGGCATTTCACTCTGTTTTCTCCTATATTGATAGATGTATTTGGAACTCTAAATCAAACACGGTTTGTGCTAGCTTCTTAAAACTAGACACAGTAATGCAGTTTCACATTCTAACAATATGTTTTGTTTCCTTTTCATGTAGCCCTAAGCAGTGACTGGCGAGAAACACTTTCATTGAAAGGGGTTGCAAGCTTCCAAAAATTACGAGTCTCCAGAAATTTCAGCAAATATTTTTTCACCCAAACTGGATGATACTTTCAGGTAATTATCAGTACACTAAGCCCACTTGGTTTCCCAAATTTCGATCTTCTATGTTGAAGTGTTCGTTTCCAGTAACAGTTTCCATTCTGGCATTTCACTCTGTTTTCTCCTATATTGATAGATGTATTTGGAACTCTAAATCAAACATGGTTTGTGCTAGCTTCTTGAAACTTGACACAGTAAAGCAGTTTCACATTCTAACTCTATGTTTTGTTTCCTTTTCATGTAGCCCTAAGCAGTGACTGGCGAGAAACACTTTCATTGAAAGGGGTTGCAAGCTTCTAAAAATTACGAGTCTCCAGAAATCTCAGCAAATATTTTTTCACCCAAACTGGATGATACTTTCAGGTAATGATCAGTACACTAAGCCCACTTGGTTCTCCAAATTTCGTTCTTCTATGTTGAAGCGTTCGTTTCCAGTAACAGTTTGAATTTTGTCGTTTCACTCTTTTTTCTCCTATATTGACAGATGTATTTGGAACTCTAAATCAAACACGGTTTGTGCTAGCTTCTTGAAACTTGACACAGTAAAGCAGTTTCAGATTGTAACTCTATGCTTTGTTTCCTTTTCATGTAGCTTTAAGGAGTGACTGGCAAGAAACACTTTCATTGAAAGGGGTTGCAAGCTTCCAAAAATTACGAGTCTCCAGAAATCTCAGCAAATATTTTTTCACCCAAACTGGATGATACTTTCAGGTAATGATCAGTACACTTGGCCCACTTGGTTCTCCATATTTCGTTCTTCTATGTTGAAGCGTTCGTTTACAGTAACAGTTTCCACTGTGGCATTACAGTCTGTTTTCTCCTATATTGATAGATGTATTTTGAACTCTAAATCAAACACGGTTTGTGCTAGCTTCTTGAAACTTGACACAGTAATGCAGTTTCACATTCTAACAATATGTTTTGTTTCCTTTTCATGTAGCCCTAAGCAGTGACTGGCGAGAAACACTTTCATTGAAAGGGGTTGCAAGCTTCCAAAAATTACGAGTCTCCAGAAATCTCAGCAAATATTTGTTCACCCAAGCTGCATGATACTTTCAGGTAATGATCAGTACACTAAGCCCACTTGGTTCCCCAAATTTCGTTCTTCTATGTTGAAGCGTTCGTTTCCAGTAACAGTTAGAATTTTGGCGTTTCACTCTGTTTCCTTCTATATTGATAGATGTATTTGGAACTCTAAATCAAACACGGTTTGTGCTAGCTTCTTGAAACTTGACACAGTAAAGCAGTTTCACATTCTAACCCTAAGTTTTGTTTCCTTTTCATGTAGCCCTAAACAGTGACTGGCGAGAAACACTTTCATTGAAAGGGGTTGCAAGCTTCCAAAAATTACGAGTCTCCAGAAATCTCAGCAAATATTTTTTCACCCAAACTGGATGATACTTTCAGGTAATGATAAGTACACTAAGCCCACTTGGTTCTCCAAATTTCGTTCTTCTATGTTGAAGCGTTCGTTTCCAGTAACAGTTAGAATTTTGTCGTTTCACTCTTTTTTCTCCTATATTGACAGATGTATTTGGAACTCTAAATCAAACACGGTTTGTGCTAGCTTCTTGAAACTTGACAGAGTAAAGCAGTTTCAGATTGTAACTCTATGTTTTGTTTCCTTTTCATGTAGCTTTAAGCAGTGACTGGCGAGAAACACTTTCATTGAAAGGGGTTGCAAGCTTCCAAAAATTACGAGTCTCCAGAAATCTCAGCAAATATTTTTTCACCCAAACTGCATGATACTTTCAGGGAATGATCAGTACACTAAGCCCACTTGGTTCCCCAAATTTCGATCTTCTATGTTGAAGCGTTCGTTTCCAGTAACAGTTTCCATTCTGGCATTTCACTCTGTTTTCTCCTATATTGATAGATGTATTTGGAACTCTAAATCAAACACGGTTTGTGCTAGCTTCTTAAAACTAGACACAGTAATGCAGTTTCACATTCTAACAATATGTTTTGTTTCCTTTTCATGTAGCCCTAAGCAGTGACTGGCGAGAAACACTTTCATTGAAAGGGGTTGCAAGCTTCCAAAAATTACGAGTCTCCAGAAATTTCAGCAAATATTTTTTCACCCAAACTGGATGATACTTTCAGGTAATTATCAGTACACTAAGCCCACTTGGTTTCCCAAATTTCGATCTTCTATGTTGAAGTGTTCGTTTCCAGTAACAGTTTCCATTCTGGCATTTCACTCTGTTTTCTCCTATATTGATAGATGTATTTGGAACTCTAAATCAAACATGGTTTGTGCTAGCTTCTTGAAACTTGACACAGTAAAGCAGTTTCACATTCTAACTCTATGTTTTGTTTCCTTTTCATGTAGCCCTAAGCAGTGACTGGCGAGAAACACTTTCATTGAAAGGGGTTGCAAGCTTCTAAAAATTACGAGTCTCCAGAAATCTCAGCAAATATTTTTTCACCCAAACTGGATGATACTTTCAGGTAATGATCAGTACACTAAGCCCACTTGGTTCTCCAAATTTCGTTCTTCTATGTTGAAGCGTTCGTTTCCAGTAACAGTTTGAATTTTGTCGTTTCACTCTTTTTTCTCCTATATTGACAGATGTATTTGGAACTCTAAATCAAACACGGTTTGTGCTAGCTTCTTGAAACTTGACACAGTAAAGCAGTTTCAGATTGTAACTCTATGCTTTGTTTCCTTTTCATGTAGCTTTAAGGAGTGACTGGCAAGAAACACTTTCATTGAAAGGGGTTGCAAGCTTCCAAAAATTACGAGTCTCCAGAAATCTCAGCAAATATTTTTTCACCCAAACTGGATGATACTTTCAGGTAATGATCAGTACACTTGGCCCACTTGGTTCTCCATATTTCGTTCTTCTATGTTGAAGCGTTCGTTTACAGTAACAGTTTCCACTCTGGCATTACAGTCTGTTTTCTCCTATATTGATAGATGTATTTTGAACTCTAAATCAAACACGGTTTGTGCTAGCTTCTTGAAACTTGACACAGTAATGCAGTTTCACATTCTAACAATATGTTTTGTTTCCTTTTCATGTAGCCCTAAGCAGTGACTGGCGAGAAACACTTTCATTGAAAGGGGTTGCAAGCTTCCAAAAATTACGAGTCTCCAGAAATCTCAGCAAATATTTGTTCACCCAAGCTGCATGATACTTTCAGGTAATGATCAGTACACTAAGCCCACTTGGTTCCCCAAATTTCGTTCTTCTATGTTGAAGCGTTCGTTTCCAGTAACAGTTAGAATTTTGGCGTTTCACTCTGTTTCCTTCTATATTGATAGATGTATTTGGAACTCTAAATCAAACACGGTTTGTGCTAGCTTCTTGAAACTTGACACAGTAAAGCAGTTTCACATTCTAACCCTAAGTTTTGTTTCCTTTTCATGTAGCCCTAAGCAGTGACTGGCGAGAAACACTTTCATTGAAAGGGGTTGCAAGCTTCCAAAAATTACGAGTCTCCAGAAATCTCAGCAAATATTTTTTCACCCAAACTGGATGATACTTTCAGGTAATGATAAGTACACTAAGCCCACTTGGTTCTCCAAATTTCGTTCTTCTATGTTGAAGCGTTCGTTTCCAGTAACAGTTAGAATTTTGTCGTTTCACTCTTTTTTCTCCTATATTGACAGATGTATTTGGAACTCTAAATCAAACACGGTTTGTGCTAGCTTCTTGAAACTTGACAGAGTAAAGCAGTTTCAGATTGTAACTCTATGTTTTGTTTCCTTTTCATGTAGCTTTAAGCAGTGACTGGCGAGAAACACTTTCATTGAAAGGGGTTGCAAGCTTCCAAAAATTACGAGTCTCCAGAAATCTCAGCAAATATTTTTTCACCCAAACTGCATGATACTTTCAGGGAATGATCAGTACACTAAGCCCACTTGGTTCCCCAAATTTCGATCTTCTATGTTGAAGCGTTCGTTTCCAGTAACAGTTTGAATTTTGTCGTTTCACTCTTTTTTCTCCTATATTGACAGATGTATTTGGAACTCTAAATCAAACACGGTTTGTGCTAGCTTCTTGAAACTTGACACAGTAAAGCAGTTTCAGATTGTAACTCTATGTTTTGTTTCCTTTTCATGTAGCTTTAAGCAGTGACTGGCGAGAAACACTTTCATTGAAAGGGGTTGCAAGCTTCCAAAAATTACGAGTCTCCAGAAATCTCAGCAAATATTTTTTCACCCAAACTGGATGATACTTTCAGGTAATGATCAGTACACTAAGCCCACTTGGTTCTCCAAATTTCGTTCTTCTATGTTGAAGCGTTCGTTTCCAGTAACAGTTAGAATTTTGTCGTTTCACTCTTTTTTCTCCTATATTGACAGATGTATTTGGAACTCAAAATCAAACACGGTTTGTGCTAGCTTCTTGAAACTTGACAGAGTAAAGCAGTTTCAGATTGTAACTCTATGTTTTGTTTCCTTTTCATGTAGCTTTAAGCAGTGACTGGCGAGAAACACTTTCATTGAAAGGGGTTGCAAGCTTCCAAAAATTACGAGTCTCCAGAAATCTCAGCAAATATTTTTTCACCCAAACTGGATGATACTTTCAGGTAATGATCAGTACACTTGGCCCACTTGGTTCTCCATATTTCGTTCTTCTATGTTGAAGCGTTCGTTTCCAGTAACAGTTTCCATTCTGGCATTTCACTCTGTTTTCTCCTATATTGATAGATGTATTTGGAACTCTAAATCAAACACGGTTTGTGCTAGCTTCTTGAAACTTGACACAGTAATGCAGTTTCAGATTCTAACTCTATGTTTTGTTTCCTTTTCATGTAGCTTTAAGCAGTGACTGGCGAGAAACACTTTCATTGAAAGGGGTTGCAAGCTTCCAAAAATTACGAGTCTCCAGAAATCTCAGCAAATATTTGTTCACCCAAGCTGCATGATACTTTCAGGTAATGATCAGTACACTAAGCCCACTCGGTTCTCCAAATTTCATTCTTCTATGTTGAAGCGTTCGTTTCCAGTAACAGTTAGAATTTTGGCGTTTCACTCTGTTTTCTTCTATATTGATAGATGTATTTGGAACTCTAAATCAAACACGGTTTGTGCTAGCTTCTTGAAACTTGACACAGTAAAGCAGTTTCACATTCTAACTCTAAGTTTTGTTTCCTTTTCATGTAGCCCTAAGCAGTGACTGGCGAGAAACAATTTCATTGAAAGGGGTTGCAAGCTTCCAAAAATTACGAGTCTCCAGAAATCTCAGCAAATATTTTTTCACCCAAACTGGATGATACTTTCAGGTAATGATCAGTACACTAAGCCCACTTGGTTCTCCAAATTTCGTTCTTCTATGTTGAAGCGTTCGTTTCCAGTAACAGTTTGAATTTTGTCGTTTCACTCTTTTTTCTCCTATATTGACAGATGTATTTGGAACTCTAAATCAAACACGGTTTGTGCTAGCTTCTTGAAACTTGACACAGTAAAGCAGTTTCAGATTGTAACTCTATGTTTTGTTTCCTTTTCATGTAGCTTTAAGGAGTGACTGGCAAGAAACACTTTCATTGAAAGGGGTTGCAAGCTTCCAAAAATTACGAGTCTCCAGAAATCTCAGCAAATATTTTTTCACCCAAACTGGATGATACTTTCAGGTAATGATCAGTACACTTGGCCCACTTGGTTCTCCATATTTCGTTCTTCTATGTTGAAGCGTTCGTTTACAGTAACAGTTTCCACTCTGGCATTACACTCTGTTTCTCCTATATTGATAGATGTATTTGGAACTCTAAATCAAACACGGTTTGTGCTAGCTTCTTGAAACTTGACACAGTAATGCAGTTTCACATTCTAACAATATGTTTTGTTTCCTTTTCATGTAGCCCTAAGCAGTGACTGGCGAGAAACACTTTCATTGAAAGGGGTTGCAAGCTTCCAAAAATTACGAGTCTCCAGAAATCTCAGCAAATATTTTTTCACCCAAACTGCATGATACTTTCAGGGAATGATCAGTACACTAAGCCCACTTGGTTCCCCAAATTTCGATCTTCTATGTTGAAGCGTTCGTTTCCAGTAACAGTTTCCATTCTGGCATTTCACTCTGTTTTCTCCTATATTGATAGATGTATTTGGAACTCTAAATCAAACACGGTTTGTGCTAGCTTCTTGAAACTTGACACAGTAATGCAGTTTCACATTCTAACAATATGTTTTGTTTCCTTTTCATGTAGCCCTAAGCAGTGACTGGAGAGAAACACTTTCATTGAAAGGGGTTGCAAGCTTCCAAAAATTACGAGTCTCCAGAAATCTCAGCAAATATTTTTTCACCCAAACTGCATGATACTTTCTGGTAATGATCAGTACACTAAGCCCACTTGGTTCCCCAAATTTCGTTCTTCTATGTTGAAGCGTTCGTTTCCAGTAACAGTTTGAATTTTGGTGTTTCACTCTCTTTTCTCCTATATTGATAGATGTATTTGGAACTCTAAATCAAACACGGTTTGTGCTAGCTTCTTGAAACTTGACACAGTAAATCAGTTTCACATTCTAACTCTATGTTTTGTTTCCTTTTCTTGTAGCCCTAAGCAGTGACTGGCGAGAAACACTTTCATTGAAAGGGGTTGCAAGCTTCCAAAAATTACGAGTCTCCAGAAATCTCAGCAAATATTTATTCACCCAAACTGGATGATACTTTCAGGTAATGATCAGTACACTAAGCCCACTTGGTTCCCCAAATTTCGATCTTCTATGTTGAAGCGTTCGTTTCCAGTAACAGTTTCCATTCTGGCATTTCACTCGGTTTTCTCCTATATTGATAGATGTATGTGGAACTCTAAATCAAACACGGTTTGTGCTAGCTTCTTAAAACTTGACACAGTAATGCAGTTTCACATTCTAACAATATGTTTTGTTTCCTTTTCATGTAGCCCTAAGCAGTGACTGGCGAGAAACACTTTCATTGAAAGGGGTTGCAAGCTTCCAAAAATTACGAGTCTCCAGAAATTTCAGCAAATATTTTTTCACCCAAACTGGATGATACTTTCAGGTAATTATCAGTACACTAAGCCCACTTGGTTTCCCAAATTTCGATCTTCTATGTTGAAGTGTTCGTTTCCAGTAACAGTTTCCATTCTGGCATTTCACTCTGTTTTCTCCTATATTGATAGATGTATTTGGAACTCTAAATCAAACACGGTTTGTGCTAGCTTCTTGAAACTTGACACAGTAATGCAGTTTCACATTCTAACAATATGTTTTGTTTCCTTTTCATGTAGCCCTAAGCAGTGACTGGCGAGAAACACTTTCATTGAAAGGGGTTGCAAGCTTCCAAAAATTACGAGTCTCCAGAAATCTCAGCAAATATTTGTTCACCCAAGCTGCATGATACTTTCAGGTAATGATCAGTACACTAAGCCCACTTGGTTCCCCAAATTTCGTTCTTCTATGTTGAAGCGTTCGTTTCCAGTAACAGTTAGAATTTTGGCGTTTCACTCTGTTTCCTTCTATATTGATAGATGTATTTGGAACTCTAAATCAAACACGGTTTGTGCTAGCTTCTTGAAACTTGACACAGTAAAGCAGTTTCACATTCTAACCCTAAGTTTTGTTTCCTTTTCATGTAGCCCTAAGCAGTGACTGGCGAGAAACACTTTCATTGAAAGGGGTTGCAAGCTTCCAAAAATTACGAGTCTCCAGAAATCTCAGCAAATATTTTTTCACCCAAACTGGATGATACTTTCAGGTAATGATAAGTACACTAAGCCCACTTGGTTCTCCAAATTTCGTTCTTCTATGTTGAAGCGTTCGTTTCCAGTAACAGTTAGAATTTTGTCGTTTCACTCTTTTTTCTCCTATATTGACAGATGTATTTGGAACTCTAAATCAAACACGGTTTGTGCTAGCTTCTTGAAACTTGACAGAGTAAAGCAGTTTCAGATTGTAACTCTATGTTTTGTTTCCTTTTCATGTAGCTTTAAGCAGTGACTGGCGAGAAACACTTTCATTGAAAGGGGTTGCAAGCTTCCAAAAATTACGAGTCTCCAGAAATCTCAGCAAATATTTTTTCACCCAAACTGCATGATACTTTCAGGGAATGATCAGTACACTAAGCCCACTTGGTTCCCCAAATTTCGATCTTCTATGTTGAAGCGTTCGTTTCCAGTAACAGTTTGAATTTTGTCGTTTCACTCTTTTTTCTCCTATATTGACAGATGTATTTGGAACTCTAAATCAAACACGGTTTGTGCTAGCTTCTTGAAACTTGACACAGTAAAGCAGTTTCAGATTGTAACTCTATGTTTTGTTTCCTTTTCATGTAGCTTTAAGCAGTGACTGGCGAGAAACACTTTCATTGAAAGGGGTTGCAAGCTTCCAAAAATTACGAGTCTCCAGAAATCTCAGCAAATATTTTTTCACCCAAACTGGATGATACTTTCAGGTAATGATAAGTACACTAAGCCCACTTGGTTCTCCAAATTTCGTTCTTCTATGTTGAAGCGTTCGTTTCCAGTAACAGTTAGAATTTTGTCGTTTCACTCTTTTTTCTCCTATATTGACAGATGTATTTGGAACTCAAAATCAAACACGGTTTGTGCTAGCTTCTTGAAACTTGACAGAGTAAAGCAGTTTCAGATTGTAACTCTATGTTTTGTTTCCTTTTCATGTAGCTTTAAGCAGTGACTGGCGAGAAACACTTTCATTGAAAGGGGTTGCAAGCTTCCAAAAATTACGAGTCTCCAGAAATCTCAGCAAATATTTTTTCACCCAAACTGGATGATACTTTCAGGTAATGATCAGTACACTTGGCCCACTTGGTTCTCCATATTTCGTTCTTCTATGTTGAAGCGTTCGTTTCCAGTAACAGTTTCCATTCTGGCATTTCACTCTGTTTTCTCCTATATTGATAGATGTATTTGGAACTCTAAATCAAACACGGTTTGTGCTAGCTTCTTGAAACTTGACACAGTAATGCAGTTTCAGATTCTAACTCTATGTTTTGTTTCCTTTTCATGTAGCTTTAAGCAGTGACTGGCGAGAAACACTTTCATTGAAAGGGGTTGCAAGCTTCCAAAAATTACGAGTCTCCAGAAATCTCAGCAAATATTTGTTCACCCAAGCTGCATGATACTTTCAGGTAATGATCAGTACACTAAGCCCACTCGGTTCTCCAAATTTCATTCTTCTATGTTGAAGCGTTCGTTTCCAGTAACAGTTAGAATTTTGGCGTTTCACTCTGTTTTCTTCTATATTGATAGATGTATTTGGAACTCTAAATCAAACACGGTTTGTGCTAGCTTCTTGAAACTTGACACAGTAAAGCAGTTTCACATTCTAACTCTAAGTTTTGTTTCCTTTTCATGTAGCCCTAAGCAGTGACTGGCGAGAAACACTTTCATTGAAAGGGGTTGCAAGCTTCCAAAAATTACGAGTCTCCAGAAATCTCAGCAAATATTTTTTCACCCAAACTGGATGATACTTTCAGGTAATGATCAGTACACTAAGCCCACTTGGTTCTCCAAATTTCGTTCTTCTATGTTGAAGCGTTCGTTTCCAGTAACAGTTTGAATTTTGTCGTTTCACTCTTTTTTCTCCTATATTGACAGATGTATTTGGAACTCTAAATCAAACACGGTTTGTGCTAGCTTCTTGAAACTTGACACAGTAAAGCAGTTTCAGATTGTAACTCTATGTTTTGTTTCCTTTTCATGTAGCTTTAAGGAGTGACTGGCAAGAAACACTTTCATTGAAAGGGGTTGCAAGCTTCCAAAAATTACGAGTCTCCAGAAATCTCAGCAAATATTTTTTCACCCAAACTGGATGATACTTTCAGGTAATGATCAGTACACTTGGCCCACTTGGTTCTCCATATTTCGTTCTTCTATGTTGAAGCGTTCGTTTACAGTAACAGTTTCCACTCTGGCATTACACTCTGTTTCTCCTATATTGATAGATGTATTTGGAACTCTAAATCAAACACGGTTTGTGCTAGCTTCTTGAAACTTGACACAGTAATGCAGTTTCACATTCTAACAATATGTTTTGTTTCCTTTTCATGTAGCCCTAAGCAGTGACTGGCGAGAAACACTTTCATTGAAAGGGGTTGCAAGCTTCCAAAAATTACGAGTCTCCAGAAATCTCAGCAAATATTTTTTCACCCAAACTGCATGATACTTTCAGGGAATGATCAGTACACTAAGCCCACTTGGTTCCCCAAATTTCGATCTTCTATGTTGAAGCGTTCGTTTCCAGTAACAGTTTCCATTCTGGCATTTCACTCTGTTTTCTCCTATATTGATAGATGTATTTGGAACTCTAAATCAAACACGGTTTGTGCTAGCTTCTTGAAACTTGACACAGTAATGCAGTTTCACATTCTAACAATATGTTTTGTTTCCTTTTCATGTAGCCCTAAGCAGTGACTGGAGAGAAACACTTTCATTGAAAGGGGTTGCAAGCTTCCAAAAATTACGAGTCTCCAGAAATCTCAGCAAATATTTTTTCACCCAAACTGCATGATACTTTCTGGTAATGATCAGTACACTAAGCCCACTTGGTTCCCCAAATTTCGTTCTTCTATGTTGAAGCGTTCGTTTCCAGTAACAGTTTGAATTTTGGTGTTTCACTCTCTTTTCTCCTATATTGATAGATGTATTTGGAACTCTAAATCAAACACGGTTTGTGCTAGCTTCTTGAAACTTGACACAGTAAATCAGTTTCACATTCTAACTCTATGTTTTGTTTCCTTTTCTTGTAGCCCTAAGCAGTGACTGGCGAGAAACACTTTCATTGAAAGGGGTTGCAAGCTTCCAAAAATTACGAGTCTCCAGAAATCTCAGCAAATATTTTTTCACCCAAACTGGATGATACTTTCAGGTAATGATCAGTACACTAAGCCCACTTGGTTCCCCAAATTTCGATCTTCTATGTTGAAGCGTTCGTTTCCAGTAACAGTTTCCATTCTGGCATTTCACTCTGTTTTCTCCTATATTGATAGATGTATTTGGAACTCTAAATCAAACACGGTTTGTGCTAGCTTCTTAAAACTTGACACAGTAATGCAGTTTCACATTCTAACAATATGTTTTGTTTCCTTTTCATGTAGCCCTAAGCAGTGACTGGCGAGAAACACTTTCATTGAAAGGGGTTGCAAGCTTCCAAAAATTACGAGTCTCCAGAAATTTCAGCAAATATTTTTTCACCCAAACTGGATGATACTTTCAGGTAATTATCAGTACACTAAGCCCACTTGGTTTCCCAAATTTCGATCTTCTATGTTGAAGTGTTCGTTTCCAGTAACAGTTTCCATTCTGGCATTTCACTCTGTTTTCTCCTATATTGATAGATGTATTTGGAACTCTAAATCAAACATGGTTTGTGCTAGCTTCTTGAAACTTGACACAGTAAAGCAGTTTCACATTCTAACTCTATGTTTTGTTTCCTTTTCATGTAGCCCTAAGCAGTGACTGGCGAGAAACACTTTCATTGAAAGGGGTTGCAAGCTTCTAAAAATTACGAGTCTCCAGAAATCTCAGCAAATATTTTTTCACCCAAACTGGATGATACTTTCACGTAATGATCAGTACACTTGGCCCACTTGGTTCTCCAAATTTCGTTCTTCTATGTTGAAGCGTTCGTTTCCAGTAACAGTTTCCATTCTGGCATTTCACTCTGTTTTCTCCTATATTGATAGATGTATTTGGAACTCTAAATCAAACACGGTTTGTGCTAGCTTCTTGAAACTTGACACAGTAATGCAGTTTCAGATTCTAACTCTATATTTTGTTTCCTTTTCATGTAGCTTTAAGCAGTGACTGGCGAGAAACACTTTCATTGAAAGGGGTTGCAAGCTTCCAAAAATTACGAGTCTCCAGAAATCTCAGCAAATATTTGTTCACCCAAGCTGCATGATACTTTCAGGTAATGATCAGTACACTAAGCCCACTCGGTTCTCCAAATTTCATTCTTCTATGTTGAAGCGTTCGTTTCCAGTAACAGTTAGAATTTTGGCGTTTCACTCTGTTTTCTTCTATATTGATAGATGTATTTGGAACTCTAAATCAAACACGGTTTGTGCTAGCTTCTTGAAACTTGACACAGTAATGCAGTTTCACATTCTAACTCTAAGTTTTGTTTCCTTTTCATGTAGCCCTAAGCAGTGACTGGCGAGAAACACTTTCATTGAAAGGGGTTGCAAGCTTCCAAAAATTACGAGTCTCCAGAAATCTCAGCAAATATTTTTTCACCCAAACTGGATGATACTTTCAGGTAATGATCAGTACACTAAGCCCACTTGGTTCTCCAAATTTCGTTCTTCTATGTTGAAGCGTTCGTTTCCAGTAACAGTTTGAATTTTGTCGTTTCACTCTTTTTTCTCCTATATTGACAGATGTATTTGGAACTCTAAATCAAACACGGTTTGTGCTAGCTTCTTGAAACTTGACACAGTAAAGCAGTTTCAGATTGTAACTCTATGTTTTGTTTCCTTTTCATGTAGCTTTAAGCAGTGACTGGCGAGAAACACTTTCATTGAAAGGGGTTGCAAGCTTCCAAAAATTACGAGTCTCCAGAAATCTCAGCAAATATTTTTTCACCCAAACTGGATGATACTTTCAGGTAATGATCAGTACACTTGGCCCACTTGGTTCTCCATATTTCGTTCTTCTATGTTGAAGCGTTCGTTTACAGTAACAGTTTCCACTCTGGCATTACACTCTGTTTTCTCCTATATTGATAGATGTATTTGGAACTCTAAATCAAACACGGTTTGTGCTAGCTTCTTGAAACTTGACACAGTAATGCAGTTTCACATTCTAACAATATGTTTTGTTTCCTTTTCATGTAGCCCTAAGCAGTGACTGGCGAGAAACACTTTCATTGAAAGGGGTTGCAAGCTTCCAAAAATTACGAGTCTCCAGAAATCTCAGCAAATATTTGTTCACCCAAGCTGCATGATACTTTCAGGTAATGATCAGTACACTAAGCCCACTTGGTTCCCCAAATTTCGTTCTTCTATGTTGAAGCGTTCGTTTCCAGTAACAGTTAGAATTTTGGCGTTTCACTCTGTTTTCTCCTATATTGATAGATGTATTTGGAACTCTAAATCAAACACGGTTTGTGCTAGCTTCTTGAAACTTGACAGAGTAAAGCAGTTTCAGATTGTAACTCTATGTTTTGTTTCCTTTTCATGTAGCTTTAAGCAGTGACTGGCGAGAAACACTTTCATTGAAAGGGGTTGCAAGCTTCCAAAAATTACGAGTCTCCAGAAATCTCAGCAAATATTTTTTCACCCAAACTGGATGATACTTTCAGGTAATGATCAGTACACTAAGCCCACTTGGTTCTCCAAATTTCGTTCTTCTATGTTGAAGCGTTCGTTTCCAGTAACAGTTTGAATTTTGTCGTTTCACTCTTTTTTCTCCTATATTGACAGATGTATTTGGAACTCTAAATCAAACACGGTTTGTGCTAGCTTCTTGAAACTTGACACAGTAAAGCAGTTTCAGATTGTAACTCTATGCTTTGTTTCCTTTTCATGTAGCTTTAAGGAGTGACTGGCAAGAAACACTTTCATTGAAAGGGGTTGCAAGCTTCCAAAAATTACGAGTCTCCAGAAATCTCAGCAAATATTTTTTCACCCAAACTGGATGATACTTTCAGGTAATGATCAGTACACTTGGCCCACTTGGTTCTCCATATTTCGTTCTTCTATGTTGAAGCGTTCGTTTACAGTAACAGTTTCCACTCTGGCATTACAGTCTGTTTTCTCCTATATTGATAGATGTATTTTGAACTCTAAATCAAACACGGTTTGTGCTAGCTTCTTGAAACTTGACACAGTAATGCAGTTTCACATTCTAACAATATGTTTTGTTTCCTTTTCATGTAGCCCTAAGCAGTGACTGGCGAGAAACACTTTCATTGAAAGGGGTTGCAAGCTTCCAAAAATTACGAGTCTCCAGAAATCTCAGCAAATATTTGTTCACCCAAGCTGCATGATACTTTCAGGTAATGATCAGTACACTAAGCCCACTTGGTTCCCCAAATTTCGTTCTTCTATGTTGAAGCGTTCGTTTCCAGTAACAGTTAGAATTTTGGCGTTTCACTCTGTTTCCTTCTATATTGATAGATGTATTTGGAACTCTAAATCAAACACGGTTTGTGCTAGCTTCTTGAAACTTGACACAGTAAAGCAGTTTCACATTCTAACCCTAAGTTTTGTTTCCTTTTCATGTAGCCCTAAGCAGTGACTGGCGAGAAACACTTTCATTGAAAGGGGTTGCAAGCTTCCAAAAATTACGAGTCTCCAGAAATCTCAGCAAATATTTTTTCACCCAAACTGGATGATACTTTCAGGTAATGATAAGTACACTAAGCCCACTTGGTTCTCCAAATTTCGTTCTTCTATGTTGAAGCGTTCGTTTCCAGTAACAGTTAGAATTTTGTCGTTTCACTCTTTTTTCTCCTATATTGACAGATGTATTTGGAACTCTAAATCAAACACGGTTTGTGCTAGCTTCTTGAAACTTGACAGAGTAAAGCAGTTTCAGATTGTAACTCTATGTTTTGTTTCCTTTTCATGTAGCTTTAAGCAGTGACTGGCGAGAAACACTTTCATTGAAAGGGGTTGCAAGCTTCCAAAAATTACGAGTCTCCAGAAATCTCAGCAAATATTTTTTCACCCAAACTGCATGATACTTTCAGGGAATGATCAGTACACTAAGCCCACTTGGTTCCCCAAATTTCGATCTTCTATGTTGAAGCGTTCGTTTCCAGTAACAGTTTGAATTTTGTCGTTTCACTCTTTTTTCTCCTATATTGACAGATGTATTTGGAACTCTAAATCAAACACGGTTTGTGCTAGCTTCTTGAAACTTGACACAGTAAAGCAGTTTCAGATTGTAACTCTATGTTTTGTTTCCTTTTCATGTAGCTTTAAGCAGTGACTGGCGAGAAACACTTTCATTGAAAGGGGTTGCAAGCTTCCAAAAATTACGAGTCTCCAGAAATCTCAGCAAATATTTTTTCACCCAAACTGGATGATACTTTCAGGTAATGATAAGTACACTAAGCCCACTTGGTTCTCCAAATTTCGTTCTTCTATGTTGAAGCGTTCGTTTCCAGTAACAGTTAGAATTTTGTCGTTTCACTCTTTTTTCTCCTATATTGACAGATGTATTTGGAACTCAAAATCAAACACGGTTTGTGCTAGCTTCTTGAAACTTGACAGAGTAAAGCAGTTTCAGATTGTAACTCTATGTTTTGTTTCCTTTTCATGTAGCTTTAAGCAGTGACTGGCGAGAAACACTTTCATTGAAAGGGGTTGCAAGCTTCCAAAAATTACGAGTCTCCAGAAATCTCAGCAAATATTTTTTCACCCAAACTGGATGATACTTTCAGGTAATGATCAGAACACTAAGCCCACTTGGTTCTCCAAATTTCGTTCTTCTATGTTGAAGCGTTCGTTTCCAGTAACAGTTTCCATTCTGGCATTTCACTCTGTTTTCTCCTATATTGATAGATGTATTTGAAACTCTAAATCAAACACGGTTTGTGCTAGCTTCTTGAAACTTGACACAGTAAAGCAGTTTCACATTCTAACTCTATGTTTTGTTTCCTTTTCTTGTAGCCCTAAGCAGTGACGGGCGAGAAACACTTTCATTGAAAGGGGTTGCAAGCTTCCAAAAATTACGAGTCTCCAGAAATCTCAGCAAATATTTTTTCACCCAAACTGCATAATACTTTCAGGGAATGATCAGTACACTAAGCCCACTTGGTTCCCCAAATTTCGATCTTCTATGTTGAAGCGTTCGTTTCCAGTAACAGTTAGAATTTTGGCGTTTCACTCTGTTTTCTCCTATATTGATAGATGTATTTGGAACTCTAAATCAAACACGGTTTGTGCTAGCTTCTTGAAACTTGACACAGTAATGCAGTTTCACATTCTAACAATATGTTTTGTTTCCTTTTCATGTAGCCCTAAGCAGTGACTGGCGAGAAACACTTTCATTGAAAGGGGTTGCAAGCTTCCAAAAATTACGAGTCTCCAGAAATCTCAGCAAATATTTTTTCACCCAAACTGCATGATACTTTCTGGTAATGATCAGTACACTAAGCCCACTTGGTTCCCCAAATTTCGTTCTTCTATGTTGAAGCGTTCGTTTCCAGTAACAGTTTGAATTTTGGTGTTTCACTCTCTTTTCTCCTATATTGATAGATGTATTTGGAACTCTAAATCAAACACGGTTTGTGCTAGCTTCTTAAAACTAGACACAGTAATGCAGTTTCACATTCTAACAATATGTTTTGTTTCCTTTTCATGTAGCCCTAAGCAGTGACTGGCGAGAAACACTTTCATTGAAAGGGGTTGCAAGCTTCCAAAAATTACGAGTCTCCAGAAATTTCAGCAAATATTTTTTCACCCAAACTGGATGATACTTTCAGGTAATTATCAGTACACTAAGCCCACTTGGTTTCCCAAATTTCGATCTTCTATGTTGAAGTGTTCGTTTCCAGTAACAGTTTCCATTCTGGCATTTCACTCTGTTTTCTCCTATATTGATAGATGTATTTGGAACTCTAAATCAAACATGGTTTGTGCTAGCTTCTTGAAACTTGACACAGTAAAGCAGTTTCACATTCTAACTCTATGTTTTGTTTCCTTTTCATGTAGCCCTAAGCAGTGACTGGCGAGAAACACTTTCATTGAAAGGGGTTGCAAGCTTCTAAAAATTACGAGTCTCCAGAAATCTCAGCAAATATTTTTTCACCCAAACTGGATGATACTTTCAGGTAATGATCAGTACACTAAGCCCACTTGGTTCTCCAAATTTCGTTCTTCTATGTTGAAGCGTTCGTTTCCAGTAACAGTTTGAATTTTGTCGTTTCACTCTTTTTTCTCCTATATTGACAGATGTATTTGGAACTCTAAATCAAACACGGTTTGTGCTAGCTTCTTGAAACTTGACACAGTAAAGCAGTTTCAGATTGTAACTCTATGCTTTGTTTCCTTTTCATGTAGCTTTAAGGAGTGACTGGCAAGAAACACTTTCATTGAAAGGGGTTGCAAGCTTCCAAAAATTACGAGTCTCCAGAAATCTCAGCAAATATTTTTTCACCCAAACTGGATGATACTTTCAGGTAATGATCAGTACACTTGGCCCACTTGGTTCTCCATATTTCGTTCTTCTATGTTGAAGCGTTCGTTTACAGTAACAGTTTCCACTCTGGCATTACAGTCTGTTTTCTCCTATATTGATAGATGTATTTTGAACTCTAAATCAAACACGGTTTGTGCTAGCTTCTTGAAACTTGACACAGTAATGCAGTTTCACATTCTAACAATATGTTTTGTTTCCTTTTCATGTAGCCCTAAGCAGTGACTGGCGAGAAACACTTTCATTGAAAGGGGTTGCAAGCTTCCAAAAATTACGAGTCTCCAGAAATCTCAGCAAATATTTGTTCACCCAAGCTGCATGATACTTTCAGGTAATGATCAGTACACTAAGCCCACTTGGTTCCCCAAATTTCGTTCTTCTATGTTGAAGCGTTCGTTTCCAGTAACAGTTAGAATTTTGGCGTTTCACTCTGTTTCCTTCTATATTGATAGATGTATTTGGAACTCTAAATCAAACACGGTTTGTGCTAGCTTCTTGAAACTTGACACAGTAAAGCAGTTTCACATTCTAACCCTAAGTTTTGTTTCCTTTTCATGTAGCCCTAAGCAGTGACTGGCGAGAAACACTTTCATTGAAAGGGGTTGCAAGCTTCCAAAAATTACGAGTCTCCAGAAATCTCAGCAAATATTTTTTCACCCAAACTGGATGATACTTTCAGGTAATGATAAGTACACTAAGCCCACTTGGTTCTCCAAATTTCGTTCTTCTATGTTGAAGCGTTCGTTTCCAGTAACAGTTAGAATTTTGTCGTTTCACTCTTTTTTCTCCTATATTGACAGATGTATTTGGAACTCTAAATCAAACACGGTTTGTGCTAGCTTCTTGAAACTTGACAGAGTAAAGCAGTTTCAGATTGTAACTCTATGTTTTGTTTCCTTTTCATGTAGCTTTAAGCAGTGACTGGCGAGAAACACTTTCATTGAAAGGGGTTGCAAGCTTCCAAAAATTACGAGTCTCCAGAAATCTCAGCAAATATTTTTTCACCCAAACTGCATGATACTTTCAGGGAATGATCAGTACACTAAGCCCACTTGGTTCCCCAAATTTCGATCTTCTATGTTGAAGCGTTCGTTTCCAGTAACAGTTTGAATTTTGTCGTTTCACTCTTTTTTCTCCTATATTGACAGATGTATTTGGAACTCTAAATCAAACACGGTTTGTGCTAGCTTCTTGAAACTTGACACAGTAAAGCAGTTTCAGATTGTAACTCTATGTTTTGTTTCCTTTTCATGTAGCTTTAAGCAGTGACTGGCGAGAAACACTTTCATTGAAAGGGGTTGCAAGCTTCCAAAAATTACGAGTCTCCAGAAATCTCAGCAAATATTTTTTCACCCAAACTGGATGATACTTTCAGGTAATGATAAGTACACTAAGCCCACTTGGTTCTCCAAATTTCGTTCTTCTATGTTGAAGCGTTCGTTTCCAGTAACAGTTAGAATTTTGTCGTTTCACTCTTTTTTCTCCTATATTGACAGATGTATTTGGAACTCAAAATCAAACACGGTTTGTGCTAGCTTCTTGAAACTTGACAGAGTAAAGCAGTTTCAGATTGTAACTCTATGTTTTGTTTCCTTTTCATGTAGCTTTAAGCAGTGACTGGCGAGAAACACTTTCATTGAAAGGGGTTGCAAGCTTCCAAAAATTACGAGTCTCCAGAAATCTCAGCAAATATTTTTTCACCCAAACTGGATGATACTTTCAGGTAATGATCAGAACACTAAGCCCACTTGGTTCTCCAAATTTCGTTCTTCTATGTTGAAGCGTTCGTTTCCAGTAACAGTTTCCATTCTGGCATTTCACTCTGTTTTCTCCTATATTGATAGATGTATTTGAAACTCTAAATCAAACACGGTTTGTGCTAGCTTCTTGAAACTTGACACAGTAAAGCAGTTTCACATTCTAACTCTATGTTTTGTTTCCTTTTCTTGTAGCCCTAAGCAGTGACGGGCGAGAAACACTTTCATTGAAAGGGGTTGCAAGCTTCCAAAAATTACGAGTCTCCAGAAATCTCAGCAAATATTTTTTCACCCAAACTGCATAATACTTTCAGGGAATGATCAGTACACTAAGCCCACTTGGTTCCCCAAATTTCGATCTTCTATGTTGAAGCGTTCGTTTCCAGTAACAGTTAGAATTTTGGCGTTTCACTCTGTTTTCTCCTATATTGATAGATGTATTTGGAACTCTAAATCAAACACGGTTTGTGCTAGCTTCTTGAAACTTGACACAGTAATGCAGTTTCACATTCTAACAATATGTTTTGTTTCCTTTTCATGTAGCCCTAAGCAGTGACTGGCGAGAAACACTTTCATTGAAAGGGGTTGCAAGCTTCCAAAAATTACGAGTCTCCAGAAATCTCAGCAAATATTTTTTCACCCAAACTGCATGATACTTTCTGGTAATGATCAGTACACTAAGCCCACTTGGTTCCCCAAATTTCGTTCTTCTATGTTGAAGCGTTCGTTTCCAGTAACAGTTTGAATTTTGGTGTTTCACTCTCTTTTCTCCTATATTGATAGATGTATTTGGAACTCTAAATCAAACACGGTTTGTGCTAGCTTCTTAAAACTAGACACAGTAATGCAGTTTCACATTCTAACAATATGTTTTGTTTCCTTTTCATGTAGCCCTAAGCAGTGACTGGCGAGAAACACTTTCATTGAAAGGGGTTGCAAGCTTCCAAAAATTACGAGTCTCCAGAAATTTCAGCAAATATTTTTTCACCCAAACTGGATGATACTTTCAGGTAATTATCAGTACACTAAGCCCACTTGGTTTCCCAAATTTCGATCTTCTATGTTGAAGTGTTCGTTTCCAGTAACAGTTTCCATTCTGGCATTTCACTCTGTTTTCTCCTATATTGATAGATGTATTTGGAACTCTAAATCAAACATGGTTTGTGCTAGCTTCTTGAAACTTGACACAGTAAAGCAGTTTCACATTCTAACTCTATGTTTTGTTTCCTTTTCATGTAGCCCTAAGCAGTGACTGGCGAGAAACACTTTCATTGAAAGGGGTTGCAAGCTTCTAAAAATTACGAGTCTCCAGAAATCTCAGCAAATATTTTTTCACCCAAACTGGATGATACTTTCAGGTAATGATCAGTACACTAAGCCCACTTGGTTCTCCAAATTTCGTTCTTCTATGTTGAAGCGTTCGTTTCCAGTAACAGTTTGAATTTTGTCGTTTCACTCTTTTTTCTCCTATATTGACAGATGTATTTGGAACTCTAAATCAAACACGGTTTGTGCTAGCTTCTTGAAACTTGACACAGTAAAGCAGTTTCAGATTGTAACTCTATGCTTTGTTTCCTTTTCATGTAGCTTTAAGGAGTGACTGGCAAGAAACACTTTCATTGAAAGGGGTTGCAAGCTTCCAAAAATTACGAGTCTCCAGAAATCTCAGCAAATATTTTTTCACCCAAACTGGATGATACTTTCAGGTAATGATCAGTACACTTGGCCCACTTGGTTCTCCATATTTCGTTCTTCTATGTTGAAGCGTTCGTTTACAGTAACAGTTTCCACTCTGGCATTACAGTCTGTTTTCTCCTATATTGATAGATGTATTTTGAACTCTAAATCAAACACGGTTTGTGCTAGCTTCTTGAAACTTGACACAGTAATGCAGTTTCACATTCTAACAATATGTTTTGTTTCCTTTTCATGTAGCCCTAAGCAGTGACTGGCGAGAAACACTTTCATTGAAAGGGGTTGCAAGCTTCCAAAAATTACGAGTCTCCAGAAATCTCAGCAAATATTTGTTCACCCAAGCTGCATGATACTTTCAGGTAATGATCAGTACACTAAGCCCACTTGGTTCCCCAAATTTCGTTCTTCTATGTTGAAGCGTTCGTTTCCAGTAACAGTTAGAATTTTGGCGTTTCACTCTGTTTCCTTCTATATTGATAGATGTATTTGGAACTCTAAATCAAACACGGTTTGTGCTAGCTTCTTGAAACTTGACACAGTAAAGCAGTTTCACATTCTAACCCTAAGTTTTGTTTCCTTTTCATGTAGCCCTAAGCAGTGACTGGCGAGAAACACTTTCATTGAAAGGGGTTGCAAGCTTCCAAAAATTACGAGTCTCCAGAAATCTCAGCAAATATTTTTTCACCCAAACTGGATGATACTTTCAGGTAATGATAAGTACACTAAGCCCACTTGGTTCTCCAAATTTCGTTCTTCTATGTTGAAGCGTTCGTTTCCAGTAACAGTTAGAATTTTGTCGTTTCACTCTTTTTTCTCCTATATTGACAGATGTATTTGGAACTCTAAATCAAACACGGTTTGTGCTAGCTTCTTGAAACTTGACAGAGTAAAGCAGTTTCAGATTGTAACTCTATGTTTTGTTTCCTTTTCATGTAGCTTTAAGCAGTGACTGGCGAGAAACACTTTCATTGAAAGGGGTTGCAAGCTTCCAAAAATTACGAGTCTCCAGAAATCTCAGCAAATATTTTTTCACCCAAACTGCATGATACTTTCAGGGAATGATCAGTACACTAAGCCCACTTGGTTCCCCAAATTTCGATCTTCTATGTTGAAGCGTTCGTTTCCAGTAACAGTTTGAATTTTGTCGTTTCACTCTTTTTTCTCCTATATTGACAGATGTATTTGGAACTCTAAATCAAACACGGTTTGTGCTAGCTTCTTGAAACTTGACACAGTAAAGCAGTTTCAGATTGTAACTCTATGTTTTGTTTCCTTTTCATGTAGCTTTAAGCAGTGACTGGCGAGAAACACTTTCATTGAAAGGGGTTGCAAGCTTCCAAAAATTACGAGTCTCCAGAAATCTCAGCAAATATTTTTTCACCCAAACTGGATGATACTTTCAGGTAATGATAAGTACACTAAGCCCACTTGGTTCTCCAAGTTTCGTTCTTCTATGTTGAAGCGTTCGTTTCCAGTAACAGTTAGAATTTTGTCGTTTCACTCTTTTTTCTCCTATATTGACAGATGTATTTGGAACTCAAAATCAAACACGGTTTGTGCTAGCTTCTTGAAACTTGACAGAGTAAAGCAGTTTCAGATTGTAACTCTATGTTTTGTTTCCTTTTCATGTAGCTTTAAGCAGTGACTGGCGAGAAACACTTTCATTGAAAGGGGTTGCAAGCTTCCAAAAATTACGAGTCTCCAGAAATCTCAGCAAATATTTTTTCACCCAAACTGGATGATACTTTCAGGTAATGATCAGAACACTAAGCCCACTTGGTTCTCCAAATTTCGTTCTTCTATGTTGAAGCGTTCGTTTCCAGTAACAGTTTCCATTCTGGCATTTCACTCTGTTTTCTCCTATATTGATAGATGTATTTGAAACTCTAAATCAAACACGGTTTGTGCTAGCTTCTTGAAACTTGACACAGTAAAGCAGTTTCACATTCTAACTCTATGTTTTGTTTCCTTTTCTTGTAGCCCTAAGCAGTGACGGGCGAGAAACACTTTCATTGAAAGGGGTTGCAAGCTTCCAAAAATTACGAGTCTCCAGAAATCTCAGCAAATATTTTTTCACCCAAACTGCATGATACTTTCAGGGAATGATCAGTACACTAAGCCAACTTGGTTCCCCAAATTTCGATCTTCTATGTTGAAGCGTTCGTTTCCAGTAACAGTTTCCATTCTGGCATTTCACTCTGTTTTCTCCTATATTGATAGATGTATTTGGAACTCTAAATCAAACACGGTTTGTGCTAGCTTCTTGAAACTTGACACAGTAATGCAGTTTCACATTCTAACAATATGTTTTGTTTCCTTTTCATGTAGCCCTAAGCAGTGACTGGAGAGAAACACTTTCATTGAAAGGGGTTGCAAGCTTCCAAAAATTACGAGTCTCCAGAAATCTCAGCAAATATTTTTTCACCCAAACTGCATGATACTTTCTGGTAATGATCAGTACACTAAGCCCACTTGGTTCCCCAAATTTCGTTCTTCTATGTTGAAGCGTTCGTTTCCAGTAACAGTTTGAATTTTGGTGTTTCACTCTCTTTTCTCCTATATTGATAGATGTATTTGGAACTCTAAATCAAACACGGTTTGTGCTAGCTTCTTGCAACTTGACACAGTAATGCAGTTTCACATTCTAACAATATGTTTTGTTTCCTTTTCATGTAGCCCTAAGCAGTGACTGGCGAGAAACACTTTCATTGAAAGGGGTTGCAAGCTTCCAAAAATTACGAGTCTCCAGAAATTTCAGCAAATATTTTTTCACCCAAACTGGATGATACTTTCAGGTAATTATCAGTACACTAAGCCCACTTGGTTTCCCAAATTTCGATCTTCTATGGTGAAGTGTTCGTTTCCAGTAACAGTTTCCATTCTGGCATTTCACTCTGTTTTCTCCTATATTGATAGATGTATTTGGAACTCTAAATCAAACATGGTTTGTGCTAGCTTCTTGAAACTTGACACAGTAATGCAGTTTCAGATTCTAACTCTATGTTTTGTTTCCTTTTCATGTAGCTTTAAGCAGTGACTGGCGAGAAACACTTTCATTGAAAGGGGTTGCAAGCTTCCAAAAATTACGAGTCTCCAGAAATCTCAGCAAATATTTTTTCACCCAAACTGGATGATACTTTCAGGTAATGATCAGTACACTTGGCCCACTTGGTTCTCCATATTTCGTTCTTCTATGTTGAAGCGTTCGTTTACAGTAACAGTTTCCACTCTGGCATTACACTCTGTTTTCTCCTATATTGATAGATGTATTTGGAACTCTAAATCAAACACGGTTTGTGCTAGCTTCTTGAAACTTGACACAGTAATGCAGTTTCACATTCTAACAATATGTTTTGTTTCCTTTTCATGTAGCCCTAAGCAGTGACTGGCGAGAAACACTTTCATTGAAAGGGGTTGCAAGCTTCCAAAAATTACGAGTCTCCAGAAATCTCAGCAAATATTTGTTCACCCAAGCTGCATGATACTTTCAGGTAATGATCAGTACACTAAGCCCACTTGGTTCCCCAAATTTCGTTCTTCTATGTTGAAGCGTTCGTTTCCAGTAACAGTTAGAATTTTGGCGTTTCACTCTGTTTTCTCCTATATTGATAGATGTATTTGGAACTCTAAATCAAACACGGTTTGTGCTAGCTTCTTGAAACTTGACAGAGTAAAGCAGTTTCAGATTGTAACTCTATGTTTTGTTTCCTTTTCATGTAGCTTTAAGCAGTGACTGGCGAGAAACACTTTCATTGAAAGGGGTTGCAAGCTTCCAAAAATTACGAGTCTCCAGAAATCTCAGCAAATATTTTTTCACCCAAACTGGATGATACTTTCAGGTAATGATCAGTACACTAAGCCCACTTGGTTCTCCAAATTTCGTTCTTCTATGTTGAAGCGTTCGTTTCCAGTAACAGTTAGAATTTTGGCGTTTCACTCTGTTTTCTTCTATATTGATAGATGTATTTGGAACTCTAAATCAAACACGGTTTGTGCTAGCTTCTTGAAACTTGACACAGTAAAGCAGTTTCACATTCTAACTCTAAGTTTTGTTTCCTTTTCATGTAGCCCTAAGCAGTGACTGGCGAGAAACACTTTCATTGAAAGGGGTTGCAAGCTTCCAAAAATTACGAGTCTCCAGAAATCTCAGCAAATATTTTTTCACCCAAACTGGATGATACTTTCAGGTAATGATCAGTACACTAAGCCCACTTGGTTCCCCAAATTTCGTTCTTCTATGTTGAAGCGTTCGTTTCCAGTAACAGTTTGAATTTTGTCGTTTCACTCTTTTTTCTCCTATATTGACAGATGTATTTGGAACTCTAAATCAAACACGGTTTGTGCTAGCTTCTTGAAACTTGACACAGTAAAGCAGTTTCAGATTGTAACTCTATGTTTTGTTTCCTTTTCATGTAGCTTTAAGCAGTGACTGGCGAGAAACACTTTCATTGAAAGGGGTTGCAAGCTTCCAAAAATTACGAGTCTCCAGAAATCTCAGCAAATATTTTTTCACCCAAACTGGATGATACTTTCAGGTAATGATCAGTACACTTGGCCCACTTGGTTCTCCATATTTCGTTCTTCTATGTTGAAGCGTTCGTTTACAGTAACAGTTTCCACTCTGGCATTACACTCTGTTTTCTCCTATATTGATAGATGTATTTGGAACTCTAAATCAAACACGGTTTGTGCTAGCTTCTTGAAACTTGACACAGTAATGCAGTTTCACATTCTAACAATATGTTTTGTTTCCTTTTCATGTAGCCCTAAGCAGTGACTGGCGAGAAACACTTTCATTGAAAGGGGTTGCAAGCTTCCAAAAATTACGAGTCTCCAGAAATCTCAGCAAATATTTGTTCACCCAAGCTGCATGATACTTTCAGGTAATGATCAGTACACTAAGCCCACTTGGTTCCCCAAATTTCGTTCTTCTATGTTGAAGCGTTCGTTTCCAGTAACAGTTAGAATTTTGGCGTTTCACTCTGTTTTCTCCTATATTGATAGATGTATTTGGAACTCTAAATCAAACACGGTTTGTGCTAGCTTCTTGAAACTTGACAGAGTAAAGCAGTTTCAGATTGTAACTCTATGTTTTGTTTCCTTTTCATGTAGCTTTAAGCAGTGACTGGCGAGAAACACTTTCATTGAAAGGGGTTGCAAGCTTCCAAAAATTACGAGTCTCCAGAAATCTCAGCAAATATTTTTTCACCCAAACTGGATGATACTTTCAGGTAATGATCAGTACACTAAGCCCACTTGGTTCTCTAAATTTCGTTCTTCTATGTTGAAGCGTTCGTTTCCAGTAACAGTTAGAATTTTGGCGTTTCACTCTGTTTTCTTCTATATTGATAGATGTATTTGGAACTCTAAATCAAACACGGTTTGTGCTAGCTTCTTGAAACTTGACACAGTAAAGCAGTTTCAGATTGTAACTCTATGTTTTGTTTCCTTTTCATGTAGCTTTAAGGAGTGACTGGCAAGAAACACTTTCATTGAAAGGGGTTGCAAGCTTCCAAAAATTACGAGTCTCCAGAAATCTCAGCAAATATTTTTTCACCCAAACTGGATGATACTTTCAGGTAATGATCAGTAAACTTGGCCCACTTGGTTCTCCATATTTCGTTCTTCTATGTTGAAGCGTTCGTTTACAGTAACAGTTTCCACTCTGGCATTACATTCTGTTTTCTCTTATATTGATAGATGTATTTTGAACTCTAAATCAAACACGGTTTGTGCTAGCTTCTTGAAACTTGACACAGTAATGCAGTTTCACATTCTAACAATATGTTTTGTTTTCTTTTCATGTAGCCCTAAGCAGTGACTGGCGAGAAACACTTTCATTGAAAGGGGTTGCAAGCTTCCAAAAATTACGAGTCTCCAGAAATCTCAGCAAATATTTGTTCACCCAAGCTGCATGATACTTTCAGGTAATGATCAGTACACAAAGCCCACTTGGTTCCCCAAATTTCGTTCTTCTATGTTGAAGCGTTCGTTTCCAGTAACAGTTAGAATTTTGGCGTTTCACTCTGTTTTCTCCTATATTGATAGATGTATTTGGAACTCTAAATCAAACACGGTTTGTGCTAGCTTCTTGAAACTTGACACAGTAAAGCAGTTTCACATTCTAACCCTAAGTTTTGTTTCCTTTTCATGTAGCCCTAAGCAGTGAATGGCGAGAAACACTTTCATTGAAAAGGGTTGCAAGCTTCCAAAAATCACGAGTCTCCAGAAATCTCAGCAAATATTTTTTCACCCAAACTGGATGATACTTTCAGGTAATGATCAGTACACTAAGCCCACTTGGTTCTCCAAATTTCGTTCTTCTATGTTGAAGCGTTCGTTTCCAGTAACAGTTAGAATTTTGTCGTTTCACTCTTTTTTCTCCTATATTGACAGATGTATTTGGAACTCTAAATCAAACACGGTTTGTGCTAGCTCTTGAAACTTGACAGAGTAAAGCAGTTTCAGATTGTAATTCTATGTTTTGTTTCCTTTTCATGTAGCTTTAAGCAGTGACTGGCGAGAAACACTTTCATTGAAAGGGGTTGCAAGCTTCCAAAAATTACGAGTCTCCAGAAATCTCAGCAAATATTTTTTCACCCAAACTGGATGATACTTTCAGGTAATGATCAGAACACTAAGCCCACTTGGTTCTCCAAATTTCGTTCTTCTATGTTGAAGCGTTCGTTTCCAGTAACAGTTTCCATTCTGGCATTTCACTTTGTTTTCTCCTATATTGATAGATGTATTTGAAACTCTAAATCAAACACGGTTTGTGCTAGCTTCTTGAAACTTGACACAGTAAAGCAGTTTCACATTCTAACTCTATGTTTTGTTTCCTTTTCTTGTAGCCCTAAGCAGTGACGGGCGAGAAACACTTTCATTGAAAGGGGTTGCAAGCTTCCAAAAATTACGAGTCTCCAGAAATCTCCGCAAATATTTTTTCACCCAAACTGCATGATACTTTCAGGTAATGATCAGTACACTAAGCCCACTTGGTTCTCCAAATTTCGATCTTCTATGTTGAAGCGTTCGTTTCCAGTAACAGTTTCCATTCTGGCATTTCACTCTGTTTTCTCCTATATTGATAGATGTATTTGGAACTCTAAATCAAACACGGTTTGTGCTAGCTTCTTGAAACTTGACACAGTAATGCAGTTTCACATTCTAACAATATGTTTTGTTTCCTTTTCATGTAGCCCTAAGCAGTGACTGGCGAGAAACACTTTCATTGAAAGGGGTTGCAAGCTTCCAAAAATTACGAGTCTCCAGAAATCTCAGCAAATATTTTTTCACCCAAACTGCATGATACTTTCTGGTAATGATCAGTACACTAAGCCCACTTGGTTCCCCAAATTTCGTTCTTCTATGTTGAAGCGTTCGTTTCCAGTAACAGTTTGAATTTTGGTGTTTCACTCTCTTTTCTCCTATATTGATAGATGTATTTGGAACTCTAAATCAAACACGGTTTGTGCTAGCTTCTTGAAACTTGACACAGTAAATCAGTTTCACATTCTAACTCTATGTTTTGTTTCCTTTTCTTGTAGCCCTAAGCAGTGACTGGCGAGAAACACCTTCATTGAAAGGGGTTGCAAGCTTCCAAAAATCACGAGTCTCCAGAAATCTCAGCAAATATTTTTTCACCCAAACTGGATGATACTTTCAGGTAATGATCAGTACACTAAGCCCACTTGGTTCCCCAAATTTCGATCTTCTATGTTGAAGCGTTCGTTTCCAGTAACAGTTTCCATTCTGGCCTTTCACTCTGTTTTCTCCTATATTGATAGATGTATTTGGAACTCTAAATCAAACACGGTTTGTGCTAGCTTCTTGAAACTTGACACAGTAAAGCAGTTTCACATTCTAACTCTATGTTTTGTTTCCTTTTCATGTAGCCCTAAGCAGTGACTGGCGAGAAACACTTTCATTGAAAGGGGTTGCAAGCTTCTAAAAATTACGAGTCTCCAGAAATCTCAGCAAATATTTTTTCACCCAAACTGGATGATACTTTCACGTAATGATCAGTACACTTGGCCCACTTGGTTCTCCAAATTTCGTTCTTCTATGTTGAAGCGTTAGTTTCCAGTAACAGTTTCCATTCTGGCATTTCACTCTGTTTTCTCCTATATTGATAGATGTATTTGGAACTCTAAATCAAACACGGTTTGTGCTAGCTTCTTGAAACTTGACACAGTTGTGCAGTTTCAGATTCTAACTCTATGTTTTGTTTCCTTTTCATGTAGCTTTAAGCAGTGACTGGCGAGAAACACTTTCATTGAAAGGGGTTGCAAGCTTCCAAAAATTACGAGTCTCCAGAAATCTCAGCAAATATTTTTTCACCCAAACTGGATGATACTTTCAGATAATGATCAGTACACTAAGCCCACTCGGTTCTCCAAATTTCATTCTTCTATGTTGAAGCGTTCGTTTCCAGTAACAGTTTCCATTCTGGCATTTCACTCTGTTTTCTCCTATATTGATAGATGTATTTGGAACTCTAAATCAAACACGGTTTGTGCTAGCTTCTTGAAACTTGACACAGTAAAGCAGTTTCACATTCTAACTCTATGTTTTGTTTCCTTTTCTTGTAGCCCTAAGCAGAGACTGGCGAGAAACACTTTCATTTAAAGGGGTTGCAAGCTTCTAAAAATTACGAGTCTCCAGAAATCTCAGCAAATATTTTTTCACCCAAACTGGATGATACTTTCAGGTAATGATCAGTACACTAAGCCCACTTGGTTCTCCAAATTTCGTTCTTCTATGTTGAAGCGTTCTTTTCCAGTAACAGTTTCCATTCTGGCATTTCACTCTGTTTTCTCCTATATTGATAGATGTATTTGGAACTCTAAATCAAACACGGTTTGTGCTAGCTTCTTGAAACTTGACACAGTAAAGCAGTTTCACATTCTAACAATATGTTTTGTTTCCTTTTCATGTAGCCCTAAGCAGTGACTGGCGAGAAACACTTTCATTGAAAGGGGTTGCAAGCTTCCAAAAATTACGAGTCTCCAGAAATCTCAACAAATATTTTTTCACCCAAGCTGCATGATACTTTCAGGTAATGATCAGTACACTAAGCCCACTTGGTTCCCCAAATTTCGTTCTTCTATGTTGAAGCGTTCGTTTCCAGTAACAGTTAGAATTTTGGCGTTTCACTCTGTTTTCTCCTATATTGATAGATGTATTTGGAACTCTAAATCAAACACGGTTTGTGCTAGCTTCTTGAAACTTGACACAGTAAAGCAGTTTCACATTCTAACTCTAAGTTTTGTTTCCTTTTCATGTAGCCCTAAGCAGTGACTGGCGAGAAACACTTTCATTGAAAGGGGTTGCAAGCTTCCAAAAATTACGAGTCTCCAGAAATCTCAGCAAATATTTTTTCACCCAAACTGGATGATACTTTCAGGTAATGATCAGTACACTAAGCCCACTTGGTTCTCCAAATTTCGTTCTTCTATGTTGAAGCGTTCGTTTCCAGTAACAGTTTGAATTTTGTCGTTTCACTCTTTTTTCTCCTATATTGATAGATGTATTTGGAACTCTAAATCAAACACGGTTTGTGCTAGCTTCTTGAAACTTGACACAGTAAAGCAGTTTCAGATTGTAACTCTATGTTTTGTTTCTTTTTCATGTAGCTTTAAGCAGTGACTGGCGAGAAACACTTTCATTGAAAGGGGTTGCAAGCTTCCAAAAATTACGAGTCTCCAGAAATCTCAGCAAATATTTTTTCACCCAAACTGGATGATACTTTCAGGTAATGATTAGTACACTAAGCCCACTTGGTTCTCCAAATTTCGTTCTTCTATGTTGAAGCGTTCGTTTCTAGTAACAGTTTGAATTTTGTCGTTTCACTCTGTTTTCTCCTATATTGATAGATGTATTTGGAACTCTAAATCAAACACGGTTTGTGCTAGCTTCTTGAAACTTGACACAGTAAAGCAGTTTCACATTCTAACTCTAAGTTTTGTTTCCTTTTCATGTAGCCCTAAGCAGTGACTGGCGAGAAACACTTTCATTGAAAGGGGTTGCAAGCTTCCAAAAATTACGAGTCTCCAGAAATCTCAGCAAATATTTTTTCACCCAAACTGGATGATACTTTCAGGTAATGATCAGTACACTAAGCCCACTTGGTTCTCCAAATTTCGTTCTTCTATGTTGAAGCGTTCTTTTCCAGTAACAGTTTCCATTCTGGCATTTCACTCTGTTTTCTCCTATATTGATAGATGTATTTGGAACTCTAAATCAAACACGGTTTGTGCTAGCTTCTTGAAACTTGACACAGTAAAGCAGTTTCACATTCTAACAATATGTTTTGTTTCCTTTTCATGTAGCCCTAAGCAGTGACTGGCGAGAAACACTTTCATTGAAAGGGGTTGCAAGCTTCCAAAAATTACGAGTCTCCAGAAATCTCACCAAATATTTTTTCACCCAAGCTGCATGATACTTTCAGGTAATGATCAGTACACTAAGCCCACTTGGTTCCCCAAATTTCGTTCTTCTATGTTGAAGCGTTCGTTTCCAGTAACAGTTAGAATTTTGGCGTTTCACTCTGTTTTCTCCTATATTGATAGATGTATTTGGAACTCTAAATCAAACACGGTATGTGCTAGCTTCTTGAAACTTGACACAGTAAAGCAGTTTCACATTCTAACTCTTAGTTTTGTTTCCTTTTCATGTAGCCCTAAGCAGTGACTGGCGAGAAACACTTTCATTGAAAGGGGTTGCAAGCTTCCAAAAATTACGAGTCTCCAGAAATCTCAGCAAATATTTTTTCACCCAAACTGGATGATACTTTCAGGTAATGATCAGTACACTAAGCCCACTTGGTTCTCCAAATTTCGTTCTTCTATGTTGAAGCGTTCGTTTCCAGTAACAGTTTGAATTTTGTCGTTTCACTCTTTTTTCTCCTATATTGATAGATGTATTTGGAACTCTAAATCAAACACGGTTTGTGCTAGCTTCTTGAAACTTGACACAGTAAAGCAGTTTCAGATTGTAACTCTATGTTTTGTTTCCTTTTCATGTAGCTTTAAGCAGTGACTGGCGAGAAACACTTTCATTGAAAGGGGTTGCAAGCTTCCAAAAATTACGAGTCTCCAGAAATCTCAGCAAATATTTTTTCACCCAAACTGGATGATACTTTCAGGTAATGATTAGTACACTAAGCCCACTTGGTTCTCCAAATTTCGTTCTTCTATGTTGAAGCGTTCGTTTCTAGTAACAGTTTGAATTTTGTCGTTTCACTCTGTTTTCTCCTATATTGATAGATGTATTTGGAACTCTAAATCAAACACGGTTTGTGCTAGCTTCTTGAAACTTGACACAGTAAAGCAGTTTCACATTCTAACTCTAAGTTTTGTTTCCTTTTCATGTAGCCCTAAGCAGTGACTGGCGAGAAACACTTTCATTGAAAGGGGTTGCAAGCTTCCAAAAATTACGAGTCTCCAGAAATCTCAGCAAATATTTTCTCACCCAAACTGGATGATACTTTCAGGTAATTATCAGTACACTAAGCCCACTTGGTTTCCCAAATTTCGATCTTCTATGTTGAAGTGTTCGTTTCCAGTAACAGTTTCCATTCTGGCATTTCACTCTGTTTTCTCCTATATTGATAGATGTATTTGGAACTCTAAATCAAACATGGTTTGTGCTAGCTTCTTGAAACTTGACACAGTAAAGCAGTTTCACATTCTAACTCTATGTTTTGTTTCCTTTTCATGTAGCCCTAAGCAGTGACTGGCGAGAAACACTTTCATTGAAAGGGGTTGCAAGCTTCTAAAAATTACGAGTCTCCAGAAATCTCAGCAAATATTTTTTCACCCAAACTGGATGATACTTTCACGTAATGATCAGTACACTTGGCCCACTTGGTTCTCCAAATTTCGTTCTTCTATGTTGAAGCGTTCGTTTCCAGTAACAGTTTCCATTCTGGCATTTCACTCTGTTTTCTCCTATATTGATAGATGTATTTGGAACTCTAAATCAAACACGGTTTGTGCTAGCTTCTTGAAACTTGACACAGTAATGCAGTTTCAGATTCTAACTCTATGTTTTGTTTCCTTTTCATGTAGCTTTAAGCAGTGACTGGCGAGAAACACTTTCATTGAAAGGGGTTGCAAGCTTCCAAAAATTACGAGTCTCCAGAAATCTCAGCAAATATTTGTTCACCCAAGCTGCATGATACTTTCAGGTAATGATCAGTACACTAAGCCCACTCGGTTCTCCAAATTTCATTCTTCTATGTTGAAGCGTTCGTTTCCAGTAACAGTTAGAATTTTGGCGTTTCACTCTGTTTTCTTCTATATTGATAGATGTATTTGGAACTCTAAATCAAACACGGTTTGTGCTAGCTTCTTGAAACTTGACACAGTAAAGCAGTTTCACATTCTAACTCTAAGTTTTGTTTCCTTTTCATGTAGCCCTAAGCAGTGACTGGCGAGAAACACTTTCATTGAAAGGGGTTGCAAGCTTCCAAAAATTACGAGTCTCCAGAAATCTCAGCAAATATTTTTTCACCCAAACTGGATGATACTTTCAGGTAATGATCAGTACACTAAGCCCACTTGGTTCTCCAAATTTCGTTCTTCTATGTTGAAGCGTTCGTTTCCAGTAACAGTTTGAATTTTGTCGTTTCACTCTTTTTTCTCCTATATTGACAGATGTATTTGGAACTCTAAATCAAACACGGTTTGTGCTAGCTTCTTGAAACTTGACACAGTAAAGCAGTTTCAGATTGTAACTCTATGTTTTGTTTCCTTTTCATGTAGCTTTAAGCAGTGACTGGCGAGAAACACTTTCATTGAAAGGGGTTGCAAGCTTCCAAAAATTACGAGTCTCCAGAAATCTCAGCAAATATTTTTTCACCCAAACTGGATGATACTTTCAGGTAATGATCAGTACACTTGGCCCACTTGGTTCTCCATATTTCGTTCTTCTATGTTGAAGCGTTCGTTTACAGTAACAGTTTCCACTCTGGCATTACACTCTGTTTTCTCCTATATTGATAGATGTATTTGGAACTCTAAATCAAACACGGTTTGTGCTAGCTTCTTGAAACTTGACACAGTAATGCAGTTTCACATTCTAACAATATGTTTTGTTTCCTTTTCATGTAGCCCTAAGCAGTGACTGGCGAGAAACACTTTCATTGAAAGGGGTTGCAAGCTTCCAAAAATTACGAGGCTCCAGAAATCTCAGCAAATATTTGTTCACCCAAGCTGCATGATACTTTCAGGTAATGATCAGTACACTAAGCCCACTTGGTTCCCCAAATTTCGTTCTTCTATGTTGAAGCGTTCGTTTCCAGTAACAGTTAGAATTTTGGCGTTTCACTCTGTTTTCTCCTATATTGATAGATGTATTTGGAACTCTAAATCAAACACGGTTTGTGCTAGCTTCTTGAAACTTGACACAGTAAAGCAGTTTCACATTCTAACCCTAAGTTTTGTTTCCTTTTCATGTAGCCCTAAGCAGTGACTGGCGAGAAACACTTTCATTGAAAGGGGTTGCAAGCTTCCAAAAATCACGAGTCTCCAGAAATCTCAGCAAATATTTTTTCACCCAAACTGGATGATACTTTCAGGTAATGATCAGTACACTAAGCCCACTTGGTTCTCCAAATTTCGTTCTTCTATGTTGAAGCGTTCGTTTCCAGTAACAGTTAGAATTTTGTCGTTTCACTCTTTTTTCTCCTATATTGACAGATGTATTTGGAACTCTAAATCAAACACGGTTTGTGCTAGCTTCTTGAAACTTGACAGAGTAAAGCAGTTTCAGATTGTAACTCTATGTTTTGTTTCCTTTTCATGTAGCTTTAAGCAGTGACTGGCGAGAAACACTTTCATTGAAAGGGGTTGCAAGCTTCCAAAAATTACGAGTCTCCAGAAATCTCAGCAAATATTTTTTCACCCAAACTGGATGATACTTTCAGGTAATGATCAGAACACTAAGCCCACTTGGTTCTCCAAATTTCGTTCTTCTATGTTGAAGCGTTCGTTTCCAGTAACAGTTTCCATTCTGGCATTTCACTTTGTTTTCTCCTATATTGATAGATGTATTTGAAACTCTAAATCAAACACGGTTTGTGCTAGCTTCTTGAAACTTGACACAGTAAAGCAGTTTCACATTCTAACTCTATGTTTTGTTTCCTTTTCTTGTAGCCCTAAGCAGTGACGGGCGAGAAACACTTTCATTGAAAGGGGTTGCAAGCTTCCAAAAATTACGAGTCTCCAGAAATCTCAGCAAATATTTTTTCACCCAAACTGCATGATACTTTCAGGTAATGATCAGTACACTAAGCCCACTTGGTTCTCCAAATTTCGATCTTCTATGTTGAAGCGTTCGTTTCCAGTAACAGTTTCCATTCTGGCATTTCACTCTGTTTTCTCCTATATTGATAGATGTATTTGGAACTCTAAATCAAACACGGTTTGTGCTAGCTTCTTGAAACTTGACACAGTAATGCAGTTTCACATTCTAACAATATGTTTTTTTTCCTTTTCATGTAGCCCTAAGCAGTGACTGGCGAGAAACACTTTCATTGAAAGGGGTTGCAAGCTTCCAAAAATTACGAGTCTCCAGAAATCTCAGCAAATATTTTTTCACCCAAACTGCATGATACTTTCTGGTAATGATCAGTACACTAAGCCCACTTGGTTCCCCAAATTTCGTTCTTCTATGTTGAAGCGTTCGTTTCCAGTAACAGTTTGAATTTTGGTGTTTCACTCTCTTTTCTCCTATATTGATAGATGTATTTGGAACTCTAAATCAAACACGGTTTGTGCTAGCTTCTTGAAACTTGACACAGTAAATCAGTTTCACATTCTAACTCTATGTTTTGTTTCCTTTTCTTGTAGCCCTAAGCAGTGACTGGCGAGAAACACCTTCATTGAAAGGGGTTGCAAGCTTCCAAAAATCACGAGTCTCCAGAAATCTCAGCAAATATTTTTTCACCCAAACTGGATGATACTTTCAGGTAATGATCAGTACACTAAGCCCACTTGGTTCCCCAAATTTCGATCTTCTATGTTGAAGCGTTCGTTTCCAGTAACAGTTTCCATTCTGGCATTTCACTCTGTTTTCTCCTATATTGATAGATGTATTTGGAACTCTAAATCAAACACGGTTTGTGCTAGCTTCTTGAAACTTGACACAGTAAAGCAGTTTCACATTCTAACTCTATGTTTTGTTTCCTTTTCATGTAGCCCTAAGCAGTGACTGGCGAGAAACACTTTCATTGAAAGGGGTTGCAAGCTTCTAAAAATTACGAGTCTCCAGAAATCTCAGCAAATATTTTTTCACCCAAACTGGATGATACTTTCACGTAATGATCAGTACACTTGGCCCACTTGGTTCTCCAAATTTCGTTCTTCTATGTTGAAGCGTTAGTTTCCAGTAACAGTTTCCATTCTGGCATTTCACTCTGTTTTCTCCTATATTGATAGATGTATTTGGAACTCTAAATCAAACACGGTTTGTGCTAGCTTCTTGAAACTTGACACAGTAATGCAGTTTCAGATTCTAACTCTATGTTTTGTTTCCTTTTCATGTAGCTTTAAGCAGTGACTGGCGAGAAACACTTTCATTGAAAGGGGTTGCAAGCTTCCAAAAATTACGAGTCTCCAGAAATCTCAGCAAATATTTTTTCACCCAAACTGGATGATACTTTCAGGTAATGATCAGTACACTAAGCCCACTCGGTTCTCCAAATTTCATTCTTCTATGTTGAAGCGTTCGTTTCCAGTAACAGTTTCCATTCTGGCATTTCACTCTGTTTTCTCCTATATTGATAGATGTATTTGGAACTCTAAATCAAACATGGTTTGTGCTAGCTTCTTGAAACTTGACACAGTAAAGCAGTTTCACATTCTAACTCTATGTTTTGTTTCCTTTTCATGTAGCCCTAAGCAGTGACTGGCGAGAAACACTTTCATTGAAAGGGGTTGCAAGCTTCTAAAAATTACGAGTCTCCAGAAATCTCAGCAAATATTTTTTCACCTAAACTGGATGATACTTTCACGTAATGATCAGTACACTTGGCCCACTTGGTTCTCCAAATTTCGTTCTTCAATGTTGAAGCGTTCGTTTCCAGTAACAGTTTCCATTCTGGCATTTCACTCTGTTTTCTCCTATATTGATAGATGTATTTGGAACTCTAAATCAAACACGGTTTGTGCTAGCTTCTTGAAACTTGACACAGTAATGCAGTTTCAGATTCTAACTCTATGTTTTGTTTCCTTTTCATGTAGCTTTAAGCAGTGACTGGCGAGAAACACTTTCATTGAAAGGGGTTGCAAGCTTCAAAAAATTACGAGTCTCCAGAAATCTCAGCAAATATTTGTTCACCCAAGCTGCATGATACTTTCAGGTAATGATCAGTACACTAAGCCCACTCGGTTCTCCAAATTTCATTCTTCTATGTTGAAGCGTTCGTTTCCAGTAACAGTTAGAATTTTGGCGTTTCACTCTGTTTTCTTCTATATTGATAGATGTATTTGGAACTCTAAATCAAACACGGTTTGTGCTAGCTTCTTGAAACTTGACACAGTAAAGCAGTTTCACATTCTAACTCTAAGTTTTGTTTCCTTTTCATGTAGCCCTAAGCAGTGACTGGCGAGAAACACTTTCATTGAAAGGGGTTGCAAGCTTCCAAAAATTACGAGTCTCCAGAAATCTCAGCAAATATTTTTTCACCCAAACTGGATGATACTTTCAGGTAATGATCAGTACACTAAGCCCACTTGGTTCTCCAAATTTCGTTCTTCTATGTTGAAGCGTTCGTTTCCAGTAACAGTTTGAATTTTGTCGTTTCACTCTTTTTTCTCCTATATTGACAGATGTATTTGGAACTCTAAATCAAACACGGTTTGTGCTAGCTTCTTGAAACTTGACACAGTAAAGCAGTTTCAGATTGTAACTCTATGTTTTGTTTCCTTTTCATGTAGCTTTAAGCAGTGACTGGCGAGAAACACTTTCATTGAAAGGGGTTGCAAGCTTCCAAAAATTACGAGTCTCCAGAAATCTCAGCAAATATTTGTTCACCCAAGCTGCATGATACTTTCAGGTAATGATCAGTACACTAAGCCCACTTGGTTCCCCAAATTTCGTTCTTCTATGTTGAAGCGTTCGTTTCCAGTAACAGTTAGAATTTTGGCGTTTCACTCTGTTTTCTCCTATATTGATAGATGTATTTGGAACTCTAAATCAAACACGGTTTGTGCTAGCTTCTTGAAACTTGACACAGTAAAGCAGTTTCACATTCTAACCCTAAGTTTTGTTTCCTTTTCATGTAGCCCTAAGCAGTGACTGGCGAGAAACACTTTCATTGAAAGGGGTTGCAAGCTTCCAAAAATCACGAGTCTCCAGAAATCTCAGCAAATATTTTTTCACCCAAACTGGATGATACTTTCAGGTAATGATCAGTACACTAAGCCCACTTGGTTCTCCAAATTTCGTTCTTCTATGTTGAAGCGTTCGTTTCCAGTAACAGTTAGAATTTTGTCGTTTCACTCTTTTTTCTCCTATATTGACAGATGTATTTGGAACTCTAAATCAAACACGGTTTGTGCTAGCTTCTTGAAACTTGACAGAGTAAAGCAGTTTCAGATTGTAACTCTATGTTTTGTTTCCTTTTCATGTAGCTTTAAGCAGTGACTGGCGAGAAACACTTTCATTGAAAGGGGTTGCAAGCTTCCAAAAATTACGAGTCTCCAGAAATCTCAGCAAATATTTTTTCACCCAAACTGGATGATACTTTCAGGTAATGATCAGAACACTAAGCCCACTTGGTTCTCCAAATTTCGTTCTTCTATGTTGAAGCGTTCGTTTCCAGTAACAGTTTCCATTCTGGCATTTCACTTTGTTTTCTCCTATATTGATAGATGTATTTGAAACTCTAAATCAAACACGGTTTGTGCTAGCTTCTTGAAACTTGACACAGTAAAGCAGTTTCACATTCTAACTCTATGTTTTGTTTCCTTTTCTTGTAGCCCTAAGCAGTGACGGGCGAGAAACACTTTCATTGAAAGGGGTTGCAAGCTTCCAAAAATTACGAGTCTCCAGAAATCTCAGCAAATATTTTTTCACCCAAACTGCATGATACTTTCAGGTAATGATCAGTACACTAAGCCCACTTGGTTCTCCAAATTTCGATCTTCTATGTTGAAGCGTTCGTTTCCAGTAACAGTTTCCATTCTGGCATTTCACTCTGTTTTCTCCTATATTGATAGATGTATTTGGAACTCTAAATCAAACACGGTTTGTGCTAGCTTCTTGAAACTTGACACAGTAATGCAGTTTCACATTCTAACAATATGTTTTGTTTCCTTTTCATGTAGCCCTAAGCAGTGACTGGCGAGAAACACTTTCATTGAAAGGGGTTGCAAGCTTCCAAAAATTACGAGTCTCCAGAAATCTCAGCAAATATTTTTTCACCCAAACTGCATGATACTTTCTGGTAATGATCAGTACACTAAGCCCACTTGGTTCCCCAAATTTCGTTCTTCTATGTTGAAGCGTTCGTTTCCAGTAACAGTTTGAATTTTGGTGTTTCACTCTCTTTTCTCCTATATTGATAGATGTATTTGGAACTCTAAATCAAACACGGTTTGTGCTAGCTTCTTGAAACTTGACACAGTAAAGCAGTTTCACATTCTAACTCTATGTTTTGTTTCCTTTTCATGTAGCCCTAAGCAGTGACTGGCGAGAAACACTTTCATTGAAAGGGGTTGCAAGCTTCTAAAAATTACGAGTCTCCAGAAATCTCAGCAAATATTTTTTCACCCAAACTGGATGATACTTTCACGTAATGATCAGTACACTTGGCCCACTTGGTTCTCCAAATTTCGTTCTTCTATGTTGAAGCGTTAGTTTCCAGTAACAGTTTCCATTCTGGCATTTCACTCTGTTTTCTCCTATATTGATAGATGTATTTGGAACTCTAAATCAAACACGGTTTGTGCTAGCTTCTTGAAACTTGACACAGTAAAGCAGTTTCACATTCTAACTCTATGTTTTGTTTCCTTTTCTTGTAGCCCTAAGCAGTGACTGGCGAGAAACACTTTCATTGAAAGGGGTTGCAAGCTTCCAAAAATTACGAGTCTCCAGAAATCTCAGCAAATATTTTTTCACCCAAACTGGATGATACTTTCAGGTAATGATCAGTACACTAAGCCCACTTGGTTCTCCAAATTTCGTTCTTCTATGTTGAAGCGTTCGTTTCCAGTAACAGTTTGAATTTTGTCGTTTCACTCTTTTTTCTCCTATATTGACAGATGTATTTGGAACTCTAAATCAAACACGGTTTGTGCTAGCTTCTTGAAACTTGACACAGTAAAGCAGTTTCAGATTGTAACTCTATGTTTTGTTTCCTTTTCATGTAGCTTTAAGCAGTGACTGGCGAGAAACACTTTCATTGAAAGGGGTTGCAAGCTTCCAAAAATTACGAGTCTCCAGAAATCTCAGCAAATATTTGTTCACCCAAGCTGCATGATACTTTCAGGTAATGATCAGCACACTAAGCCCACTTGGTTCCCCAAATTTCGTTCTTCTATGTTGAAGCGTTCGTTTCCAGTAACAGTTAGAATTTTGGCGTTTCACTCTGTTTTCTCCTATATTGATAGATGTATTTGGAACTCTAAATCAAACACGGTTTGTGCTAGCTTCTTGAAACTTGACACAGTAAAGCAGTTTCACATTCTAACCCTAAGTTTTGTTTCCTTTTCATGTAGCCCTAAGCAGTGACTGGCGAGAAACACTTTCATTGAAAGGGGTTGCAAGCTTCCAAAAATCACGAGTCTCCAGAAATCTCAGCAAATATTTTTTCACCCAAACTGGATGATACTTTCAGGTAATGATCAGTACACTAAGCCCACTTGGTTCTCCAAATTTCGTTCTTCTATGTTGAAGCGTTCGTTTCCAGTAACAGTTAGAATTTTGTCGTTTCACTCTTTTTTCTCCTATATTGACAGATGTATTTGGAACTCTAAATCAAACACGGTTTGTGCTAGCTTCTTGAAACTTGACAGAGTAAAGCAGTTTCAGATTGTAACTCTATGTTTTGTTTCCTTTTCATGTAGCTTTAAGCAGTGACTGGCGAGAAACACTTTCATTGAAAGGGGTTGCAAGCTTCCAAAAATTAAGAGTCTCCAGAAATCTCAGCAAATATTTTTTCACCCAAACTGCATGATACTTTCAGGTAATGATCAGTACACTAAGCCCACTTGGTTCTCCAAATTTCGATCTTCTATGTTGAAGCGTTCGTTTCCAGTAACAGTTTCCATTCTGGCATTTCACTCTGTTTTCTCCTATATTGATAGATGTATTTGGAACTCTAAATCAAACACGGTTTGTGCTAGCTTCTTGAAACTTGACACAGTAATGCAGTTTCACATTCTAACAATATGTTTTGTTTCCTTTTCATGTAGCCCTAAGCAGTGACTGGCGAGAAACACTTTCATTGAAAGGGGTTGCAAGCTTCCAAAAATTACGAGTCTCCAGAAATCTCAGCAAATATTTTTTCACCCAAACTGCATGATACTTTCTGGTAATGATCAGTACACTAAGCCCACTTGGTTCCCCAAATTTCGTTCTTCTATGTTGAAGCGTTCGTTTCCAGTAACAGTTTGAATTTTGGTGTTTCACTCTCTTTTCTCCTATATTGATAGATGTATTTGGAACTCTAAATCAAACACGGTTTGTGCTAGCTTCTTGAAACTTGACACAGTAAATCAGTTTCACATTCTAACTCTATGTTTTGTTTCCTTTTCTTGTAGCCCTAAGCAGTGACTGGCGAGAAACACCTTCATTGAAAGGGGTTGCAAGCTTCCAAAAATCACGAGTCTCCAGAAATCTCAGCAAATATTTTTTCACCCAAACTGGATGATACTTTCAGGTAATGATCAGTACACTAAGCCCACTTGTTTCCCCAAATTTCGATCTTCTATGTTGAAGCGTTCGTTTCCAGTAACAGTTTCCATTCTGGCATTTCACTCTGTTTTCTCCTATATTGATAGATGTATTTGGAACTCTAAATCAAACACGGTTTGTGCTAGCTTCTTGAAACTTGACACAGTAAAGCAGTTTCACATTCTAACTCTATGTTTTGTTTCCTTTTCATGTAGCCCTAAGCAGTGACTGGCGAGAAACACTTTCATTGAAAGGGGTTGCAAGCTTCTAAAAATTACGAGTCTCCAGAAATCTCAGCAAATATTTTTTCACCCAAACTGGATGATACTTTCACGTAATGATCAGTACACTTGGCCCACTTGGTTCTCCAAATTTCGTTCTTCTATGTTGAAGCGTTAGTTTCCAGTAACAGTTTCCATTCTGGCATTTCACTCTGTTTTCTCCTATATTGATAGATGTATTTGGAACTCTAAATCAAACACGGTTTGTGCTAGCTTCTTGAAACTTGACACAGTAATGCAGTTTCAGATTCTAACTCTATGTTTTGTTTCCTTTTCATGTAGCTTTAAGCAGTGACTGGCGAGAAACACTTTCATTGAAAGGGGTTGCAAGCTTCCAAAAATTACGAGTCTCCAGAAATCTCAGCAAATATTTTTTCACCCAAACTGGATGATACTTTCAGGTAATGATCAGTACACTAAGCCCACTCGGTTCTCCAAATTTCATTCTTCTATGTTGAAGCGTTCGTTTCCAGTAACAGTTTCCATTCTGGCATTTCACTCTGTTTTCTCCTATATTGATAGATGTATTTGGAACTCTAAATCAAACATGGTTTGTGCTAGCTTCTTGAAACTTGACACAGTAAAGCAGTTTCACATTCTAACTCTATGTTTTGTTTCCTTTTCATGTAGCCCTAAGCAGTGACTGGCGAGAAACACTTTCATTGAAAGGGGTTGCAAGCTTCTAAAAATTACGAGTCTCCAGAAATCTCAGCAAATATTTTTTCACCTAAACTGGATGATACTTTCACGTAATGATCAGTACACTTGGCCCACTTGGTTCTCCAAATTTCGTTCTTCAATGTTGAAGCGTTCGTTTCCAGTAACAGTTTCCATTCTGGCATTTCACTCTGTTTTCTCCTATATTGATAGATGTATTTGGAACTCTAAATCAAACACGGTTTGTGCTAGCTTCTTGAAACTTGACACAGTAATGCAGTTTCAGATTCTAACTCTATGTTTTGTTTCCTTTTCATGTAGCTTTAAGCAGTGACTGGCGAGAAACACTTTCATTGAAAGGGGTTGCAAGCTTCAAAAAATTACGAGTCTCCAGAAATCTCAGCAAATATTTGTTCACCCAAGCTGCATGATACTTTCAGGTAATGATCAGTACACTAAGCCCACTCGGTTCTCCAAATTTCATTCTTCTATGTTGAAGCGTTCGTTTCCAGTAACAGTTAGAATTTTGGCGTTTCACTCTGTTTTCTTCTATATTGATAGATGTATTTGGAACTCTAAATCAAACACGGTTTGTGCTAGCTTCTTGAAACTTGACACAGTAAAGCAGTTTCACATTCTAACTCTAAGTTTTGTTTCCTTTTCATGTAGCCCTAAGCAGTGACTGGCGAGAAACACTTTCATTGAAAGGGGTTGCAAGCTTCCAAAAATTACGAGTCTCCAGAAATCTCAGCAAATATTTTTTCACCCAAACTGGATGATACTTTCAGGTAATGATCAGTACACTAAGCCCACTTGGTTCTCCAAATTTCGTTCTTCTATGTTGAAGCGTTCGTTTCCAGTAACAGTTTGAATTTTGTCGTTTCACTCTTTTTTCTCCTATATTGACAGATGTATTTGGAACTCTAAATCAAACACGGTTTGTGCTAGCTTCTTGAAACTTGACACAGTAAAGCAGTTTCAGATTGTAACTCTATGTTTTGTTTCCTTTTCATGTAGCTTTAAGCAGTGACTGGCGAGAAACACTTTCATTGAAAGGGGTTGCAAGCTTCCAAAAATCACGAGTCTCCAGAAATCTCAGCAAATATTTTTTCACCCAAACTGCATGATACTTTCAGGTAATGATCAGTACACTAAGCCCACTTGGTTCCCCAAATTTCGTTCTTCTATGTTGAAGCGTTCGTTTCCAGTAACAGTTTGAATTTTGGTGTTTCACTCTCTTTTCTCCTATATTGATAGATGTATTTGGAACTCTAAATCAAACACGGTTTGTGCTAGCTTCTTGAAACTTGACACAGTAAATCAGTTTCACATTCTAACTCTATGTTTTGTTTCCTTTTCTTGTAGCCCTAAGCAGTGACTGGCGAGAAACACCTTCATTGAAAGGGGTTGCAAGCTTCCAAAAATCACGAGTCTCCAGAAATCTCAGCAAATATTTTTTCACCCAAACTGGATGATACTTTCAGGTAATGATCAGTACACTAAGCCCACTTGTTTCCCCAAATTTCGATCTTCTATGTTGAAGCGTTCGTTTCCAGTAACAGTTTCCATTCTGGCATTTCACTCTGTTTTCTCCTATATTGATAGATGTATTTGGAACTCTAAATCAAACACGGTTTGTGCTAGCTTCTTGAAACTTGACACAGTAAAGCAGTTTCACATTCTAACTCTATGTTTTGTTTCCTTTTCATGTAGCCCTAAGCAGTGACTGGCGAGAAACACTTTCATTGAAAGGGGTTGCAAGCTTCTAAAAATTACGAGTCTCCAGAAATCTCAGCAAATATTTTTTCACCCAAACTGGATGATACTTTCACGTAATGATCAGTACACTTGGCCCACTTGGTTCTCCAAATTTCGTTCTTCTATGTTGAAGCGTTAGTTTCCAGTAACAGTTTCCATTCTGGCATTTCACTCTGTTTTCTCCTATATTGATAGATGTATTTGGAACTCTAAATCAAACACGGTTTGTGCTAGCTTCTTGAAACTTGACACAGTAATGCAGTTTCAGATTCTAACTCTATGTTTTGTTTCCTTTTCATGTAGCTTTAAGCAGTGACTGGCGAGAAACACTTTCATTGAAAGGGGTTGCAAGCTTCCAAAAATTACGAGTCTCCAGAAATCTCAGCAAATATTTTTTCACCCAAACTGGATGATACTTTCAGGTAATGATCAGTACACTAAGCCCACTCGGTTCTCCAAATTTCATTCTTCTATGTTGAAGCGTTCGTTTCCAGTAACAGTTTCCATTCTGGCATTTCACTCTGTTTTCTCCTATATTGATAGATGTATTTGGAACTCTAAATCAAACATGGTTTGTGCTAGCTTCTTGAAACTTGACACAGTAAAGCAGTTTCACATTCTAACTCTATGTTTTGTTTCCTTTTCATGTAGCCCTAAGCAGTGACTGGCGAGAAACACTTTCATTGAAAGGGGTTGCAAGCTTCTAAAAATTACGAGTCTCCAGAAATCTCAGCAAATATTTTTTCACCTAAACTGGATGATACTTTCACGTAATGATCAGTACACTTGGCCCACTTGGTTCTCCAAATTTCGTTCTTCAATGTTGAAGCGTTCGTTTCCAGTAACAGTTTCCATTCTGGCATTTCACTCTGTTTTCTCCTATATTGATAGATGTATTTGGAACTCTAAATCAAACACGGTTTGTGCTAGCTTCTTGAAACTTGACACAGTAATGCAGTTTCAGATTCTAACTCTATGTTTTGTTTCCTTTTCATGTAGCTTTAAGCAGTGACTGGCGAGAAACACTTTCATTGAAAGGGGTTGCAAGCTTCAAAAAATTACGAGTCTCCAGAAATCTCAGCAAATATTTGTTCACCCAAGCTGCATGATACTTTCAGGTAATGATCAGTACACTAAGCCCACTCGGTTCTCCAAATTTCATTCTTCTATGTTGAAGCGTTCGTTTCCAGTAACAGTTAGAATTTTGGCGTTTCACTCTGTTTTCTTCTATATTGATAGATGTATTTGGAACTCTAAATCAAACACGGTTTGTGCTAGCTTCTTGAAACTTGACACAGTAAAGCAGTTTCACATTCTAACTCTAAGTTTTGTTTCCTTTTCATGTAGCCCTAAGCAGTGACTGGCGAGAAACACTTTCATTGAAAGGGGTTGCAAGCTTCCAAAAATTACGAGTCTCCAGAAATCTCAGCAAATATTTTTTCACCCAAACTGGATGATACTTTCAGGTAATGATCAGTACACTAAGCCCACTTGGTTCTCCAAATTTCGTTCTTCTATGTTGAAGCGTTCGTTTCCAGTAACAGTTTGAATTTTGTCGTTTCACTCTTTTTTCTCCTATATTGACAGATGTATTTGGAACTCTAAATCAAACACGGTTTGTGCTAGCTTCTTGAAACTTGACACAGTAAAGCAGTTTCAGATTGTAACTCTATGTTTTGTTTCCTTTTCATGTAGCTTTAAGCAGTGACTGGCGAGAAACACTTTCATTGAAAGGGGTTGCAAGCTTCCAAAAATTACGAGTCTCCAGAAATCTCAGCAAATATTTGTTCACCCAAGCTGCATGATACTTTCAGGTAATGATCAGTACACTAAGCCCACTTGGTTCCCCAAATTTCGTTCTTCTATGTTGAAGCGTTCGTTTCCAGTAACAGTTAGAATTTTGGCGTTTCACTCTGTTTTCTCCTATATTGATAGATGTATTTGGAACTCTAAATCAAACACGGTTTGTGCTAGCTTCTTGAAACTTGACACAGTAAAGCAGTTTCACATTCTAACCCTAAGTTTTGTTTCCTTTTCATGTAGCCCTAAGCAGTGACTGGCGAGAAACACTTTCATTGAAAGGGGTTGCAAGCTTCCAAAAATCACGAGTCTCCAGAAATCTCAGCAAATATTTTTTCACCCAAACTGGATGATACTTTCAGGTAATGATCAGTACACTAAGCCCACTTGGTTCTCCAAATTTCGTTCTTCTATGTTGAAGCGTTCGTTTCCAGTAACAGTTAGAATTTTGTCGTTTCACTCTTTTTTCTCCTATATTGACAGATGTATTTGGAACTCTAAATCAAACACGGTTTGTGCTAGCTTCTTGAAACTTGACAGAGTAAAGCAGTTTCAGATTGTAACTCTATGTTTTGTTTCCTTTTCATGTAGCTTTAAGCAGTGACTGGCGAGAAACACTTTCATTGAAAGGGGTTGCAAGCTTCCAAAAATTACGAGTCTCCAGAAATCTCAGCAAATATTTTTTCACCCAAACTGGATGATACTTTCAGGTAATGATCAGAACACTAAGCCCACTTGGTTCTCCAAATTTCGTTCTTCTATGTTGAAGCGTTCGTTTCCAGTAACAGTTTCCATTCTGGCATTTCACTTTGTTTTCTCCTATATTGATAGATGTATTTGAAACTCTAAATCAAACACGGTTTGTGCTAGCTTCTTGAAACTTGACACAGTAAAGCAGTTTCACATTCTAACTCTATGTTTTGTTTCCTTTTCTTGTAGCCCTAAGCAGTGACGGGCGAGAAACACTTTCATTGAAAGGGGTTGCAAGCTTCCAAAAATTACGAGTCTCCAGAAATCTCAGCAAATATTTTTTCACCCAAACTGCATGATACTTTCAGGTAATGATCAGTACACTAAGCCCACTTGGTTCTCCAAATTTCGATCTTCTATGTTGAAGCGTTCGTTTCCAGTAACAGTTTCCATTCTGGCATTTCACTCTGTTTTCTCCTATATTGATAGATGTATTTGGAACTCTAAATCAAACACGGTTTGTGCTAGCTTCTTGAAACTTGACACAGTAATGCAGTTTCACATTCTAACAATATGTTTTGTTTCCTTTTCATGTAGCCCTAAGCAGTGACTGGCGAGAAACACTTTCATTGAAAGGGGTTGCAAGCTTCCAAAAATTACGAGTCTCCAGAAATCTCAGCAAATATTTTTTCACCCAAACTGCATGATACTTTCTGGTAATGATCAGTACACTAAGCCCACTTGGTTCCCCAAATTTCGTTCTTCTATGTTGAAGCGTTCGTTTCCAGTAACAGTTTGAATTTTGGTGTTTCACTCTCTTTTCTCCTATATTGATAGATGTATTTGGAACTCTAAATCAAACACGGTTTGTGCTAGCTTCTTGAAACTTGACACAGTAAAGCAGTTTCACATTCTAACTCTATGTTTTGTTTCCTTTTCATGTAGCCCTAAGCAGTGACTGGCGAGAAACACTTTCATTGAAAGGGGTTGCAAGCTTCTAAAAATTACGAGTCTCCAGAAATCTCAGCAAATATTTTTTCACCCAAACTGGATGATACTTTCACGTAATGATCAGTACACTTGGCCCACTTGGTTCTCCAAATTTCGTTCTTCTATGTTGAAGCGTTAGTTTCCAGTAACAGTTTCCATTCTGGCATTTCACTCTGTTTTCTCCTATATTGATAGATGTATTTGGAACTCTAAATCAAACACGGTTTGTGCTAGCTTCTTGAAACTTGACACAGTAAAGCAGTTTCACATTCTAACTCTATGTTTTGTTTCCTTTTCTTGTAGCCCTAAGCAGTGACTGGCGAGAAACACTTTCATTGAAAGGGGTTGCAAGCTTCCAAAAATTACGAGTCTCCAGAAATCTCAGCAAATATTTTTTCACCCAAACTGGATGATACTTTCAGGTAATGATCAGTACACTAAGCCCACTTGGTTCTCCAAATTTCGTTCTTCTATGTTGAAGCGTTCGTTTCCAGTAACAGTTTGAATTTTGTCGTTTCACTCTTTTTTCTCCTATATTGACAGATGTATTTGGAACTCTAAATCAAACACGGTTTGTGCTAGCTTCTTGAAACTTGACACAGTAAAGCAGTTTCAGATTGTAACTCTATGTTTTGTTTCCTTTTCATGTAGCTTTAAGCAGTGACTGGCGAGAAACACTTTCATTGAAAGGGGTTGCAAGCTTCCAAAAATTACGAGTCTCCAGAAATCTCAGCAAATATTTGTTCACCCAAGCTGCATGATACTTTCAGGTAATGATCAGCACACTAAGCCCACTTGGTTCCCCAAATTTCGTTCTTCTATGTTGAAGCGTTCGTTTCCAGTAACAGTTAGAATTTTGGCGTTTCACTCTGTTTTCTCCTATATTGATAGATGTATTTGGAACTCTAAATCAAACACGGTTTGTGCTAGCTTCTTGAAACTTGACACAGTAAAGCAGTTTCACATTCTAACCCTAAGTTTTGTTTCCTTTTCATGTAGCCCTAAGCAGTGACTGGCGAGAAACACTTTCATTGAAAGGGGTTGCAAGCTTCCAAAAATCACGAGTCTCCAGAAATCTCAGCAAATATTTTTTCACCCAAACTGGATGATACTTTCAGGTAATGATCAGTACACTAAGCCCACTTGGTTCTCCAAATTTCGTTCTTCTATGTTGAAGCGTTCGTTTCCAGTAACAGTTAGAATTTTGTCGTTTCACTCTTTTTTCTCCTATATTGACAGATGTATTTGGAACTCTAAATCAAACACGGTTTGTGCTAGCTTCTTGAAACTTGACAGAGTAAAGCAGTTTCAGATTGTAACTCTATGTTTTGTTTCCTTTTCATGTAGCTTTAAGCAGTGACTGGCGAGAAACACTTTCATTGAAAGGGGTTGCAAGCTTCCAGAAATTACGAGTCTCCAGAAATCTCAGCAAATATTTTTTCACCCAAATGGATGATACTTTCAGGTAATGATCAGAACACTAAGCCCACTTGGTTCTCCAAATTTCGTTCTTCTATGTTGAAGCGTTCGTTTCCAGTAACAGTTTCCATTCTGGCATTTCACTTTGTTTTCTCCTATATTGATAGATGTATTTGAAACTCTAAATCAAACACGGTTTGTGCTAGCTTCTTGAAACTTGACACAGTAAAGCAGTTTCACATTCTAACTCTATGTTTTGTTTCCTTTTCTTGTAGCCCTAAGCAGTGACGGGCGAGAAACACTTTCATTGAAAGGGGTTGCAAGCTTCCAAAAATTACGAGTCTCCAGAAATCTCAGCAAATATTTTTTCACCCAAACTGCATGATACTTTCAGGTAATGATCAGTACACTAAGCCCACTTGGTTCTCCAAATTTCGATCTTCTATGTTGAAGCGTTCGTTTCCAGTAACAGTTTCCATTCTGGCATTTCACTCTGTTTTCTCCTATATTATAGATGTATTTGGAACTCTAAATCAAACACGGTTTGTGCTAGCTTCTTGAAACTTGACACAGTAATGCAGTTTCACATTCTAACAATATGTTTTGTTTCCTTTTCATGTAGCCCTAAGCAGTGACTGGCGAGAAACACTTTCATTGAAAGGGGTTGCAAGCTTCCAAAAATTACGAGTCTCCAGAAATCTCAGCAAATATTTTTTCACCCAAACTGCATGATACTTTCTGGTAATGATCAGTACACTAAGCCCACTTGGTTCCCCAAATTTCGTTCTTCTATGTTGACGCGTTCGTTTCCAGTAACAGTTTGAATTTTGGTGTTTCACTCTCTTTTCTCCTATATTGATAGATGTATTTGGAACTCTAAATCAAACACGGTTTGTGCTAGCTTCTTGAAACTTGACACAGTAAATCAGTTTCACATTCTAACTCTATGTTTTGTTTCCTTTTCTTGTAGCCCTAAGCAGTGACTGGCGAGAAACACCTTCATTGAAAGGGGTTGCAAGCTTCCAAAAATCACGAGTCTCCAGAAATCTCAGCAAATATTTTTTCACCCAAACTGGATGATACTTTCAGGTAATGATCAGTACACTAAGCCCACTTGGTTCCCCAAATTTCAATCTTCTATGTTGAAGCGTTCGTTTCCAGTAACAGTTTCCATTCTGGCATTTCACTCTGTTTTCTCCTATATTGATAGATGTATTTGGAACTCTAAATCAAACACGGTTTGTGCTAGCTTCTTGAAACTTGACACAGTAATGCAGTTTCAGATTCTAACTCTATGTTTTGTTTCCTTTTCATGTAGCTTTAAGCAGTGACTGGCGAGAAACACTTTCATTGAAAGGGGTTGCAAGCTTCCAAAAATTACGAGTCTCCAGAAATCTCAGCAAATATTTTTTCACCCAAACTGGATGATACTTTCAGGTAATGATCAGTACACTAAGCCCACTCGGTTCTCCAAATTTCATTCTTCTATGTTGAAGCGTTCGTTTCCAGTAACAGTTTCCATTCTGGCATTTCACTCTGTTTTCTCCTATATTGATAGATGTATTTGGAACTCTAAATCAAACACGGTTTGTGCTAGCTTCTTGAAACTTGACACAGTAAAGCAGTTTCACATTCTAACTCTATGTTTTGTTTCCTTTTCTTGTAGCCCTAAGCAGAGACTGGCGAGAAACACTTTCATTTAAAGGGGTTGCAAGCTTCTAAAAATTACGAGTCTCCAGAAATCTCAGCAAATATTTTTTCACCCAAACTGGATGATACTTTCAGGTAATGATCAGTACACTAAGCCCACTTGGTTCTCCAAATTTCGTTCTTCTATGTTGAAGCGTTCTTTTCCAGTAACAGTTTCCATTCTGGCATTTCACTCTGTTTTCTCCAATATTGATAGATGTATTTGGAACTCTAAATCAAACACGGTTTGTGCTAGCTTCTTGAAACTTGACACAGTAAAGCAGTTTCACATTCTAACAATATGTTTTGTTTCCTTTTCATGTAGCCCTAAGCAGTGACTGGCGAGAAACACTTTCATTGAAAGGGGTTGCAAGCTTCCAAAAATTACGAGTCTCCAGAAATCTCACCAAATATTTTTTCACCCAAGCTGCATGATACTTTCAGGTAATGATCAGTACACTAAGCCCACTTGGTTCCCCAAATTTCGTTCTTCTATGTTGAAGCGTTCGTTTCCAGTAACAGTTAGAATTTTGGCGTTTCACTCTGTTTTCTCCTATATTGATAGATGTATTTGGAACTCTAACTCAAACACGGTTTGTGCTAGCTTCTTGAAACTTGACACAGAAAAGCAGTTTCACATTCTAACTCTAAGTTTTGTTTCCTTTTCATGTAGCCCTAAGCAGTGACTGGCGAGAAACACTTTCATTGAAAGGGGTTGCAAGCTTCCAAAAATTACGAGTCTCCAGAAATCTCAGCAAATATTTGTTCACCCAAACTGGATGATACTTTCAGGTAATGATCAGTACACTAAGCCCACTTGGTTCTCCAAATTTCGTTCTTCTATGTTGAAGCGTTCGTTTCCAGTAACAGTTTGAATTTTGTCGTTTCACTCTTTTTTCTCTTATATTGATAGATGTATTTGGAACTCTAAATCAAACACGGTTTGTGCTAGCTTCTTGAAACTTGACACAGTAAAGCAGTTTCAGATTGTAACTCTATGTTTTGTTTCCTTTTCATGTAGCTTTAAGCAGTGACTGGCGAGAAACACTTTCATTGAAAGGGGTTGCAAGCTTCCAAAAATTACGAGTCTCCAGAAATCTCAGCAAATATTTTTTCACCCAAACTGGATGATACTTTCAGGTAATGATCAGTACACTAAGCCCACTTGGTTCTCCAAATTTCGTTCTTCTATGTTGAAGCGTTCGTTTCCAGTAACAGTTTGAATTTTGTCGTTTCACTCTTTTTTCTCCTATATTGACAGATGTATTTGGAACTCTAAATCAAACACGGTTTGTGCTAGCTTCTTGAAACTTGACACAGTAAAGCAGTTTCAGATTGTAACTCTATGTTTTGTTTCCTTTTCATGTAGCTTTAAGCAGTGACTGGCGAGAAACACTTTCATTGAAAGGGGTTGCAAGCTTCCAAAAATTACGAGTCTCCAGAAATCTCAGCAAATATTTGTTCACCCAAGCTGCATGATACTTTCAGGTAATGATCAGCACACTAAGCCCACTTGGTTCCCCAAATTTCGTTCTTCTATGTTGAAGCGTTCGTTTCCAGTAACAGTTAGAATTTTGGCGTTTCACTCTGTTTTCTCCTATATTGATAGATGTATTTGGAACTCTAAATCAAACACGGTTTGTGCTAGCTTCTTGAAACTTGACACAGTAAAGCAGTTTCACATTCTAACCCTAAGTTTTGTTTCCTTTTCATGTAGCCCTAAGCAGTGACTGGCGAGAAACACTTTCATTGAAAGGGGTTGCAAGCTTCCAAAAATCACGAGTCTCCAGAAATCTCAGCAAATATTTTTTCACCCAAACTGGATGATACTTTCAGGTAATGATCAGTACACTAAGCCCACTTGGTTCTCCAAATTTCGTTCTTCTATGTTGAAGCGTTCGTTTCCAGTAACAGTTAGAATTTTGTCGTTTCACTCTTTTTTCTCCTATATTGACAGATGTATTTGGAACTCTAAATCAAACACGGTTTGTGCTAGCTTCTTGAAACTTGACAGAGTAAAGCAGTTTCAGATTGTAACTCTATGTTTTGTTTCCTTTTCATGTAGCTTTAAGCAGTGACTGGCGAGAAACACTTTCATTGAAAGGGGTTGCAAGCTTCCAGAAATTACGAGTCTCCAGAAATCTCAGCAAATATTTTTTCACCCAAATGGATGATACTTTCAGGTAATGATCAGAACACTAAGCCCACTTGGTTCTCCAAATTTCGTTCTTCTATGTTGAAGCGTTCGTTTCCAGTAACAGTTTCCATTCTGGCATTTCACTTTGTTTTCTCCTATATTGATAGATGTATTTGAAACTCTAAATCAAACACGGTTTGTGCTAGCTTCTTGAAACTTGACACAGTAAAGCAGTTTCACATTCTAACTCTATGTTTTGTTTCCTTTTCTTGTAGCCCTAAGCAGTGACGGGCGAGAAACACTTTCATTGAAAGGGGTTGCAAGCTTCCAAAAATTACGAGTCTCCAGAAATCTCAGCAAATATTTTTTCACCCAAACTGCATGATACTTTCAGGTAATGATCAGTACACTAAGCCCACTTGGTTCTCCAAATTTCGATCTTCTATGTTGAAGCGTTCGTTTCCAGTAACAGTTTCCATTCTGGCATTTCACTCTGTTTTCTCCTATATTATAGATGTATTTGGAACTCTAAATCAAACACGGTTTGTGCTAGCTTCTTGAAACTTGACACAGTAATGCAGTTTCACATTCTAACAATATGTTTTGTTTCCTTTTCATGTAGCCCTAAGCAGTGACTGGCGAGAAACACTTTCATTGAAAGGGGTTGCAAGCTTCCAAAAATTACGAGTCTCCAGAAATCTCAGCAAATATTTTTTCACCCAAACTGCATGATACTTTCTGGTAATGATCAGTACACTAAGCCCACTTGGTTCCCCAAATTTCGTTCTTCTATGTTGACGCGTTCGTTTCCAGTAACAGTTTGAATTTTGGTGTTTCACTCTCTTTTCTCCTATATTGATAGATGTATTTGGAACTCTAAATCAAACACGGTTTGTGCTAGCTTCTTGAAACTTGACACAGTAAATCAGTTTCACATTCTAACTCTATGTTTTGTTTCCTTTTCTTGTAGCCCTAAGCAGTGACTGGCGAGAAACACCTTCATTGAAAGGGGTTGCAAGCTTCCAAAAATCACGAGTCTCCAGAAATCTCAGCAAATATTTTTTCACCCAAACTGGATGATACTTTCAGGTAATGATCAGTACACTAAGCCCACTTGGTTCCCCAAATTTCAATCTTCTATGTTGAAGCGTTCGTTTCCAGTAACAGTTTCCATTCTGGCATTTCACTCTGTTTTCTCCTATATTGATAGATGTATTTGGAACTCTAAATCAAACACGGTTTGTGCTAGCTTCTTGAAACTTGACACAGTAATGCAGTTTCAGATTCTAACTCTATGTTTTGTTTCCTTTTCATGTAGCTTTAAGCAGTGACTGGCGAGAAACACTTTCATTGAAAGGGGTTGCAAGCTTCCAAAAATTACGAGTCTCCAGAAATCTCAGCAAATATTTTTTCACCCAAACTGGATGATACTTTCAGGTAATGATCAGTACACTAAGCCCACTCGGTTCTCCAAATTTCATTCTTCTATGTTGAAGCGTTCGTTTCCAGTAACAGTTTCCATTCTGGCATTTCACTCTGTTTTCTCCTATATTGATAGATGTATTTGGAACTCTAAATCAAACACGGTTTGTGCTAGCTTCTTGAAACTTGACACAGTAAAGCAGTTTCACATTCTAACTCTATGTTTTGTTTCCTTTTCTTGTAGCCCTAAGCAGAGACTGGCGAGAAACACTTTCATTTAAAGGGGTTGCAAGCTTCTAAAAATTACGAGTCTCCAGAAATCTCAGCAAATATTTTTTCACCCAAACTGGATGATACTTTCAGGTAATGATCAGTACACTAAGCCCACTTGGTTCTCCAAATTTCGTTCTTCTATGTTGAAGCGTTCTTTTCCAGTAACAGTTTCCATTCTGGCATTTCACTCTGTTTTCTCCAATATTGATAGATGTATTTGGAACTCTAAATCAAACACGGTTTGTGCTAGCTTCTTGAAACTTGACACAGTAAAGCAGTTTCACATTCTAACAATATGTTTTGTTTCCTTTTCATGTAGCCCTAAGCAGTGACTGGCGAGAAACACTTTCATTGAAAGGGGTTGCAAGCTTCCAAAAATTACGAGTCTCCAGAAATCTCACCAAATATTTTTTCACCCAAGCTGCATGATACTTTCAGGTAATGATCAGTACACTAAGCCCACTTGGTTCCCCAAATTTCGTTCTTCTATGTTGAAGCGTTCGTTTCCAGTAACAGTTAGAATTTTGGCGTTTCACTCTGTTTTCTCCTATATTGATAGATGTATTTGGAACTCTAACTCAAACACGGTTTGTGCTAGCTTCTTGAAACTTGACACAGAAAAGCAGTTTCACATTCTAACTCTAAGTTTTGTTTCCTTTTCATGTAGCCCTAAGCAGTGACTGGCGAGAAACACTTTCATTGAAAGGGGTTGCAAGCTTCCAAAAATTACGAGTCTCCAGAAATCTCAGCAAATATTTGTTCACCCAAACTGGATGATACTTTCAGGTAATGATCAGTACACTAAGCCCACTTGGTTCTCCAAATTTCGTTCTTCTATGTTGAAGCGTTCGTTTCCAGTAACAGTTTGAATTTTGTCGTTTCACTCTTTTTTCTCTTATATTGATAGATGTATTTGGAACTCTAAATCAAACACGGTTTGTGCTAGCTTCTTGAAACTTGACACAGTAAAGCAGTTTCAGATTGTAACTCTATGTTTTGTTTCCTTTTCATGTAGCTTTAAGCAGTGACTGGCGAGAAACACTTTCATTGAAAGGGGTTGCAAGCTTCCAAAAATTACGAGTCTCCAGAAATCTCAGCAAATATTTTTTCACCCAAACTGGATGATACTTTCAGGTAATGATTAGTACACTAAGCCCACTTGGTTCTCCAAATTTCGTTCTTCTATGTTGAAGCGTTCGTTTCTAGTAACAGTTTGAATTTTGTCGTTTCACTCTGTTTTCTCCTATATTGATAGATGTATTTGGAACTCTAAATCAAACACGGTTTGTGCTAGCTTCTTGAAACTTGACACAGTAAAGCAGTTTCACATTCTAACTCTAAGTTTTGTTTCCTTTTCATGTAGCCCTAAGCAGTGACTGGCGAGAAACACTTTCATTGAAAGGGGTTGCAAGCTTCCAAAAATTACGAGTCTCCAGAAATCTCAGCAAATATTTTTTCACCCAAACTGGATGATACTTTCAGGTAATGATCAGTACACTAAGCCCACTTGGTTCCCCAAATTTCGATCTTCTATGTTGAAGCGTTCGTTTCCAGTAACAGTTTCCATTCTGGCATTTCACTCTGTTTTCTCCTATATTGATAGATGTATTTGGAACTCTAAATCAAACACGGTTTGTGCTAGCTTCTTGAAACTTGACACAGTAAAGCAGTTTCAGATTGTAACTCTATGTTTTGTTTCCTTTTCATGTAGCTTTAAGCAGTGACTGGCGAGAAACACTTTCATTGAAAGGGGTTGCAAGCTTCCAAAAATTACGAGTCTCCAGAAATCTCAGCAAATATTTTTTCACCCAAACTGGATGATACTTTCAGGTAATGATTAGTACACTAAGCCCACTTGGTTCTCCAAATTTCGTTCTTCTATGTTGAAGCGTTCGTTTCTAGTAACAGTTTGAATTTTGTCGTTTCACTCTGTTTTCTCCTATATTGATAGATGTATTTGGAACTCTAAATCAAACACGGTTTGTGCTAGCTTCTTGAAACTTGACACAGTAAAGCAGTTTCACATTCTAACAATATGTTTTGTTTCCTTTTCATGTAGCCCTAAGCAGTGACTGGCGAGAAACACTTTCATTGAAAGGGGTTGCAAGCTTCTAAAAATTACGAGTCTCCAGAAATCTCAGCAAATATTTTTTCACCCAAACTGGATGATACTTTCACGTAATGATCAGTACACTTGGCCCACTTGGTTCTCCAAATTTCGTTCTTCTATGTTGACGCGTTCGTTTCCAGTAACAGTTTCCATTCTGGCATTTCACTCTGTTTTCTCCTATATTGATAGATGTATTTGGAACTCTAAATCAAACACGGTTTGTGCTAGCTTCTTGAAACTTGACACAGTAATGCAGTTTCAGATTCTAACTCTATGTTTTTTTCCTTTTCATGTAGCTTTAAGCAGTGACTGGCGAGAAACACTTTCATTGAAAGGGGTTGCAAGCTTCCAAAAATTACGAGTCTCCAGAAATCTCAGCAAATATTTTTTCACCCAAACTTGATGATACTTTCAGGTAATGATCAGTACACTAAGCCCACTCGGTTCTCCAAATTTCATTCTTCTATGTTGAAGCGTTCGTTTCCAGTAACAGTTTCCATTCTGGCATTTCACTCTGTTTTCTCCTATATTGATAGATGTATTTGGAACTCTAAATCAAACACGGTTTGTGCTAGCTTCTTGAAACTTGACACAGTAAAGCAGTTTCACATTCTAACTCTATGTTTTGTTTCCTTTTCATGTAGCTTTAAGCAGTGACTGGCGAGAAACACTTTCATTGAAAGGGGTTGCAAGCTTCCAAAAATTACGAGTCTCCAGAAATCTCAGCAAATATTTTTTCACCCAAACTGCATGATACTTTCAGGTAATGATCAGTACACTAAGCCCACTTGATTCCCCAAATTTCGATCTTCTATGTTGAAGCGATCGTTTCCAGTAACAGTTTGAATTTTTGCGTTTCACTCTGTTTTCTCCTATATTGATAGATGTATTTGGAACTCTAAATCAAACACGGTTTGTGCTAGCTTCTTGAAACTTGACACAGTAAAGCAGTTTCACATTCTAACTCTATGTTTTGTTTCCTTTTCATGTAGCCCTAAGCATTGACTGGCGAGAAACACTTTCATTGAAAGGGGTTGCAAGCTTCCAAAAATTACGAGTCTCCAGAAATCTCAGCAAATATTTTTTCACCCAAACTAGATGATACTTTCAGGTAATGATCAGTACACTAAGCCCTCTTGGTTCCCCAAATTTCGTTCTTCTATGTTGAAGCGTTCGTTTCCAGTAACAGTTTCAATTTTGTCGTTTCACTCTGTTTTCTCCTATATTGATAGATGTATTTGGAACTCTAAATCAAACACGGTTTGTGCTAGCTTCTTGAAACTTGACACAGTAAAGCAGTTTCACATTCTAACTCTATGTTTTGTTTCCTTTTCATGTAGCTTTAAGCAGTGACTGGCGAGAAACACCTTCATTGAAAGGGGTTGCAAGCTTCCAAAAATCACGAGTCTCCAGAAATCTCAGCAAATATTTTTTCACCCAAACTGGATGATACTTTCAGGTAATGATCAGTACACTAAGCCCACTCGGTTCTCCAAATTTCATTCTTCTATGTTGAAGCGTTCGTTTCCAGTAACAGTTTCCATTCTGGCATTTCACTCTGTATTCTCCAATATTGATAGATGTATTTGGAACTCTAAATCAAACACGGTTTGTGCTAGCTTCCTGAAACTTGACACAGTAAAGCAGTTTCACATTCTAACTCTAAGTTTTGTTTCCTTTTCTTGTAGCCCTAAGCAGAGACTGGCGAGAAACACTTTCATTGAAAGGGGTTGCAAGCTTCTAAAAATTACGAGTCTCCAGAAATCTCAGCAAATATTTTTTCACCCAAACTGGATGATACTTTCAGGTAATGATCAGTACACTTGGCCCACTTGGTTCTCCATATTTCGTTCTTCTATGTTGAAGCGTTCGTTTCCAGTAACAGTTTCCATTCTGGCATTACACTCTGTTTTCTCCTATATTGATAGATGTATTTGGAACTCTAAATCAAACACGATTTGTGCTAGCTTCTTGAAACTTGACACAGTAATGCAGTTTCACATTCTAACAATATGTTTTGTTTCCTTTTCATGTAGCCCTAAGCAGTGACTGGCGAGAAACACTTTCATTGAAAGGGGTTGCAAGCTTCCAAAAATTACGAGTCTCCAGAAATCTCACCAAATATTTTTTCACCCAAGCTGCATGATACTTTCAGGTAATGATCAGTACACTAAGCCCACTTGGTTCCCCAAATTTCGTTCTTCTATGTTGAAGCGTTCGTTTCCAGTAACAGTTTCCATTCTGGCATTACACTCTGTTTTCTCCTATATTGATAGATGTATTTGGAACTCTAAATCAAACACGATTTGTGCTAGCTTCTTGAAACTTGACACAGTAATGCAGTTTCACATTCTAACAATATGTTTTGTTTCCTTTTCATGTAGCCCTAAGCAGTGACTGGCGAGAAACACTTTCATTGAAAGGGGTTGCAAGCTTCCAAAAATTACGAGTCTCCAGAAATCTCACCAAATATTTTTTCACCCAAGCTGCATGATACTTTCAGGTAATGATCAGTACACTAAGCCCACTTGGTTCCCCAAATTTCGTTCTTCTATGTTGAAGCGTTCGTTTCCAGTAACAGTTAGAATTTTGGCGTTTCACTCTGTTTTCTTCTATATTGATAGATGTATTTGGAACTCTAAATCAAACACGGTTTGTGCTAGCTTCTTGAAACTTGACACAGTAAAGCAGTTTCACATTCTAACTCTAAGTTTTGTTTCCTTTTCATGTAGCCCTAAGCAGTGACTGGCGAGAAACACTTTCATTGAAAGGGGTTGCAAGCTTCCAAAAATTACGAGTCTCCAGAAATCTCAGCAAATATTTTTTCACCCAAACTGGATGATACTTTCAGGTAATGATCAGTACACTAAGCCCACTTGGTTCTCCAAATTTCGTTCTTCTATGTTGAAGCGTTCGTTTCCAGTAACAGTTTGAATTTTGTCGTTTCACTCTTTTTTCTCCTATATTGACAGATGTATTTGGAACTCTAAATCAAACACGGTTTGTGCTAGCTTCTTGAAACTTGACACAGTAAAGCAGTTTCAGATTGTAACTCTATGTTTTGTTTCCTTTTCATGTAGCTTTAAGGAGTGACTGGCAAGAAACACTTTCATTGAAAGGGGTTGCAAGCTTCCAAAAATTACGAGTCTCCAGAAATCTCAGCAAATATTTTTTCACCCAAACTGGATGATACTTTCAGGTAATGATCAGTACACTTGGCCCACTTGGTTCTCCATATTTCGTTCTTCTATGTTGAAGCGTTCGTTTACAGTAACAGTTTCCACTCTGGCATTACACTCTGTTTTCTCCTATATTGATAGATGTATTTGGAACTCTAAATCAAACACGGTTTGTGCTAGCTTCTTAAAACTTGACACAGTAATGCAGTTTCACATTCTAACAATATGTTTTGTTTCCTTTTCATGTAGCCCTAAGCAGTGACTGGAGAGAAACACTTTCATTGAAAGGGGTTGCAAGCTTCCAAAAATTACGAGTCTCCAGAAATCTCAGCAAATATTTGTTCACCCAAGCTGCATGATACTTTCAGGTAATGATCAGTACACTAAGCCCACTTGGTTCCCCAAATTTCGTTCTTCTATGTTGAAGCGTTCGTTTCCAGTAACAGTTAGAATTTTGGCGTTTCACTCTGTTTCCTTCTATATTGATAGATGTATTTGGAACTCTAAATCAAACACGGTTTGTGCTAGCTTCTTGAAACTTGACACAGTAAAGCAGTTTCACATTCTAACCCTAAGTTTTGTTTCCTTTTCATGTAGCCCTAAGCAGTGACTGGCGAGAAACACTTTCATTGAAAGGGGTTGCAAGCTTCCAAAAATTACGAGTCTCCAGAAATATCAGCAAATATTTTTTCACCCAAACTGGATGATACTTTCAGGTAATGATCAGTACACTAAGCCCACTTGGTTCTCCAAATTTCGTTCTTCTATGTTGAAGCGTTCGTTTCCAGTAACAGTTTCCATTCTGGCATTTCACTCTGTTTTCTCCTATATTGATAGATGTATTTGGAACTCTAAATCAAACACGGTTTGTGCTAGCTTCTTGAAACTTGACACAGTAATGCAGTTTCACATTCTAACAATATGTTTTGTTTCCTTTTCATGTAGCCCTAAGCAGTGACTGGCGAGAAACACTTTCATTGAAAGGGGTTGCAAGCTTCCAAAAATTACGAGTCTTCAGAAATCTCACCAAATATTTTTTCACCCAAACTAGATGATACTTTCAGGTAATGATCAGTACACTAAGCCCTCTTGGTTCCCCAAATTTCGTTCTTCTATGTTGAAGCGTTCGTTTCCACTAACAGTTTCCACTCTGGCATTTCACTCTGTTTTCTCCTATATTGATAGATGTATTTGGAACTCTAAATCAAACACGGTTTGTGCTAGCTTCTTGAAACTTGACACAGTAAAGCAGTTTCACATTCTAACTCTATGTTTTGTTTCCTTTTCATGTAGCTTTAAGCAGTGACTGGCGAGAAACACCTTCATTGAAAGGGGTTGCAAGCTTCCAAAAATTACGAGTCTCCAGAAATCTCAGCAAATATTTTTTCACCCAAACTGGATGATAATTTCAGGTAATGATCAGTACACTAAGCCCACTCGGTTCTCCAAATTTCATTCTTCTATGTTGAAGCGTTCGTTTCCACTAACAGTTTCCATTCTGGCATTTCACTCTGTTTTCTCCTATATTGATAGATGTATTTGGAACTCTAAATCAAACACGGTTTGTGCTAGCTTCTTGAAACTTGACACAGTAAAGCAGTTTCACATTCTAACTCTATGTTTTGTTTCCTTTTCATGTAGCCCTAAGCAGTGACTGGCGAGAAACACTTTCATTGAAAGGGGTTGCAAGCTTCCAAAAATTACGAGTCTCCAGAAATCTCAGCAAATATTTTTTCACCCAAACTGGATGATACTTTCAGGTAATGATCAGTACACTAAGCCCACTTGGTTCCCCAAATTTCGTTCTTCTATGTTGAAGCGTTCGTTTCCAGTAACAGTTTGAATTTTGTCGTTTCACTCTGTTTTCTCCTATATTGATAGATGTATTTGGAACACTAAATCAAACACGGTTTGTGCTAGCTTCTTGAAACTTGACACAGTAAAGCAGTTTCACATTCTAAGTTTTGTTTCCTTTTCATGTAGCTTTAAGCAGTGACTGGCGAGAAACACTTTCATTGAAAGGGGTTGCAAGCTTCCAAAAATTGCGAGTCTCCAGAAATCCCAGCAAATATTTTTTCACCCAAACTGGATGATACTTTCAGGTAATGATCAGTACACTAAGCCCACTTGGTTCCCCAAATTTCGTTCTTCTATGTTGAAGCGTTCGTTTCCAGTAACAGTTTGAATTTTGTCGTTTCATTCTGTTTTCTCCTATATTGATAGATGTATTTGGAACACTAAATCAAACACGGTTTGTGCTAGCTTCTTGAAACTTGACACAGTAAAGTAGTTTCACATTCTAACTCTATGTTTTGTTTCCTTTTCATGTAGCTTTAAGCAGTGACTGGCGAGAAACACCTTCATTGAAAGGGGTTGCAAGCTTCCAAAAACCACGAGTCTCCAGAAATCTCAGCAAATATTTTTTCACCCAAACTGGATGATACTTTCAGGTAATGATCAGTACACTTGGCCCACTTGGTTCTCCATATTTCGTTCTTCTATGTTGAAGCGTTCGTTTACAGTAACAGTTTCCACTCTGGCATTACACTCTGTTTTCTCCTATATTGATAGATGTATTTGGAATTCTAAATCAAACACGGTTTGTGCTAGCTTCTTGAAACTTGACACAGTAATGCAGTTTCAGATTCTAACCCTATGTTTTGTTTCCTTTTCATGTAGCTTTAAGCAGTGACTGGCGAGAAACACTTTCATTGAAAGGGGTTGCAAGCTTCCAAAAATTACGAGTCTCCAGAAATCTCAGCAAATATTTTTTCACCCAAACTGGATGATACTTTCAGGTAATGATCAGTACACTAAGCCCACTTGGTTCTCCAAATTTCATTCTTCTATGTTGAAGCGTTCGTTTCCATTAACAGTTTCCATTCTGGCATTTCACTCTGTTTTCTCCTATATTGATAGATGTATTTGGAACTCTAAATCAAACACGGTTTGTGCTAGCTTCTTGAAACTTGACACAGTAAAGCAGTTTCACATTCTAAATTTTGTTTCCTTTTCATGTAGCCCTAAGCAATGACTGGCGAGAAACACTTTCATTGAAAGGGGTTGCAAGCTTCCAAAAATTGCGAGTCTCCAGAAATCTCAGCAAATATTTTTTCACCCAAACTGGATGATACTTTCAGGTAATGATCAGTACACTAAGCCCACTTGGTTCCCCAAATTTCGATCTTCTATGTTGAAGCGTTCGTTTCCAGTAACAGTTTGAATTTTTGCGTTTCACTCTGTTTTCTCCTATATTGATAGATGTATTTGGAACTCTAAATCAAACACGGTTTGTGCTAGCTTCTTGAAAGTTGACACAGTAATGCAGTTTCACATTCTAACAATATGTTTTGTTTCCTTTTCATGTAGCCCTAAGCAGTGACTGGCGAGAAACACTTTCATTGAAAGGGGTTGCAAGCTTCCAAAAATTACGAGTCTCCAGAAATCTCAGCAAATATTTTTTCACCCAAACTGGATGATACTTTCAGGTAATGATCAGTACACTAAGCCCACTTGGTTCCCCAAATTTCGATCTTCTATGTTGAAGCGTTCGTTTCCAGTAACAGTTTCCATTCTGGCATTTCACTCTGTTTTCTCCTATATTGATAGATGTATTTGGAACTCTAAATCAAACACGGTTTGTGCTAGCTTCTTGAAACTTGACACAGTAATGCAGTTTCACATTCTAACAATATGTTTTGTTTCCTTTTCATGTAGCCCTAAGCAGTGACTGGCGAGAAACACTTTCATTGAAAGGGGTTGCAAGCTTCCAAAAATTACGAGTCTCCAGAAATCTCAGCAAATATTTTTTCACCCAAACTGGATGATACTTTCAGGTAATGATCAGTACACTAAGCCCACTTGGTTTCCCAAATTTCGATCTTCTATGTTGAAGCGTTCGTTTCCAGTAACAGTTTGAATGTTGTCGTTTCACTCTTTTTTCTCCTATATTGACAGATGTATTTGGAACTCTAAATCAAACACGGTTTGTGCTAGCTTCTTGAAACTTGACACAGTAAAGCAGTTTCAGATTGTAACTCTATGTTTTGTTTCCTTTTCATGTAGCTTTAAGGAGTGACTGGCGAGAAACACTTTCATTGAAAGGGGTTGCAAGCTTCCAAAAATTACGAGTCTCCAGAAATCTCAGCAAATATTTTTTCACCCAAACTGGATGATACTTTCAGGTAATGATCAGTACACTTGGCCCACTTGGTTCTCCATATTTCGTTCTTCTATGTTGAAGCGTTCGTTTACAGTAACAGTTTCCACTCTGGCATTACACTCTGTTTTCTCCTATATTGATAGATGTATTTGGAACTCTAAATCAAACACGGTTTGTGCTAGCTTCTTGAAACTTGACACAGTAATGCAGTTTCACATTCTAACAATATGTTTTGTTTCCTTTTCATGTAGCCCTAAGCAGTGACTGGCGAGAAACACTTTCATTGAAAGGGGTTGCAAGCTTCCAAAAATTACGAGTCTCCAGAAATCTCAGCAAATATTTGTTCACCCAAGCTGCATGATACTTTCAGGTAATGATCAGTACACTAAGCCCACTTGGTTCCCCAAATTTCGTTCTTCTATGTTGAAGCGTTCGTTTCCAGTAACAGTTAGAATTTTGGCGTTTCACTCTGTTTTCTCCTATATTGATAGATGTATTTGGAACTCTAAATCAAACACGGTTTGTGCTAGCTTCTTGAAACTTGACACAGTAAAGCAGTTTCACATTCTAACCCTAAGTTTTGTTTCCTTTTCATGTAGCCCTAAGCAGTGACTGGCGAGAAACACTTTCATTGAAAGGGGTTGCAAGCTTCCAAAAATTACGAGTCTCCAGAAATCTCAGCAAATATTTTTTCACCCAAACTGGATGATACTTTCAGGTAATGATCAGAACACTAAGCCCACTTGGTTCTCCAAATTTCGTTCTTCTATGTTGAAGCGTTCGTTTCCACTAACAGTTTCCATTCTGGCATTTCACTCTGTTTTCTCCTATATTGATAGATGTATTTGAAACTCTAAATCAAACACGGTTTGTGCTAGCTTGTTGAAACTTGACACAGTAAAGCAGTTTCACATTCTAACTCTATGTTTTGTTTCCTTTTCTTGTAGCCCTAAGCAGTGACGGGCGAGAAACACTTTCATTGAAAGGGGTTGCAAGTTTCCAAAAATTACGAGTCTCCAGAAATCTCAACAAATATTTTTTCACCCAAACTGCATGATACTTTCAGGTAATGATCAGTACACTAAGCCCACTTGGTTCCCCAAATTTCGATCTTCTATGTTGAAGCGTTCGTTTCCAGTAACAGTTTCCATTCTGGCATTTCACTCTGTTTTCTCCTATATTGATAGATGTATTTGGAACTCTAAATCAAACACGGTTTGTGCTAGCTTCTTGAAACTTGACACAGTAATGCAGTTTCACATTCTAACAATATGTTTTGTTTCCTTTTCATGTAGCCCTAAGCAGTGACTGGCGAGAAACACTTTCATTGAAAGGGGTTGCAAGCTTCCAAAAATTACGAGTCTTCAGAAATCTCAGCAAATATTTTTTCACCCAAACTGGATGATACTTTCAGGTAATGATCAGTACACTAAGCCCACTTGGTTCCCCAAATTTCGATCTTCTATGTTGAAGCGTTCGTTTCCAGTAACAGTTTCCATTCTGGCATTTCACTCTGTTTTCTCCTATATTGATAGATGTATTTGGAACTCTAAATCAAACACGGTTTGTGCTAGCTTCTTGAAACTTGACACAGTAATGCAGTTTCACTTTCTAACAATATGTTTTGTTTCCTTTTCATGTAGCCCTAAGCAGTGACTGGCGAGAAACACTTTCATTGAAAGGGGTTGCAAGCTTCCAAAAATTACGAGTCTTCAGAAATCTCACCAAATATTTTTTCACCTAAACTAGATGATACTTTCAGGTAATGATCAGTACACTAAGCCCTCTTGGTTCCCCAAATTTCGTTCTTCTATGTTGAAGCGTTCGTTTCCACTAACAGTTTCCACTCTGGCATTTCACTCTGTTTTCTCCTATATTGATAGATGTATTTGGAACTCTAAATCAAACACGGTTTGTGCTAGCTTCTTGAAACTTGACACAGTAAAGCAGTTTCACATTCTAACTCTATGTTTTGTTTCCTTTTCATGTAGCTTTAAGCAGTGACTGGCGAGAAACACCTTCATTGAAAGGGGTTGCAAGCTTCCAAAAATTACGAGTCTCCAGAAATCTCAGCAAATATTTTTTCACCCAAACTGGATGATAATTTCAGGTAATGATCAGTACACTAAGCCCACTCGGTTCTCCAAATTTCATTCTTCTATGTTGAAGCGTTCGTTTCCACTAACAGTTTCCATTCTGGCATTTCACTCTGTTTTCTCCTATATTGATAGATGTATTTGGAACTCTAAATCAAACACGGTTTGTGCTAGCTTCTTGAAACTTGACACAGTAAAGCAGTTTCACATTCTAACTCTATGTTTTGTTTCCTTTTCATGTAGCCCTAAGCAGTGACTGGCGAGAAACACTTTCATTGAAAGGGGTTGCAAGCTTCCAAAAATTACGAGTCTCCAGAAATCTCAGCAAATATTTTTTCACCCAAACTGGATGATACTTTCAGGTAATGATCAGTACACTAAGCCGACTTGGTTCCCCAAATTTCGTTCTTCTATGTTGAAGCGTTCGTTTCCAGTAACAGTTTGAATTTTGTCGTTTCACTCTGTTTTCTCCTATATTGATAGATGTATTTGGAACACTAAATCAAACACGGTTTGTGCTAGCTTCTTGAAACTTGACACAGTAAAGCAGTTTCACATTCTAAGTTTTGTTTCCTTTTCATGTAGCCCTAAGCAATGACTGGCGAGAAACACTTTCATTGAAAGGGGTTGCAAGCTTCCAAAAATTGCGAGTCTCCAGAAATCTCAGCAAATATTTTTTAAACCCAAACTGGATGATACTTTCAGGTAATGATCAGTACACTAAGCCCACTTGGTTCCCCAAATTTCGTTCTTCTATGTTGAAGCGTTCGTTTCCAGTAACAGTTTGAATTTTGTCGTTTCACTCTGTTTTCTCCTATATTGATAGATGTATTTGGAACACTAAATCAAACACGGTTTGTGCTAGCTTCTTGAAACTTGACACAGTAAAGCAGTTTCACATTCTAACTCTATGTTTTGTTTCCTTTTCATGTAGCTTTAAGCAGTGACTGGCGAGAAACACCTTCATTGAAAGGGGTTGCAAGCTTCCAAAAACCACGAGTCTCCAGAAATCTCAGCAAATATTTTTTCACCCAAACTAGATGATACTTTCAGGTAATGATCAGTACACTTGGCCCACTTGGTTCTCCATATTTCGTTCTTCTATGTTGAAGCGTTCGTTTACAATAACAGTTTCCACTCTGGCATTACACTCTGTTTTCTCCTATATTGATAGATGTATTTGGAACTCTAAATCAAACACGGTTTGTGCTAGCTTCTTGAAACTTGACAGAGTAATGCAGTTTCAGATTCTAACTCTATGTTTTGTTTCCTTTTCATGTAGCTTTAAGCAGTGACTGGCGAGAAACACTTTCATTGAAAGGGGTTGCAAGCTTCCAAAAATTGCGAGTCTCCAGAAATCTCAGCAAATATTTTTTAAACCCAAACTCGATGATACTTTCAGGTAATGATCAGTACACTAAGCCCACTTGGTTCCCCAAATTTCGATCTTCTATGTTGAAGCGTTCGTTTCCAGTAACAGTTTGAATTTTTGCGTTTCACTCTGTTTTCTCCTATATTGATAGATGTATTTGGAACTCTAAATCAAACACGGTTTGTGCTAGCTTCTTGAAACTTGACACAGTAAAGCAGTTTCACATTCTAACTCTATGTTTTGTTTCCTTTTCATGTAGCTTTAAGCAGTGACTGGCGAGAAACACTTTCATTGAAAGGGGTTGCAAGCTTCCAAAAATTACGAGTCTCCAGAAATCTCAGCAAATATTTTTTCACCCAAACTGGATGATACTTTCAGGTAATGATCAGTACACTAAGCCCACTTGGTTCTCCATATTTCGTTCTTCTATGTTGAAGCGTTCGTTTACAGTAACAGTTTCCACTCTGGCATTACACTCTGTTTTCTCCTATATTGATAGATGTATTTGGAACTCTAAATCAAACACGGTTTGTGCTAGCTTCTTGAAACTTGACACAGTAATGCAGTTTCACATTCTAACAATATGTTTTGTTTCCTTTTCATGTAGCCCTAAGCAGTGACTGGCGAGAAACACTTTCATTGAAAGGGGTTGCAAGCTTCCAAAAATTACGAGTCTCCAGAAATCTCAGCAAATATTTTTTCACCCAAACTGGATGATACTTTCAAGTAATGATTAGTACACTAAGCCCACTTGGTTCTCCAAATTTCGTTCTTCTATGTTGAAGCGTTCGTTTCTAGTAACAATTTGAATTTTGTCGTTTCACTCTGTTTTCTCCTATATTGATAGATGTATTTGGAACTCTAAATCAAACACGGTTTGTGCTAGCTTCTTGAAACTTGACACAGTAAAGCAGTTTCACATTCTAACTCTATGTTTTGTTTCCTTTTCATGTAGCCCTAAGCAGTGACTGGCGAGAAACACTTTCATTGAAAGGGGTTGCAAGCTTCCAAAAATTACGAGTCTTCAGAAATCTCAGCAAATATTTTTTCACCCAAACTAGATGATACTTTCAGGTTATGATCAGTACACTAAGCCCTCTCGGTTCCCCAAATTTCGTTCTTCTATGTTGAAGCGTTCTTTTCCACTAACAGTTTCCACTCTGGCATTTCACTCTGTTTTCTCCTATATTGATAGATGTATTTGGAACTCTAAATCAAACACGGTTTGTGCTAGCTTCTTGAAACTTGACACAGTAAAGCAGTTTCACATTCTAACTCTATGTTTTGTTTCCTTTTCATGTAGCCCTAAGCAGTGACTGGCGAGAAACACCTTCATTGAAAGGGGTTGCAAGCTTCCAAAAATTACGAGTCTCCAGAAATCTCAGCAAATATTTTTTCACCCAAACTGGATGATACTTTCAGGTAATGATCAGTACACTAAGCCCACTCGGTTCTCCAAATTTCATTCTTCTATGTTGAAGCGTTCGTTTCCAGTAACAGTTTCCATTCTGGCATTTCACTCTGTTTTCTCCTATATTGATAGATGTATTTGGAACTCTAAATCAAACACGGTTTGTGCTAGCTTCTTGAAACTTGACACAGTAAAGCAGTTTCACATTCTAACTCTATGTTTTGTTTCCTTTTCATGTAGCCCTAAGCAGTGACTGGCGAGAAACACTTTCATTGAAAGGGGTTGCAAGCTTCCAAAAATTACGAGTCTCCAGAAATCTCAGCAAATATTTTTTCACCCAAACTGGATGATACTTTCAGGTAATGATCAGTACACTAAGCCCACTTGGTTCCCCAAATTTCGTTCTTCTATGTTGAAGCGTTCGTTTCCAGTAACAGTTTGAATTTTGTCGTTTCACTCTGTTTTCTCCTATATTGATAGATGTATTTGGAACACTAAATCAAACACGGTTTGTGCTAGCTTCTTGAAATTTGACACAGTAAAGCAGTTTCACATTCTAACTCTATGTTTTGTTTCCTTTTCATGTAGCCCTAAGCAGTGACTGGCGAGAAACACTTTCATTGAAAGGTGTTGCAAGCTTCCAAAAATTACGAGTCTCCAGAAAACTCAGCAAATATTTTTTCACCCAAACTGGATGATACTTTCAGGTAATGATCAGTACACTAAGCTCACTTGGTTCCCCAAATTTCGTTCTTCTATGTTGAAGCGTTCGTTTCCAGTAACAGTTTCCATTCTGGCATTTCACTCTGTTTTCTCCTATATTGATAGATGTATTTGGAACTCTAAATCAAACACGGTTTGTGCTAGCTTCTTGAAACTTGACACAGTAATGCAGTTTCACTTTCTAACAATATGTTTTGTTTCCTTTTCATGTAGCCCTAAGCAGTGACTGGCGAGAAACACTTTCATTGAAAGGGGTTGCAAGCTTCCAAAAATTACGAGTCTTCAGAAATCTCACCAAATATTTTTTCACCCAAACTAGATGATACTTTCAGGTAATGATCAGTACACTAAGCCCTCTTGGTTCCCCAAATTTCGTTCTTCTATGTTGAAGCGTTCGTTTCCACTAACAGTTTCCACTCTGGCATTTCACTCTGTTTTCTCCTATATTGATAGATGTATTTGGAACTCTAAATCAAACACGGTTTGTGCTAGCTTCTTGAAACTTGACACAGTAAAGCAGTTTCACATTCTAACTCTATGTTTTGTTTCCTTTTCATGTAGCTTTAAGCAGTGACTGGCGAGAAACACCTTCATTGAAAGGGGTTGCAAGCTTCCAAAAATTACGAGTCTCCAGAAATCTCAGCAAATATTTTTTCACCCAAACTGGATGATAATTTCAGGTAATGATCAGTACACTAAGCCCACTCGGTTCTCCAAATTTCATTCTTCTATGTTGAAGCGTTCGTTTCCACTAACAGTTTCCATTCTGGCATTTCACTCTGTTTTCTCCTATATTGATAGATGTATTTGGAACTCTAAATCAAACACGGTTTGTGCTAGCTTCTTGAAACTTGACACAGTAAAGCAGTTTCACATTCTAACTCTATGTTTTGTTTCCTTTTCATGTAGCCCTAAGCAGTGACTGGCGAGAAACACTTTCATTGAAAGGGGTTGCAAGCTTCCAAAAATTACGAGTCTCCAGAAATCTCAGCAAATATTTTTTCACCCAAACTGGATGATACTTTCAGGTAATGATCAGTACACTAAGCCGACTTGGTTCCCCAAATTTCGTTCTTCTATGTTGAAGCGTTCGTTTCCAGTAACAGTTTGAATTTTGTCGTTTCACTCTGTTTTCTCCTATATTGATAGATGTATTTGGAACACTAAATCAAACACGGTTTGTGCTAGCTTCTTGAAACTTGACACAGTAAAGCAGTTTCACATTCTAAGTTTTGTTTCCTTTTCATGTAGCCCTAAGCAATGACTGGCGAGAAACACTTTCATTGAAAGGGGTTGCAAGCTTCCAAAAATTGCGAGTCTCCAGAAATCTCAGCAAATATTTTTTAAACCCAAACTGGATGATACTTTCAGGTAATGATCAGTACACTAAGCCCACTTGGTTCCCCAAATTTCGTTCTTCTATGTTGAAGCGTTCGTTTCCAGTAACAGTTTGAATTTTGTCGTTTCACTCTGTTTTCTCCTATATTGATAGATGTATTTGGAACACTAAATCAAACACGGTTTGTGCTAGCTTCTTGAAACTTGACACAGTAAAGCAGTTTCACATTCTAACTCTATGTTTTGTTTCCTTTTCATGTAGCTTTAAGCAGTGACTGGCGAGAAACACCTTCATTGAAAGGGGTTGCAAGCTTCCAAAAACCACGAGTCTCCAGAAATCTCAGCAAATATTTTTTCACCCAAACTGGATGATACTTTCAGGTAATGATCAGTACACTTGGCCCACTTGGTTCTCCATATTTCGTTCTTCTATGTTGAAGCGTTCGTTTACAATAACAGTTTCCACTCTGGCATTACACTCTGTTTTCTCCTATATTGATAGATGTATTTGGAACTCTAAATCAAACACGGTTTGTGCTAGCTTCTTGAAACTTGACACAGTAATGCAGTTTCAGATTCTAACTCTATGTTTTGTTTCCTTTTCATGTAGCTTTAAGCAGTGACTGGCGAGAAACACTTTCATTGAAAGGGGTTGCAAGCTTCCAAAAATTACGAGTCTCCAGAAATCTCAGCAAATATTTTTTCACCCAAACTGGATGATACTTTCAGGTAATGATCAGTACACTAAGCCCACTTGGTTCTCCAAATTTCATTCTTCAATGTTGAAGCGTTCGTTTCCATTAACAGTTTCCATTCTGGCATTTCACTCTGTTTTCTCCTATATTGATAGATGTATTTGGAACTCTAAATCAAACACGGTTTGTGCTAGCTTCTTGAAACTTGACACAGTAAAGAAGTTTCACATTCTAAGTTTTGTTTCCTTTTCATGTAGCCCTAAGCAATGACTGGCGAGAAACACTTTCATTGAAAGGGGTTGCAAGCTTCCAAAAATTGCGAGTCTCCAGAAATCTCAGCAAATATTTTTTAAACCCAAACTCGATGATACTTTCAGGTAATGATCAGTACACTAAGCCCACTTGGTTCCCCAAATTTCGATCTTCTATGTTGAAGCGTTCGTTTCCAGTAACAGTTTGAATTTTTGCGTTTCACTCTGTTTTCTCCTATATTGATAGATGTATTTGGAACTCTAAATCAAACACGGTTTGTGCTAGCTTCTTGAAACTTGACACAGTAAAGCAGTTTCACATTCTAACTCTATGTTTTGTTTCCTTTTCATGTAGCTTTAAGCAGTGACTGGCGAGAAACACTTTCATTGAAAGGGGTTGCAAGCTTCCAAAAATTACGAGTCTCCAGAAATCTCAGCAAATATTTTTTCACCCAAACTGGATGATACTTTCAGGTAATGATCAGTACACTAAGCCCACTTGGTTCTCCATATTTCGTTCTTCTATGTTGAAGCGTTCGTTTACAGTAACAGTTTCCACTCTGGCATTACACTCTGTTTTCTCCTATATTGATAGATGTATTTGGAACTCTAAATCAAACACGGTTTGTGCTAGCTTCTTGAAACTTGACACAGTAATGCAGTTTCACATTCTAACAATATGTTTTGTTTCCTTTTCATGTAGCCCTAAGCAGTGACTGGCGAGAAACACTTTCATTGAAAGGGGTTGCAAGCTTCCAAAAATTACGAGTCTCCAGAAATCTCAGCAAATATTTTTTCACCCAAACTGGATGATACTTTCAAGTAATGATTAGTACACTAAGCCCACTTGGTTCTCCAAATTTCGTTCTTCTATGTTGAAGCGTTCGTTTCTAGTAACAATTTGAATTTTGTCGTTTCACTCTGTTTTCTCCTATATTGATAGATGTATTTGGAACTCTAAATCAAACACGGTTTGTGCTAGCTTCTTGAAACTTGACACAGTAAAGCAGTTTCACATTCTAACTCTATGTTTTGTTTCCTTTTCATGTAGCCCTAAGCAGTGACTGGCGAGAAACACTTTCATTGAAAGGGGTTGCAAGCTTCCAAAAATTACGAGTCTTCAGAAATCTCAGCAAATATTTTTTCACCCAAACTAGATGATACTTTCAGGTTATGATCAGTACACTAAGCCCTCTCGGTTCCCCAAATTTCATTCTTCTATGTTGAAGCGTTCTTTTCCACTAACAGTTTCCACTCTGGCATTTCACTCTGTTTTCTCCTATATTGATAGATGTATTTGGAACTCTAAATCAAACACGGTTTGTGCTAGCTTCTTGAAACTTGACACAGTAAAGCAGTTTCACATTCTAACTCTATGTTTTGTTTCCTTTTCATGTAGCCCTAAGCAGTGACTGGCGAGAAACACCTTCATTGAAAGGGGTTGCAAGCTTCCAAAAATTACGAGTCTCCAGAAATCTCAGCAAATATTTTTTCACCCAAACTGGATGATACTTTCAGGTAATGATCAGTACACTAAGCCCACTCGGTTCTCCAAATTTCATTCTTCTATGTTGAAGCGTTCGTTTCCAGTAACAGTTTCCATTCTGGCATTTCACTCTGTTTTCTCCTATATTGATAGATGTATTTGGAACTCTAAATCAAACACGGTTTGTGCTAGCTTCTTGAAACTTGACACAGTAAAGCAGTTTCACATTCTAACTCTATGTTTTGTTTCCTTTTCATGTAGCCCTAAGCAGTGACTGGCGAGAAACACTTTCATTGAAAGGGGTTGCAAGCTTCCAAAAATTACGAGTCTCCAGAAATCTCAGCAAATATTTTTTCACCCAAACTGGATGATACTTTCAGGTAATGATCAGTACACTAAGCCCACTTGGTTCCCCAAATTTCGTTCTTCTATGTTGAAGCGTTCGTTTCCAGTAACAGTTTGAATTTTGTCGTTTCACTCTGTTTTCTCCTATATTGATAGATGTATTTGGAACACTAAATCAAACACGGTTTGTGCTAGCTTCTTGAAATTTGACACAGTAAAGCAGTTTCACATTCTAACTCTATGTTTTGTTTCCTTTTCATGTAGCCCTAAGCAGTGACTGGCGAGAAACACTTTCATTGAAAGGTGTTGCAAGCTTCCAAAAATTACGAGTCTCCAGAAAACTCAGCAAATATTTTTTCACCCAAACTGGATGATACTTTCAGGTAATGATCAGTACACTAAGCCCACTTGGTTCCCCAAATTTCGTTCTTCTATGTTGAAGCGTTCGTTTCCAGTAACAGTTTGAATTTTGTCGTTTCACTCTGTTTTCTCCTATATTGATAGATGTATTTGGAACACTAAATCAAACACGGATTGTGCTAGATTCTTGAAACTTGACACAGTAAAGCAATTTCACATTCTAACTCTATGTTTTGTTTCCTTTTCATGTAGCTTTAAGCAGTGACTGGCGAGAAACACCTTCATTGAAAGGGATTGCAAGCTTCCAAAAATCACGAGTCTCCAGAAATCTCAGCAAATATTTTTTCACCCAAACTGGATGATACTTTCAGGTAATGATCAGTACACTTGGCCCACTTGGTTCTCCATATTTCGTTCTTCTATGTTGAAGCGTTCGTTTACAGTAACAGTTTCCACTCTGGCATTACACTCTGTTTTCTCCTATATTGATAGATGTATTTGGAACTCTAAATCAAACACGGTTTGTGCTAGCTTCTTGAAACTTGACACAGTAATGCAGTTTCACATTCTAACAATATGTTTTGTTTCCTTTTCATGTAGCCCTAAGCAGTGACTGGCGAGAAACACTTTCATTGAAAGGGGTTGCAAGTTTCCAAAAATTACGAGTCTCCAGAAATCTCAGCAAATATTTTTTCACCCAAACTGGATGATACTTTCAGGTAATTATCAGTACACTAAGCCTACTTGGGTTCCCAAATTTCGATCTTCTATGTTGAAGTGTTCGTTTCCAGTAACAGTTTCCATTCTGGCATTTCACTCTGTTTTCTCCTATATTGATAGATGTATTTGGAACTCTAAATCAAACACGGTTTGTGCTAGCTTCTTGAAACTTGACACAGTAAAGCAGTTTCACATTCTAACTCTATGTTTTGTTTCCTTTTCATGTAGCTTTAAGCAGTGACTGGCGAGAAACACCTTCATTGAAAGGGGTTGCAAGCTTCCAAAAACCACGAGTCTCCAGAAATCTCAGCAAATATTTTTTCACCCAAACTGGATGATACTTTCAGGTAATGATCAGTACACTTGGCCCACTTGGTTCTCCATATTTCGTTCTTCTATGTTGAAGCGTTCGTTTCCAGTAACAGTTTCCACTCTGGCATTACACTCTGTTTTCTCCTATATTGATAGATGTATTTGGAACTCTAAATCAAACACGGTTTGTGCTAGCTTCTTGAAACTTGACACAGTAATGCAGTTTCACATTCTAACAATATGTTTTGTTTCCTTTTCATGTAGCCCTAAGCAGTGACTGGCGAGAAACACTTTCATTGAAAGGTGTTGCAAGCTTCCAAAAATTACGAGTCTCCAGAAATCTCAGCAAATATTTTTTCACCCAAACTGGATGATACTTTCAGGTAATGATCAGTACACTAAGCCCACTTGGTTTCCCAAATTTCGATCTTCTATGTTGAAGCGTTCGTTTCCAGTAACAGTTTGAATTTTTGCGTTTCACTCTGTTTTCTCCTATATTGATAGATGTATTTGGAACTCTAAATCAAACACGGTTTGTGCTAGCTTCTTGAAACTTGACACAGTAAAGCAGTTTCACATTCTAACAATATGTTTTGTTTCCTTTTCATGTAGCCCTAAGCAGTGACTGGCGAGAAACACTTTCATTGAAAGGGGTTGCAAGCTTCCAAAAATTACGAGTCTCCAGAAATCTCAGCAAATATTTTTTCACCCAAACTGGATGATACTTTCAGGTAATGATCAGTACACTAAGCCCACTTGGTTCTCCATATTTCGTTCTTCTATGTTGAAGCGTTCGTTTACAGTAACAGTTTCCACTCTGGCATTACACTCTGTTTTCTCCTATATTGATAGATGTATTTGGAACTCTAAATCAAACACGGTTTGTGCTAGCTTCTTGAAACTTGACACAGTAAAGCAGTTTCACATTCTAACTCTATGTTTTGTTTCCTTTTCATGTAGCCCTAAGCAGTGACTGGCGAGAAAGACTTTCATTGAAAGGGGTTGCAAGCTTCCAAAAATTACGAGTCTTCAGAAATCTCAGCAAATATTTTTTCACCCAAACTAGATGATACTTTCAGGTAATGATCAGTACACTAAGCCCTCTTGGTTCCCCAAATTTCGTTCTTCTATGTTGAAGCGTTCATTTCCACTAACAGTTTCCACTCTGGCATTTCACTCTGTTTTCTCCTATATTGATAGATGTATTTGGAACTCTAAATCAAACACGGTTTGTGCTAGCTTCTTGAAACTTGACACAGTAAACAGTTTCACATTCTAACTCTATGTTTTGTTTCCCTTTCATGTAGCTTTAAGCAGTGACTGGCGAGAAACACCTTCATTGAAAGGGGTTGCAAGCTTCCCAAAATTACGAGTCTCCAGAAATCTCAGCAAATATTTTTTCACCCAAACTGGATGATACTTTCAGGTAATGATCAGTACACTAAGCCCACTCGGTTCTCCAAATTTCATTCTTCTATGTTGAAGCGTTCATTTCCAGTAACAGTTTCCATTATGGCATTTCACTCTGTTTTCTCCTATATTGATAGATGTATTTGGAACTCTAAATCAAACACGGTTTGTGCTAGCTTCTTGAAACTTGACACAGTAAAGCAGTTTCACATTCTAACTCTATGTTTTGTTTCCTTTTCATGTAGCCCTAAGCAGTGACTGGCGAGAAACACTTTCATTGAAAGGGGTTGCAAGCTTCCAAAAATTACGAGTCTCCAGAAATCTCAGCAAATATTTTTTCACCCAAACTGGATGATACTTTCAGGTAATGATCAGTACACTAAGCCCACTTGGTTCCCCAAATTTCGTTCTTCTATGTTGAAGCGTTCGTTTCCAGTAACAGTTTGAATTTTGTCGTTTCACTCTGTTTTCTCCTATATTGATAGATGTATTTGGAACACTAAATCAAACACGGTTTGTGCTAGCTTCTTGAAACGTGACACAGTAAAGCAATTTCACATTCTAACTCTATGTTTTGTTTCCTTTTCATGTAGCTTTAAGCAGTGACTGGCGAGAAACACCTTCATTGAAAGGGGTTGCAAGCTTCCAAAAATCACGAGTCTCCAGAAATCTCAGCAAATATTTTTTCACCCAAACTGGATGATACTTTCAGGTAATGATCAGTACACTTGGCCCACTTGGTTCTCCATATTTCGTTCTTCTATGTTGAAACGTTCGTTTACAGTAACAGTTTCCACTCTGGCATTACACTCTGTTTTCTCCTATATTGATAGATGTATTTGGAACTCTAAATCAAACACGGTTTGTGCTAGCTTCTTGAAACTTGACACAGTAATGCAGTTTCACATTCTAACAATATGTTTTGTTTCCTTTTCATGTAGCCCTAAGCAGTGACTGGCGAGAAACACTTTCATTGAAAGGGGTTGCAAGCTTCCAAAAATTACGAGTCTCCAGAAATCTCAGCAAATATTTTTTCACCCAAACTGGATGATACTTTCAGGTAATTATCAGTACACTAAGCCTACTTGGGTTCCCAAATTTCGATCTTCTATGTTGAAGTGTTCGTTTCCAGTAACAGTTTCCATTCTGGCATTTCACTCTGTTTTCTCCTATATTGATAGATGTATTTGGAACTCTAAATCAAACACGGTTTGTGCTAGCTTCTTGAAACTTGACACAGTAAAGCAGTTTCACATTCTAACTCTATGTTTTGTTTCCTTTTCATGTAGCTTTAAGCAGTGACTGGCGAGAAACACCTTCATTGAAAGGGGTTGCAAGCTTCCAAAAACCACGAGTCTCCAGAAATCTCAGCAAATATTTTTTCACCCAAACTGGATGATACTTTCAGGTAATGATCAGTACACTTGGCCCACTTGGTTCTCCATATTTCGTTCTTCTATGTTGAAGCGTTCGTTTACAGTAACAGTTTCCACTCTGGCATTACACTCTGTTTTCTCCTATATTGATAGATGTATTTGGAATTCTAAATCAAACACGGTTTGTGCTAGCTTCTTGAAACTTGACACAGTAATGCAGTTTCAGATTCTAACTCTATGTTTTGTTTCCTTTTCATGTAGCCCTAAGCAGTGAATTGGCGAGAAACACTTTCATTGAAAGGGGTTGCAAGCTTCCAAAAATTACGAGTCTCCAGAAATCTCAGCAAATATTTTTTCACCCAAACTGGATGATACTTTCAGGTAATGATCAGTACACTAAGCCCACTTGGTTCTCCATATTTCGTTCTTCTATGTTGAAGCGTTCGTTTACAGTAACAGTTTCCACTCTGGCATTACACTCTGTTTTCTCCTATATTGATAGATGTATTTGGAACTCTAAATCAAACACGGTTTGTGCTAGCTTCTTGAAACTTGACACAGTAATGCAGTTTCACATTCTAACAATATGTTTTGTTTCCTTTTCATGTAGCCCTAAGCAGTGACTGGCGAGAAACACTTTCATTGAAAGGGGTTGCAAGCTTCCAAAAATTACGAGTCTCCAGAAATCTCAGCAAATATTTTTTCACCCAAACTGGATGATACTTTCAGGTAATGATTAGTACACTAAGCCCACTTGGTTCTCCAAATTTCGTTCTTCTATGTTGAAGCGTTCGTTTCTAGTAACAATTTGAATTTTGTCGTTTCACTCTGTTTTCTCCTATATTGATAGATGTATTTGGAACTCTAAATCAAACACGGTTTGTGCTAGCTTCTTGAAACTTGACACAGTAAAGCAGTTTCACATTCTAACTCTATGTTTTGTTTCCTTTTCATGTAGCCCTAAGCAGTGACTGGCGAGAAACACTTTCATTGAAAGGGGTTGCAAGCTTCCAAAAATTACGAGTCTCCAGAAATCTCAGCAAATATTTTTTCACCCAAACTGGATGATACTTTCAGGTAATGATCAGTACACTAAGCCCACTTGGTTCCCCAAATTTCGTTCTTCTATGTTGAAGCGTTCGTTTCCAGTAACAGTTTGAATTTTGTCGTTTCACTCTGTTTTCTCCTATATTGATAGATGTATTTGGAACACTAAATCAAACACGGTTTGTGCTAGCTTCTTGAAACTTGACACAGTAAAGCAATTTCACATTCTAACTCTATGTTTCGTTTCCTTTTCATGTAGCTTTAAGCAGTGACTGGCGAGAAAAACCTTCATTGAAAGGGGTTGCAAGCTTCCAAAAATCACGAGTCTCCAGAAATCTCAGCAAATATTTTTTCACCCAAACTGGATGATACTTTCAGGTAATGTACAGTACACTTGGCCCACTTGGTTCTCCATATTTCGTTCTTCTATGTTGAAGCGTTCGTTTCCAGTAACAGTTTCCACTCTGGCATTACACTCTGTTTTCTCCTATATTGATAGATGTATTTGGAACTCTAAATCAAACACGGTTTGTGCTAGCTTCTTGAAACTTGACACAGTAATGCAGTTTCACATTCTAACAATATGTTTTGTTTCCTTTTCATGTAGCCCTAAGCAGTGACTGGCGAGAAACACTTTCATTGAAAGGGGTTGCAAGCTTCCAAAAATTACGAGTCTCCAGAAATCTCAGCAAATATTTTTTCACCCAAACTGGATGATACTTTCAGGTAATGATTAGTACACTAAGCCCACTTGGTTCTCCAAATTTCGTTCTTCTATGTTGAAGCGTTCGTTTCTAGTAACAATTTGAATTTTGTCATTTCACTCTGTTTTCTCCTATATTGATAGATGTGTTTGGAACTCTAAATCAAACACGGTTTGTGCTAGCTTCTTGAAACTTGACACAGTAAAGCAGTTTCACATTCTAACTCTATGTTTTGTTTCCTTTTCATGTAGCCCTAAGCAGTGACTGGCGAGAAAGACTTTCATTGAAAGGGGTTGCAAGCTTCCAAAAATTACGAGTCTTCAGAAATCTCAGCAAATATTTTTTCACCCAAACTAGATGATACTTTCAGGTAATGATCAGTACACTAAGCCCTCTTGGTTCCCCAAATTTCGTTCTTCTATGTTGAAGCGTTCATTTCCACTAACAGTTTCCACTCTGGCATTTCACTCTGTTTTCTCCTATATTGATAGATGTATTTGGAACTCTAAATCAAACACGGTTTGTGCTAGTTTCTTGAAACTTGACACAGTAAAGCAGTTTCACATTCTAACTCTATGTTTTGTTTCCTTTTCATGTAGCTTTAAGCAGTGACTGGCGAGAAACACCTTCATTGAAAGGGGTTGCAAGCTTCCAAAAATTACGAGTCTCCAGAAATCTCAGCAAATATTTTTTCACCCAAACTGGATGATACTTTCAGGTAATGATCAGTACACTAAGCCCACTCGGTTCTCCAAATTTCATTCTTCTATGTTGAAGCATTCATTTCCAGTAACAGTTTCCATTATGGCATTTCACTCTGTTTTCTCCTATATTGATAGATGTATTTGGAACTCTAAATCAAACACGGTTTGTGCTAGCTTCTTGAAACTTGACACAGTAAAGCAGTTTCACATTCTAACTCTATGTTTTGTTTCCTTTTCATGTAGCCCTAAGCAGTGACTGGCGAGAAACACTTTCATTGAAAGGGGTTGCAAGCTTCCAAAAATTACGAGTCTCCAGAAATCTCAGCAAATATTTTTTCACCCAAACTGGATGATACTTTCAGGTAATGATCAGTACACTAAGCCCACTTGGTTCCCCAAATTTCGTTCTTCTATGTTGAAGCGTTCGTTTCCAGTAACAGTTTGAATTTTGTCGTTTCACTCTGTTTTCTCCTATATTGATAGATGTATTTGGAACACTAAATCAAACACGGTTTGTGCTAGCTTCTTGAAACTTGACACAGTAAAGCAGTTTCACATTCTAACTCTATGTTTTGTTTCCTTTTCATGTAGCTTTAAGCAGTGACTGGCGAGAAACACCTTCATTGAAAGGGGTTGCAAGCTTCCAAAAACCACGAGTCTCCAGAAATCTCAGCAAATATTTTTTCACCCAAACTGGATGATACTTTCAGGTAATGATCAGTACACTTGGCCCACTTGGTTCTCCATATTTCGTTCTTCTATGTTGAAGCGTTCGTTTACAGTAACAGTTTCCACTCTGGCATTACACTCTGTTTTCTCCTATATTGATAGATGTATTTGGAATTCTAAATCAAACACGGTTTGTGCTAGCTTCTTGAAACTTGACACAGTAATGCAGTTTCAGATTCTAACTCTATGTTTTGTTTCCTTTTCATGTAGCCCTAAGCAGTGAATTGGCGAGAAACACTTTCATTGAAAGGGGTTGCAAGCTTCCAAAAATTACGAGTCTCCAGAAATCTCAGCAAATATTTTTTCACCCAAACTGGATGATACTTTCAGGTAATGATCAGTACACTAAGCCCACTTGGTTCTCCATATTTCGTTCTTCTATGTTGAAGCGTTCGTTTACAGTAACAGTTTCCACTCTGGCATTACACTCTGTTTTCTCCTATATTGATAGATGTATTTGGAACTCTAAATCAAACACGGTTTGTGCTAGCTTCTTGAAACTTGACACAGTAATGCAGTTTCACATTCTAACAATATGTTTTGTTTCCTTTTCATGTAGCCCTAAGCAGTGACTGGCGAGAAACACTTTCATTGAAAGGGGTTGCAAGCTTCCAAAAATTACGAGTCTCCAGAAATCTCAGCAAATATTTTTTCACCCAAACTGGATGATACTTTCAGGTAATGATTAGTACACTAAGCCCACTTGGTTCTCCAAATTTCGTTCTTCTATGTTGAAGCGTTCGTTTCTAGTAACAATTTGAATTTTGTCGTTTCACTCTGTTTTCTCCTATATTGATAGATGTATTTGGAACTCTAAATCAAACACGGTTTGTGCTAGCTTCTTGAAACTTGACACAGTAAAGCAGTTTCACATTCTAACTCTATGTTTTGTTTCCTTTTCATGTAGCCCTAAGCAGTGACTGGCGAGAAACACTTTCATTGAAAGGGGTTGCAAGCTTCCAAAAATTACGAGTCTCCAGAAATCTCAGCAAATATTTTTTCACCCAAACTGGATGATACTTTCAGGTAATGATCAGTACACTAAGCCCACTTGGTTCCCCAAATTTCGTTCTTCTATGTTGAAGCGTTCGTTTCCAGTAACAGTTTGAATTTTGTCGTTTCACTCTGTTTTCTCCTATATTGATAGATGTATTTGGAACACTAAATCAAACACGGTTTGTGCTAGCTTCTTGAAACTTGACACAGTAAAGCAATTTCACATTCTAACTCTATGTTTTGTTTCCTTTTCATGTAGCTTTAAGCAGTGACTGGCGAGAAAAACCTTCATTGAAAGGGGTTGCAAGCTTCCAAAAATCACGAGTCTCCAGAAATCTCAGCAAATATTTTTTCACCCAAACTGGATGATACTTTCAGGTAATGATCAGTACACTTGGCCCACTTGGTTCTCCATATTTCGTTCTTCTATGTTGAAGCGTTCGTTTACAGTAACAGTTTCCACTCTGGCATTACACTCTGTTTTCTCCTATATTGATAGATGTATTTGGAACTCTAAATCAAACACGGTTTGTGCTAGCTTCTTGAAACTTGACACAGTAATGCAGTTTCACATTCTAACAATATGTTTTGTTTCCTTTTCATGTAGCCCTAAGCAGTGACTGGCGAGAAACACTTTCATTGAAAGGGGTTGCAAGCTTCCAAAAATTACGAGTCTCCAGAAATCTCAGCAAATATTTTTTCACCCAAACTGGATGATACTTTCAGGTAATGATTAGTACACTAAGCCCACTTGGTTCTCCAAATTTCGTTCTTCTATGTTGAAGCGTTCGTTTCTAGTAACAATTTGAATTTTGTCGTTTCACTCTGTTTTCTCCTATATTGATAGATGTATTTGGAACTCTAAATCAAACACGGTTTGTGCTAGCTTCTTGAAACTTGACACAGTAAAGCAGTTTCACATTCTAACTCTATGTTTTGTTTCCTTTTCATGTAGCCCTAAGCAGTGACTGGCGAGAAACACTTTCATTGAAAGGGGTTGCAAGCTTCCAAAAATTACGAGTCTTCAGAAATCTCAGCAAATATTTTTTCACCCAAACTAGATGATACTTTCAGGTAATGATCAGTACACTAAGCCCTCTTGGTTCCCCAAATTTCGTTCTTCTATGTTGAAGCGTTCATTTCCACTAACAGTTTCCACTCTGGCATTTCACTCTGTTTTCTCCTATATTGATAGATGTATTTGGAACTCTAAATCAAACACGGTTTGTGCTAGCTTCTTGAAACTTGACACAGTAAAGCAGTTTCACATTCTAACTCTATGTTTTGTTTCCTTTTCATGTAGCTTTAAGCAGTGACTGGCGAGAAACACCTTCATTGAAAGGGGTTGCAAGCTTCCAAAAATTACGAGTCTCCAGAAATCTCAGCAAATATTTTTTCACCCAAACTGGATGATACTTTCAGGTAATGATCAGTACACTAAGCCCACTCGATTCTCCAAATTTCATTCTTCTATGTTGAAGCGTTCATTTCCAGTAACAGTTTCCATTATGGCATTTCACTCTGTTTTCTCCTATATTGATAGATGTATTTGGAACTCTAAATCAAACACGGTTTGTGCTAGCTTCTTGAAACTTGACACAGTAAAGCAGTTTCACATTCTAACTCTATGTTTTGTTTCCTTTTCATGTAGCCCTAAGCAGTGACTGGCGAGAAACACTTTCATTGAAAGGGGTTGCAAGCTTCCAAAAATTACGAGTCTCCAGAAATCTCAGCAAATATTTTTTCACCCAAACTGGATGATACTTTCAGGTAATGATCAGTACACTAAGCCCACTTGGTTCCCCAAATTTCGTTCTTCTATGTTGAAGCGTTCGTTTCCAGTAACAGTTTGAATTTTGTCGTTTCACTCTGTTTTCTCCTATATTGATAGATGTATTTGGAACACTAAATCAAACACGGTTTGTGCTAGCTTCTTGAAATGTGACACAGTAAAGCAATTTCACATTCTAACTCTATGTTTTGTTTCCTTTTCATGTAGCTTTAAGCAGTGACTGGCGAGAAACACCTTCATTGAAAGGGGTTGCAAGCTTCCAAAAATCACGAGTCTCCAGAAATCTCAGCAAATATTTTTTCACCCAAACTGGATGATACTTTCAGGTAATGATCAGTACACTTGGCCCACTTGGTTCTCCATATTTCGTTCTTCTATGTTGAAACGTTCGTTTACAGTAACAGTTTCCACTCTGGCATTACACTCTGTTTTCTCCTATATTGATAGATGTATTTGGAACTCTAAATCAAACACGGTTTGTGCTAGCTTCTTGAAACTTGACACAGTAATGCAGTTTCACATTCTAACAATATGTTTTGTTTCCTTTTCATGTAGCCCTAAGCAGTGACTGGCGAGAAACACTTTCATTGAAAGGGGTTGCAAGCTTCCAAAAATTACATGTCTCCAGAAATCTCAGCAAATATTTTTCCACCCAAACTGGATGATACTTTCAGGTAATTATCAGTACACTAAGCCTACTTGGGTTCCCAAATTTCGATCTTCTATGTTGAAGTGTTGGTTTCCAGTAACAGTTTCCATTCTGGCATTTCACTCTGTTTTCTCCTATATTGATAGATGTATTTGGAACTCTAAATCAAACACGGTTTGTGCTAGCTTCTTGAAACTTGACACAGTAAAGCAGTTTCACATTCTAACTCTATGTTTTGTTTCCTTTTCATGTAGCTTTAAGCAGTGACTGGCGAGAAACACCTTCATTGAAAGGGGTTGCAAGCTTCCAAAAACCACGAGTCTCCAGAAATCTCAGCAAATATTTTTTCACCCAAACTGGATGATACTTTCAGGTAATGATCAGTACACTTGGCCCACTTGGTTCTCCGTATTTCGTTCTTCTATGTTGAAGCGTTCGTTTACAGTAACAGTTTCCACTCTGGCATTAACTCTGTTTTCTCCTATATTGATAGATGTATTTGGAATTCTAAATCAAACACGGTTTGTGCTAGCTTCTTGAAACTTGACACAGTAATGCAGTTTCAGATTCTAACTCTATGTTTTGTTTCCTTTTCATGTAGCTTTAAGCAGTGACTGGCGAGAAACACTTTCATTGAAAGGGGTTGCAAGCTTCCAAAAATTACGAGTCTCCAGAAATCTCAGCAAATATTTTTTCACCCAAACTGGATGATACTTTCAGGTAATGATCAGTACACTAAGCCCACTTGGTTCTCCAAATTTCATTCTTCTATGTTGAAGCGTTCGTTTCCAGTAACAGTTTCCATTCTGGCATTTCACTCTGTTTTCTCCTATATTGATAGATGTATTTGGAACTCTAAATCAAACACGGTTTGTGCTAGCTTCTTGAAACTTGACACAGTAAAGCAGTTTCACATTCTAAGTTTTGTTTCCTTTTCATGTAGCCCTAAGCAATGACTGGCGAGAAACACTTTCATTGAAAGGGGTTGCAAGCTTCCAAAAATTGCGAGTCTCCAGAAATCTCAGCAAATATTTTTTCACCCAAACTGGATGATACTTTCAGGTAATGATCAGTACACTAAGCCCACTTGGTTCCCCAAATTTCGTTCTTCTATGTTGAAGCATTCGTTTCCAGTAACAGTTTGAATTTTGTCGTTTCACTCTGTTTTCTCCTATATTGATAGATGTATTTGGAACACTAAATCAAACACGGTTTGTGCTAGCTTCTTGAAACTTGACACAGTAAAGCAGTTTCACATTCTAACTCTATGTTTTGTTTCCTTTTCATGTAGCTTTAAGCAGTGACTGGCGAGAAACACCTTCATTGAAAGGGGTTGCAAGCTTCCAAAAACCACGAGTCTCCAGAAATCTCAGCAAATATTTTTTCACCCAAACTGGATGATACTTTCAGGTAATGATCAGTACACTTGGCCCACTTGGTTCTCCATATTTCGTTCTTCTATGTTGAAGCGTTCGTTTACAGTAACAGTTTCCACTCTGGCATTACACTCTGTTTTCTCCTATATTGATAGATGTATTTGGAATTCTAAATCAAACACGGTTTGTGCTAGCTTCTTGAAACTTGACACAGTAATGCAGTTTCAGATTGTAACTCTACGTTTTGTTTCCTTTTCATGTAGCCCTAAGCAGTGAATTGGCGAGAAACACTTTCATTGAAAGGGGTTGCAAGCTTCCAAAAATTACGAGTCTCCAGAAATCTCAGCAAATATTTTTTCACCCAAACTGGATGATACTTTCAGGTAATGATCAGTACACTAAGCCCACTTGGTTCTCCATATTTCGTTCTTCTATGTTGAAGCGTTCGTTTACAGTAACAGTTTCCACTCTGGCATTACACTCTGTTTTCTCCTATATTGATAGATGTATTTGGAATTCTAAATCAAACACGGTTTGTGCTAGCTTCTTGAAACTTGACACAGTAATGCAGTTTCAGATTCTAACTCTATGTTTTGTTTCCTTTTCATGTAGCTTTAAGCAGTGACTGGCGAGAAACACTTTCATTGAAAGGGGTTGCAAGCTTCCAAAAATTACGAGTCTCCAGAAATCTCAGCAAATATTTTTTCACCCAAACTGGATGATACTTTCAGGTAATGATCAGTACACTAAGCCCACTTGGTTCCCCAAATTTCGTTCTTCTATGTTGAAGCGTTCGTTTCCAGTAACAGTTTGAATTTTGTCGTTTCACTCTGTTTTCTCCTATATTGATAGATGTATTTGGAACACTAAATCAAACACGGTTTGTGCTAGCTTCTTGAAACTTGACACAGTAAAGCAATTTCACATTCTAACTCTATGTTTTGTTTCCTTTTCATGTAGCTTTAAGCAGTGACTGGCGAGAAAAACCTTCATTGAAAGGGGTTGCAAGCTTCCAAAAATCACGAGTCTCCAGAAATCTCAGCAAATATTTTTTCACCCAAACTGGATGATACTTTCAGGTAATGTACAGTACACTTGGCCCACTTGGTTCTCCATATTTCGTTCTTCTATGTTGAAGCGTTCGTTTCCAGTAACAGTTTCCACTCTGGCATTACACTCTGTTTTCTCCTATATTGATAGATGTATTTGGAACTCTAAATCAAACACGGTTTGTGCTAGCTTCTTGAAACTTGACACAGTAATGCAGTTTCACATTCTAACAATATGTTTTGTTTCCTTTTCATGTAGCCCTAAGCAGTGACTGGCGAGAAACACTTTCATTGAAAGGGGTTGCAAGCTTCCAAAAATTACGAGTCTCCAGAAATCTCAGCAAATATTTTTTCACCCAAACTGGATGATACTTTCAGGTAATGATTAGTACACTAAGCCCACTTGGTTCTCCAAATTTCGTTCTTCTATGTTGAAGCGTTCGTTTCTAGTAACAATTTGAATTTTGTCGTTTCACTCTGTTTTCTCCTATATTGATAGATGTATTTGGAACTCTAAATCAAACACGGTTTGTGCTAGCTTCTTGAAACTTGACACAGTAAAGCAGTTTCACATTCTAACTCTATGTTTTGTTTCCTTTTCATGTAGCCCTAAGCAGTGACTGGCGAGAAAGACTTTCATTGAAAGGGGTTGCAAGCTTCCAAAAATTACGAGTCTTCAGAAATCTCAGCAAATATTTTTTCACCCAAACTAGATGATACTTTCAGGTAATGATCAGTACACTAAGCCCTCTTGGTTCCCCAAATTTCGTTCTTCTATGTTGAAGCGTTCATTTCCACTAACAGTTTCCACTCTGGCATTTCACTCTGTTTTCTCCTATATTGATAGATGTATTTGGAACTCTAAATCAAACACGGTTTGTGCTAGCTTCTTGAAACTTGACACAGTAAAGCAGTTTCACATTCTAACTCTATGTTTTGTTTCCTTTTCATGTAGCTTTAAGCAGTGACTGGCGAGAAACACCTTCATTGAAAGGGGTTGCAAGCTTCCAAAAATTACGAGTCTCGAGAAATCTCAGCAAATATTTTTTCACCCAAACTGGATGATACTTTCAGGTAATGATCAGTACACTAAGCCCACTCGGTTCTCCAAATTTCATTCTTCTATGTTGAAGCGTTCATTTCCAGTAACAGTTTCCATTATGGCATTTCACTCTGTTTTCTCCTATATTGATAGATGTATTTGGAACTCTAAATCAAACACGGTTTGTGCTAGCTTCTTGAAACTTGACACAGTAAAGCAGTTTCACATTCTAACTCTATGTTTTGTTTCCTTTTCATGTAGCCCTAAGCAGTGACTGGCGAGAAACACTTTCATTGAAAGGGGTTGCAAGCTTCCAAAAATTACGAGTCTCCAGAAATCTCAGCAAATATTTTTTCACCCAAACTGGATGATACTTTCAGGTAATGATCAGTACACTAAGCCCACTTGGTTCCCCAAATTTCGTTCTTCTATGTTGAAGCGTTCGTTTCCAGTAACAGTTTGAATTTTGTCGTTTCACTCTGTTTTCTCCTATATTGATAGATGTATTTGGAACACTAAATCAAACACGGTTTGTGCTAGCTTCTTGAAACTTGACACAGTAAAGCAGTTTCACATTCTAACTCTATGTTTTGTTTCCTTTTCATGTAGCTTTAAGCAGTGACTGGCGAGAAACACCTTCATTGAAAGGGGTTGCAAGCTTCCAAAAACCACGAGTCTCCAGAAATCTCAGCAAATATTTTTTCACCCAAACTGGATGATACTTTCAGGTAATGATCAGTACACTTGGCCCACTTGGTTCTCCATATTTCGTTCTTCTATGTTGAAGCGTTCGTTTACAGTAACAGTTTCCACTCTGGCATTACACTCTGTTTTCTCCTATATTGATAGATGTATTTGGAATTCTAAATCAAACACGGTTTGTGCTAGCTTCTTGAAACTTGACACAGTAATGCAGTTTCAGATTCTAACTCTATGTTTTGTTTCCTTTTCATGTAGCCCTAAGCAGTGAATTGGCGAGAAACACTTTCATTGAAAGGGGTTGCAAGCTTCCAAAAATTACGAGTCTCCAGAAATCTCAGCAAATATTTTTTCACCCAAACTGGATGATACTTTCAGGTAATGATCAGTACACTAAGCCCACTTGGTTCTCCATATTTCGTTCTTCTATGTTGAAGCGTTCGTTTACAGTAACAGTTTCCACTCTGGCATTACACTCTGTTTTCTCCTATATTGATAGATGTATTTGGAACTCTAAATCAAACACGGTTTGTGCTAGCTTCTTGAAACTTGACACAGTAATGCAGTTTCACATTCTAACAATATGTTTTGTTTCCTTTTCATGTAGCCCTAAGCAGTGACTGGCGAGAAACACTTTCATTGAAAGGGGTTGCAAGCTTCCAAAAATTACGAGTCTCCAGAAATCTCAGCAAATATTTTTTCACCCAAACTGGATGATACTTTCAGGTAATGATTAGTACACTAAGCCCACTTGGTTCTCCAAATTTCGTTCTTCTATGTTGAAGCGTTCGTTTCTAGTAACAATTTGAATTTTGTCGTTTCACTCTGTTTTCTCCTATATTGATAGATGTATTTGGAACTCTAAATCAAACACGGTTTGTGCTAGCTTCTTGAAACTTGACACAGTAAAGCAGTTTCACATTCTAACTCTATGTTTTGTTTCCTTTTCATGTAGCCCTAAGCAGTGACTGGCGAGAAACACTTTCATTGAAAGGGGTTGCAAGCTTCCAAAAATTACGAGTCTCCAGAAATCTCAGCAAATATTTTTTCACCCAAACTGGATGATACTTTCAGGTAATTATCAGTACACTAAGCCCACTTGGTTCCCCAAATTTCGTTCTTCTATGTTGAAGCGTTCGTTTCCAGTAACAGTTTGAATTTTGTCGTTTCACTCTGTTTTCTCCTATATTGATAGATGTATTTGGAACACTAAATCAAACACGGTTTGTGCTAGCTTCTTGAAACTTGACACAGTAAAGCAATTTCACATTCTAACTCTATGTTTTGTTTCCTTTTCATGTAGCTTTAAGCAGTGACTGGCGAGAAAAACCTTCATTGAAAGGGGTTGCAAGCTTCCAAAAATCACGAGTCTCCAGAAATCTCAGCAAATATTTTTTCACCCAAACTGGATGATACTTTCAGGTAATGTACAGTACACTTGGCCCACTTGGTTCTCCATATTTCGTTCTTCTATGTTGAAGCGTTCGTTTACAGTAACAGTTTCCACTCTGGCATTACACTCTGTTTTCTCCTATATTGATAGATGTATTTGGAACTCTAAATCAAACACGGTTTGTGCTAGCTTCTTGAAACTTGACACAGTAATGCAGTTTCACATTCTAACAATATGTATTGTTTCCTTTTCATGTAGCCCTAAGCAGTGACTGGCGAGAAACACTTTCATTGAAAGGGGTTGCAAGCTTCCAAAAATTACGAGTCTCCAGAAATCTCAGCAAATATTTTTTCACCCAAACTGGATGATACTTTCAGGTAATGATTAGTACACTAAGCCCACTTGGTTCTCCAAATTTCGTTCTTCTATGTTGAAGCGTTCGTTTCTAGTAACAATTTGAATTTTGTCGTTTCACTCTGTTTTCTCCTATATTGATAGATGTATTTGGAACTCTAAATCAAACACGGTTTGTGCTAGCTTCTTGAAACTTGACACAGTAAAGCAGTTTCACATTCTAACTCTATGTTTTGTTTCCTTTTCATGTAGCCCTAAGCAGTGACTGGCGAGAAAGACTTTCATTGAAAGGGGTTGCAAGCTTCCAAAAATTACGAGTCTTCAGAAATCTCAGCAAATATTTTTTCACCCAAACTAGATGATACTTTCAGGTAATGATCAGTACACTAAGCCCTCTTGGTTCCCCAAATTTCGTTCTTCTATGTTGAAGCGTTCATTTCCACTAACAGTTTCCACTCTGGCATTTCACTCTGTTTTCTCCTATATTGATAGATGTATTTGGAACTCTAAATCAAACACGGTTTGTGCTAGCTTCTTGAAACTTGACACAGTAAAGCAGTTTCACATTCTAACTCTATGTTTTGTTTCCTTTTCATGTAGCTTTAAGCAGTGACTGGCGAGAAACACCTTCATTGAAAGGGGTTGCAAGCTTCCAAAAATTACGAGTCTCCAGAAATCTCAGCAAATATTTTTTCACCCAAACTGGATGATACTTTCAGGTAATGATCAGTACACTAAGCCCACTCGGTTCTCCAAATTTCATTCTTCTATGTTGAAGCGTTCATTTCCAGTAACAGTTTCCATTATGGCATTTCACTCTGTTTTCTTCTATATTGATAGATGTATTTGGAACTCTAAATCAAACACGGTTTGTGCTAGCTTCTTGAAACTTGACACAGTAAAGCAGTTTCACATTCTAACTCTATGTTTTGTTTCCTTTTCATGTAGCCCTAAGCAGTGACTGGCGAGAAACACTTTCATTGAAAGGGGTTGCAAGCTTCCAAAAATTACGAGTCTCCAGAAATCTCAGCAAATATTTTTTCACCCAAACTGGATGATACTTTCAGGTAATGATCAGTACACTAAGCCCACTTGGTTCCCCAAATTTCGTTCTTCTATGTTGAAGCGTTCGTTTCCAGTAACAGTTTGAATTTTGTCGTTTCACTCTGTTTTCTCCTATATTGATAGATGTATTTGGAACACTAAATCAAACACGGTTTGTGCTAGCTTCTTGAAATGTGACACAGTAAAGCAATTTCACATTCTAACTCTATGTTTTGTTTCCTTTTCATGTAGCTTTAAGCAGTGACTGGCGAGAAACACCTTCATTGAAAGGGGTTGCAAGCTTCCAAAAATCACGAGTCTCCAGAAATCTCAGCAAATATTTTTTCACCCAAACTGGATGATACTTTCAGGTAATGATCAGTACACTTGGCCCACTTGGTTCTCCATATTTCGTTCTTCTATGTTGAAACGTTCGTTTACAGTAACAGTTTCCACTCTGGCATTACACTCTGTTTTCTCCTATATTGATAGATGTATTTGGAACTCTAAATCAAACACGGTTTGTGCTAGCTTCTTGAAACTTGACACAGTAATGCAGTTTCACATTCTAACAATATGTTTTGTTTCCTTTTCATGTAGCCCTAAGCAGTGACTGGCGAGAAACACTTTCATTGAAAGGGGTTGCAAGCTTCCAAAAATTACATGTCTCCAGAAATCTCAGCAAATATTTTTCCACCCAAACTGGATGATACTTTCAGGTAATTATCAGTACACTAAGCCTACTTGGGTTCCCAAATTTCGATCTTCTATGTTGAAGTGTTGGTTTCCAGTAACAGTTTCCATTCTGGCATTTCACTCTGTTTTCTCCTATATTGATAGATGTATTTGGAACTCTAAATCAAACACGGTTTGTGCTAGCTTCTTGAAACTTGACACAGTAAAGCAGTTTCACATTCTAACTCTATGTTTTGTTTCCTTTTCATGTAGCTTTAAGCAGTGACTGGCGAGAAACACCTTCATTGAAAGGGGTTGCAAGCTTCCAAAAACCACGAGTCTCCAGAAATCTCAGCAAATATTTTTTCACCCAAACTGGATGATACTTTCAGGTAATGATCAGTACACTTGGCCCACTTGGTTCTCCGTATTTCGTTCTTCTATGTTGAAGCGTTCGTTTACAGTAACAGTTTCCACTCTGGCATTACACTCTGTTTTCTCCTATATTGATAGATGTATTTGGAATTCTAAATCAAACACGGTTTGTGCTAGCTTCTTGAAACTTGACACAGTAATGCAGTTTCAGATTCTAACTCTATGTTTTGTTTCCTTTTCATGTAGCTTTAAGCAGTGACTGGCGAGAAACACTTTCATTGAAAGGGGTTGCAAGCTTCCAAAAATTACGAGTCTCCAGAAATCTCAGCAAATATTTTTTCACCCAAACTGGATGATACTTTCAGGTAATGATCAGTACACTAAGCCCACTTGGTTCTCCAAATTTCATTCTTCTATGTTGAAGCGTTCGTTTCCAGTAACAGTTTCCATTCTGGCATTTCACTCTGTTTTCTCCTATATTGATAGATGTATTTGGAACTCTAAATCAAACACGGTTTGTGCTAGCTTCTTGAAACTTGACACAGTAAAGCAGTTTCACATTCTAAGTTTTGTTTCCTTTTCATGTAGCCCTAAGCAATGACTGGCGAGAAACACTTTCATTGAAAGGGGTTGCAAGCTTCCAAAAATTGCGAGTCTCCAGAAATCTCAGCAAATATTTTTTCACCCAAACTGGATGATACTTTCAGGTAATGATCAGTACACTAAGCCCACTTGGTTCCCCAAATTTCGTTCTTCTATGTTGAAGCGTTCGTTTCCAGTAACAGTTTGAATTTTGTCGTTTCACTCTGTTTTCTCCTATATTGATAGATGTATTTGGAACACTAAATCAAACACGGTTTGTGCTAGCTTCTTGAAACTTGACACAGTAAAGCAGTTTCACATTCTAACTCTATGTTTTGTTTCCTTTTCATGTAGCTTTAAGCAGTGACTGGCGAGAAACACCTTCATTGAAAGGGGTTGCAAGCTTCCAAAAACCACGAGTCTCCAGAAATCTCAGCAAATATTTTTTCACCCAAACTGGATGATACTTTCAGGTAATGATCAGTACACTTGGCCCACTTGGTTCTCCATATTTCGTTCTTCTATGTTGAAGCGTTCGTTTACAGTAACAGTTTCCACTCTGGCATTACACTCTGTTTTCTCCTATATTGATAGATGTATTTGGAATTCTAAATCAAACACGGTTTGTGCTAGCTTCTTGAAACTTGACACAGTAATGCAGTTTCAGATTGTAACTCTACGTTTTGTTTCCTTTTCATGTAGCCCTAAGCAGTGAATTGGCGAGAAACACTTTCATTGAAAGGGGTTGCAAGCTTCCAAAAATTACGAGTCTCCAGAAATCTCAGCAAATATTTTTTCACCCAAACTGGATGATACTTTCAGGTAATGATCAGTACACTAAGCCCACTTGGTTCTCCATATTTCGTTCTTCTATGTTGAAGCGTTCGTTTACAGTAACAGTTTCCACTCTGGCATTACACTCTGTTTTCTCCTATATTGATAGATGTATTTGGAATTCTAAATCAAACACGGTTTGTGCTAGCTTCTTGAAACTTGACACAGTAATGCAGTTTCAGATTCTAACTCTATGTTTTGTTTCCTTTTCATGTAGCTTTAAGCAGTGACTGGCGAGAAACACTTTCATTGAAAGGGGTTGCAAGCTTCCAAAAATTACGAGTCTCCAGAAATCTCAGCAAATATTTTTTCACCCAAACTGGATGATACTTTCAGGTAATGATCAGTACACTAAGCCCACTTGGTTCTCCAAATTTCATTCTTCTATGTTGAAGCGTTCGTTTCCAGTAACAGTTTCCATTCTGGCATTTCACTCTGTTTTCTCCTATATTGATAGATGTATTTGGAACTCTAAATCAAACACGGTTTGTGCTAGCTTCTTGAAACTTGACACAGTAAAGCAGTTTCACATTCTAAGTTTTGTTTCCTTTTCATGTAGCCCTAAGCAATGACTGGCGAGAAACACTTTCATTGAAAGGGGTTGCAAGCTTCCAAAAATTGCGAGTCTCCAGAAATCTCAGCAAATATTTTTTCACCCAAACTGGATGATACTTTCAGGTAATGATCAGTACACTAAGCCCACTTGGTTCCCCAAATTTCGTTCTTCTATGTTGAAGCGTTCGTTTCCAGTAACAGTTTGAATTTTGTCGTTTCACTCTGTTTTCTCCTATATTGATAGATGTATTTGGAACACTAAATCAAACACGGTTTGTGCTAGCTTCTTGAAACTTGACACAGTAAAGCAGTTTCACATTCTAACTCTATGTTTTGTTTCCTTTTCATGTAGCTTTAAGCAGTGACTGGCGAGAAACACCTTCATTGAAAGGGGTTGCAAGCTTCCAAAAACCACGAGTCTCCAGAAATCTCAGCAAATATTTTTTCACCCAAACTGGATGATACTTTCAGGTAATGATCAGTACACTTGGCCCACTTGGTTCTCCATATTTCGTTCTTCTATGTTGAAGCGTTCGTTTACAGTAACAGTTTCCACTCTGGCATTACACTCTGTTTTCTCCTATATTGATAGATGTATTTGGAATTCTAAATCAAACACGGTTTGTGCTAGCTTCTTGAAACTTGACACAGTAATGCAGTTTCAGATTGTAACTCTATGTTTTGTTTCCTTTTCATGTAGCCCTAAGCAGTGAATTGGCGAGAAACACTTTCATTGAAAGGGGTTGCAAGCTTCCAAAAATTACGAGTCTCCAGAAATCTCAGCAAATATTTTTTCACCCAAACTGGATGATACTTTCAGGTAATGATCAGTACACTAAGCCCACTCGGTTCTCCAAATTTCATTCTTCTATGTTGAAGCGTTCGTTTCCAGTAACAGTTTCCATTCTGGCATTTCACTCTGTTTTCTCCTATATTGATAGATGTATTTGGAACTCTAAATCAAACACGGTTTGTGCTAGCTTCTTGAAACTTGACACCGTAAAGCAGTTTCACATTCTAACTCTATGTTTTGTTTCCTTTTCATGTAGCCCTAAGCAGTGACTGGCGAGAAACACTTTCATTGAAAGGGGTTGCAAGCTTCCAAAAATTACGAGTCTCCAGAAATCTCAGCAAATATTTTTTCACCCAAACTGGATGATACTCTCAGGTAATGATCAGTACACTAAACCCACTTGGTTCTCCAAATTTCATTCTTCTATGTTGAAGCGTTCGTTTCCAGTAACAGTTTCCATTCTGGCATTTCACTCTGTTTTCTCCTATATTGATAGATGTATTTGGAACTCTAAATCAAACACGGTTTGTGCTAGCTTCTTGAAACTTGACACAGTAAAGCAGTTTCACATTCTAACTCTATGTTTTGTTTCCTTTTCATGTAGCCCTAAGCAGTGACTGGCGAGAAACACTTTCATTGAAAGGGGTTGCAAGCTTCCAAAAATTACGAGTCTCCAGAAATCTCAGCAAATATTTTTTCACCCAAACTGGATGATACTTTCAGGTAATGATCAGTACACTAAGCCCACTTGGTTCCCCAAATTTCGTTCTTCTATGTTGAAGCGTTCGTTTCCAGTAACAGTTTGAATTTTGTCGTTTCACTCTGTTTTCTCCTATATTGATAGATGTATTTGGAACACTAAATCAAACACGGTTTGTGCTAGCTTCTTGAAACTTGACACAGTAAAGCAATTTCACATTCTAACTCTATGTTTTGTTTCCTTTTCATGTAGCTTTAAGCAGTGACTGGCGAGAAACACCTACATTGAAAGGGGTTGCAAGCTTCCAAAAATCACGAGTCTCCAGAAATCTCAGCAAATATTTTTTCACCCAAACTGGATGATACTTTCAGGTAATGATCAGTACACTTGGCCCACTTGGTTCTCCATATATCGTTCTTCTATGTTGAAGCGTTCGTTTACAGTAACAGTTTCCACTCTGGCATTACACTCTGTTTTCTCCTATATTGATAGATGTATTTGGAACTCTAAATCAAACACGGTTTGTGCTAGCTTCTTGAAACTTGACACAGTAATGCAGTTTCACATTCTAACAATATGTTTTGTTTCCTTTTCATGTAGCCCTAAGCAGTGACTGGCGAGAAACACTTTCATTGAAAGGGGTTGCAAGCTTCCAAAAATTACGAGTCTCCAGAAATCTCAGCAAATATTTTTTCACCCAAACTGGATGATACTTTCAGGTAATTATCAGTACACTAAGCCTACTTGGGTTCCCAAATTTCGATCTTCTATGTTGAAGTGTTCGTTTCCAGTAACAGTTTCCATTCTGGCATTTCACTCTCTTTTCTCCTATATTGATAGATGTATTTGGAACTCTAAATCAAACACGGTTTGTGCTAGCTTCTTGAAACTTGACACAGTAAAGCAGTTTCACATTCTAACTCTATGTTTTGTTTCCTTTTCATGTAGCTTTAAGCAGTGACTGGCGAGAAACACCTTCATTGAAAGGGGTTGCAAGCTTCCAAAAACCACGAGTCTCCAGAAATCTCAGCAAATATTTTTTCACCCAAACTGGATGATACTTTCAGGTAATGATCAGTACACTTGGCCCACTTGGTTCTCCATATTTCGTTCTTCTATGTTGAAGCGTTCGTTTACAGTAACAGTTTCCACTCTGGCATTACACTCTGTTTTCTCCTATATTGATAGATGTATTTGGAATTCTAAATCAAACACGGTTTGTGCTAGCTTCTTGAAACTTGACACAGTAATGCAGTTTCACATTCTAACTCTATGTTTTGTTTCCTTTTCATGTAGCTTTAAGCAGTGACTGGCGAGAAACACTTTCATTGAAAGGGGTTGCAAGCTTCCAAAAATTACGAGTCTCCAGAAATCTCAGCAAATATTTTTTCACCCAAACTGGATGATACTTTCAGGTAATGATCAGTACACTAAGCCCACTTGGTTCTCCAAATTTCATTCTTCTATGTTGAAGCGTTCGTTTCCAGTAACAGTTTCCATTCTGGCATTTCACTCTGTTTTCTCCTATATTGATAGATGTATTTGGAACTCTAAATCAAACACGGTTTGTGCTAGCTTCTTGAAACTTGACACAGTAAAGCAGTTTCACATTCTAACTCTATGTTTTGTTTCCTTTTCATGTAGCCCTAAGCAGTGACTGGCGAGAAACACTTTCATTGAAAGGGGTTGCAAGCTTCCAAAAATTACGAGTCTCCAGAAATCTCAGCAAATATTTTTTCACCCAAACTAGATGATACTTTCAGGTAATGATCAGTACACTAAGCCCTCTTGGTTCCCCAAATTTCGTTCTTCTATGTTGAAGCGTTCGTTTCCAGTAACAGTTTGAATTTTGTCGTTTCACTCTGTTTTCTCCTATATTGATAGATGTATTTGGAACTCTAAATCAAACACGGTTTGTGCTAGCTTCTTGAAACTTGACACAGTAAAGCAGTTTCACATTGTAACTCTATGTTTTGTTTCCTTTTCATGTAGCTTTAAGCAGTGACTGGCGAGAAACACTTTCATTGAAAGGGGTTGCAAGCTTCCAAAAATTACGAGTCTCCAGAAATCTCAGCAAATATTTTTTCACCCAAACTGGATGATACTTTCAGGTAATGATCAGTAAACTAAGCCCACTTGGTTCTCCATATTTCGTTCTTCTATGTTGAAGCGTTCGTTTACAGTAACAGTTTCCACTCTGGCATTACACTCTGTTTTCTCCTATATTGATAGATGTATTTGGAACTCTAAATCAAACACGGTTTGTGCTAGCTTCTTGAAACTTGACACAGTAATGCAGTTTCACATTCTAACAATATGTTTTGTTTCCTTTTCATGTAGCCCTAAGCAGTGACTGGCGAGAAACACTTTCATTGAAAGGGGTTGCAAGCTTCCAAAAATTACGAGTCTCCAGAAATCTCAGCAAATATTTTTTCACCCAAACTGGATGATACTTTCAGGTAATGATTAGTACACTAAGCCCACTTGGTTCTCCAAATTTCGTTCTTCTATGTTGAAGCGTTCGTTTCTAGTAACAATTTGAATTTTGTCGTTTCACTCTGTTTTCTCCTATATTGATAGATGTATTTGGAACTCTAAATCAAACACGGTTTGTGCTAGCTTCTTGAAACTTGACACAGTAAAGCAGTTTCACATTCTAACTCTATGTTTTGTTTCCTTTTCATGTAGCCCTAAGCAGTGACTGGCGAGAAACACTTTCATTGAAAGGGGTTGCAAGCTTCCAAAAATTACGAGTCTTCAGAAATCTCAGCAAATATTTTTTCACCCAAACTAGATGATACTTTCAGGTAATGATCAGTACACTAAGCCCTCTTGGTTCCCCAAATTTCGTTCTTCTATGTTGAAGCGTTCGTTTCCACTAACAGTTTCCATTCTGGCATTTCACTCTGTTTTCTCCTATATTGATAGATGTATTTGGAACTCTAAATCAAACACGGTTTGTGCTAGCTTCTTGAAACTTGACACAGTAAAGCAGTTTCACATTCTAACTCTATGTTTTGTTTCCTTTTCATGTAGCTTTAAGCAGTGACTGGCGAGAAACACCTTCATTGAAAGGGGTTGCAAGCTTCCAAAAATTACGAGTCTCCAGAAATCTCAGCAAATATTTTTTCACCCAAACTGGATGATACTTTCAGGTAATGATCAGTACACTAAGCCCACTCGGTTCTCCAAATTTCATTCTTCTATGTTGAAGCGTTCGTTTCCAGTAACAGTTTCCATTCTGGCATTTCACTCTGTTTTCTCCTATATTGATAGATGTATTTGGAACTCTAAATCAAACACGGTTTGTGCTAGCTTCTTGAAACTTGACACAGTAAAGCAGTTTCACATTCTAACTCTATGTTTTGTTTCCTTTTCATGTAGCCCTAAGCAGTGACTGGCGAGAAACACCTTCATTGAAAGGGGTGGCAAGCTTCCAAAAATCACGAGTCTCCAGAAATCTCAGCAAATATTTTTTCACCCAAACTGGATGATACTTTCAGGTAATGATCAGTACACTTGGCCCACTTGGTTCTTCATATTTCGTTCTTCTATGTTGAAGCGTTCGTTTACAGTAACAGTTTCCACTCTGGCATTACACTCTGTTTTCTCCTATATTGATAGATGTATTTGGAACTCTAAATCAAACACGGTTTGTGCTAGCTTCTTGAAACTTGACACAGTAATGCAGTTTCACATTCTAACAATATGTTTTGTTTCCTTTTCATGTAGCCCTAAGCAGTGACTGGTGAGAAACACTTTCATTGAAAGGGGTTGCAAGCTTCCAAAAATTACGAGTCTCCAGAAATCTCAGCAAATATTTTTTCACCCAAACTGGATGATACTTTCAGGTAATTATCAGTACACTAAGCCTACTTGGGTTCCCAAATTTCGATCTTCTATGTTGAAGTGTTCGTTTCCAGTAACAGTTTCCATTCTGGCATTTCACTCTCTTTTCTCCTATATTGATAGATGTATTTGGAACTCTAAATCAAACACGGTTTGTGCTAGCTTCTTGAAACTTGACACAGTAAAGCAGTTTCACATTCTAACTCTATGTTTTGTTTCCTTTTCATGTAGCTTTAAGCAGTGACTGGCGAGAAACACCTTCATTGAAAGGGGTTGCAAGCTTCCAAAAACCACGAGTCTCCAGTAATCTCAGCAAATATTTTTTCACCCAAACTGGATGATACTTTCAGGTAATGATCAGTACACTTGGCCCACTTGGTTCTCCATATTTCGTTCTTCTATGTTGAAGCGTTCGTTTACAGTAACAGTTTCCACTCTGGCATTACACTCTGTTTTCTCCTATATTGATAGATGTATTTGGAACTCTAAATCAAACACGGTTTGTGCTAGCTTCTTGAAACTTGACACAGTAATGCAGTTTCACATTCTAACAATATGTTTTGTTTCCTTTTCATGTAGCCCTAAGCAGTGACTGGCGAGAAACACTTTCATTGAAAGGGGTTGCAAGCTTCCAAAAATTACGAGTCTCCAGAAATCTCAGCAAATATTTTTTCACCCAAACTGGATGATACTTTCAGGTAATGATTAGTACACTAAGCCCACTTGGTTCTCCAAATTTCGTTCTTCTATGTTGAAGCGTTCGTTTCTAGTAACAATTTGAATTTTGTCGTTTCACTCTGTTTTCTCCTATATTGATAGATGTATTTGGAACTCTAAATCAAACACGGTTTGTGCTAGCTTCTTGAAACTTGACACAGTAAAGCAGTTTCACATTCTAACTCTATGTTTTGTTTCCTTTTCATGTAGCCCTAAGCAGTGACTGGCGAGAAACACTTTCATTGAAAGGGGTTGCAAGCTTCCAAAAATTACGAGTCTTCAGAAATCTCAGCAAATATTTTTTCACCCAAACTAGATGATACTTTCAGGTAATGATCAGTACACTAAGCCCTCTTGGTTCCCCAAATTTCGTTCTTCTATGTTGAAGCGTTCGTTTCCACTAACAGTTTCCACTCTGGCATTTCACTCTGTTTTCTCCTATATTGATAGATGTATTTGGAACTCTAAATCAAACACGGTTTGTGCTAGCTTCTTGAAACTTGACACAGTAAAGCAGTTTCACATTCTAACTCTATGTTTTGTTTCCTTTTCATGTAGCTTTAAGCAGTGACTGGCGAGAAACACCTTCATTGAAAGGGGTTGCAAGCTTCCAAAAATTACGAGTCTCCAGAAATCTCAGCAAATATTTTTTCACCCAAACTGGATGATACTTTCAGGTAATGATCAGTACACTAAGCCCACTCGGTTCTCCAAATTTCATTCTTCTATGTTGAAGCGTTCGTTTCCAGTAACAGTTTCCATTCTGGCATTTCACTCTGTTTTCTCCTATATTGATAGATGTATTTGGAACTCTAAATCAAACACGGTTTGTGCTAGCTTCTTGAAACTTGACACAGTAAAGCAGTTTCACATTCTAACTCTATGTTTTGTTTCCTTTTCATGTAGCCCTAAGCAGTGACTGGCGAGAAACACCTTCATTGAAAGGGGTGGCAAGCTTCCAAAAATCACGAGTCTCCAGAAATCTCAGCAAATATTTTTTCACCCAAACTGGATGATACTTTCAGGTAATGATCAGTACACTTGGCCCACTTGGTTCTTCATATTTCGTTCTTCTATGTTGAAGCGTTCGTTTACAGTAACAGTTTCCACTCTGGCATTACACTCTGTTTTCTCCTATATTGATAGATGTATTTGGAACTCTAAATCAAACACGGTTTGTGCTAGCTTCTTGAAACTTGACACAGTAATGCAGTTTCACATTCTAACAATATGTTTTGTTTCCTTTTCATGTAGCCCTAAGCAGTGACTGGTGAGAAACACTTTCATTGAAAGGGGTTGCAAGCTTCCAAAAATTACGAGTCTCCAGAAATCTCAGCAAATATTTTTTCACCCAAACTGGATGATACTTTCAGGTAATTATCAGTACACTAAGCCTACTTGGGTTCCCAAATTTCGATCTTCTATGTTGAAGTGTTCGTTTCCAGTAACAGTTTCCATTCTGGCATTTCACTCTCTTTTCTCCTATATTGATAGATGTATTTGGAACTCTAAATCAAACACGGTTTGTGCTAGCTTCTTGAAACTTGACACAGTAAAGCAGTTTCACATTCTAACTCTATGTTTTGTTTCCTTTTCATGTAGCTTTAAGCAGTGACTGGCGAGAAACACCTTCATTGAAAGGGGTTGCAAGCTTCCAAAAATCACGAGTCTCCAGTAATCTCAGCAAATATTTTTTCACCCAAACTGGATGATACTTTCAGGTAATGATCAGTACACTTGGCCCACTTGGTTCTCCATATTTCGTTCTTCTATGTTGAAGCGTTCGTTTACAGTAACAGTTTCCACTCTGGCATTACACTCTGTTTTCTCCTATATTGATAGATGTATTTGGAATTCTAAATCAAACACGGTTTGTGCTAGCTTCTTGAAACTTGACACAGTAATGCAGTTTCACATTCTAACTCTATGTTTTGTTTCCTTTTCATGTAGCTTTAAGCAGTGACTGGCGAGAAACACTTTCATTGAAAGGGGTTGCAAGCTTCCAAAAATTACGAGTCTCCAGAAATCTCAGCAAATATTTTTTCACCCAAACTGGATGATACTTTCAGGTAATGATCAGTACACTAAGCCCACTTGGTTCTCCAAATTTCATTCTTCTATGTTGAAGCGTTCGTTTCCAGTAACAGTTTCCATTCTGGCATTTCACTCTGTTTTCTCCTATATTGATAGATGTATTTGGAACTCTAAATCAAACACGGTTTGTGCTAGCTTCTTGAAACTTGACACAGTAAAGCAGTTTCACATTCTAACTCTATGTTTTGTTTCCTTTTCATGTAGCCCTAAGCAGTGACTGGCGAGAAACACTTTCATTGAAAGGGGTTGCAAGCTTCCAAAAATTACGAGTCTCCAGAAATCTCAGCAAATATTTTTTCACCCAAACTAGATGATACTTTCAGGTAATGATCAGTACACTAAGCCCTCTTGGTTCCCCAAATTTCGTTCTTCTATGTTGAAGCGTTCGTTTCCAGTAACAGTTTGAATTTTGTCGTTTCACTCTGATTTCTCCTATATTGATAGATGTATTTGGAACTCTAAATCAAACACGGTTTGTGCTAGCTTCTTGAAACTTGACACAGTAAAGCAGTTTCACATTGTAACTCTATGTTTTGTTTCCTTTTCATGTAGCTTTAAGCAGTGACTGGCGAGAAACACTTTCATTGAAAGGGGTTGCAAGCTTCCAAAAATTACGAGTCTCCAGAAATCTCAGCAAATATTTTTTCACCCAAACTGGATGATACTTTCAGGTAATGATCAGTACACTAAGCCCACTTGGTTCTCCATATTTCGTTCTTCTATGTTGAAGCGTTCGTTTACAGTAACAGTTTCCACTCTGGCATTACACTCTGTTTTCTCCTATATTGATAGATGTATTTGGAACTCTAAATCAAACACGGTTTGTGCTAGCTTCTTGAAACTTGACACAGTAATGCAGTTTCACATTCTAACAATATGTTTTGTTTCCTTTTCATGTAGCCCTAAGCAGTGACTGGCGAGAAACACTTTCATTGAAAGGGGTTGCAAGCTTCCAAAAATTACGAGTCTCCAGAAATCTCAGCAAATATTTTTTCACCCAAACTGGATGATACTTTCAGGTAATGATTAGTACACTAAGCCCACTTGGTTCTCCAAATTTCGTTCTTCTATGTTGAAGCGTTCGTTTCTAGTAACAATTTGAATTTTGTCGTTTCACTCTGTTTTCTCCTATATTGATAGATGTATTTGGAACTCTAAATCAAACACGGTTTGTGCTAGCTTCTTGAAACTTGACACAGTAAAGCAGTTTCACATTCTAACTCTATGTTTTGTTTCCTTTTCATGTAGCCCTAAGCAGTGACTGGCGAGAAACACTTTCATTGAAAGGGGTTGCAAGCTTCCAAAAATTACGAGTCTTCAGAAATCTCAGCAAATATTTTTTCACCCAAACTAGATGATACTTTCAGGTAATGATCAGTACACTAAGCCCTCTTGGTTCCCCAAATTTCGTTCTTCTATGTTGAAGCGTTCGTTTCCACTAACAGTTTCCACTCTGGCATTTCACTCTGTTTTATCCTATATTGATAGATGTATTTGGAACTCTAAATCAAACACGGTTTGTGCTAGCTTCTTGAAACTTGACACAGTAAAGCAGTTTCACATTCTAACTCTATGTTTTGTTTCCTTTTCATGTAGCTTTAAGCAGTGACTGGCGAGAAACACCTTCATTGAAAGGGGTTGCAAGCTTCCAAAAATTACGAGTCTCCAGAAATCTCAGCAAATATTTTTTCACCCAAACTGGATGATACTTTCAGGTAATGATCAGTACACTAAGCCCACTCGGTTCTCCAAATTTCATTCTTTTATGTTGAAGCGTTCGTTTCCAGTAACAGTTTCCATTCTGGCATTTCACTCTGTTTTCTCCTATATTGATAGATGTATTTGGAACTCTAAATCAAACACGGTTTGTGCTAGCTTCTTGAAACTTGACACAGTAAAGCAGTTTCACATTCTAACTCTATGTTTTGTTTCCTTTTCATGTAGCTTTAAGCAGTGACTGGCGAGAAACACCTTCATTGAAAGGGGTTGCAAGCTTCCAAAAATTACGAGTCTTCAGAAATCTCAGCAAATATTTTTTCACCCAAACTAGATGATACTTTCAGGTAATGATCAGTACACTAAGCCCTCTTGGTTCCCCAAATTTCGTTCTTCTATGTTGAAGCGTTCGTTTCCAGTAACAGTTTGAATTTTGTCGTTTCACTCTGTTTTCTCCTATATTGATAGATGTATTTGGAACTCTAAATCAAACACGGTTTGTGCTAGCTTCTTGAAACTTGACACAGTAAAGCAGTTTCACATTGTAACTCTATGTTTTGTTTCCTTTTCATGTAGCTTTAAGCAGTGACTGGCGAGAAACACTTTCATTGAAAGGGGTTGCAAGCTTCCAAAAATTACGAGTCTCCAGAAATCTCAGCAAATATTTTTTCACCCAAACTGGATGATACTTTCAGGTAATGATCAGTACACTAAGCCCACTTGGTTCTCCATATTTCGTTCTTCTATGTTGAAGCGTTCGTTTACAGTAACAGTTTCCACTCTGGCATTACACTCTGTTTTCTCCTATATTGATAGATGTATTTGGAACTCTAAATCAAACACGGTTTGTGCTAGCTTCTTGAAACTTGACACAGTAATGCAGTTTCACATTCTAACAATATGTTTTGTTTCCTTTTCATGTAGCCCTAAGCAGTGACTGGCGAGAAACACTTTCATTGAAAGGGGTTGCAAGCTTCCAAAAATTACGAGTCTCCAGAAATCTCAGCAAATATTTTTTCACCCAAACTGGATGATACTTTCAGGTAATGATTAGTACACTAAGCCCACTTGGTTCTCCAAATTTCGTTCTTCTATGTTGAAGCGTTCGTTTCTAGTAACAATTTGAATTTTGTCGTTTCACTCTGTTTTCTCCTATATTGATAGATGTATTTGGAACTCTAAATCAAACACGGTTTGTGCTAGCTTCTTGAAACTTGACACAGTAAAGCAGTTTCACATTCTAACTCTATGTTTTGTTTCCTTTTCAGGTAGCCCTAAGCAGTGACTGGCGAGAAACACTTTCATTGAAAGGGGTTGCAAGCTTCCAAAAATTACGAGTCTTCAGAAATCTCAGCAAATATTTTTTCACCCAAACTAGATGATACTTTCAGGTAATGATCAGTACACTAAGCCCTCTTGGTTCCCCAAATTTCGTTCTTCTATGTTGAAGCGTTCGTTTCCACTAACAGTTTCCACTCTGGCATTTCACTCTGTTTTATCCTATATTGATAGATGTATTTGGAACTCTAAATCAAACACGGTTTGTGCTAGCTTCTTGAAACTTGACACAGTAAAGCAGTTTCACATTCTAACTCTATGTTTTGTTTCCTTTTCATGTAGCTTTAAGCAGTGACTGGCGAGAAACACCTTCATTGAAAGGGGTTGCAAGCTTCCAAAAATTACGAGTCTCCAGAAATCTCAGCAAATATTTTTTCACCCAAACTGGATGATACTTTCAGGTAATGATCAGTACACTAAGCCCACTCGGTTCTCCAAATTTCATTCTTTTATGTTGAAGCGTTCGTTTCCAGTAACAGTTTCCATTCTGGCATTTCACTCTGTTTTCTCCTATATTGATAGATGTATTTGGAACTCTAAATCAAACACGGTTTGTGCTAGCTTCTTGAAACTTGACACAGTAAAGCAGTTTCACATTCTAACTCTATGTTTTGTTTCCTTTTCATGTAGCTTTAAGCAGTGACTGGCGAGAAACACCTTCATTGAAAGGGGTTGCAAGCTTCCAAAAATTACGAGTCTTCAGAAATCTCAGCAAATATTTTTTCACCCAAACTAGATGATACTTTCAGGTAATGATCAGTACACTAAGCACTCTTGGTTCCCCAAATTTCGTTCTTCTATGTTGAAGCGTTCGTTTCCACTAACAGTTTCCACTCTGGCATTTCACTCTGTTTTCTCCTATATTGATAGATGTATTTGGAACTCTAAATCAAACACGGTTTGTGCTAGCTTCTTGAAACTTGACACAGTAAAGCAGTTTCACATTGTAACTCTATGTTTTGTTTCCTTTTCATGTAGCTTTAAGCAGTGACTGGCGAGAAACACTTTCATTGAAAGGGGTTGCAAGCTTCCAAAAATTACGAGTCTCCAGAAATCTCAGCAAATATTTTTTCACCCAAACTGGATGATACTTTCAGGTAATGATCAGTACACTAAGCCCACTTGGTTCTCCAAATTTCGTTCTTCTATGTTGAAGCGTTCGTTTCCAGTAACAGTTTGAATTTTGTCGTTTCACTCTTTTTTCTCCTATATTGATAGATGTATTTGGAACTCTAAATCAAACACGGTTTGTGCTAGCTTCTTGAAACTTGACACAGTAAAGCAGTTTCAGATTGTAACTCTATGTTTTGTTTCCTTTTCATGTAGCTTTAAGCAGTGACTGGCGAGAAACACTTTCATTGAAAGGGGTTGCAAGCTTCCAAAAATTACGAGTCTCCAGAAATCTCAGCAAATATTTTTTCACCCAAACTGGATGATACTTTCAGGTAATGATCAGTACACTAAGCCAACTTGGTTCCCCAAATTTCGTTCTTCTATGTTGAAGCGTTCGTTTCCAGTAACAGTTTGAATTTTGTCGTTTCACTCTGTTTTCTCCTATATTGATAGATGTATTTGGAACACTAAATCAAACACGGTTTGTGCTAGCTTCTTGAAACTTGACACAGTAAAGCAGTTTCACATTCTAACTCTATGTTTTGTTTCCTTTTCATGTAGCTTTAAGCAGTGACTGGCGAGAAACACCTTCATTGAAAGGGGTTGCAAGCTTCCAAAAATCACGAGTCTCCAGAAATCTCAGCAAATATTTTTTCACCCAAACTGGATGATACTTTCAGGTAATGATCAGTACACTTGGCCCACTTGGTTCTCCATATTTCGTTCTTCTATGTTGAAGCGTTCGTTTACAGTAACAGTTTCCACTCTGGCATTACACTCTGTTTTCTCCTATATTGATAGATGTATTTGGAACTCTAAATCAAACACGGTTTGTGCTAGCTTCTTGAAACTTGACACAGTAATGCAGTTTCACATTCTAACAATATGTTTTGTTTCCTTTTCATGTAGCCCTAAGCAGTGACTGGCGAGAAACACTTTCATTGAAAGGGGTTGCAAGCTTCCAAAAATTACGAGTCTCCAGAAATCTCAGCAAATATTTTTTCACCCAAACTGGATGATACTTTCAGGTAATGATTAGTACACTAAGCCCACTTGGTTCTCCAAATTTCGTTCTTCTATGTTGAAGCGTTCGTTTCCAGTAACAGTTTGAATTTTTGCATTTCACTCTGTTTTCTCCTATATTGATAGATGTATTTGGAACTCTAAATCAAACACGGTTTGTGCTAGCTTCTTGAAACTTGACACAGTAAAGCAGTTTCACATTCTAACTCTATGTTTTGTTTCCTTTTCATGTAGCCCTAAGCAGTGACTGGCGAGAAAGACTTTCATTGAAAGGGGTTGCAAGCTTCCAAAAATTACGAGTCTTCAGAAATCTCAGCAAATATTTTTTCACCCAAACTAGATGATACTTTCAGGTAATGATCAGTACACTAAGCCCTCTTGGTTCCCCAAATTTCGTTCTTCTATGTTGAAGCGTTCATTTCCACTAACAGTTTCCACTCTGGCATTTCACTCTGTTTTCTCCTATATTGATAGATGTATTTGGAACTCTAAATCAAACACGGTTTGTGCTAGCTTCTTGAAACTTGACACAGTAAAGCAGTTTCACATTCTAACTCTATGTTTTGTTTCCTTTTCATGTAGCTTTAAGCAGTGACTGGCGAGAAACACCTTCATTGAAAGGGGTTGCAAGCTTCCAAAAATTACGAGTCTCCAGAAATCTCAGCAAATATTTTTTCACCCAAACTGGATGATACTTTCAGGTAATGATCAGTACACTAAGCCCACTCGGTTCTCCAAATTTCATTGTTCTATGTTGAAGCGTTCATTTCCAGTAACAGTTTCCATTATGGCATTTCACTCTGTTTTCTCCTATATTGATAGATGTATTTGGAACTCTAAATCAAACACGGTTTGTGCTAGCTTCTTGAAACTTGACACAGTAAAGCAGTTTCACATTCTAACTCTATGTTTTGTTTCCTTTTCATGTAGCCCTAAGCAGTGACTGGCGAGAAACACTTTCATTGAAAGGGGTTGCAAGCTTCCAAAAATTACGAGTCTCCAGAAATCTCAGCAAATATTTTTTCACCCAAACTGGATGATACTTTCAGGTAATGATCAGTACACTAAGCCCACTTGGTTCCCCAAATTTCGGTCTTCTATGTTGAAGCGTTCGTTTCCAGTAACAGTTTGAATTTTGTCGTTTCACTCTGTTTTCTCCTATATTGATAGATGTATTTGGAACACTAAATCAAACACGGTTTGTGCTAGCTTCTTGAAACGTGACACAGTAAAGCAATTTCACATTCTAACTCTATGTTTTGTTTCCTTTTCATGTAGCTTTAAGCAGTGACTGGCGAGAAACACCTTCATTGAAAGGGGTTGCAAGCTTCCAAAAATCACGAGTCTCCAGAAATCTCAGCAAATATTTTTTCACCCAAACTGGATGATACTTTCAGGTAATGATCAGTACACTTGGCCCACTTGGTTCTCCATATTTCGTTCTTCTATGTTGAAACGTTCGTTTACAGTAACAGTTTCAACTCTGGCATTACACTCTGTTTTCTCCTATATTGATAGATGTATTTGGAACTCTAAATCAAACACGGTTTGTGCTAGCTTCTTGAAACTTGACACAGTAATGCAGTTTCACATTCTAACAATATGTTTTGTTTCCTTTTCATGTAGCCCTAAGCAGTGACTGGCGAGAAACACTTTCATTGAAAGGGGTTGCAAGCTTCCAAAAATTACGAGTCTCCAGAAATCTCAGCAAATATTTTTTCACCCAAACTGGATGATACTTTCAGGTAATTATCAGTACACTAAGCCTACTTGGGTTCCCAAATTTCGATCTTCTATGTTGAAGTGTTCGTTTCCAGTAACAGTTTCCATTCTGGCATTTCACTCTGTTTTCTCCTATATTGATAGATGTATTTGGAACTCTAAATCAAACACGGTTTGTGCTAGCTTCTTGAAACTTGACACAGTAAAGCAGTTTCACATTCTAACTCTATGTTTTGTTTCCTTTTCATGTAGCTTTAAGCAGTGACTGGCGAGAAACACCTTCATTGAAAGGGGTTGCAAGCTTCCAAAAACCACGAGTCTCCAGAAATCTCAGCAAATATTTTTTCACCCAAACTGGATGATACTTTCAGGTAATGATCAGTACACTTGGCCCACTTGGTTCTCCATATTTCGTTCTTCTATGTTGAAGCGTTCGTTTACAGTAACAGTTTCCACTCTGGCATTACACTCTGTTTTCTCCTATATTGATAGATGTATTTGGAATTCTAAATCAAACACGGTTTGTGCTAGCTTCTTGAAACTTGACACAGTAATGCAGTTTCAGATTCTAACTCTATGTTTTGTTTCCTTTTCATGTAGCTTTAAGCAGTGACTGGCGAGAAACACTTTCATTGAAAGGGGTTGCAAGCTTCCAAAAATTACGAGTCTCCAGAAATCTCAGCAAATATTTTTTCACCCAAACTGGATGATACTTTCAGGTAATGATCAGTACACTAAGCCCACTTGGTTCTCCAAATTTCATTCTTCTATGTTGAAGCGTTCGTTTCCAGTAACAGTTTCCATTCTGGCATTTCACTCTGTTTTCTCCTATATTGATAGATGTATTTGGAACTCTAAATCAAACACGGTTTGTGCTAGCTTCTTGAAACTTGACACAGTAAAGCAGTTTCACATTCTAAGTTTTGTTTCCTTTTCATGTAGCCCTAAGCAATGACTGGCGAGAAACACTTTCATTGAAAGGGGTTGCAAGCTTCCAAAAATTGCGAGTCTCCAGAAATCTCAGCAAATATTTTTTCACCCAAACTGGATGATACTTTCAGGTAATGATCAGTACACTAAGCCCACTTGGTTCCCCAAATTTCGTTCTTCTATGTTGAAGCGTTCGTTTCCAGTAACAGTTTGAATTTTGTCGTTTCACTCTGTTTTCTCCTATATTGATAGATGTATTTGGAACACTAAATCAAACACGGTTTGTGCTAGCTTCTTGAAACTTGACACAGTAAAGCAGTTTCACATTCTAACTCTATGTTTTGTTTCCTTTTCATGTAGCTTTAAGCAGTGACTGGCGAGAAACACCTTCATTGAAAGGGGTTGCAAGCTTCCAAAAACCACGAGTCTCCAGAAATCTCAGCAAATATTTTTTCACCCAAACTGGATGATACTTTCAGGTAATGATCAGTACACTTGGCCCACTTGGTTCTCCATATTTCGTTCTTCTATGTTGAAGCGTTCGTTTACAGTAACAGTTTCCACTCTGGCATTAAACTCTGTTTTCTCCTATATTGATAGATGTATTTGGAATTCTAAATCAAACACGGTTTGTGCTAGATTCTTGAAACTTGACACAGTAATGCAGTTTCAGATTCTAACTCTATGTTTTGTTTCCTTTTCATGTAGCCCTAAGCAGTGAATTTGCGAGAAACACTTTCATTGAAAGGGGTTGCAAGCTTCCAAAAATTACGAGTCTCCAGAAATCTCAGCAAATATTTTTTCACCCAAACTGGATGATACTTTCAGGTAATGATCAGTACACTAAGCCCACTTGGTTCTCCATATTTCGTTCTTCTATGTTGAAGCGTTCGTTTACAGTAACAGTTTCCACTCTGGCATTACACTCTGTTTTCTCCTATATTGATAGATGTATTTGGAACTCTAAATCAAACACGGTTTGTGCTAGCTTCTTGAAACTTGACACAGTAATGCAGTTTCACATTCTAACAATATGTTTTGTTTCCTTTTCATGTAGCCCTAAGCAGTGACTGGCGAGAAACACTTTCATTGAAAGGGGTTGCAAGCTTCCAAAAATTACGAGTCTTCAGAAATCTCAGCAAATATTTTTTCACCCAAACTGGATGATACTTTCAGGTAATGATTAGTACACTAAGCCCACTTGGTTCTCCAAATTTCGTTCTTCTATGTTGAAGCGTTCGTTTCTAGTAACAATTTGAATTTTGTCGTTTCACTCTGTTTTCTCCTATATTGATAGATGTATTTGGAACTCTAAATCAAACACGGTTTGTGCTAGCTTCTTGAAACTTGACACAGTAAAGCAGTTTCACATTCTAACTCTATGTTTTGTTTCCTTTTCAGGTAGCCCTAAGCAGTGACTGGCGAGAAACACTTTCATTGAAAGGGGTTGCAAGCTTCCAAAAATTACGAGTCTTCAGAAATCTCAGCAAATATTTTTTCACCCAAACTAGATGATACTTTCAGGTAATGATCAGTACACTAAGCCCTCTTGGTTCCCCAAATTTCGTTCTTCTATGTTGAAGCGTTCGTTTCCACTAACAGTTTCCACTCTGGCATTTCACTCTGTTTTCTCCTATATTGATAGATGTATTTGGAACTCTAAATCAAACACGGTTTGTGCTAGCTTCTTGAAACTTGACACAGTAAAGCAGTTTCACATTCTAACTCTATGTTTTGTTTCCTTTTCATGTAGCTTTAAGCAGTGACTGGCGAGAAACACCTTCATTGAAAGGGGTTGCAAGCTTCCAAAAATTACGAGTCTCCAGAAATCTCAGCAAATATTTTTTCACCCAAACTGGATGATACTTTCAGGTAATGATCAGTACACTAAGCCCACTCGGTTCTCCAAATTTCATTCTTCTATGTTGAAGCGTTCGTTTCCAGTAACAGTTTCCATTCTGGCATTTCACTCTGTTTTCTCCTATATTGATAGATGTATTTGGAACTCTAAATCAAACACGGTTTGTGCTAGCTTCTTGAAACTTGACGCAGTAAAGCAGTTTCACATTCTAACTCTATGTTTTGTTTCCTTTTCATGTAGCCCTAAGCAGTGACTGGCGAGAAACACTTTCATTGAAAGGGGTTGCAAGCTTCCAAAAATTACGAGTCTCCAGAAATCTCAGCAAATATTTTTTCACCCAAACTGGATGATACTCTCAGGTAATGATCAGTACACTAAACCCACTTGGTTCTCCAAATTTCGTTCTTCTATGTTGAAGCGTTCGTTTCCAGTAACAGTTTGAATTTTGTCGTTTCACTCTGTTTTCTCCTATATTGATAGATGTATTTGGAACACTAAATCAAACACGGTTTGTGCTAGCTTCTTGAAACTTGACACAGTAAAGCAATTTCACATTCTAACTCTATGTTTTGTTTCTTTTTCATGTAGCTTTAAGCAGTGACTGGCGAGAAACACCTTCATTGAAAGGGGTTGCAAGCTTCCAAAAATCACGAGTCTCCAGAAATCTCAGCAAATATTTTTTCACCCAAACTGGATGATACTTTCAGGTAATGATCAGTACACTTGGCCCACTTGGTTCTCCATATTTCGTTCTTCTATGTTGAAGCGTTCGTTTACAGTAACAGTTTCCACTCTGGCATTACACTCTGTTTTCTCCTATATTGATAGATGTATTTGGAACTCTAAATCAAACACGGTTTGTGCTAGCTTCTTGAAACTTGACACAGTAATGCAGTTTCACATTCTAACAATATGTTTTGTTTCCTTTTCATGTAGCCCTAAGCAGTGACTGGCGAGAAACACTTTCATTGAAAGGGGTTGCAAGCTTCCAAAAATTACGAGTCTCCAGAAATCTCAGCAAATATTTTTTCACCCAAACTGGATGATACTTTCAGGTAATTATCAGTACACTAAGCCTACTTGGGTTCCCAAATTTCGATCTTCTATGTTGAAGTGTTCGTTTCCAGTAACAGTTTCCATTCTGGCATTTCACTCTCTTTTCTCCTATATTGATAGATGTATTTGGAACTCTAAATCAAACACGGTTTGTGCTAGCTTCTTGAAACTTGACACAGTAAAGCAGTTTCACATTCTAACTCTATGTTTTGTTTCCTTTTCATGTAGCTTTAAGCAGTGACTGGCGAGAAACACCTTCATTGAAAGGGGTTGCAAGCTTCCAAAAACCACGAGTCTCCAGAAATCTCAGCAAATATTTTTTCACCCAAACTGGATGATACTTTCAGGTAATGATCAGTACACTTGGCCCACTTGGTTCTCCATATTTCGTTCTTCTATGTTGAAGCGTTCGTTTACAGTAACAGTTTCCACTCTGGCATTACACTCTGTTTTCTCCTATATTGATAGATGTATTTGGAATTCTAAATCAAACACGGTTTGTGCTAGCTTCTTGAAACTTGACACAGTAATGCAGTTTCACATTCTAACTCTATGTTTTGTTTCCTTTTCATGTAGCTTTAAGCAGTGACTGGCGAGAAACACTTTCATTGAAAGGGGTTGCAAGCTTCCAAAAATTACGAGTCTCCAGAAATCTCAGCAAATATTTTTTCACCCAAACTGGATGATACTTTCAGGTAATGATCAGTACACTAAGCCCACTTGGTTCTCCAAATTTCATTCTTCTATGTTGAAGCGTTCGTTTCCAGTAACAGTTTCCATTCTGGCATTTCACTCTGTTTTCTCCTATATTGATAGATGTATTTGGAACTCTAAATCAAACACGGTTTGTGCTAGCTTCTTGAAACTTGACACAGTAAAGCAGTTTCACATTCTAACTCTATGTTTTGTTTCCTTTTCATGTAGCCCTAAGCAGTGACTGGCGAGAAACACTTTCATTGAAAGGGGTTGCAAGCTTCCAAAAATTACGAGTCTCCAGAAATCTCAGCAAATATTTTTTCACCCAAACTAGAAGATACTTTCAGGTAATGATCAGTACACTAAGCCCTCTTGGTTCCCCAAATTTCGTTCTTCTATGTTGAAGCGTTCGTTTCCAGTAACAGTTTGAATTTTGTCGTTTCACTCTGTTTTCTCCTATATTGATAGATGTATTTGGAACTCTAAATCAAACACGGTTTGTGCTAGCTTCTTGAAACTTGACACAGTAAAGCAGTTTCACATTGTAACTCTATGTTTTGTTTCCTTTTCATGTAGCTTTAAGCAGTGACTGGCGAGAAACACTTTCATTGAAAGGGGTTGCAAGCTTCCAAAAATTACGAGTCTCCAGAAATCTCAGCAAATATTTTTTCACCCAAGCTGGATGATACTTTCAGGTAATGATCAGTACACTAAGCCCACTTGGTTCTCCATATTTCGTTCTTCTATGTTGAAGCGTTCGTTTACAGTAACAGTTTCCACTCTGGCATTACACTCTGTTTTCTCCTATATTGATAGATGTATTTGGAACTCTAAATCAAACACGGTTTGTGCTAGCTTCTTGAAACTTGACACAGTAATGCAGTTTCACATTCTAACAATATGTTTTGTTTCCTTTTTATGTAGCCCTAAGCAGTGACTGGCGAGAAACACTTTCATTGAAAGGGGTTGCAAGCTTCCAAAAATTACGAGTCTCCAGAAATCTCAGCAAATATTTTTTCACCCAAACTGGATGATACTTTCAGGTAATGATTAGTACACTAAGCCCACTTGGTTCTCCAAATTTCGTTCTTCTATGTTGAAGCGTTCGTTTCTAGTAACAATTTGAATTTTGTCGTTTCACTCTGTTTTCTCCTATATTGATAGATGTATTTGGAACTCTAAATCAAACACGGTTTGTGCTAGCTTCTTGAAACTTGACACAGTAAAGCAGTTTCACATTCTAACTCTATGTTTTGTTTCCTTTTTATGTAGCCCTAAGCAGTGACTGGCGAGAAACACTTTCATTGAAAGGGGTTGCAAGCTTCCAAAAATTACGAGTCTTCAGAAATCTCAGCAAATATTTTTTCACCCAAACTAGATGATACTTTCAGGTAATGATCAGTACACTAAGCCCTCTTGGTTCCCCAAATTTCGTTCTTCTATGTTGAAGCGTTCGTTTCCACTAACAGTTTCCACTCTGGCATTTCACTCTGTTTTCTCCTATATTGATAGATGTATTTGGAACTCTAAATCAAACACGGTTTGTGCTAGCTTCTTGAAACTTGACACAGTAAAGCAGTTTCACATTCTAACTCTATGTTTTGTTTCCTTTTCATGTAGCTTTAAGCAGTGACTGGCGAGAAACACCTTCATTGAAAGGGGTTGCAAGCTTCCAAAAATTACGAGTCTCCAGAAATCTCAGCAAATATTTTTTCACCCAAACTAGATGATACTTTCAGGTAATGATCAGTACACTAAGCCCACTCGGTTCTCCAAATTTCATTCTTCTATGTTGAAGCGTTCGTTTCCAGTAACAGTTTCCATTCTGGCATTTCACTCTGTTTTCTCCTATATTGATAGATGTATTTGGAACTCTAAATCAAACACGGTTTGTGCTAGCTTCTTGAAACTTGACACAGTAAAGCAGTTTCACATTCTAACTCTATGTTTTGTTTCCTTTTCATGTAGCTTTAAGCAGTGACTGGCGAGAAACACCTTCATTGAAAGGGGTTGCAAGCTTCCAAAAATTACGAGTCTTCAGAAATCTCAGCAAATATTTTTTCACCCAAACTAGATGATACTTTCAGGTAATGATCAGTACACTAAGCACTCTTGGTTCCCCAAATTTCGTTCTTCTATGTTGAAGCGTTCGTTTCCACTAACAGTTTCCACTCTGGCATTTCACTCTGTTTTCTCCTATATTGATAGATGTATTTGGAACTCTAAATCAAACACGGTTTGTGCTAGCTTCTTGAAACTTGACACAGTAAAGCAGTTTCACATTGTAACTCTATGTTTTGTTTCCTTTTCATGTAGCTTTAAGCAGTGACTGGCGAGAAACACTTTCATTGAAAGGGGTTGCAAGCTTCCAAAAATTACGAGTCTCCAGAAATCTCAGCAAATATTTTTTCACCCAAACTGGATGATACTTTCAGGTAATGATCAGTACACTAAGCCCACTTGGTTCTCCACATTTCGTTCTTCTATGTTGAAGCGTTCGTTTCCAGTAACAGTTTGAATTTTGTCGTTTCACTCTTTTTTCTCCTATATTGATAGATGTATTTGGAACTCTAAATCAAACACGGTTTGTGCTAGCTTCTTGAAACTTGACACAGTAAAGCAGTTTCAGATTGTAACTCTATGTTTTGTTTCCTTTTCATGTAGCTTTAAGCAGTGACTGGCGAGAAACACTTTCATTGAAAGGGGTTGCAAGCTTCCAAAAATTACGAGTCTCCAGAAATCTCAGCAAATATTTTTTCACCCAAACTGGATGATACTTTCAGGTAATGATCAGTACACTAAGCCAACTTGGTTCCCCAAATTTCGTTCTTCTATGTTGAAGCGTTCGTTTCCAGTAACAGTTTGAATTTTGTCGTTTCACTCTGTTTTCTCCTATATTGATAGATGTATTTGGAACACTAAATCAAACACAGTTTGTGCTAGCTTCTTGAAACTTGACACAGTAAAGCAGTTTCACATTCTAACTCTATGTTTTGTTTCCTTTTCATGTAGCTTTAAGCAGTGACTGGCGAGAAACACCTTCATTGAAAGGGGTTGCAAGCTTCCAAAAATCACGAGTCTCCAGAAATCTCAGCAAATATTTTTTCACCCAAACTGGATGATACTTTCAGGTAATGATCAGTACACTTGGCCCACTTGGTTCTCCATATTTCGTTCTTCTATGTTGAAGCGTTCGTTTACAGTAACAGTTTCCACTCTGGCATTACACTCTGTTTTCTCCTATATTGATAGATGTATTTGGAACTCTAAATCAAACACGGTTTGTGCTAGCTTCTTGAAACTTGACACAGTAATGCAGTTTCACATTCTAACAATATGTTTTGTTTCCTTTTCATGTAGCCCTAAGCAGTGACTGGCGAGAAACACTTTCATTGAAAGGGGTTGCAAGCTTCCAAAAATTACGAGTCTCCAGAAATCTCAGCAAATATTTTTTCACCCAAACTGGATGATACTTTCAGGTAATTATCAGTACACTAAGCCTACTTGGGTTCCCAAATTTCGATCTTCTATGTTGAAGTGTTCGTTTCCAGTAACAGTTTCCATTCTGGCATTTCACTCTGTTTTCTCCTATATTGATAGATGTATTTGGAACTCTAAATCAAACACGGTTTGTGCTAGCTTCTTGAAACTTGACACAGTAAAGCAGTTTCACATTCTAACTCTATGTTTTGTTTCCTTTTCATGTATCTTTAAGCAGTGACTGGCGAGAAACACCTTCATTGAAAGGGGTTGCAAGCTTCCAAAAACCACGAGTCTCCAGAAATCTCAGCAAATATTTTTTCACCCAAACTGGATGATACTTTCAGGTAATGATCAGTACACTTGGCCCACTTGGTTCTCCATTTTTCGTTCTTCTATGTTGAAGCGTTCGTTTTCAGTAACAGTTTCCACTCTGGCATTACACTCTGTTTTCTCCTATATTGATAGATGTATTTGGAATTCTAAATCAAACACGGTTTGTGCTAGCTTCTTGAAACTTGACACAGTAATGCAGTTTCAGATTCTAACTCTATGTTTTGTTTCCTTTTCATGTAGCTTTAAGCAGTGACTGGCGAGAAACACTTTCATTGAAAGGGGTTGCAAGCTTCCAAAAATTACGAGTCTCCAGAAATCTCAGCAAATATTTTTTCACCCAAACTGCATGATACTTTCAGGTAATGATCAGTTCACTAAGCCCACTTGGTTCCCCAAATTTCGTTCTTCTATGTTGAAGCGTTCGTTTCCAGTAACAGTTTGAATTTTTGCGTTTCACTCTGTTTTCTCCTATATTGATAGATGTATTTGGAACTCTAAATCAAACACGGTTTGTGCTAGCTTCTTGAAACTTGACACAGTAAAGCAGTTTCACATTGTAACTCTATGTTTTGTTTCCTTTTCATGTAGCTTTAAGCAGTGACTGGCGAGAAACACTTTCATTGAAAGGGGTTGCAAGCTTCCAAAAATTACGAGTCTCCAGAAATCTCAGCAAATATTTTTTCACCCAAACTGCATGATACTTTCAGGTAATGATCAGTACACTAAGCCCACTTGGTTCTCCATATTTCGTTCTTCTATGTTGAAGCGTTCGTTTACAGTAACAGTTTCCACTCTGGCATTACACTCTGTTTTCTCCTATATTGATAGATGTATTTGGAACTCTAAATCAAACACGGTTTGTGCTAGCTTCTTGAAACTTGACACAGTAATGCAGTTTCACATTCTAACAATATGTTTTGTTTCCTTTTCATGTAGCCCTAAGCAGTGACTGGCGAGAAACACTTTCATTGAAAGGGGTTGCAAGCTTCCAAAAATTACGAGTCTCCAGAAATCTCAGCAAATATTTTTTCACCCAAACTGGATGATACTTTCAGGTAATGATTAGTACACTAAGCCCACTTGGTTCCCCAAATTTCGTTCTTCTATGTTGAAGCGTTCGTTTCCACTAACAGTTTCCACTCTGGCATTTCACTCTGTTTTCTCCTATATTGATAGATGTATTTGGAACTCTAAATCAAACACGGTTTGTGCTAGCTTCTTGAAACTTGACACAGTAAAGCAGTTTCACATTCTAACTCTATGTTTTGTTTCCTTTTCATGTAGCTTTAAGCAGTGACTGGCGAGAAACACCTTCATTGAAAGGGGTTGCAAGCTTCCAAAAATCACGAGTCTCCAGAAATCTCAGCAAATATTTTTTCACCCAAACTGGATGATACTTTCAGGTAATGATCAGTACACTAAGCCCACTCGGTTCTCCAAATTTCATTCTTCTATGTTGAAGCGTTCGTTTCCAGTAACAGTTTCCATTCTGGCATTTCACTCTGTTTTCTCCTATATTGATAGATGTATTTGGAACTCTAAATCAAACACGGTTTGTGCTAGCTTCTTGAAACTTGACACAGTAAAGCAGTTTCACATTCTAACTCTATGTTTTGTTTCCTTTTCTTGTAGCCCTAAGCAGAGACTGGCGAGAAACACTTTCATTGAAAGGGGTTGCAAGCTTCTAAAAATTACGAGTCTCCAGAAATCTCAGCAAATATTTTTTCACCCAAACTGGATGATACTTTCAGGTAATGATCAGTACACTTGGCCCACTTGGTTCTCCATATTTCGTTCTTCTATGTTGAAGCGTTCGTTTACAATAACAGTTTCCACTCTGGCATTTCACTCTGTTTTCTCCTATATTGATAGATGTATTTGGAACTCTAAATCAAACACGGTTTGTGCTAGCTTCTTGAAACTTGACACAGTAAAGCAGTTTCACATTGTAACTCTATGTTTTGTTTCCTTTTCATGTAGCTTTAAGCAGTGACTGGCGAGGAAACTTTCATTGAAAGGGGTTGCAAGCTTCCAAAAATTACGAGTCTCCAGAAATCTCAGCAAATATTTTTTCACCCAAACTGGATGATACTTTCAGGTAATGATCAGTACACTAAGCCCACTTGGTTCTCCAAATTTCATTCTTCTATGTTGAAGCGTTCGTTTCCAGTAACAGTTTCCATTCTGGCATTTCACTCTGTTTTCTCCTATATTGATAGATGTATTTGGAACTCTAAATCAAACACGGTTTGTGCTAGCTTCTTGAAACTTGACACAGTAAAGCAGTTTCACATTCTAACTCTATGTTTTGTTTCCTTTTCATGTAGCCCTAAGCAGTGACTGGCGAGAAACACTTTCATTGAAAGGGGTTGCAAGCTTCCAAAAATTACGAGTCTCCAGAAATCTCAGCAAATATTTTTTCACCCAAACTGGATGATACTTTCAGGTAATGATCAGTACACTAAGCCTACTTGGGTTCCCAAATTTCGATCTTCTATGTTTAAGTGTTCGTTTCCAGTAACAGTTTCCATTCTGGCATTTCACTCTGTTTTCTCCTATATTGATAGATGTATTTGGAACTCTAAATCAAACACGGTTTGTGCTAGCTTCTTGAAACTTGACACAGTAAAGCAGTTTCACATTCTAACTCTATGTTTTGTTTCCTTTTCATGTAGCTTTAAGCAGTGACTGGAGAGAAACACCTTCATTGAAAGGGGTTGCAAGCTTCCAAAAACCACGAGTCTCCAGAAATCTCAGCAAATATTTTTTCACCCAAACTGGATGATACTTTCAGGTAATGATCAGTACACTTGGCCCACTTGGTTCTCCATATTTCGTTCTTCTATGTTGAAGCGTTCGTTTACAGTAACAGTTTCCACTCTGGCATTACACTCTGTTTTCTCCTATATTGATAGATGTATTTGGAATTCTAAATCAAACACGGTTTGTGCTAGCTTCTTGAAACTTGACACAGTAATGCAGTTTCAGATTCTAACTCTATGTTTTGTTTCCTTTTCATGTAGCTTTAAGCAGTGACTGGCGAGAAACACATTCATTCAAAGGGGTTGCAAGCTTCCAAAAATTACGAGTCTCCAGAAATCTCAGCAAATATTTTTTTCACCCAAACTGCATGATACTTTCAGGTAATGATCAATTCACTAAGCCCACTTGGTTCCCCAAATTTCGTTCTTCTATGTTGAAGCGTTCGTTTCCAGTAACAGTTTGAATTTTTGCGTTTCACTCTGTTTTCTCCTATATTGATAGATGTATTTGGAACTCTAAATCAAACACGGTTTGTGCTAGCTTCTTGAAACTTCACACAGTAAAGCAGTTTCACATTGTAACTCTATGTTTTGTTTCCTTTTCATGTAGCTTTAAGCAGTGACTGGCGAGAAACACTTTCATTGAAAGGGGTTGCAAGCTTCCAAAAATTACGAGTCTCCAGAAATCTCAGCAAATATTTTTTCACCCAAACTGGATGATACTTTCAGGTAATGATCAGTACACTAAGCCCACTTGGTTCTCCATATTTCGTTCTTCTATGTTGAAGCGTTCGTTTACAGTAACAGTTTCCACTCTGGCATTACACTCTGTTTTCTCCTATATTGATAGATGTATTTGGAACTCTAAATCAAACACGGTTTGTGCTAGCTTCTTGAAACTTGACACAGTAATGCAGGTTCACATTCTAACAATATGTTTTGTTTCCTTTTCATGTAGCCCTAAGCAGTGACTGGCGAGAAACACTTTCATTGAAAGGGGTTGCAAGCTTCCAAAAATTACGAGTCTCCAGAAATCTCAGCAAATATTTATTCACCCAAACTGGATGATACTTTCAGGTAATGATTAGTACACTAAGCCCACTTGGTTCTCCAAATTTCGTTCTTCTATGTTGAAGCGTTCGTTTCTAGTAACCATTTGAATTTTGTCGTTTCACTCTGTTTTCTCCTATATTGATAGATGTATTTGGAACTCTAAATCAAACACGGTTTGTGCTAGCTTCTTGAAACTTGACACAGTAAAGCAGTTTCACATTCTAACTCTATGTTTTGTTTCCTTTTCATGTAGCCCTAAGCAGTGACTGGCGAGAAACACTTTAATTGAAAGGGGTTGCAAGCTTCCAAAAATTACGAGTCTTCAGAAATCTCAGCAAATATTTTTTCACCCAAACTAGATGATACTTTCAGGTAATGATCAGTACACTAAGCCCTCTTGGTTCCCCAAATTTCGTTCTTCTATGTTGAAGCGTTCGTTTCCACTAACAGTTTCCACTCTGGCATTTCACTCTGTTTTCTCCTATATTGATAGATGTATTTGGAACTCTAAATCAAACACGGTTTGTGCTAGCTTCTTGAAACTTGACACAGTAAAGCAGTTTCACATTCTAACTCTATGTTTTGTTTCCTTTTCTTGTAGCCCTAAGCAGAGACTGGCGAGAAACACTTTCATTGAAAGGGGTTGCAAGCAACTAAAAATTACGAGTCTCCAGAAATCTCAGCAAATATTTTTTCACCCAAACTGGATGATACTTTCAGGTAATGATCAGTACACTTGGCCCACTTGGTTCTCCATATTTCGTTCTTCTATGTTGAAGCGTTCGTTTACAATAACAGTTTCCACTCTGGCATTTCACTCTGTTTTCTCCTATATTGATAGATGTATTTGGAACTCTAAATCAAACACGGTTTGTGCTAGCTTCTTGAAACTTGACACAGTAAAGCAGTTTCACATTGTAACTCTATGTTTTGTTTCCTTTTCATGTAGCTTTAAGCAGTGACTGGCGAGAAACACTTTCATTGAAAGGGGTTGCAAGCTTCCAAAAATTACGAGTCTCCAGAAATCTCAGCAAATATATTTTCACCCAAACTGGATGATACTTTCAGGTAATGATCAGTACACTAAGCCCACTTGGTTCTCCAAATTTCATTATTCTATGTTGAAGCGTTCGTTTCCAGTAACAGTTTCCATTCTGGCATTTCACTCTGTTTTCTCCTATATTGATAGATGTATTTGGAACTCTAAATCAAACACGGTTTGTGCTAGCTTCTTGAAACTTGACACAGTAAAGCAGTTTCACATTCTAACTCTATGTTTTGTTTCCTTTTCATGTAGCCCTAAGCAGTGACTGGCGAGAAACACTTTCATTGAAAGGGGTTGCAAGCTTCCAAAAATTACGAGTCTCCAGAAATCTCAGCAAATATTTTTTCACCCAAACTGGATGATACTTTCAGGTAATGATCAGTACACTAAGCCCACTTGGTTCCCCAAATTTCGTTCTTCTATGTTGAAGCGTTCGTTTCCAGTAACAGTTTGAATTTTGTCGTTTCACTCTGTTTTCTCCTATATTGATAGATGTATTTGGAACACTAAATCAAACACGGTTTGTGCTAGCTTCTTGAAACTTGACACAGTAAAGCAGTTTCACATTCTAACTCTATGTTTTGTTTCCTTTTCATGTAGCTTTAAGCAGTGACTGGCGAGAAACACCTTCATTGAAAGGGGTTGCAAGCTTCCAAAAATCACGAGTCTTCAGAAATCTCAGCAAATATTTTTTCACCCAAACTAGATGATACTTTCAGGTAATGATCAGTACACTAAGCCCTCTTGGTTCCCCAAATTTCGTTCTTCTATGTTGAAGCGTTCGTTTCCACTAACAGTTTCCACTCTGGCATTTCACTCTGTTTCCTCCTATATTGATAGATGTATTTGGAACTCTAAATCAAACACGGTTTGTGCTAGCTTCTTGAAACTTGACACAGTAAAGCAGTTTCACATTCTAACTCTATGTTTTGTTTCCTTTTCATGTAGCCCTAAGCAGTGACTGGCGAGAAACACTTTCATTGAAAGGGGTTGCAAGCTTCCAAAAATTACGAGTCTCCAGAAATCTCAGCAAATATTTTTTCACCCAAACTAGATGATACTTTCAGGTAATGATCAGTACACTAAGCCCTCTTGGTTCCCCAAATTTCGTTCTTCTATGTTGAAGCGTTCGTTTTCAGTAACAGTTTGAATTTTGTCGTTTCACTCTGTTTTCTCCTATATTGATAGATGTATTTGGAACACTAAATCAAACACGGTTTGTGCTAGCTTCTTGAAACTTGACACAGTAAAGCAGTTTCACATTCTAACTCTATGTTTTGTTTCCTTTTCATGTAGCTTTAAGCAGTGACTGGCGAGAAACACCTTCATTGAAAGGGGTTGCAAGCTTCCAAAAATCACGAGTCTCCAGAAATCTCAGCAAATATTTTTTCACCCAAACTGGATGATACTTTCAGGTAATGATCAGTACACTTGGCCCACTTGGTTCTCCATATTTCGTTCTTCTATGTTGAAGCGTTCGTTTACAGTAACAGTTTCCACTCTGGCATTACACTCTGTTTTCTCCTATATTGATAGATGTATTTGGAACTCTAAATCAAACACGGTTTGTGCTAGCTTCTTGAAACTTGACACAGTAATGCAGTTTCACATTCTAACAATATGTTTTGTTTCCTTTTCATGTAGCCCTAAGCAGTGACTGGCGAGAAACACTTTCATTGAAAGGGGTTGCAAGCTTCCAAAAATTACGAGTCTCCAGAAATCTCAGCAAATATTTTTTCACCCAAACTGGATGATACTTTCAGGTAATTATCAGTACACTAAGCCTACTTGGGTTCCCAAGTTTCGATCTTCTATGTTGAAGTGTTCGTTTCCAGTAACAGTTTCCATTCTGGCATTTCACTCTGTTTTCTCCTATATTGATAGATGTATTTGGAACTCTAAATCAAACACGGTTTGTGCTAGCTTCTTGAAACTTGACACAGTAAAGCAGTTTCACATTCTAACTCTATGTTTTGTTTCCTTTTCATGTAGCTTTAAGCAGTGACTGGCGAGAAACACCTTCATTGAAAGGGGTTGCAAGCTTCCAAAAACCACGAGTCTCCAAAAATCTCAGCAAATATTTTTTCACCCAAACTGGATGATACTTTCAGGTAATGATCAGTACACTTGGCCCACTTGGTTCTCCATATTTCGTTCTTCTATGTTGAAGCGTTCGTTTACAGTAACAGTTTGAATTTTTGCGTTTCACTCTATTTTCTCCTATATTGATAGATGTATTTGGAACTCTAAATCAAACACGGTTTGTGCTAGCTTCTTGAAACTTGACACAGTAAAGCAGTTTCACATTCTAACTCTATGTTTTGTTTCCTTTTCATGTAGCTTTAAGCAGTGACTGGCGAGAAACACCTTCATTGAAAGGGGTTGCAAGCTTCCAAAAATCACGAGTCTTCAGAAATCTCAGCAAATATTTTTTCACCCAAACTAGATGATACTTTCAGGTAATGATCAGTACACTAAGCCCTCTTGGTTCCCCAAATTTCGTTCTTCTATGTTGAAGCGTTCGTTTCCACTAACAGTTTCCACTCTGGCATTTCACTCTGTTTCCTCCTATATTCATAGATGTATTTGGAACTCTAAATCAAACACGGTTTGTGCTAGCTTCTTGAAACTTGACACAGTAAAGCAGTTTCACATTCTAACTCTATGTTTTGTTTCCTTTTCATGTAGCCCTAAGCAGTGACTGGCGAGAAACACTTTCATTGAAAGGGGTTGCAAGCTTCCAAAAATTACGAGTCTCCAGAAATCTCAGCAAATATTTTTTCACCCAAACTAGATGATACTTTCAGGTAATGATCAGTACACTAAGCCCTCTTGGTTCCCCAAATTTCGTTCTTCTATGTTGAAGCGTTCGTTTCCAGTAACAGTTTGAATTTTGTCGTTTCACTCTGTTTTCTCCTATATTGATAGATGTATTTGGAACACTAAATCAAACACGGTTTGTGCTAGCTTCTTGAAACTTGACACAGTAAAGCAGTTTCACATTCTAACTCTATGTTTTGTTTCCTTTTCATGTAGCTTTAAGCAGTGACTGGCGAGAAACACCTTCATTGAAAGGGGTTGCAAGCTTCCAAAAATCACGAGTCTCCAGAAATCTCAGCAAATATTTTTTCACCCAAACTGGATGATACTTTCAGGTAATGATCAGTACACTTGGCCCACTTGGTTCTCCATATTTCGTTCTTCTATGTTGAAGCGTTCGTTTACAGTAACAGTTTCCACTCTGGCATTACACTCTGTTTTCTCCTATATTGATAGATGTATTTGGAACTCTAAATCAAACACGGTTTGTGCTAGCTTCTTGAAACTTGACACAGTAATGCAGTTTCACATTCTAACAATATGTTTTGTTTCCTTTTCATGTAGCCCTAAGCAGTGACTGGCGAGAAACACTTTCATTGAAAGGGGTTGCAAGCTTCCAAAAATTACGAGTCTCCAGAAATCTCAGCAAATATTTTTTCACCCAAACTGGATGATACTTTCAGGTAATTATCAGTACACTAAGCCTACTTGGGTTCCCAAATTTCGATCTTCTATGTTGAAGTGTTCGTTTCCAGTAACAGTTTCCATTCTGGCATTTCACTCTGTTTTCTCCTATATTGATAGATGTATTTGGAACTCTAAATCAAACACGGTTTGTGCTAGCTTCTTGAAACTTGACACAGTAAAGCAGTTTCACATTCTAACTCTATGTTTTGTTTCCTTTTCATGTAGCTTTAAGCAGTGACTGGCGAGAAACACCTTCATTGAAAGGGGTTGCAAGCTTCCAAAAACCACGAGTCTCCAAAAATCTCAGCAAATATTTTTTCACCCAAACTGGATGATACTTTCAGGTAATGATCAGTACACTTGGCCCACTTGGTTCTCCATATTTCGTTCTTCTATGTTGAAGCGTTCGTTTACAGTAACAGTTTGAATTTTTGCGTTTCACTCTATTTTCTCCTATATTGATAGATGTATTTGGAACTCTAAATCAAACACGGTTTTTGCTAGCTTCTTGAAACTTGACACAGTAAAGCAGTTTCACATTGTAACTCTATGTTTTGTTTCCTTTTCATGTAGCTTTAAGCAGTGACTGGCGAGAAACACTTTCATTGAAAGGGGTTGCAAGCTTCCAAAAATTACGAGTCTCCAGAAATCTCAGCAAATATTTTTTCACCCAAACTGCATGATACTTTCAGGTAATGATCAGTACACTAAGCCCACTTGGTTCTCCATATTTCATTCTTCTATGTTGAAGCGTTCGTTTACAGTAACAGTTTCCACTCTGGCATTACACTCTGTTTTCTCCTATATTGATAGATGTATTTGGAACTCTAAATCAAACACGGTTTGTGCTAGCTTCTTGAAACTTGACACAGTAATGCAGTTTCACATTCTAACAATATGTTTTGTTTCCTTTTCATGTAGCCCTAAGCAGTGACTGGCGAGAAACACTTTCATTGAAAGGGGTTGCAAGCTTCCAAAAATTACGAGTCTCCAGAAATCTCAGCAAATATTTTTTCACCCAAACTGGATGATACTTTCAGGTAATGATTAGTACACTAAGCCCACTTGGTTCTCCAAATTTCGTTCTTCTATGTTGAAGCGTTCGTTTCTAGTAACAATTTGAATTTTGTCGTTTCACTCTGTTTTCTCCTATATTGATAGATGTATTTGGAACTCTAAATCAAACACGGTTTGTGCTAGCTTCTTGAAACTTGACACAGTAAAGCAGTTTCACATTCTAACTCTATGTTTTGTTTCCTTTTCATGTAGCCCTAAGCAGTGACTGGCGAGAAGAACTTTCATTGAAAGGGGTTGCAAGCTTCCAAAAATTACGAGTCTTCAGAAATCTCAGCAAATATTTTTTCACCCAAACTAGATGATACTTTCAGGTAATGATCAGTACACTAAGCCCTCTTGGTTCCCCAAATTTCGTTCTTCTATGTTGAAGCGTTCGTTTCCAGTAACAGTTTGAATTTTGTCGTTTCACTCTGTTTTCTCCTATATTGATAGATGTATTTGGAACTCTAAATCAAACACGGTTTGTGCTAGCTTCTTGAAACTTGACACAGTAAAGCAGTTTCACATTGTAACTCTATGTTTTGTTTCCTTTTCATGTAGCTTTAAGCAGTGACTGGCGAGAAACACTTTCATTGAAAGGGGTTGCAAGCTTCCAAAAATTACGAGTCTCCAGAAATCTCAGCAAATATTTTTTCACCCAAACTGGATGATACTTTCAGGTAATGATCAGTACACTAAGCCCACTTGGTTCTCCAAATTTCATTCTTCTATGTTGAAGCGTTCGTTTCCAGTAACAGTTTCCATTCTGGCATTTCACTCTGTTTTCTCCTATATTGATAGATGTATTTGGAACTCTAAATCAAACACGGTTTGTGCTAGCTTCTTGAAACTTGACACAGTAAAGCAGTTTCACATTCTAACTCTATGTTTTGTTTCCTTTTCATGTAGCCCTAAGCAGTGACTGGCGAGAAACACTTTCATTGAAAGGGGTTGCAAGCTTCCAAAAATTACGAGTCTCCAGAAATTTCAGCAAATATTTTTTCACCCAAACTGGATGATACTTTCAGGTAATGATCAGTACACTAAGCCCACTTGGTTCCCCAAATTTCGTTCTTCTATGTTGAAGCGTTCGTTTCCAGTTACAGTTTCCATTCTGGCATTTCACTCTGTTTTCTCCTATATTGATAGATGTATTTGGAACTCTAAATCAAACACGGTTTGTGCTAGCTTCTTGAAACTTGACACAGTAAAGCAGTTTCACATTGTAACTCTATGTTTTGTTTCCTTTTCATGTAGCTTTAAGCAGTGACTGGCGAGAAACACTTTCATTGAAAGGGGTTGCAAGCTTCCAAAAATTACGAGTCTCCAGAAATCTCAGCAAATATTTTTTCACCCAAACTGGATGATACTTTCAGGTAATGATCAGTACACTAAGCCCACTTGGTTCTCCAAATTTCATTCTTCTATGTTGAAGCGTTCGTTTCCAGTAACAGTTTCCATTCTGGCATTTCACTCTGTTTTCTCCTATATTGATAGATGTATTTGGAACTCTAAATCAAACACGGTTTGTGCTAGCTTCTTGAAACTTGACACAGTAAAGCAGTTTCACATTCTAACTCTATGTTTTGTTTCCTTTTCATGTAGCCCTAAGCAGTGACTGGCGAGAAACACTTTCATTGAAAGGGGTTGCAAGCTTCCAAAAATTACGAGTCTCCAGAAATCTCAGCAAATATTTTTTCACCCAAACTGGATGATACTTTCAGGTAATGATCAGTACACTAAGCCCACTTGGTTCCCCAAATTTCGTTCTTCTATGTTGAAGTGTTCGTTTCCAGTAACAGTTTGAATTTTGTCGTTTCACTCTGTTTTCTCCTATATTGATAGATGTATTTGGAACACTAAATCAAACACGGTTTGTGCTAGCTTCTTGAAACTTGACACAGTAAAGCAGTTTCACATTCTAACTCTATGTTTTGTTTCCTTTTCATGTAGCTTTAAGCAGTGACTGGCGAGAAACACCTTCATTGAAAGGGGTTGCAAGCTTCCAAAAATCACGAGTCTCCAGAAATCTCAGCAAATATTTTTTCACCCAAACTGGATGATACTTTCAGGTAATGATCAGTACACTTGGCCCACTTGGTTCTCCATATTTCGTTCTTCTATGTTGAAGCGTTCGTTTACAGTAACAGTTTCCACTCTGGCATTACACTCTGTTTTCTCCTATATTGATAGATGTATTTGGAACTCTAAATCAAACACGGTTTGTGCTAGCTTCTTGAAACTTGACACAGTAATGCAGTTTCACATTCGAACAATATGTTTTGTTTCCTTTTCATGTAGCCCTAAGCAGTGACTGGCGAGAAACACTTTCATTGAAAGGGGTTGCAAGCTTTCAAAAATTACGAGTCTCCAGAAATCTCAGCAAATATTTTTTCACCCAAACTGGATGATACTTTCAGGTAATGATTAGTACACTAAGCCCACTTGGTTCTCCAAATTTCGTTCTTCTATGTTTAAGTGTTCGTTTCCAGTAACAGTTTGAATTTTTGCGTTTCACTCTGTTTTCTCCTATATTGATAGATGTATTTGGAACTCTAAATCAAAAACGGTTTGTGCTAGCTTCTTGAAACTTGACACAGTAAAGCAGTTTCACATTGTAACTCTATGTTTTGTTTCCTTTTCATGTAGCCCTAAGCAGTGACTGGCGAGAAACACTTTCATTGAAAGGGGTTGCAAGCTTCCAAAAATTACGAGTCTCCAGAAATCTCAGCAAATATTTTTTCACCCAAACTGGATGATACTTTCAGGTAATGATCAGTACACTAAGCCCACTTGGTTCCCCAAATTTCGTTCTTCTATGTTGAAGCGTTCGTTTCCAGTAACAGTTTGAATTTTGTCGTTTCACTCTGTTTTCTCCTATATTGATAGATGTATTTGGAACACTAAATCAAACACGGTTTGTGCTAGCTTCTTGAAACTTGACACAGTAAAGCAGTTTCACATTCTAACTCTATGTTTTGTTTCCTTTTCATGTAGCTTTAAGCAGTGACTGGCGAGAAACACCTTCATTGAAAGGGGTTGCAAGCTTCCAAAAATCACGAGTCTTCAGAAATCTCAGCAAATATTTTTTCACCCAAACTAGATGATACTTTCAGGTAATGATCAGTACACTAAGCCCTCTTGGTTCCCCAAATTTCGTTCTTCTATGTTGAAGCGTTCGTTTCCACTAACAGTTTCCACTCTGGCATTTCACTCTGTTTCCTCCTATATTGATAGATGTATTTGGAACTCTAAATCAAACACGGTTTGTGCTAGCTTCTTGAAACTTGACACAGTAAAGCAGTTTCACATTCTAACTCTATGTTTTGTTTCCTTTTCATCTAGCCCTAAGCAGTGACTGGCGAGAAACACTTTCATTGAAAGGGGTTGCAAGCTTCCAAAAATTACGAGTCTCCAGAAATCTCAGCAAATATTTTTTCACCCAAACTAGATGATACTTTCAGGTAATGATCAGTACACTAAGCCCTCTTGGTTCCCCAAATTTCGTTCTTCTATGTTGAAGCGTTCGTTTCCAGTAACAGTTTGAATTTTGTCGTTTCACTCTGTTTTCTCCTATATTGATAGATGTATTTGGAACACTAAATCAAACACGGTTTGTGCTAGCTTCTTGAAACTTGACACAGTAAAGCAGTTTCACATTCTAACTCTATGTTTTGTTTCCTTTTCATGTAGCTTTAAGCAGTGACTGGCGAGAAACACCTTCATTGAAAGGGGTTGCAAGCTTCCAAAAATCACGAGTCTCCAGAAATCTCAGCAAATATTTTTTCACCCAAACTGGATGATACTTTCAGGTAATGATCAGTACACTTGGCCCACTTGGTTCTCCATATTTCGTTCTTCTATGTTGAAGCGTTCGTTTACAGTAACAGTTTCCACTCTGGCATTACACTCTGTTTTCTCCTATATTGATAGATGTATTTGGAACTCTAAATCAAACACGGTTTGTGCTAGCTTCTTGAAACTTGACACAGTAATGCAGTTTCACATTCGAACAATATGTTTTGTTTCCTTTTCATGTAGCCCTAAGCAGTGACTGGCGAGAAACACTTTCATTGAAAGGGGTTGCAAGCTTCCAAAAATTACGAGTCTCCAGAAATCTCAGCAAATATTTTTTCACCCAAACTGGATGATACTTTCAGGTAATTATCAGTACACTAAGCCTACTTGGGTTCCCAAATTTCGATCTTCTATGTTGAAGTGTTCGTTTCCAGTAACAGTTTCCATTCTGGCATTTCACTCTGTTTTCTCCTATATTGATAGATGTATTTGGAACTCTAAATCAAACACGGTTTGTGCTAGCTTCTTGAAACTTGACACAGTAAAGCAGTTTCACATTCTAACTCTATGTTTTGTTTCCTTTTCATGTAGCTTTAAGCAGTGACTGGCGAGAAACACCTTCATTGAAAGGGGTTGCAAGCTTCCAAAAACCACGAGTCTCCAAAAATCTCAGCAAATATTTTTTCACCCAAACTGGATGATACTTTCAGGTAATGATCAGTACACTTGGCCCACTTGGTTCTCCATATTTCGTTCTTCTATGTTGAAGCGTTCGTTTACAGTAACAGTTTGAATTTTTGCGTTTCACTCTATTTTCTCCTATATTGATAGATGTATTTGGAACTCTAAATCAAACACGGTTTGTGCTAGCTTCTTGAAACTTGACACAGTAAAGCAGTTTCACATTGTAACTCTATGTTTTGTTTCCTTTTCATGTAGCTTTAAGCAGTGACTGGCGAGAAACACTTTCATTGAAAGGGGTTGCAAGCTTCCAAAAATTACGAGTCTCCAGAAATCTCAGCAAATATTTTTTCACCCAAACTGCATGATACTTTCAGGTAATGATCAGTACACTAAGCCCACTTGGTTCTCCATATTTCATTCTTCTATGTTGAAGCGTTCGTTTACAGTAACAGTTTCCACTCTGGCATTACACTCTGTTTTCTCCTATATTGATAGATGTATTTGGAACTCTAAATCAAACACGGTTTGTGCTAGCTTCTTGAAACTTGACACAGTAATGCAGTTTCACATTCTAACAATATGTTTTGTTTCCTTTTCATGTAGCCCTAAGCAGTGACTGGCGAGAAACACTTTCATTGAAAGGGGTTGCAAGCTTCCAAAAATTACGAGTCTCCAGAAATCTCAGCAAATATTTTTTCACCCAAACTGGATGATACTTTCAGGTAATGATTAGTACACTAAGCCCACTTGGTTCTCCAAATTTCGTTCTTCTATGTTGAAGCGTTCGTTTCTAGTAACAATTTGAATTTTGTCGTTTCACTCTGTTTTCTCCTATATTGATAGATGTATTTGGAACTCTAAATCAAACACGGTTTGTGCTAGCTTCTTGAAACTTGACACAGTAAAGCAGTTTCACATTCTAACTCTATGTTTTGTTTCCTTTTCATGTAGCCCTAAGCAGTGACTGGCGAGAAGAACTTTCATTGAAAGGGGTTGCAAGCTTCCAAAAATTACGAGTCTTCAGAAATCTCAGCAAATATTTTTTCACCCAAACTAGATGATACTTTCAGGTAATGATCAGTACACTAAGCCCTCTTGGTTCCCCAAATTTCGTTCTTCTATGTTGAAGCGTTCGTTTCCACTAACAGTTTCCACTCTGGCATTTCACTCTGTTTTCTCCTATATTGATAGATGTATTTGGAACTCTAAATCAAACACGGTTTGTGCTAGCTTCTTGAAACTTGACACAGTAAAGCAGTTTCACATTCTAACTCTATGTTTTGTTTCCTTTTCATGTAGCTTTAAGAAGTGACTGGCGAGAAACACCTTCATTGAAAGGGGTTGCAAGCTTCCAAAAATTACGAGTCTCCAGAAATCTCAGCAAATATTTTTTCACCCAAACTGGATGATACTTTCAGGTAATGATCAGTACACTAAGCCCACTCGGTTCTCCAAATTTCATTCTTCTATGTTGAAGCGTTCGTTTCCAGTAACAGTTTCCATTCTGGCATTTCACTCTGTTTTCTCCTATATTGATAGATGTATTTGGAACTCTAAATCAAACACGGTTTGTGCTAGCTTCTTGAAACTTGACACAGTAAAGCAGTTTCACATTCTAATTCTATGTTTTGTTTCCTTTTCTTGTAGCCCTAAGCAGAGACTGACGAGAAACACTTTCATTGAAAGGGGTTGCAAGCTTCTAAAAATTACGAGTCTCCAGAAATCTCAGCAAATATTTTTTCACCCAAACTGGATGATACTTTCAGGTAATGATCAGTACACTTGGCCCACTTGGTTCTCCAAATTTCGTTCTTCTATGTTGAAGCGTTCTTTTCCAGTAACAGTTTCCATTCTGGCATTTCACTCTGTTTTCTCCTATATTGATAGATGTATTTGGAACTCTAAATCAAACACGGTTTGTGCTAGCTTCTTGAAACTTGACACAGTAAAGCAGTTTCACATTCTAACTCTATGTTTTGTTTCCTTTTCATGTAGCCCTAAGCAGTGACTGGCGAGAAACACTTTCATTGAAAGGGGTTGCAAGCTTCCAAAAATTACGAGTCTCCAGAAATCTCAGCAAATATTTTTTCACCCAAACTAGATGATACTTTCAGGTAATGATCAGTACACTAAGCCCTCTTGGTTCCCCAAATTTCGTTCTTCTATGTTGAAGCGTTCGTTTCCAGTAACAGTTTGAATTTTGTCGTTTCACTCTGTTTTCTCCTATATTGATAGATGTATTTGGAACTCTAAATCAAACACGGTTTGTGCTAGCTTCTTGAAACTTGACACAGTAAAGCAGTTTCACATTGTAACTCTATGTTTTGTTTCCTTTTCATGTAGCTTTAAGCAGTGACTGGCGAGAAACACTTTCATTGAAAGGGGTTGCAAGCTTCCAAAAATTACGAGTCTCCAGAAATCTCAGCAAATATTTTTTCACCCAAACTGGATGATACTTTCAGGTAATGATCAGTACACTAAGCCCACTTGGTTCTCCAAATTTCATTCTTCTATGTTGAAGCGTTCGTTTCCAGTAACAGTTTCCATTCTGGCATTTCACTCTGTTTTCTCCTATATTGATAGATGTATTTGGAACTCTAAATCAAACACGGTTTGTGCTAGCTTCTTGAAACTTGACACAGTAAAGCAGTTTCACATTCTAACTCTATGTTTTGTTTCCTTTTCATGTAGCCCTAAGCAGTGACTGGCGAGAAACACTTTCATTGAAAGGGGTTGCAAGCTTCCAAAAATTACGAGTCTCCAGAAATTTCAGCAAATATTTTTTCACCCAAACTGGATGATACTTTCAGGTAATGATCAGTACACTAAGCCCACTTGGTTCCCCAAATTTCGTTCTTCTATGTTGAAGCGTTCGTTTCCAGTAACAGTTTCCATTCTGGCATTTCACTCTGTTTTCTCCTATATTGATAGATGTATTTGGAACTCTAAATCAAACACGGTTTGTGCTAGCTTCTTGAAACTTGACACAGTAAAGCAGTTTCACATTGTAACTCTATGTTTTGTTTCCTTTTCATGTAGCTTTAAGCAGTGACTGGCGAGAAACACTTTCATTGAAAGGGGTTGCAAGCTTCCAAAAATTACGAGTCTCCAGAAATCTCAGCAAATATTTTTTCACCCAAACTGGATGATACTTTCAGGTAATGATCAGTACACTAAGCCCACTTGGTTCTCCAAATTTCATTCTTCTATGTTGAAGCGTTCGTTTCCAGTAACAGTTTCCATTCTGGCATTTCACTCTGTTTTCTCCTATATTGATAGATGTATTTGGAACTCTAAATCAAACACGGTTTGTGCTAGCTTCTTGAAACTTGACACAGTAAAGCAGTTTCACATTCTAACTCTATGTTTTGTTTCCTTTTCATGTAGCCCTAAGCAGTGACTGGCGAGAAACACTTTCATTGAAAGGGGTTGCAAGCTTCCAAAAATTACGAGTCTCCAGAAATCTCAGCAAATATTTTTTCACCCAAACTGGATGATACTTTCAGGTAATGATCAGTACACTAAGCCCACTTGGTTCCCCAAATTTCGTTCTCCTATGTTGAAGTGTTCGTTTCCAGTAACAGTTTGAATTTTGTCGTTTCACTCTGTTTTCTCCTATATTGATAGATGTATTTGGAACACTAAATCAAACACGGTTTGTGCTAGCTTCTTGAAACTTGACACAGTAAAGCAGTTTCACATTCTAACTCTATGTTTTGTTTCCTTTTCATGTAGCTTTAAGCAGTGACTGGCGAGAAACACCTTCATTTAAAGGGGTTGCAAGCTTCCAAAAATCACGAGTCTCCAGAAATCTCAGCAAATATTTTTTCACCCAAACTGGATGATACTTTCAGGTAATGATCAGTACACTTGGCCCACTTGGTTCTCCATATTTCGTTCTTCTATGTTGAAGCGTTCGTTTACAGTAACAGTTTCCACTCTGGCATTACACTCTGTTTTCTCCTATATTGATAGATGTATTTGGAACTCTAAATCAAACACGGTTTGTGCTAGCTTCTTGAAACTTGACACAGTAATGCAGTTTCACATTCGAACAATATGTTTTGTTTCCTTTTCATGTAGCCCTAAGCAGTGACTGGCGAGAAACACTTTCATTGAAAGGGGTTGCAAGCTTCCAAAAATTACGAGTCTCCAGAAATCTCAGCAAATATTTTTTCACCCAAACTGGATGATACTTTCAGGTAATGATTAGTACACTAAGCCCACTTGGTTCTCCAAATTTCGTTCTTCTATGTTTAAGTGTTCGTTTCCAGTAACAGTTTGAATTTTTGCGTTTCACTCTGTTTTCTCCTATATTGATAGATGTATTTGGAACTCTAAATCAAAAACGGTTTGTGCTAGCTTCTTGAAACTTGACACAGTAAAGCAGTTTCACATTCTAACTCTATGTTTTGTTTCCTTTTCATGTAGCCCTAAGCAGTGACTGGCGAGAAACACTTTCATTGAAAGGGGTTGCAAGCTTCCAAAAATTACGAGTCTCCAGAAATCTCAGCAAATATTTTTTCACCCAAACTGGATGATACTTTCAGGTTATGATCAGTACACTAAGCCCACTTGGTTCCCCAAATTTCGTTCTTCTATGTTGAAGCGTTCGTTTCCAGTAACAGTTTGAATTTTGTCGTTTCACTCTGTTTTCTCCTATATTGATAGATGTATTTGGAACACTAAATCAAACACGGTTTGTGCTAGCTTCTTGAAACTTGACACAGTAAAGCAGTTTCACATTCTAACTCTATGTTTTGTTTCCTTTTCATGTAGCCCTAAGCAGTGACTGGCGAGAAACACTTTCATTGAAAGGGGTTGCAAGCTTCCAAAAATTACGAGTCTCCAGAAATCTCAGCAAATATTTTTTCACCCAAACTGGATGATACTTTCAGGTAATGATCAGTACACTAAGCCCACTTGGTTCCCCAAATTTCGTTCTTCTATGTTGAAGCGTTCCTTTCCAGTAACAGTTTGAATTTTGTCGTTTCACTCTGTTTTCTCCTATATTGATAGATGTATTTGGAACACTAAATCAAACACGGTTTGTGCTAGCTTCTTGAAACTTGACACAGTAAAGCAATTTCACATTCTAACTCTATGTTTTGTTTCCTTTTCATGTAGCTTTAAGCAGTGACTGGCGAGAAACACCTTCATTGAAAGGGGTTGCAAGCTTCCAAAAATCACGAGTCTCCAGAAATCTCAGCAAATATTTTTTCACCCAAACTGGATGATACTTTCAGGTAATGATCAGTACACTTGGCCCACTTGGTTCTCCATATTTCGTTCTTCTATGTTGAAGTGTTCGTTTACAGTAACAGTTTCCACTCTGGCATTACACTCTGTTTTCTCCTATATTGATAGATGTATTTGGAACTCTAAATCAAACACGGTTTGTGCTAGCTTCTTGAAACTTGACACAGTAATGCAGTTTCACATTCTAACAATATGTTTTGTTTCCTTTTCATGTAGCCCTAAGCAGTGACTGGCGAGAAACACTTTCATTGAAAGGGGTTGCAAGCTTCCAAAAATTACGAGTCTCCAGAAATCTCAGCAAATATTTTTTCACCCAAACTGGATGATACTTTCAGGTAAATATCAGTACACTAAGCCTACTTGGGTTCCCAAATTTCGATCTTCTATGTTGAAGTGTTCGTTTCCAGTAACAGTTTCCATTCTGGCATTTCACTCTGTTTTCTCCTATATTGATAGATGTATTTGGAACTCTAAATCAAACACAGTTTGTGCTAGCTTCTTGAAACTTGACACAGTAAAGCAGTTTCACATTCTAACTCTATGTTTTGTTTCCTTTTCATGTAGCTTTAAGCAGTGACTGGCGAGAAACACCTTCATTGAAAGGGGTTGCAAGCTTCCAAAAACCACGAGTCTCCAGAAATCTCAGCAAATATTTTTTCACCCAAACTGGATGATACTTTCAGGTAATGATCAGTACACTTGGCCCACTTGGTTCTCCATATTTCGTTCTTCTATGTTGAAGCGTTCGTTTACAGTAACAGTTTCCACTCTGGCATTACACTCTGTTTTCTCCTATATTGATAGATGTATTTGGAATTCTAAATCAAACACGGTTTGTGCTAGCTACTTGAAACTTGACACAGTAATGCAGTTTCAGATTCTAACTCTATGTTTTGTTTCCTTTTCATGTAGCTTTAAGCAGTGACTGGCGAGAAACACTTTCATTGAAAGGGGTTGCAAGCTTCCAAAAATTACGAGTCTCCAGAAATCTCAGCAAATATTTTTTCACCCAAACTGCATGATACTTTCAGGTAATGATCAGTTCACTAAGCCCACTTGGTTCCCCAAATTTCGTTCTTCTATGTTGAAGCGTTCGTTTCCAGTAACAGTTTGAATTTTTGCGTTTCACTCTGTTTTCTCCTATATTGATAGATGTATTTGGAACTCTAAATCAAACACGGTTTGTGCTAGCTTCTTGAAACTTGACACAGTAAAGCAGTTTCACATTCTAACTCTATGTTTTGTTTCCTTTTCATGTAGCTTTAAGCAGTGACTGGCGAGAAACACCTTCATTGAAAGGGGTTGCAAGCTTCCAAAAATCACGAGTCTCCAGAAATCTCAGCAAATATTTTTTCACCCAAACTGGATGATACTTTCAGGTAATGATCAGTACACTTGGCCCACTTGGTTCTCCATATTTCGTTCTTCTATGTTGAAGCGTTCGTTTACAGTAACAGTTTCCACTCTGGCATTACACTCTGTTTTCTCCTATATTGATAGATGTATTTGGAACTCTAAATCAAACACGGTTTGTGCTAGCTTCTTGAAACTTGACACAGTAATGCAGTTTCACATTCGAACAATATGTTTTGTTTCCTTTTCATGTAGCCCTAAGCTGTGACTGGCGAGAAACACTTTCATTGAAAGGGGTTGCAAGCTTCCAAAAATTACGAGTCTCCAGAAATCTCAGCAAATATTTTTTCACCCAAACTGGATGATACTTTCAGGTAATGATTAGTACACTAAGCCCACTTGGTTCTCCAAATTTCGTTCGTCTATGTTGAAGCGTTCGTTTCTAGTAACAATTTGAATTTTGTCGTTTCACTCTGTTTTCTCCTATATGGATAGATGTATTTGGAACTCTAAATCAAACACGGTTTGTGCTAGCTTCTTGAAACTTGACACAGTAAAGCAGTTTCACATTCTTACTCTATGTTTTGTTTCCTTTTCATGTAGCCCTAAGCAGTGACTGGCGAGAAACACTTTCATTGAAAGGGGTTGCAAGCTTCCAAAAATTACGAGTCTTCAGAAATCTCAGCAAATATTTTTTCACCCAAACTAGATGATACTTTCAGGTAATGATCAGTACACTAAGCCCTCTTGGTTCCCCAAATTTCGTTCTTCTATGTTGAAGCGTTCGTTTCCACTAACAGTTTCCACTCTGGCATTTCACTCTGTTTTCTCCTATATTGATAGATGTATTTGGAAATCTAAATCAAACACGGTTTGTGCTAGCTTCTTGAAACTTGACACAGTAAAGCAGTTTCACATTCTAACTCTATGTTTTGTTTCCTTTTCATGTAGCTTTAAGCAGTGACTGGCGAGAAACACCTTCATTGAAAGGGGTTGCAAGCTTCCAAAAATTACGAGTCTCCAGAAATCTCAGCAAATATTTTTTCACCCAAACTGGATGATACTTTCAGGTAATGATCAGTACACTAAGCCCACTCGGTTCTCCAAATTTCATTCTTCTATGTTGAAGCGTTCGTTTCCAGTAACAGTTTCCATTCTGGCATTTCACTCTGTTTTCTCCTATATTGATAGATGTATTTGGAACTCTAAATCAAACACGGTTTGTGCTAGCTTCTTGAAACTTGACACAGTAAAGCAGTTTCACATTCTAACTCTATGTTTTGTTTCCTTTTCATGTAGCCCTAAGCAGTGACTGGCGAGAAACACTTTCATTGAAAGGGGTTGCAAGCTTCCAAAAATTACGAGTCTCCAGAAATCTCAGCAAATATTTTTTCACCCAAACTGCATGATACTTTCAGGTAATGATCAGTACACTAAGCCCACTTGGTTCCCCAAATTTCGTTCTTCTATGTTGAAGCGTTCGTTTCCAGTAACAGTTTGAATTTTGTCGTTTCACTCTGTTTTCTCCTATATTGATAGATGTATTTGGAACACTAAATCAAACACGGTTTGTGCTAGCTTCTTGAAACTTGACACAGTAAAGCAGTTTCACATTCTAACTCTATGTTTTGTTTCCTTTTCATGTAGCTTTAAGCAGTGACTGGCGAGAAACACCTTCATTGAAAGGGGTTGCAAGCTTCCAAAAATCACGAGTCTCCAGAAATCTCAGCAAATATTTTTTCACCCAAACTGGATGATACTTTCAGGTAATGATCAGTACACTTGGCCCACTTGGTTCTCCATATTTCGTTCTTCTATGTTGAAGCGTTCGTTTACAGTAACAGTTGCCACTCTGGCATTACACTCTGTTTTCTCCTATATTGATAGATGTATTTGGAACTCTAAATCAAACACGGTTTGTGCTAGCTTCTTGAAACTTGACACAGTAATGCAGTTTCACATTCGAACAATATGTTTTGTTTCCTTTTCATGTAGCCCTAAGCAGTGACTGGCGAGAAACACTTTCATTGAAAGGGGTTGCAAGCTTCCAAAAATTACGAGTCTCCAGAAATCTCAGCAAATATTTTTTCACCCAAACTGGATGATACTTTCAGGTAATGATCAGTACACTAAGCCCAATTGGTTCCCCAAATTTCGTTCTTCTATTTTGAAGCGTTCGTTTCCAGTAACAGTTGGAATTTTGTCGTTTCACTCTGTTTTCTCCTATATTGATAGATGTATTTGGAACTCTAAATCAAACACGGTTTGTGCTAGCTTCTTGAAACTTGACACAGTAAAGCAGTTTCACATTCTAACTCTATGTTTTGTTTCCTTTTCATGTAGCCCTAAGCAGTGACTGGCGAGAAACACTTCCATTGAAAGGGGTTGCAAGCTTCCAAAAATTACGAGTCTTCAGAAATCTCAGCAAATATTTTTTCACCCAAACTAGATGATACTTTCAGGTAATGATCAGTACACTAAGCCCTCTTGGTTCCCCAAATTTCGTTCTTCTATGTTGAAGCGTTCGTTTCCACTAACAGTTTCCACTCTGGCATTTCACTCTGTTTTCTCCTATATTGATAGATGTATTTGGAACTCTAAATCAAACACGGTTTGTGCTAGCTTCTTGAAACTTGACACAGTAAAGCAGTTTCACATTCTAACTCTATGTTTTGTTTCCTTTTCATGTAGCCCTAAGCAGTGACTGGCGAGAAACACTTTCATTGAAAGGGGTTGCAAGCTTCCAAAAATTACGAGTCTCCAGAAATCTCAGCAAATATTTTTTCACCCAAACTGGATGATACTTTCAGGTAATGATCAGTACACTAAGGCCACTTGGTTCCCCAAATTTCGTTCTTCTATGTTGAAGCGTTCGTTTCCAGTAACAGTTTGAATTTTGTCGTTTCACTCTGTTTTCTCCTATATTGATAGATGTATTTGGAACACTAAATCAAACACGATTTGCGCTAGCTTCTTGAAACTTGACACAGTAAAGCAGTTTCACATTCTAACTCTATGTTTTGTTTCCTTTTCATGTAGCTTTAAGCAGTGACTGGCGAGAAACACCTTCATTGAAAGGGGTTGCAAGCTTCCAAAAATTACGAGTCTCCAGAAATCTCAGCAAATACTTTTTCACCCAAACTGGATGATACTTTCAGGTAATGATCAGTACACTATGCCCACTCGGTTCTCCAAATTTCATTCTTCTATGTTGAAGCGTTCGTTTCCAGTAACAGTTTCCATTCTGGCATTTCACTCTGTTTTCTCCTATATTGATAGATGTATTTGGAACTCTAAATCAAACACGGTTTGTGCTAGCTTCTTGAAACTTGACACAGTAAAGCAGTTTCACATTCTAACTCTATGTTTTGTTTCCTTTTCTTGTAGCCCTAAGCAGAGACTGGCGAGAAACACTTTCATTGAAAGGGGTTGCAAGCTTCTAAAAATTACGAGTCTCCAGAAATCTCAGCAAATATTTTTTCACCCAAACTGGATGATACTTTCAGGTAATGATCAGTACACTAAGCCCACTCGGTTCTCCAAATTTCATTCTTCTATGTTGAAGCGTTCGTTTCCAGTAACAGTTTCCATTCTGGCATTTCACTCTGTTTTCTCCTATATTGATAGATGTATTTGGAACTCTAAATCAAACACGGTTTGTGCTAGCTTCTTGAAACTTGACACAGTAAAGCAGTTTCACATTCTAACTCTATGTTTTGTTTCCTTTTCTTGTAGCCCTAAGCAGAGACTGGCGAGAAACACTTTCATTGAAAGGGGTTGCAAGCTTCTAAAAATTACGAGTCTCCAGAAATCTCAGCAAATATTTTTTCACCCAAACTGGATGATACTTTCAGGTAATGATCAGTACACTTGGCCCACTTGGTTCTCCATATTTCGTTCTTCTATGTTGAAGCGTTCGTTTACACTAACAGTTTCCACACTGGCATTTCACTCTGTTTTCTCCTATATTGATAGATGTATTTGGAACTCTAAATCAAACACGGTTTGTGCTAGCTTCTTGAAACTTGACACAGTAAAGCAGTTTCACATTCTAACTCTATGTTTTGTTTCTTTTTCATGTAGCCCTAAGCAGTGACTGGCGAGAAACACTTTCATTGAAAGGGGTTGCAAGCTTCCAAAAATTACGAGTCTCCAGAAATCTCAGCAAATATTTTTTCACCCAAACTGGATGATACTTTCAGGTAATGATCAGTACACTAAGCCCACTTGGTTCTCCAAATTTCATTCTTCTATGTTGAAGCGTTCGTTTCCAGTAACAGTTTCCATTCTGGCATTTCACTCTGTTTTCTCCTATATTGATAGATGTATTTGGAACTCTAAATCAAACACGGTTTGTGCTAGCTTCTTGAAACTTGACACAGTAAAGCAGTTTCACATTCTAACTCTATGTTTTGTTTCCTTTTCATGTAGCCCTAAGCAGTGACTGGCGAGAAACACTTTCATTGAAAGGGCTTGCAAGCTTCCAAAAATTACGAGTCTCCAGAAATCTCAGCAAATATTTTTTCACCCAAACTGTATGATACTTTCAGGTAATGATCAGTACACTAAGCCCACTTGGTTCCCCAAATTTCGTTCTTCTATGTTGAAGCGTTCGTTTCCAGTAACAGTTTGAATTTTGTCGTTTCACTCTGTTTTCTCCTTTATTGATAGATGTATTTGGAACACTAAATCAAACACGGTTTCTGCTAGCTTCTTGAAACTTGACACAGTAAAGCAGTTTCACATTCTAACTCTATGTTTTGTTTCCTTTTCATGTAGCTTTAAGCAGTGACTGGCGAGAAACACCTTCATTGAAAGGGGTTGCAAGCTTCCAAAAATTACGAGTCTTCAGAAATCTCAGCAAATATTTTTTCACCCAAACTAGATGATACTTTCAGGTAATGATCAGTACACTAAGCCCTCTTGGTTCCCCAAATTTCATTCTTCTATGATGAAGCGTTCGTTTCCACTAACAGTTTCCACTCTGGCATTTCACTCTGTTTTCTCCTATATTGATACATGTATTTGGAACTCTAAATCAAACACGGTTTGTGCTAGCTTCTTGAAACTTGACACAGTAAAGCAGTTTCACATTCTAACTCTATGTTTTGTTTCCTTTTCATGTAGCCCTAAGCAGTGACTGGCGAGAAACACTTTCATTGAAAGGGGTTGCAAGCTTCCAAAAATTACGAGTCTCCAGAAATCTCAGCAAATATTTTTACACCCAAACTAGATGATACTTTCAGGTAATGATCAGTACACTAAGCCCTCTTGGTTCCCCAAATTTCGTTCTTCTATGTTGAAGCGTTCGTTTCCACTAACAGTTTGAATTTTGTCGTTTCACTCTGTTTTCTCCTATATTGATAGATGTATTTGGAACTCTAAATCAAACACGGTTTGTGCTAGCTTCTTGAAACTTGACACAGTAAAGCAGTTTCACATTGTAACTCTATGTTTTGTTTCCTTTTCATGTAGCTTTAAGCAGTGACTGGCGAGAAACACTTTCATTGAAAGGGGTTGCAAGCTTCCAAAAATTACGAGTCTCCAGAAATCTCAGCAAATATTTTTTCACCCAAACTGGATGATACTTTCAGGTAATGATCAGTACACTAAGCCCACTCGGTTCTCCAAATTTCATTCTTCTATGTTGAAGCGTTCGTTTCCAGTAACAGTTTCCATTCTGGCATTTCACTCTGTTTTCTCCTATATTGATAGATGTATTTGGAACTCTAAATCAAACACGGTTTGTGCTAGCTTCTTGAAACTTGACACAGTAAAGCAGTTTCACATTCTAACTCTATGTTTTGTTTCCTTTTCATGTAGCCCTAAGCAGTGACTGGCGAGAAACACTTTCATTGAAAGGGGTTGCAAGCTTCCAAAAATTACGAGTCTTCAGAAATCTCAGCAAATATTTTTTCACCCAAACTAGATGATACTTTCAGGTAATGATCAGTACACTAAGCCCTCTTGGTTCCCCAAATTTCGTTCTTCTATGTTGAAGCGTTCGTTTCCACTAACAGTTTCCACTCTGGCATTTCACTCTGTTTTCTCCTATATTGATAGATGTATTTGGAACTCTAAATCAAACACGGTTTGTGCTAGCTTCTTGAAACTTGACACAGTAAAGCAGTTTCACATTCTAACTCTATGTTTTGTTTCCTTTTCATGTAGCTTTAAGCAGTGACTGGCGAGAAACACCTTCATTGAAAGGGGTTGCAAGCTTCCAAAAATTACGAGTCTCCAGAAAATCTCAGCAAATATTTTTTCACCCAAACTGGATGATACTTTCAGGTAATGATCAGTACACTAAGCCCACTCGGTTCTCCAAATTTCATTCTTCTATGTTGAAGCGTTCGTTTCCAGTAACAGTTTCCATTCTGGCATTTCACTCTGTTTTCTCCTATATTGATAGATGTATTTGGAACTCTAAATCAAACACGGTTTGTGCTAGCTTCTTGAAACTTGACACAGTAAAGCAGTTTCACATTCTAACTCTATGTTTTGTTTCCTTTTCATGTAGCCCTAAGCAGTGACTGGCGAGAAACACTTTCATTGAAAGGGGTTGCAAGCTTCCAAAAATTACGAGTCTCCAGAAATCTCAGCAAATATTTTTTCACCCAAACTGGATGATACTTTCAGGTAATGATCAGTACACTAAGCCCACTTGGTTCCCCAAATATCGTTCTTCTATGTTGAAGCGTTCGTTTCCAGTAACAGTTTGAATTTTGTCGTTTCACTCTGTTTTCTCCTATATTGATAGATGTATTTGGAACACTAAATCAAACACGGTTTGTGCTAGCTTCTTGAAACTTGACACAGTAAAGCAGTTTCACATTCTAACTCTATGTTTTGTTTCCTTTTCATGTAGCTTTAAGCAGTGACTGGCGAGAAACACCTTCATTGAAAGGGGTTGCAAGCTTCCAAAAATCACGAGTCTCCAGAAATCTAGGCAAATATTTTTTCACCCAAACTGGATGATACTTTCAGGTAATGATCAGTACACTTGGCCCACTTGGTTCTCCATATTTCGTTCTTCTATGTTGAAGCGTTCGTTTACAGTAACAGTTTCCACTCTGGCAATACACTCTGTTTTCTCCTATATTGATAGATGTATTTGGAACTCTAAATCAAACACGGTTTGTGCTAGCTTCTTGAAACTTGACACAGTAATGCAGTTTCACATTCGAACAATATGTTTTGTTTCCTTTTCATGTAGCCCTAAGCAGTGACTGGCGAGAAACACCTTCATTGAAAGGGGTTGCAAGCTTCCAAAAATCACGAGTCTCCAGATATCTCAGCAAATATTTTTTCACCCAAACTGGATGATACTTTCAGGTAATGATCAGTACACTAAGCCCACTTGGTTCCCCAAATTTCGTTCTTCTATGTTGAAGCGTTCGTTTCCAGTAACAGTTTGAATTTTGTCGTTTCACTCTGTTTTCTCCTATATTGATAGATGTATTTGGAACACTAAATCAAACACGGTTTGTGCTAGCTTCTTGAAACTTGACACAGTAAAGCAATTTCACATTCTAACTCTATGTTTTGTTTCCTTTTCATGTAGCTTTAAGCAGTGACTGGCGAGAAACACCTTCATTGAAAGGGGTTGCAAGCTTCCAAAAATCACGAGTCTCCAGATATCTCAGCAAATATTTTTTCACCCAAACTGGATGATACTTTCAGGTAATGATCAGTACACTTGGCCCACTTGGTTCTCCATATTTCGTTCTTCTATGTTGAAGCGTTCGTTTACAGTAACAGTTTCCACTCTGGCATTACACTCTGTTTTCTCCTATATTGATAGATGTATTTGGAACTCTAAATCAAACACGGTTTGTGCTAGCTTCTTGAAACTTGACACAGTAATGCAGTTTCACATTCTAACAATATGTTTTGTTTCCTTTTCATGTAGCCCTAAGCAGTGACTGGCGAGAAACACTTTCATTGAAAGGGGTTGCAAGCTTCCAAAAATTACGAGTCTCCAGAAATCTCAGCAAATATTTTTTCACGCAAACTGGATGATACTTTCAGGGAATTATCAGTACACTAAGCCTACTTGGGTTCCCAAATTTCGATCTTCTATGTTGAAGTGTTCGTTTCCAGTAACAGTTTCCATTCTGGCATTTCACTCTGTTTTCTCCTATATTGATAGATGTATTTGGAACTCTAAATCAAACACGGTTTGTGCTAGCTTCTTGAAACTTGACACAGTAAAGCAGTTTCACATTCTAACTCTATGTTTTGTTTCCTTTTCATGTAGCCCTAAGCAGTGACTGGCGAGAAACACTTCCATTGAAAGGGGTTGCAAGCTTCCAAAAATTACGAGTCTTCAGAAATCTCAGCAAATATTTTTTCACCCAAACTAGATGATACTTTCAGGTAATGATCAGTACACTAAGCCCTCTTGGTTCCCCAAATTTCGTTCTTCTATGTTGAAGCGTTCGTTTCCACTAACAGTTTCCACTCTGGCATTTCACTCTGTTTTCTCCTATATTGATAGATGTATTTGGAACTCTAAATCAAACATGGTTTGTGCTAGCTTCTTGAAACTTGACACAGTAAAGCAGTTTCATATTCTAACTCTATGTTTTGTTTCCTTTTCATGTAGCCCTAAGCAGTGACTGGCGAGAAACACTTTCATTGAAAGGGGTTGCAAGCTTCCAAAAATTACGAGTCTCCAGAAATGTCAGCAAATATTTTTTCACCCAAACTGGATGATACTTTCAGGTAATGATCAGTACACTAAGCCCACTTGGTTCCCCAAATTTCGTTCTTCTATGTTGAAGCGTTCGTTTCCAGTAACAGTTTGAATTTTGTCGTTTCACTCTGTTTTCTCCTATATTGATAGATGTATTTGGAACACTAAATCAAACACGATTTGTGCTAGCTTCTTGAAACTTGACACAGTAAAGCAGTTTCACATTCTAACTCTATGTTTTGTTTCCTTTTCATGTAGCTTTAAGCAGTGACTGGCGAGAAACACCTTCATTGAAAGGGGTTGCAAGCTTCCAAAAATTACGAGTCTCCAGAAATCTCAGCAAATATTTTTTCACGCAAACTGGATGATACTTTCAGGGAATTATCAGTACACTAAGCCTACTTGGGTTCCCAAATTTCGATCTTCTATGTTGAAGTGTTCGTTTCCAGTAACAGTTTCCATTCTGGCATTTCACTCTGTTTTCTCCTATATTGATAGATGTATTTGGAACTCTAAATCAAACACGGTTTGTGCTAGCTTCTTGAAACTTGACACAGTAAAGCAGTTTCACATTCTAACTCTATGTTTTGTTTCCTTTTCATGTAGCCCTAAGCAGTGACTGGCGAGAAACACTTCCATTGAAAGGGGTTGCAAGCTTCCAAAAATTACGAGTCTTCAGAAATCTCAGCAAATATTTTTTCACCCAAACTAGATGATACTTTCAGGTAATGATCAGTACACTAAGCCCTCTTGGTTCCCCAAATTTCGTTCTTCTATGTTGAAGCGTTCGTTTCCACTAACAGTTTCCACTCTGGCATTTCACTCTGTTTTCTCCTATATTGATAGATGTATTTGGAACTCTAAATCAAACATGGTTTGTGCTAGCTTCTTGAAACTTGACACAGTAAAGCAGTTTCACATTCTAACTCTATGTTTTGTTTCCTTTTCATGTAGCCCTAAGCAGTGACTGGCGAGAAACACTTTCATTGAAAGGGGTTGCAAGCTTCCAAAAATTACGAGTCTCCAGAAATGTCAGCAAATATTTTTTCACCCAAACTGGATGATACTTTCAGGTAATGATCAGTACACTAAGCCCACTTGGTTCCCCAAATTTCGTTCTTCTATGTTGAAGCGTTCGTTTCCAGTAACAGTTTGAATTTTGTCGTTTCACTCTGTTTTCTCCTATATTGATAGATGTATTTGGAACACTAAATCAAACACGATTTGTGCTAGCTTCTTGAAACTTGACACAGTAAAGCAGTTTCACATTCTAACTCTATGTTTTGTTTCCTTTTCATGTAGCTTTAAGCAGTGACTGGCGAGAAACACCTTCATTGAAAGGGGTTGCAAGCTTCCAAAAATTACGAGTCTCCAGAAATCTCAGCAAATACTTTTTCACCCAAACTGGATGATACTTTCAGGTAATGATCAGTACACTAAGCCCACTCGGTTCTCCAAATTTCATTCTTCTATGTTGAAGCGTTCGTTTACACTAACAGTTTCCATTCTGGCATTTCACTCTGTTTTCTCCTATATTGATAGATGTATTTGGAACTCTAAATCAAACACGGTTTGTGCTAGCTTCTTGAAACTTGACACAGTAAAGCAGTTTCACATTCTAACTCTATGTTTTGTTTCCTTTTCTTGTAGCCCTAAGCAGAGACTGGCGAGAAACACTTTCATTGAAAGGGGTTGCAATCTTCCAAAAATTACGAGTCTCCAGAAATCTCAGCAAATATTTTTTCACCCAAACTGGATGATACTTTCAGGTAATGATCAGTACACTTGGCCCACTTGGTTCTCCATATTTCGTTCTTCTATGTTGAAGCGTTCGTTTACACTAACAGTTTCCACTCTGGCATTTCACTCTGTTTTCTCCTATATTGATAGATGTATTTGGAACTCTAAATCAAACACGGTTTGTGCTAGCTTCTTGAAACTTGACACAGTAAAGCAGTTTCACATTCTAACTCTATGTTTTGTTTCTTTTTCATGTAGCCCTAAGCAGTGACTGGCGAGAAACACTTTCATTGAAAGGGGTTGCAAGCTTCCAAAAATTACGAGTCTCCAGAAATCTCAGCAAATATTTTTTCACCCAAACTGCATGATACTTTCAGGTAATGATCAGTACACTAAGCCCACTTGGTTCCCCAAATTTCGTTCTTCTATGTTGAAGCGTTCGTTTCCAGTAACAGTTTGAATTTTTGCGTTTCACTCTGTTTTCTCCTATATTGATAGATGTATTTGGAACTCTAAATCAAACACGGTTTGTGCTAGCTTCTTGAAACTTGACACAGTAAAGCAGTTTCACATTCTAACTCTATGTTTTGTTTCCTTTTCATGTAGCTTTAAGCAGTGACTGGCGAGAAACACTTTCATTGAAAGGGGTTGCAAGCTTCCAAAAATTACGAGTCTCCAGAAATCTCAGCAAATATTTTTTCACCCAAACTGGATGATACTTTCAGGTAATGATCAGTACACTAAGCCCACTTGGTTCTCCAAATTTCATTCTTCTATGTTGAAGCGTTCGTTTCCAGTAACAGTTTCCATTCTGGCATTTCACTCTGTTTTCTCCTATATTGATAGATGTATTTGGAACTCTAAATCAAACACGGTTTGTGCTAGCTTCTTGAAACTTGACACAGTAAAGCAGTTTCACATTCTAACTCTATGTTTTGTTTCTTTTTCATGTAGCCCTAAGCAGTGACTGGCGAGAAACACTTTCATTGAAAGGGGTTGCAAGCTTCTAAAAATTACGAGTCTCCAGAAATCTCAGCAAATATTTTTTCACCCAAACTGGATGATACTTTCAGGTAATGATCAGTACACTTGGCCCACTTGGTTCTCCATATTTCGTTCTTCTATGTTGAAGCGTTCGTTTACACTAACAGTTTCCACTCTGGCATTTCACTCTGTTTTCTCCTATATTGATAGATGTATTTGGAACTCTAAATCAAACACGGTTTGTGCTAGCTTCTTGAAACTTGACACAGTAAAGCAGTTTCACATTCTAACTCTATGTTTTGTTTTTTTTTTCATGTAGCCCTAAGCAGTGACTGGCGAGAAACACTTTCATTGAAAGGGGTTACAAGCTTCCAAAAATTACGAGTCTCCAGAAATCTCAGCAAATATTTTTTCACCCAAACTGCATGATACTTTCAGGTAATGATCAGTACACTAAGCCCACTTGGTTCCCCAAATTTCGTTCTTCTATGTTGAAGCGTTCGTTTCCAGTAACAGTTTGAATTTTTGCGTTTCACTCTGTTTTCTCCTATATTGATAGATGTATTTGGAACTCTAAATCAAACACGGTTTGTGCTAGCTTCTTGAAACTTGACACAGTAAAGCAGTTTCACATTCTAACTCTATGTTTTGTTTCCTTTTCATGTAGCCCTAAGCAGTGACTGGCGAGAAACACTTTCATTGAAAGGGGTTGCAAGCTTCCAAAAATTACGAGTCTCCAGAAATCTCAGCAAATATTTTTTCACCCAAACTAGATGATACTTTCAGGTAATGATCAGTACACTAAGCCCTCTTGGTTCCCCAAATTTCGTTCTTCTATGTTGAAGCGTTCGTTTCCAATAACAGTTTGAATTTAGTCGTTTCACTCTGTTTTCTCCTATATTGATAGATGTATTTGGAACTCTAAATCAAACACGGTTTGTGCTAGCTTCTTGAAACTTGACACAGTAAAGCAGTTTCACATTGTAACTCTTTTTTTTGTTTCCTTTTCATGTAGCTTTAAGCAGTGACTGGCGAGAAACACTTTCATTGAATGGGTTGCAAGCTTCTAAAAATTACGAGTCTCCAGAAATCTCAGCAAATATTTTTTCACCCAAACTGGATGATACTTTCACGTAATGATCAGTACACTTGGCCCACTTGGTTCTCCAAATTTCGTTCTTCTATGTTGAAGCGTTCGTTTCCAGTAACAGTTTCCATTCTGGCATTTCACTCTGTTTTCTCCTATATTGATAGATGTATTTGGAACTCTAAATCAAACACGGTTTGTGCTAGCTTCTTGAAACTTGACACAGTAAAGCAGTTTCACATTCTAACTCTATGTTTTGTTTCCTTTTCATGTAGCCCTAAGCAGTGACTGGCGAGAAACACTTTCATTGAAAGGGGTTGCAAGCTTCCAAAAATTACGAGTCTCCAGAAATCTCAGCAAATATTTTTTCACCCAAACTGGATGATACTTTCAGGTAATGATCAGTACACTAAGCCCACTTGGTTCCCCAAATTTCGTTCTTCTATGTTGAAGCGTTCGTTTCCAGTAACAGTTTGAATTTTGTCGTTTCACTCTGTTTTCTCCTATATTGATAGATGTATTTGGAACACTAAATCAAACACGGTTTGTGCTAGCTTCTTGAAACTTGACACAGTAAAGCAGTTTCACATTCTAACTCTATGTTTTGTTTCCTTTTCATGTAGCTTTAAGCAGTGACTGGCGAGAAACACCTTCATTGAAAGGGGTTGCAAGCTTCCAAAAATTACGAGTCTCCAGAAATCTCAGCAAATATTTTTTCACCCAAACTGGATGATACTTTCAGGTAATGATCAGTACACTAAGCCCACTCGGTTCTCCAAATTTCATTCTTCTATGTTGAAGCGTTCGTTTACACTAACAGTTTCCATTCTGGCATTTCACTCTGTTTTCTCCTATATTGATAGATGTATTTGGAACTCTAAATCAAACACGGTTTGTGCTAGCTTCTTGAAACTTGACACAGTAAAGCAGTTTCACATTCTAACTCTATGTTTTGTTTCCTTTTCATGTAGCCCTAAGCAGTGACTGGCGAGAAACACTTTCATTGAAAGGGGTTGCAAGCTTCCAAAAATTACGAGTCTCCAGAAATCTCAGCAAATATTTTTTCACCCAAACTGGATGATACTTTCAGGTAATGATCAGTACACTAAGCCCACTCGGTTCTCCTAATTTCATTCTTCTATGTTGAAGCGTTCGTTTCCAGTAACAGTTTCCATTCTGGCATTTCACTCTGTTTTCTCCTATATTGATAGATGTATTTGGAACTCTAAATCAAACACGGTTTGTGCTAGCTTCTTGAAACTTGACACAGTAATGCAGTTTCACATTCTAACTCTATGTTTTGTTTCCTTTTCATTTAGCCCTAAGCAGTGACTGGCGAGAAACACTTTCATTGAAAGGGGTTGCAAGCTTCCAAAAATTACGAGTCTCCAGAAATCTCAGCAAATATTTTTTCACCCAAACTGGATGATACTTTCAGGTAATGATCAGTACACTAAGCCCACTCGGTTCTCCAAATTTCATTCTTCTATGTTGAAGCGTTCGTTTCCAGTAACAGTTTCCATTCTGGCATTTCACTCTGTTTTCTCCTATATTGATAGATGTATTTGGAACTCTAAATCAAACACGGTTTGTGCTAGCTTCTTGAAACTTGACACAGTAAAGCAGTTTCACATTCTAACTCTATGTTTTGTTTCCTTTTCTTGTAGCCCTAAGCAGAGACTGGCGAGAAACACTTTCATTGAAAGGGGTTGCAAGCTTCTAAAAATTACGAGTCTCCAGAAATCTCAGCAAATATTTTTTCACCCAAACTGGATGATACTTTCAGGTAATGATCAGTACACTTGGCCCACTTGGTTCTCCAAATTTCATTCTTCTATGTTGAAGCGTTCGTTTCCAGTAACAGTTTCCATTCTGGCATTTCACTCTGTTTTCTCCTATATTGATAGATGTATTTGGAACTCTAAATCAAACACGGTTTGTGCTAGCTTCTTGAAACTTGACACAGTAATGCAGTTTCAGATTCTAACTCTATGTTTTGTTTCCTTTTCATGTAGCTTTAAGCAGTGACTGGCGAGAAACACTTTCATTGAAAGGGGTTGCAAGCTTCCAAAAATTACGAGTCTCCAGAAATCTCAGCAAATATTTTTTCACCCAAACTGGATGATACTTTCAGGTAATGATCAGTACACTAAGCCCACTTGGTTCTCCAAATTTCATTCTTCTATGTTGAAGCGTTCGTTTCCAGTAACAGTTTCCATTCTGGCATTTCACTCTGTTTTCTCCTATATTGATAGATGTATTTGGAACTCTAAATCAAACACGGTTTGTGCTAGCTTCTTGAAACTTGACACAGTAAAGCAGTTTCACATTCTAACTCTATGTTTTGTTTCCTTTTCTTGTAGCCCTAAGCAGAGACTGGCGAGAAACACTTTCATTGAAAGGGGTTGCAAGCTTCTAAAAATTACGAGTCTCCAGAAATCTCAGCAAATATTTTTTCACCCAAACTGGATGATACTTTCAGGTAATGATCAGTACACTTGGCCCACTTGGTTCTCCATATTTCGTTCTTCTATGTTGAAGCGTTCGTTTACACTAACAGTTTCCACTCTGGAATTTCACTCTGTTTTCTCCTATATTGATAGATGTATTTGGAACTCTAAATCAAACACGGTTTGTGCTAGCTTCTTGAAACTTGACACAGTAAAGCAGTTTCACATTCTAACTCTATGTTTTGTTTCTTTTTCATGTAGCCCTAAGCAGTGACTGGCGAGAAACACTTTCATTGAAAGGGGTTGCAAGCTTCCAAAAATTACGAGTCTCCAGAAATCTCAGCAAATATTTTTTCACCCAAACTGCATGATACTTTCAGGTAATGATCAGTACACTAAGCCCACTTGGTTCCCCAAATTTCGTTCTTCTATGTTGAAGCGTTCGTTTCCAGTAACAGTTTGAATTTTTGCGTTTCACTCTGTTTTCTCCTATATTGATAGATGTATTTGGAACTCTAAATCAAACACGGTTTGTGCTAGCTTCTTGAAACTTGACACAGTAAAGCAGTTTCACATTCTAACTCTATGTTTTGTTTCCTTTTCATGTAGCCCTAAGCAGTGACTGGCGAGAAACACTTTCATTGAAAGGGGTTGCAAGCTTCCAAAAATTACGAGTCTCCAGAAATCTCAGCAAATATTTTTTCACCCAAACTGGATGATACTTTCACGTAATGATCAGTACACTTGACCCACTTGGTTCTCCAAATTTCGTTCTTCTATGTTGAAGCGTTCGTTTCCAGTAACAGTTTCCATCCTGGCATTTCACTCTGTTTTCTTCTATATTGATAGATGTATTTGGAACTCTAAATCAAACACGGTTTGTGCTAGCTTCTTGAAACTTGACACAGTAAAGCAGTTTCACATTCTAACTCTATGTTTTGTTTCCTTTTCATGTAGCCCTAAGCAGTGACTGGCGAGAAACACTTTCATTGAAAGGGGTTGCAAGCTTCCAAAAATTACGAGTCTCCAGAAATCTCAGCAAATATTTTTTCACCCAAACTGGATGATACTTTCAGGTAATGATCAGTACACTAAGCCCACTTGGTTCCCCAAATTTCGTTCTTCTATGTTGAAGCGTTCGTTTCCAGTAACAGTTTGAATTTTGTCGTTTCACTCTGTTTTCTCCTATATTGATAGATGTATTTGGAACACTAAATCAAACACGGTTTGTGCTAGCTTCTTGAAACTTGACACAGTAAAGCAGTTTCACATTCTAACTCTATGTTTTGTTTCCTTTTCATGTAGCTTTAAGCAGTGACTGGCGAGAAACACCTTCATTGAAAGGGGTTGCAAGCTTCCAAAAATTACGAGTCTCCAGAAATCTCAGCAAATATTTTTTCACCCAAACTGGATGATACTTTCAGGTAATGATCAGTACACTAAGCCCACTCGGTTCTCCAAATTTCATTCTTCTATGTTGAAGCGTTCGTTTCCAGTAACAGTTTCCATTCTGGCATTTCACTCTGTTTTCTCCTATATTGATAGATGTATTTGGAACTCTAAATCAAACACGGTTTGTGCTAGCTTCTTGAAACTTGACACAGTAAAGCAGTTTCACATTCTAACTCTATGTTTTGTTTCCTTTTCTTGTAGCCCTAAGCAGAGACTGGCGAGAAACACTTTCATTGAAAGGGGTTGCAAGCTTCCAAAAATTACGAGTCTCCAGAAATCTCAGCAAATATTTTTTCACCCAAACTGGATGATACTTTCAGGTAATGATCAGTACACTAAGCCCACTTGGTTCTCCATATTTCGTTCTTCTATGTTGAAGCGTTCGTTTACACTAACAGTTTCCACTCTGGCATTTCACTCTGTTTTCTCCTATATTGATAGATGTATTTGGAACTCTAAATCAAACACGGTTTGTGCTAGCTTCTTGAAACTTGACACAGTAAAGCAGTTTCACATTCTAACTCTATGTTTTGTTTCTTTTTCATGTAGCCCTAAGCAGTGACTGGCGAGAAACACTTTCATTGAAAGGGGTTGCAAGCTTCCAAAAATTACGAGTCTCCAGAAATCTCAGCAAATATTTTTTCACCCAAACTGGATGATACTTTCAGGTAATGATCAGTACACTAAGCCCACTTGGTTCCCCAAATTTCGTTATTCTATGTTGAAGCGTTCGTTTCCAGTAACAGTTTGAATTTTTGCGTTTCACTCTGTTGTCTCCTATATTGATAGATGTATTTGGAACTCTAAATCAAACACGGTTTGTGCTAGCTTCTTGAAACTTGACACAGTAAAGCAGTTTCACATTCTAACTCTATGTTTTGTTTCTTTTTCATGTAGCCCTAAGCAGTGACTGGCGAGAAACACTTTCATTGAAAGGGGTTGCAAGCTTCCAAAAATTACGAGTCTCCAGAAATCTCAGCAAATATTTTTTCACCCAAACTGGATGATACTTTCAGGTAATGATCAGTACACTAAGCCCACTTGGTTCCCCAAATTTCGTTCTTCTATGTTGAAGCGTTCGTTTCCAGTAACAGTTTGAATTTTTGCGTTTCACTCTGTTGTCTCCTATATTGATAGATGTATTTGGAACTCTAAATCAAACAAGGTTTGTGCTAGCTTCTTGAAACTTGACACAGTAAAGCAGTTTCACATTCTAACTCTATGTTTTGTTTCCTTTTCATGTAGCCCTAAGCAGTGACTGGCGAGAAACACTTTCATTGAAAGGGGTTGCAAGCTTCCAAAAATTACGAGTCTCCAGAAATCTCAGCAAATATTTTTTCACCCAAACTGGATGATACTTTCAGGTAATGATCTGTACACTAAGCCCACTTGGTTCTCCATATTTCGTTCTTCTATGTTGAAGCGTTCGTTTACACTAACAGTTTCCACTCTGGCATTTCACTCTGTTTTCTCCTATATTGATAGATGTATTTGGAACTCTAAATCAAACACGGTTTGTGCTAGCTTCTTGAAACTTGACACAGTAATGCAGTTTCAGATTCTAACTCTATGTTTTGTTTCCTTTTCATGTAGCTTTAAGCAGTGACTGGCGAGAAACACTTTCATTGAAAGGGGTTGCAAGCTTCCAAAAATTACGAGTCTCCAGAAATCTCAGCAAATATTTTTTCACCCAAACTGGATGATACTTTCAGGTAATGATCATTACACTAAGCCCACTCGGTTCTCCAAATTTCATTCTTCTATGTTGAAGCGTTCGTTTCCAGTAACAGTTTCCATTCTGGCATTTCACTCTGTTTTCTCCTATATTGATAGATGTATTTGGAACTCTAAATCAAACACGGTTTGTGCTAGCTTCTTGAAACTTGACACAGTAAAGCAGTTTCACATTCTAACTCTATGTTTTGTTTCCTTTTCTTGTAGCCCTAAGCAGAGACTGGCGAGAAACACTTTCATTGAAAGGGGTTGCAAGCTTCTAAAAATTACGAGTCTCCAGAAATCTCAGCAAATATTTTTTCACCCAAACTGGATGATACTTTCAGGTAATGATCAGTACACTTGGCCCACTTGGTTCTCCATATTTCGTTCTTCTATGTTGAAGCGTTCGTTTACACTAACAGTTTCCACTCTGGAATTTCACTCTGTTTTCTCCTATATTGATAGATGTATTTGGAACTCTAAATCAAACACGGTTTGTGCTAGCTTCTTGAAACTTGACACAGTAAAGCAGTTTCACATTCTAACTCTATGTTTTGTTTCTTTTTCATGTAGCCCTAAGCAGTGACTGGCGAGAAACACTTTCATTGAAAGGGGTTGCAAGCTTCCAAAAATTACGAGTCTCCAGAAATCTCAGCAAATATTTTTTCACCCAAACTGCATGATACTTTCAGGTAATGATCAGTACACTAAGCCCACTTGGTTCCCCAAATTTCGTTCTTCTATGTTGAAGCGTTCGTTTCCAGTAACAGTTTGAATTTTTGCGTTTCACTCTGTTTTCTCCTATATTGATAGATGTATTTGGAACTCTAAATCAAACACGGTTTGTGCTAGCTTCTTGAAACTTGACACAGTAAAGCAGTTTCACATTCTAACTCTATGTTTTGTTTCCTTTTCATGTAGCCCTAAGCAGTGACTGGCGAGAAACACTTTCATTGAAAGGGGTTGCAAGCTTCCAATAATTACGAGTCTCCAGAAATCTCAGCAAATATTTTTTCACCCAAACTGGATGATACTTTCAGGTAATGATCAGTACACTAAGCCCTCTTGGTTCCCCAAATTTCGTTCTTCTATGTTGAAGCGTTCGTTTCCAGTAACGGTTTGAATTTTGTCGTTTCACTCTGTTTTCTCCTATATCGATAGATGTATTTGGAACTCTAAATCAAACACGGTTTGTGCTAGCTTCTTGAAACTTGACACAGTAAAGCAGTTTCACATTCTAACTCTATGTTTTGTTTCCTTTTCATGTAGCTTTAAGCAGTGACTTGCGAGAAACACTTTCATTGAAAGGGGTTGCAAGCTTCCAAAAATTACGAGTCTCCAGAAATCTCAGCAAATACTTTTTCACCCAAACTGGATGATACTTTCAGGTAATGATCAGTACACTAAGCCCACTCGGTTCTCCAAATTTCATTCTTCTATGTTGAAGCGTTCGTTTCCAGTAACAGTTTCCATTCTGGCATTTCACTCTGTTTTCTCCTATATTGATAGATGTATTTGGAACTCTAAATCAAACACGGTTTGTGCTAGCTTCTTGAAACTTGACACAGTAAAGCCGTTTCACATTCTAACTCTATGTTTTGTTTCCTTTTCTTGTAGCCCTAAGCAGAGACTGGCGAGAAACACTTTCATTGAAAGGGGTTGCAAGCTTCTAAAAATTACGAGTCTCCAGAAATCTCAGCAAATATTTTTTCACCCAAACTGGATGATACTTTCAGGTAATGATCTGTACACTAAGCCCACTTGGTTCTCCATATTTCGTTCTTCTATGTTGAAGCGTTCGTTTACACTAACAGTTTCCACTCTGGCATTTCACTCTGTTTTCTCCTATATTGATAGATGTATTTGGAACTCTAAATCAAACACGGTTTGTGCTAGCTTCTTGAAACTTGACACAGTAAAGCAGTTTCACATTCTAACTCTATGTTTTGTTTTTTTTTCATGTAGCCCTAAGCAGTGACTGGCGAGAAACACTTTCATTGAAAGGGGTTGCAAGCTTCCAAAAATTACGAGTCTCCAGAAATCTCAGCAAATATTTTTTCACCCAAACTGCATGATACTTTCAGGTAATGATCAGTACACTAAGCCCACTTGGTTCCCCAAATTTCGTTCTTCTATGTTGAAGCGTTCGTTTCCAGTAACAGTTTGAATTTTTGCGTTTCACTCTGTTTTCTCCTATATTGATAGATGTATTTGGAACTCTAAATCAAACACGGTTTGTGCTAGCTTCTTGAAACTTGACACAGTAAAGCAGTTTCACATTCTAACTCTATGTTTTGTTTCCTTTTCATGTAGCCCTAAGCAGTGACTGGCGAGAAACACTTTCATTGAAAGGGGTTGCAAGCTTCCAAAAATTACGAGTCTCCAGAAATCTCAGCAAATATTTTTTTCACCCAAACTAGATGATACTTTCAGGTAATGATCAGTACACTAAGCCCTCTTGGTTCCCCAAATTTCGTTCTTCTATGTTGAAGCGTTCGTTTCCAATAACAGTTTGAATTTAGTCGTTTCACTCTGTTTTCTCCTATATTGATAGATGTATTTGGAACTCTAAATCAAACACGGTTTGTGCTAGCTTCTTGAAACTTGACACAGTAAAGCAGTTTCACATTGTAACTCTATGTTTTGTTTCCTTTTCATGTAGCCCTAAGCAGTGACTGGCGAGAAACACTTTCATTGAAAGGGGTTGCAAGCTTCCAAAAATTACGAGTCTCCAGAAATCTCAGCAAATATTTTTTCACCCAAACTGGATGATACTTTCAGGTAATGATCAGTACACTTGGCCCACTTGGTTCTCCAAATTTCGTTCTTCTATGTTGAAGCGTTCGTTTCCAGTAACAGTTTCCATCCTGGCATTTCACTCTGTTTTCTCCTATATTGATAGATGTATTTGGAACTCTAAATCAAACACGGTTTGTGCTAGCTTCTTGAAACTTGACACAGTAAAGCAGTTTCACATTCTAACTCTATGTTTTGTTTCCTTTTCATGTAGCCCTAAGCAGTGACTGGCGAGAAACACTTTCATTGAAAGGGGTGGCAAGCTTCCAAAAATTACGAGTCTCCAGAAATCTCAGCAAATATTTTTTCACCCAAACTGGATGATACTTTCAGGTAATGATCAGTACACTAAGCCCACTTGGTTCCCCAAATTTCGTTCTTCTATGTTGAAGCGTTCGTTTCCAGTAACAGTTTGAATTTTGTCGTTTCACTCTGTTTTCTCCTATATTGATAGATGTATTTGGAACACTAAATCAAACACGGTTTGTGCTAGCTTCTTGAAACTTGACACAGTAAAGCAGTTTCACATTCTAACTCTATGTTTTGTTTCCTTTTCATGTAGCTTTAAGCAGTGACTGGCGAGAAACACCTTCATTGAAAGGGGTTGCAAGCTTCCAAAAATTACGAGTCTCCAGAAATCTCAGCAAATATTTTTTCACCCAAACTGGATGATACTTTCAGGTAATGATCAGTACACTAAGCCCACTCGGTTGTCCAAATTTCATTCTTCTATGTTGAAGCGTTCGTTTCCAGTAACAGTTTCCATTCTGGCATTTCACTCTGTTTTCTCCTATATTGATAGATGTATTTGGAACTCTAAATCAAACACGGTTTGTGCTAGCTTCTTGAAACTTGACACAGTAAAGCAGTTTCACATTCTAACTCTATGTTTTGTTTCCTTTTCTTGTAGCCCTAAGCAGAGACTGGCGAGAAACACTTTCATTGAAAGGGGTTGCAAGCTTCTAAAAATTACGAGTCTCCAGAAATCTCAGCAAATATTTTTTCACCCAAACTGGATGATACTTTCAGGTAATGATCAGTACACTTGGCCCACTTGGTTCTCCATATTTCGTTCTTCTATGTTGAAGCGTTCGTTTACACTAACAGTTTCCACTCTGGCATTTCACTCTGTTTTCTCCTATATTGATAGATGTATTTGGAACTCTAAATCAAACACGGTTTGTGCTAGCTTCTTGAAACTTGACACAGTAAAGCAGTTTCACATTCTAACTCTAAGTTTTGTTTCTTTTTCATGTAGCCCTAAGCAGTGACTGGCGAGAAACACTTTCATTGAAAGGGGTTGCAAGCTTCCAAAAATTACGAGTCTCCAGAAATCTCAGCAAATATTTTTTCACCCAAACTGGATGATACTTTCACGTAATGATCAGTACACTTGGCCCACTTGGTTCTCCAAATTTCGTTCTTCTATGTTGAAGCGTTCGTTTCCAGTAACAGTTTCCATTCTGGCATTTCACTCTGTTTTCTCCTATATTGATAGATGTATTTGGAACTCTAAATCAAACACGGTTTGTGCTAGCTTATTGAAACTTGACACAGTAATGCAGTTTCATATTCTAACTCTATGTTTTGTTTCCTTTTCATGTAGCTTTAAGGAGTGACTGTAGAGAAACACTTTCATTGAAAGGGGTTGCAAGCTTCCAAAAATTACGAGTCTCCAGAAATCTCAGCAAATATTTTTTCACCCAAACTGGATGATACTTTCAGGTAATGATCAGTACACTAAGCCCACTTGGTTCTCCATATTTCGTTCTTCTATGTTGAAGCGTTCGTTTACACTAACAGTTTCCACTCTGGCATTTCACTCTGTTTTCTCCTATATTGATAGATGTATTTGGAACTCTAAATCAAACACGGTTTGTGCTAGCTTCTTGAAACTTGACACAGTAAAGCAGTTTCACATTCTAACTCTATGTTTTGTTTCTTTTTCATGTAGCCCTAAGCAGTGACTGGCGAGAAACACTTTCATTGAAAGGGGTTGCAAGCTTCCAAAAATTACGAGTCTCCAGAAATCTCAGCAAATATTTTTTCACCCAAACTGGATGATACTTTCAGGTAATGATCAGTAAACTAAGCCCACTTGGTTCCCCAAATTTCGTTATTCTATGTTGAAGCGTTCGTTTCCAGTAACAGTTTGAATTTTTGCGTTTCACTCTGTTGTCTCCTATATTGATAGATGTATTTGGAACTCTAAATCAAACACGGTTTGTGCTAGCTTCTTGAAACTTGACACAGTAAAGCAGTTTCACATTCTAACTCTATGTTTTGTTTCTTTTTCATGTAGCCCTAAGCAGTGACTGGCGAGAAACACTTTCATTGAAAGGGGTTGCAAGCTTCCAAAAATTACGAGTCTCCAGAAATCTCAGCAAATATTTTTTCACCCAAACTGGATGATACTTTCAGGTAATGATCAGTACACTAAGCCCACTTGGTTCCCCAAATTTCGTTCTTCTATGTTGAAGCGTTCGTTTCCAGTAACAGTTTGAATTTTTGCGTTTCACTCTGTTGTCTCCTATATTGATAGATGTATTTGGAACTCTAAATCAAACAAGGTTTGTGCTAGCTTCTTGAAACTTGACACAGTAAAGCAGTTTCACATTCTAACTCTATGTTTTGTTTCCTTTTCTTGTAGCCCTAAGCAGAGACTGGCGAGAAACACTTTCATTGAAAGGGGTTGCAAGCTTCTAAAAATTACGAGTCTCCAGAAATCTCAGCAAATATTTTTTCACCCAAACTGGATGATACTTTCAGGTAATGATCAGTACACTTGGCCCACTTGGTTCTCCATATTTCGTTCTTCTATGTTGAAGCGTTCGTTTACACTAACAGTTTCCACTCTGGAATTTCACTCTGTTTTCTCCTATATTGATAGATGTATTTGGAACTCTAAATCAAACACGGTTTGTGCTAGCTTCTTGAAACTTGACACAGTAAAGCAGTTTCACATTCTAACTCTATGTTTTGTTTCCTTTTCATGTAGCCCTAAGCAGTGACTGGCGAGAAACACTTTCATTGAAAGGGGTGGCAAGCTTCCAAAAATTACGAGTCTCCAGAAATCTCAGCAAATATTTTTTCACCCAAACTGGATGATACTTTCAGGTAATGATCAGTACACTAAGCCCACTTGGTTCCCCAAATTTCGTTCTTCTATGTTGAAGCGTTCGTTTCCAGTAACAGTTTGAATTTTGTCGTTTCACTCTGTTTTCTCCTATATTGATAGATGTATTTGGAACACTAAATCAAACACGGTTTGTGCTAGCTTCTTGAAACTTGACACAGTAAAGCAGTTTCACATTCTAACTCTATGTTTTGTTTCCTTTTCATGTAGCTTTAAGCAGTGACTGGCGAGAAACACCTTCATTGAAAGGGGTTGCAAGCTTCCAAAAATTACGAGTCTCCAGAAATCTCAGCAAATATTTTTTCACCCAAACTGGATGATACTTTCAGGTAATGATCAGTACACTAAGCCCACTCGGTTGTCCAAATTTCATTCTTCTATGTTGAAGCGTTCGTTTCCAGTAACAGTTTCCATTCTGGCATTTCACTCTGTTTTCTCCTATATTGATAGATGTATTTGGAACTCTAAATCAAACACGGTTTGTGCTAGCTTCTTGAAACTTGACACAGTAAAGCAGTTTCACATTCTAACTCTATGTTTTGTTTCCTTTTCTTGTAGCCCTAAGCAGAGACTGGCGAGAAACACTTTCATTGAAAGGGGTTGCAAGCTTCTAAAAATTACGAGTCTCCAGAAATCTCAGCAAATATTTTTTCACCCAAACTGGATGATACTTTCAGGTAATGATCAGTACACTTGGCCCACTTGGTTCTCCATATTTCGTTCTTCTATGTTGAAGCGTTCGTTTACACTAACAGTTTCCACTCTGGCATTTCACTCTGTTTTCTCCTATATTGATAGATGTATTTGGAACTCTAAATCAAACACGGTTTGTGCTAGCTTCTTGAAACTTGACACAGTAAAGCAGTTTCACATTCTAACTCTAAGTTTTGTTTCTTTTTCATGTAGCCCTAAGCAGTGACTGGCGAGAAACACTTTCATTGAAAGGGGTTGCAAGCTTCCAAAAATTACGAGTCTCCAGAAATCTCAGCAAATATTTTTTCACCCAAACTGGATGATACTTTCACGTAATGATCAGTACACTTGGCCCACTTGGTTCTCCAAATTTCGTTCTTCTATGTTGAAGCGTTCGTTTCCAGTAACAGTTTCCATTCTGGCATTTCACTCTGTTTTCTCCTATATTGATAGATGTATTTGGAACTCTAAATCAAACACGGTTTGTGCTAGCTTATTGAAACTTGACACAGTAATGCAGTTTCATATTCTAACTCTATGTTTTGTTTCCTTTTCATGTAGCTTTAAGGAGTGACTGTAGAGAAACACTTTCATTGAAAGGGGTTGCAAGCTTCCAAAAATTACGAGTCTCCAGAAATCTCAGCAAATATTTTTTCACCCAAACTGGATGATACTTTCAGGTAATGATCAGTACACTAAGCCCACTTGGTTCTCCATATTTCGTTCTTCTATGTTGAAGCGTTCGTTTACACTAACAGTTTCCACTCTGGCATTTCACTCTGTTTTCTCCTATATTGATAGATGTATTTGGAACTCTAAATCAAACACGGTTTGTGCTAGCTTCTTGAAACTTGACACAGTAAAGCAGTTTCACATTCTAACTCTATGTTTTGTTTCTTTTTCATGTAGCCCTAAGCAGTGACTGGCGAGAAACACTTTCATTGAAAGGGGTTGCAAGCTTCCAAAAATTACGAGTCTCCAGAAATCTCAGCAAATATTTTTTCACCCAAACTGGATGATACTTTCAGGTAATGATCAGTAAACTAAGCCCACTTGGTTCCCCAAATTTCGTTATTCTATGTTGAAGCGTTCGTTTCCAGTAACAGTTTGAATTTTTGCGTTTCACTCTGTTGTCTCCTATATTGATAGATGTATTTGGAACTCTAAATCAAACACGGTTTGTGCTAGCTTCTTGAAACTTGACACAGTAAAGCAGTTTCACATTCTAACTCTATGTTTTGTTTCTTTTTCATGTAGCCCTAAGCAGTGACTGGCGAGAAACACTTTCATTGAAAGGGGTTGCAAGCTTCCAAAAATTACGAGTCTCCAGAAATCTCAGCAAATATTTTTTCACCCAAACTGGATGATACTTTCAGGTAATGATCAGTACACTAAGCCCACTTGGTTCCCCAAATTTCGTTCTTCTATGTTGAAGCGTTCGTTTCCAGTAACAGTTTGAATTTTTGCGTTTCACTCTGTTGTCTCCTATATTGATAGATGTATTTGGAACTCTAAATCAAACAAGGTTTGTGCTAGCTTCTTGAAACTTGACACAGTAAAGCAGTTTCACATTCTAACTCTATGTTTTGTTTCCTTTTCTTGTAGCCCTAAGCAGAGACTGGCGAGAAACACTTTCATTGAAAGGGGTTGCAAGCTTCTAAAAATTACGAGTCTCCAGAAATCTCAGCAAATATTTTTTCACCCAAACTGGATGATACTTTCAGGTAATGATCAGTACACTTGGCCCACTTGGTTCTCCATATTTCGTTCTTCTATGTTGAAGCGTTCGTTTACACTAACAGTTTCCACTCTGGAATTTCACTCTGTTTTCTCCTATATTGATAGATGTATTTGGAACTCTAAATCAAACACGGTTTGTGCTAGCTTCTTGAAACTTGACACAGTAAAGCAGTTTCACATTCTAACTCTATGTTTTGTTTCTTTTTCATGTAGCCCTAAGCAGTGACTGGCGAGAAACACTTTCATTGAAAGGGGTTGCAAGCTTCCAAAAATTACGAGTCTCCAGAAATCTCAGCAAATATTTTTTAACCCAAACTGCATGATACTTTCCGGTAATGATCAGTACACTAAGCCCACTTGGTTCCCCAAATTTCGTTCTTCTATGTTGAAGCGTTCGTTTCCAGTAACAGTTTGAATTTTTGTGTTTCACTCTGTTTTCTCCTATATTGATAGATGTATTTGGAACTGTAAATCAAACACGGTTTGTGCTAGCTTCTTGAAACTTGACACAGTAAAGCAGTTTCACATTCTAACTCTATGTTTTGTTTCCTTTTCATGTAGCCCTAAGCAGTGACTGGCGAGAAACACTTTCATTGAAAGGGGTTGCAAGCTTCCAAAAATTACGAGTCTCCAGAAATCTCAGCAAATATTTTTTCACCCAAACTGGATGATACTTTCAGGTAATGATCAGTACACTAAGCCCTCTTGGTTCCCCAAATTTCGTTCTTCTATGTTGAAGCGTTCGTTTCCAGTAACGGTTTGAATTTTGTCGTTTCACTCTGTTTTCTCCTATATCGATAGATGTATTTGGAACTCTAAATCAAACACGGTTTGTGCTAGCTTCTTGAAACTTGACACAGTAAAGCAGTTTCACATTCTAACTCTATGTTTTGTTTCCTTTTCATGTAGCTTTAAGCAGTGACTTGCGAGAAACACTTTCATTGAAAGGGGTTGCAAGCTTCCAAAAATTACGAGTCTCCCGAAATCTCAGCAAATACTTTTTCACCCAAACTGGATGATACTTTCAGGTAATGATCAGTACACTAAGCCCACTCGGTTCTCCAAATTTCATTCTTCTATGTTGAAGCGTTCGTTTCCAGTAACAGTTTCCATTCTGGCATTTCACTCTGTTTTCTCCTATATTGATAGATGTATTTGGAACTCTAAATCAAACACGGTTTGTGCTAGCTTCTTGAAACTTGACACAGTAAAGCCGTTTCACATTCTAACTCTATGTTTTGTTTCCTTTTCTTGTAGCCCTAAGCAGAGACTGGCGAGAAACACTTTCATTGAAAGGGGTTGCAAGCTTCTAAAAATTACGAGTCTCCAGAAATCTCAGCAAATATTTTTTCACCCAAACTGGATGATACTTTCAGGTAATGATCTGTACACTAAGCCCACTTGGTTCTCCATATTTCGTTCTTCTATGTTGAAGCGTTCGTTTACACTAACAGTTTCCACTCTGGCATTTCACTCTGTTTTCTCCTATATTGATAGATGTATTTGGAACTCTAAATCAAACACGGTTTGTGCTAGCTTCTTGAAACTTGACACAGTAATGCAGTTTCACATTCTAACTCTATGTTTTGTTTTTTTTTCATGTAGCCCTAAGCAGTGACTGGCGAGAAACACTTTCATTGAAAGGGGTTGCAAGCTTCCAAAAATTACGAGTCTCCAGAAATCTCAGCAAATATTTTTTCACCCAAACTGCATGATACTTTCAGGTAATGATCAGTACACTAAGCCCACTTGGTTCCCCAAATTTCGTTCTTCTATGTTGAAGCGTTCGTTTCCAGTAACAGTTTGAATTTTTGCGTTTCACTCTGTTTTCTCCTATATTGATAGATGTATTTGGAACTCTAAATCAAACACGGTTTGTGCTAGCTTCTTGAAACTTGACACAGTAAAGCAGTTTCACATTCTAACTCTATGTTTTGTTTCCTTTTCATGTAGCCCTAAGCAGTGACTGGCGAGAAACACTTTCATTGAAAGGGGTTGCAAGCTTCCAAAAATTACGAGTCTCCAGAAATCTCAGCAAATATTTTTTCACCCAAACTAGATGATACTTTCAGGTAATGATCAGTACACTAAGCCCTCTTGGTTCCCCAAATTTCGTTCTTCTATGTTGAAGCGTTCGTTTCCAATAACAGTTTGAATTTAGTCGTTTCACTCTGTTTTCTCCTATATTGATAGATGTATTTGGAACTCTAAATCAAACACGGTTTGTGCTAGCTTCTTGAAACTTGACACAGTAAAGCAGTTTCACATTGTAACTCTATGTTTTGTTTCCTTTTCATGTAGCCCTAAGCAGTGACTGGCGAGAAACACTTTCATTGAAAGGGGTTGCAAGCTTCCAAAAATTACGAGTCTCCAGAAATCTCAGCAAATATTTTTTCACCCAAACTGGATGATACTTTCAGGTAATGATCAGTACACTTGGCCCACTTGGTTCTCCAAATTTCGTTCTTCTATGTTGAAGCGTTCGTTTCCAGTAACAGTTTCCATCCTGGCATTTCACTCTGTTTTCTCCTATATTGATAGATGTATTTGGAACTCTAAATCAAACACGGTTTGAGCTAGCTTCTTGAAACTTGACACAGTAAAGCAGTTTCACATTCTAACTCTATGTTTTGTTTCCTTTTCATGTAGCCCTAAGCAGTGACTGGCGAGAAACACTTTCATTGAAAGGGGTGGCAAGCTTCCAAAAATTACGAGTCTCCAGAAATCTCAGCAAATATTTTTTCACCCAAACTGGATGATACTTTCAGGTAATGATCAGTACACTAAGCCCACTTGGTTCCCCAAATTTCGTTCTTCTATGTTGAAGCGTTCGTTTCCAGTAACAGTTTGAATTTTGTCGTTTCACTCTGTTTTCTCCTATATTGATAGATGTATTTGGAACACTAAATCAAACACGGTTTGTGCTAGCTTCTTGAAACTTGACACAGTAAAGCAGTTTCACATTCTAACTCTATGTTTTGTTTCCTTTTCATGTAGCTTTAAGCAGTGACTGGCGAGAAACACCTTCATTGAAAGGGGTTGCAAGCTTCCAAAAATTACGAGTCTCCAGAAATCTCAGCAAATATTTTTTCACCCAAACTGGATGATACTTTCAGGTAATGATCAGTACACTAAGCCCACTCGGTTCTCCAAATTTCATTCTTCTATGTTGAAGCGTTCGTTTCCAGTAACAGTTTCCATTCTGGCATTTCACTCTGTTTTCTCCTATATTGATAGATGTATTTGGAACTCTAAATCAAACACGGTTTGTGCTAGCTTCTTGAAACTTGACACAGTAAAGCAGTTTCACATTCTAACTCTATGTTTTGTTTCCTTTTCTTGTAGCCCTAAGCAGAGACTGGCGAGAAACACTTTCATTGAAAGGGGTTGCAAGCTTCTAAAAATTACGAGTCTCCAGAAATCTCAGCAAATATTTTTTCACCCAAACTGGATGATACTTTCAGGTAATGATCAGTACACTTGGCCCACTTGGTTCTCCATATTTCGTTCTTCTATGTTGAAGCGTTCGTTTACACTAACAGTTTCCACTCTGGCATTTCACTCTGTTTTCTCCTATATTGATAGATGTATTTGGAACTCTAAATCAAACACGGTTTGTGCTAGCTTCTTGAAACTTGACACAGTAAAGCAGTTTCACATTCTAACTCTAAGTTTTGTTTCTTTTTCATGTAGCCCTAAGCAGTGACTGGCGAGAAACACTTTCATTGAAAGGGGTTGCAAGCTTCCAAAAATTACGAGTCTCCAGAAATCTCAGCAAATATTTTTTCACCCAAACTAGATGATACTTTCACGTAATGATCAGTACACTTGGCCCACTTGGTTCTCCAAATTTCGTTCTTCTATGTTGAAGCGTTCGTTTCCAGTAACAGTTTCCATTCTGGCATTTCACTCTGTTTTCTCCTATATTGATAGATGTATTTGGAACTCTAAATCAAACACGGTTTGTGCTAGCTTATTGAAACTTGACACAGTAATGCAGTTTCATATTCTAACTCTATGTTTTGTTTCCTTTTCATGTAGCTTTAAGGAGTGACTGTAGAGAAACACTTTCATTGAAAGGGGTTGCAAGCTTCCAAAAATTACGAGTCTCCAGAAATCTCAGCAAATATTTTTTCACCCAAACTGGATGATACTTTCAGGTAATGATCAGTACACTAAGCCCACTTGGTTCTCCATATTTCGTTCTTCTATGTTGAAGCGTTCGTTTACACTAACAGTTTCCACTCTGGCATTTCACTCTGTTTTCTCCTATATTGATAGATGTATTTGGAACTCTAAATCAAACACGGTTTGTGCTAGCTTCTTGAAACTTGACACAGTAAAGCAGTTTCACATTCTAACTCTATGTTTTGTTTCTTTTTCATGTAGCCCTAAGCAGTGACTGGCGAGAAACACTTTCATTGAAAGGGGTTGCAAGCTTCCAAAAATTACGAGTCTCCAGAAATCTCAGCAAATATTTTTTCACCCAAACTGCATGATACTTTCAGGTAATGATCAGTACACTAAGCCCACTTGGTTCCCCAAATTTCGTTCTTCTATGTTGAAGCGTTCGTTTCCAGTAACAGTTTGAATTTTTGCGTTTCACTCTGTTTTCTCCTATATTGATAGATGTATTTGGAACTCTAAATCAAACACGGTTTGTGCTAGCTTCTTGAAACTTGACACAGTAAAGCAGTTTCACATTCTAACTCTATGTTTTGTTTCCTTTTCATGTAGCCCTAAGCAGTGACTGGCGAGAAACACTTTCATTGAAAGGGGTTGCAAGCTTCCAAAAATTACGAGTCTCCAGAAATCTCAGCAAATATTTTTTCACCCAAACTAGATGATACTTTCAGGTAATGATCAGTACACTAAGCCCTCTTGGTTCCCCAAATTTCGTTCTTCTATGTTGAAGCGTTCGTTTCCAATAACAGTTTGAATTTAGTCGTTTCACTCTGTTTTCTCCTATATTGATAGATGTATTTGGAACTCTAAATCAAACACGGTTTGTGCTAGCTTCTTGAAACTTGACACAGTAAAGCAGTTTCACATTGTAACTCTATGTTTTGTTTCCTTTTCATGTAGCCCTAAGCAGTGACTGGCGAGAAACACTTTCATTGAAAGGGGTTGCAAGCTTCCAAAAATTACGAGTCTCCAGAAATCTCAGCAAATATTTTTTCACCCAAACTGGATGATACTTTCAGGTAATGATCAGTACACTTGGCCCACTTGGTTCTCCAAATTTCGTTCTTCTATGTTGAAGCGTTCGTTTCCAGTAACAGTTTCCATCCTGGCATTTCACTCTGTTTTCTCCTATATTGATAGATGTATTTGGAACTCTAAATCAAACACGGTTTGAGCTAGCTTCTTGAAACTTGACACAGTAAAGCAGTTTCACATTCTAACTCTATGTTTTGTTTCCTTTTCATGTAGCCCTAAGCAGTGACTGGCGAGAAACACTTTCATTGAAAGGGGTGGCAAGCTTCCAAAAATTACGAGTCTCCAGAAATCTCAGCAAATATTTTTTCACCCAAACTGGATGATACTTTCAGGTAATGATCAGTACACTAAGCCCACTTGGTTCCCCAAATTTCGTTCTTCTATGTTGAAGCGTTCGTTTCCAGTAACAGTTTGAATTTTGTCGTTTCACTCTGTTTTCTCCTATATTGATAGATGTATTTGGAACACTAAATCAAACACGGTTTGTGCTAGCTTCTTGAAACTTGACACAGTAAAGCAGTTTCACATTCTAACTCTATGTTTTGTTTCCTTTTCATGTAGCTTTAAGCAGTGACTGGCGAGAAACACCTTCATTGAAAGGGGTTGCAAGCTTCCAAAAATTACGAGTCTCCAGAAATCTCAGCAAATATTTTTTCACCCAAACTGGATGATACTTTCAGGTAATGATCAGTACACTAAGCCCACTCGGTTCTCCAAATTTCATTCTTCTATGTTGAAGCGTTCGTTTCCAGTAACAGTTTCCATTCTGGCATTTCACTCTGTTTTCTCCTATATTGATAGATGTATTTGGAACTCTAAATCAAACACGGTTTGTGCTAGCTTCTTGAAACTTGACACAGTAAAGCAGTTTCACATTCTAACTCTATGTTTTGTTTCCTTTTCTTGTAGCCCTAAGCAGAGACTGGCGAGAAACACTTTCATTGAAAGGGGTTGCAAGCTTCTAAAAATTACGAGTCTCCAGAAATCTCAGCAAATATTTTTTCACCCAAACTGGATGATACTTTCAGGTAATGATTAGTACACTAAGCCCACTTGGTTCTCCAAATTTCGTTCTTCTATGTTGAAGCGTTCGTTTCTAGTAACAATTTGAATTTTGTCGTTTCACTCTGTTTTCTCCTATATTGATAGATGTATTTGGAACTCTAAATCAAACACGGTTTGTGCTAGCTTCTTGAAACTTGACACAGTAAAGCAGTTTCACATTCTAACTCTATGTTTTGTTTCCTTTTCATGTAGCCCTAAGCAGTGACTGGCGAGAAACACTTTCATTGAAAGGGGTTGCAAGCTTCCAAAAATTACGAGTCTTCAGAAATCTCAGCAAATATTTTTTCACCCAAACTAGATGATACTTTCAGGTAATGATCAGTACACTAAGCCCTCTTGGTTCCCCAAATTTCGTTCTTCTATGTTGAAGCGTTCGTTTCCACTAACAGTTTCCACTCTGGCATTTCACTCTGTTTTCTCCTATATTGATAGATGTATTTGGAACTCTAAATCAAACACGGTTTGTGCTAGCTTCTTGAAACTTGACACAGTAAAGCAGTTTCACATTCTAACTCTATGTTTTGTTTCCTTTTCATGTAGCTTTAAGCAGTGACTGGCGAGAAACACCTTCATTGAAAGGGGTTGCAAGCTTCCAAAAATTACGAGTCTCCAGAAATCTCAGCAAATATTTTTTCACCCAAACTGGATGATACTTTCAGGTAATGATCAGTACACTAAGCCCACTCGGTTCTCCAAATTTCATTCTTCTATGTTGAAGCGTTCGTTTCCAGTAACAGTTTCCATTCTGGCATTTCACTCTGTTTTCTCCTATATTGATAGATGTATTTGGAACTCTAAATCAAACACGGTTTGTGCTAGCTTCTTGAAACTTGACACAGTAAAGCAGTTTCACATTCTAACTCTATGTTTTGTTTCCTTTTCATGTAGCCCTAAGCAGTGACTGGCGAGAAACACCTTCATTGAAAGGGGTGGCAAGCTTCCAAAAATCACGAGTCTCCAGAAATCTCAGCAAATATTTTTTCACCCAAACTGGATGATACTTTCAGGTAATGATCAGTACACTTGGCCCACTTGGTTCTTCATATTTCGTTCTTCTATGTTGAAGCGTTCGTTTACAGTAACAGTTTCCACTCTGGCATTACACTCTGTTTTCTCCTATATTGATAGATGTATTTGGAACTCTAAATCAAACACGGTTTGTGCTAGCTTCTTGAAACTTGACACAGTAATGCAGTTTCACATTCTAACAATATGTTTTGTTTCCTTTTCATGTAGCCCTAAGCAGTGACTGGTGAGAAACACTTTCATTGAAAGGGGTTGCAAGCTTCCAAAAATTACGAGTCTCCAGAAATCTCAGCAAATATTTTTTCACCCAAACTGGATGATACTTTCAGGTAATTATCAGTACACTAAGCCTACTTGGGTTCCCAAATTTCGATCTTCTATGTTGAAGTGTTCGTTTCCAGTAACAGTTTCCATTCTGGCATTTCACTCTCTTTTCTCCTATATTGATAGATGTATTTGGAACTCTAAATCAAACACGGTTTGTGCTAGCTTCTTGAAACTTGACACAGTAAAGCAGTTTCACATTCTAACTCTATGTTTTGTTTCCTTTTCATGTAGCTTTAAGCAGTGACTGGCGAGAAACACCTTCATTGAAAGGGGTTGCAAGCTTCCAAAAACCACGAGTCTCCAGTAATCTCAGCAAATATTTTTTCACCCAAACTGGATGATACTTTCAGGTAATGATCAGTACACTTGGCCCACTTGGTTCTCCATATTTCGTTCTTCTATGTTGAAGCGTTCGTTTACAGTAACAGTTTCCACTCTGGCATTACACTCTGTTTTCTCCTATATTGATAGATGTATTTGGAATTCTAAATCAAACACGGTTTGTGCTAGCTTCTTGAAACTTGACACAGTAATGCAGTTTCACATTCTAACTCTATGTTTTGTTTCCTTTTCATGTAGCTTTAAGCAGTGACTGGCGAGAAACACTTTCATTGAAAGGGGTTGCAAGCTTCCAAAAATTACGAGTCTCCAGAAATCTCAGCAAATATTTTTTCACCCAAACTGGATGATACTTTCAGGTAATGATCAGTACACTAAGCCCACTTGGTTCTCCAAATTTCATTCTTCTATGTTGAAGCGTTCGTTTCCAGTAACAGTTTCCATTCTGGCATTTCACTCTGTTTTCTCCTATATTGATAGATGTATTTGGAACTCTAAATCAAACACGGTTTGTGCTAGCTTCTTGAAACTTGACACAGTAAAGCAGTTTCACATTCTAACTCTATGTTTTGTTTCCTTTTCATGTAGCCCTAAGCAGTGACTGGCGAGAAACACTTTCATTGAAAGGGGTTGCAAGCTTCCAAAAATTACGAGTCTCCAGAAATCTCAGCAAATATTTTTTCACCCAAACTAGATGATACTTTCAGGTAATGATCAGTACACTAAGCCCTCTTGGTTCCCCAAATTTCGTTCTTCTATGTTGAAGCGTTCGTTTCCAGTAACAGTTTGAATTTTGTCGTTTCACTCTGATTTCTCCTATATTGATAGATGTATTTGGAACTCTAAATCAAACACGGTTTGTGCTAGCTTCTTGAAACTTGACACAGTAAAGCAGTTTCACATTGTAACTCTATGTTTTGTTTCCTTTTCATGTAGCTTTAAGCAGTGACTGGCGAGAAACACTTTCATTGAAAGGGGTTGCAAGCTTCCAAAAATTACGAGTCTCCAGAAATCTCAGCAAATATTTTTTCACCCAAACTGGATGATACTTTCAGGTAATGATCAGTACACTAAGCCCACTTGGTTCTCCATATTTCGTTCTTCTATGTTGAAGCGTTCGTTTACAGTAACAGTTTCCACTCTGGCATTACACTCTGTTTTCTCCTATATTGATAGATGTATTTGGAACTCTAAATCAAACACGGTTTGTGCTAGCTTCTTGAAACTTGACACAGTAATGCAGTTTCACATTCTAACAATATGTTTTGTTTCCTTTTCATGTAGCCCTAAGCAGTGACTGGCGAGAAACACTTTCATTGAAAGGGGTTGCAAGCTTCCAAAAATTACGAGTCTCCAGAAATCTCAGCAAATATTTTTTCACCCAAACTGGATGATACTTTCAGGTAATGATTAGTACACTAAGCCCACTTGGTTCTCCAAATTTCGTTCTTCTATGTTGAAGCGTTCGTTTCTAGTAACAATTTGAATTTTGTCGTTTCACTCTGTTTTCTCCTATATTGATAGATGTATTTGGAACTCTAAATCAAACACGGTTTGTGCTAGCTTCTTGAAACTTGACACAGTAAAGCAGTTTCACATTCTAACTCTATGTTTTGTTTCCTTTTCATGTAGCCCTAAGCAGTGACTGGCGAGAAACACTTTCATTGAAAGGGGTTGCAAGCTTCCAAAAATTACGAGTCTTCAGAAATCTCAGCAAATATTTTTTCACCCAAACTAGATGATACTTTCAGGTAATGATCAGTACACTAAGCCCTCTTGGTTCCCCAAATTTCGTTCTTCTATGTTGAAGCGTTCGTTTCCACTAACAGTTTCCACTCTGGCATTTCACTCTGTTTTATCCTATATTGATAGATGTATTTGGAACTCTAAATCAAACACGGTTTGTGCTAGCTTCTTGAAACTTGACACAGTAAAGCAGTTTCACATTCTAACTCTATGTTTTGTTTCCTTTTCATGTAGCTTTAAGCAGTGACTGGCGAGAAACACCTTCATTGAAAGGGGTTGCAAGCTTCCAAAAATTACGAGTCTCCAGAAATCTCAGCAAATATTTTTTCACCCAAACTGGATGATACTTTCAGGTAATGATCAGTACACTAAGCCCACTCGGTTCTCCAAATTTCATTCTTTTATGTTGAAGCGTTCGTTTCCAGTAACAGTTTCCATTCTGGCATTTCACTCTGTTTTCTCCTATATTGATAGATGTATTTGGAACTCTAAATCAAACACGGTTTGTGCTAGCTTCTTGAAACTTGACACAGTAAAGCAGTTTCACATTCTAACTCTATGTTTTGTTTCCTTTTCATGTAGCTTTAAGCAGTGACTGGCGAGAAACACCTTCATTGAAAGGGGTTGCAAGCTTCCAAAAATTACGAGTCTTCAGAAATCTCAGCAAATATTTTTTCACCCAAACTAGATGATACTTTCAGGTAATGATCAGTACACTAAGCCCTCTTGGTTCCCCAAATTTCGTTCTTCTATGTTGAAGCGTTCGTTTCCAGTAACAGTTTGAATTTTGTCGTTTCACTCTGTTTTCTCCTATATTGATAGATGTATTTGGAACTCTAAATCAAACACGGTTTGTGCTAGCTTCTTGAAACTTGACACAGTAAAGCAGTTTCACATTGTAACTCTATGTTTTGTTTCCTTTTCATGTAGCTTTAAGCAGTGACTGGCGAGAAACACTTTCATTGAAAGGGGTTGCAAGCTTCCAAAAATTACGAGTCTCCAGAAATCTCAGCAAATATTTTTTCACCCAAACTGGATGATACTTTCAGGTAATGATCAGTACACTAAGCCCACTTGGTTCTCCATATTTCGTTCTTCTATGTTGAAGCGTTCGTTTACAGTAACAGTTTCCACTCTGGCATTACACTCTGTTTTCTCCTATATTGATAGATGTATTTGGAACTCTAAATCAAACACGGTTTGTGCTAGCTTCTTGAAACTTGACACAGTAATGCAGTTTCACATTCTAACAATATGTTTTGTTTCCTTTTCATGTAGCCCTAAGCAGTGACTGGCGAGAAACACTTTCATTGAAAGGGGTTGCAAGCTTCCAAAAATTACGAGTCTCCAGAAATCTCAGCAAATATTTTTTCACCCAAACTGGATGATACTTTCAGGTAATGATTAGTACACTAAGCCCACTTGGTTCTCCAAATTTCGTTCTTCTATGTTGAAGCGTTCGTTTCTAGTAACAATTTGAATTTTGTCGTTTCACTCTGTTTTCTCCTATATTGATAGATGTATTTGGAACTCTAAATCAAACACGGTTTGTGCTAGCTTCTTGAAACTTGACACAGTAAAGCAGTTTCACATTCTAACTCTATGTTTTGTTTCCTTTTCAGGTAGCCCTAAGCAGTGACTGGCGAGAAACACTTTCATTGAAAGGGGTTGCAAGCTTCCAAAAATTACGAGTCTTCAGAAATCTCAGCAAATATTTTTTCACCCAAACTAGATGATACTTTCAGGTAATGATCAGTACACTAAGCCCTCTTGGTTCCCCAAATTTCGTTCTTCTATGTTGAAGCGTTCGTTTCCACTAACAGTTTCCACTCTGGCATTTCACTCTGTTTTATCCTATATTGATAGATGTATTTGGAACTCTAAATCAAACACGGTTTGTGCTAGCTTCTTGAAACTTGACACAGTAAAGCAGTTTCACATTCTAACTCTATGTTTTGTTTCCTTTTCATGTAGCTTTAAGCAGTGACTGGCGAGAAACACCTTCATTGAAAGGGGTTGCAAGCTTCCAAAAATTACGAGTCTCCAGAAATCTCAGCAAATATTTTTTCACCCAAACTGGATGATACTTTCAGGTAATGATCAGTACACTAAGCCCACTCGGTTCTCCAAATTTCATTCTTTTATGTTGAAGCGTTCGTTTCCAGTAACAGTTTCCATTCTGGCATTTCACTCTGTTTTCTCCTATATTGATAGATGTATTTGGAACTCTAAATCAAACACGGTTTGTGCTAGCTTCTTGAAACTTGACACAGTAAAGCAGTTTCACATTCTAACTCTATGTTTTGTTTCCTTTTCATGTAGCTTTAAGCAGTGACTGGCGAGAAACACCTTCATTGAAAGGGGTTGCAAGCTTCCAAAAATTACGAGTCTTCAGAAATCTCAGCAAATATTTTTTCACCCAAACTAGATGATACTTTCAGGTAATGATCAGTACACTAAGCACTCTTGGTTCCCCAAATTTCGTTCTTCTATGTTGAAGCGTTCGTTTCCACTAACAGTTTCCACTCTGGCATTTCACTCTGTTTTCTCCTATATTGATAGATGTATTTGGAACTCTAAATCAAACACGGTTTGTGCTAGCTTCTTGAAACTTGACACAGTAAAGCAGTTTCACATTGTAACTCTATGTTTTGTTTCCTTTTCATGTAGCTTTAAGCAGTGACTGGCGAGAAACACTTTCATTGAAAGGGGTTGCAAGCTTCCAAAAATTACGAGTCTCCAGAAATCTCAGCAAATATTTTTTCACCCAAACTGGATGATACTTTCAGGTAATGATCAGTACACTAAGCCCACTTGGTTCTCCAAATTTCGTTCTTCTATGTTGAAGCGTTCGTTTCCAGTAACAGTTTGAATTTTGTCGTTTCACTCTTTTTTCTCCTATATTGATAGATGTATTTGGAACTCTAAATCAAACACGGTTTGTGCTAGCTTCTTGAAACTTGACACAGTAAAGCAGTTTCAGATTGTAACTCTATGTTTTGTTTCCTTTTCATGTAGCTTTAAGCAGTGACTGGCGAGAAACACTTTCATTGAAAGGGGTTGCAAGCTTCCAAAAATTACGAGTCTCCAGAAATCTCAGCAAATATTTTTTCACCCAAACTGGATGATACTTTCAGGTAATGATCAGTACACTAAGCCAACTTGGTTCCCCAAATTTCGTTCTTCTATGTTGAAGCGTTCGTTTCCAGTAACAGTTTGAATTTTGTCGTTTCACTCTGTTTTCTCCTATATTGATAGATGTATTTGGAACACTAAATCAAACACGGTTTGTGCTAGCTTCTTGAAACTTGACACAGTAAAGCAGTTTCACATTCTAACTCTATGTTTTGTTTCCTTTTCATGTAGCTTTAAGCAGTGACTGGCGAGAAACACCTTCATTGAAAGGGGTTGCAAGCTTCCAAAAATCACGAGTCTCCAGAAATCTCAGCAAATATTTTTTCACCCAAACTGGATGATACTTTCAGGTAATGATCAGTACACTTGGCCCACTTGGTTCTCCATATTTCGTTCTTCTATGTTGAAGCGTTCGTTTACAGTAACAGTTTCCACTCTGGCATTACACTCTGTTTTCTCCTATATTGATAGATGTATTTGGAACTCTAAATCAAACACGGTTTGTGCTAGCTTCTTGAAACTTGACACAGTAATGCAGTTTCACATTCTAACAATATGTTTTGTTTCCTTTTCATGTAGCCCTAAGCAGTGACTGGCGAGAAACACTTTCATTGAAAGGGGTTGCAAGCTTCCAAAAATTACGAGTCTCCAGAAATCTCAGCAAATATTTTTTCACCCAAACTGGATGATACTTTCAGGTAATGATTAGTACACTAAGCCCACTTGGTTCTCCAAATTTCGTTCTTCTATGTTGAAGCGTTCGTTTCCAGTAACAGTTTGAATTTTTGCATTTCACTCTGTTTTCTCCTATATTGATAGATGTATTTGGAACTCTAAATCAAACACGGTTTGTGCTAGCTTCTTGAAACTTGACACAGTAAAGCAGTTTCACATTCTAACTCTATGTTTTGTTTCCTTTTCATGTAGCCCTAAGCAGTGACTGGCGAGAAAGACTTTCATTGAAAGGGGTTGCAAGCTTCCAAAAATTACGAGTCTTCAGAAATCTCAGCAAATATTTTTTCACCCAAACTAGATGATACTTTCAGGTAATGATCAGTACACTAAGCCCTCTTGGTTCCCCAAATTTCGTTCTTCTATGTTGAAGCGTTCATTTCCACTAACAGTTTCCACTCTGGCATTTCACTCTGTTTTCTCCTATATTGATAGATGTATTTGGAACTCTAAATCAAACACGGTTTGTGCTAGCTTCTTGAAACTTGACACAGTAAAGCAGTTTCACATTCTAACTCTATGTTTTGTTTCCTTTTCATGTAGCTTTAAGCAGTGACTGGCGAGAAACACCTTCATTGAAAGGGGTTGCAAGCTTCCAAAAATTACGAGTCTCCAGAAATCTCAGCAAATATTTTTTCACCCAAACTGGATGATACTTTCAGGTAATGATCAGTACACTAAGCCCACTCGGTTCTCCAAATTTCATTGTTCTATGTTGAAGCGTTCATTTCCAGTAACAGTTTCCATTATGGCATTTCACTCTGTTTTCTCCTATATTGATAGATGTATTTGGAACTCTAAATCAAACACGGTTTGTGCTAGCTTCTTGAAACTTGACACAGTAAAGCAGTTTCACATTCTAACTCTATGTTTTGTTTCCTTTTCATGTAGCCCTAAGCAGTGACTGGCGAGAAACACTTTCATTGAAAGGGGTTGCAAGCTTCCAAAAATTACGAGTCTCCAGAAATCTCAGCAAATATTTTTTCACCCAAACTGGATGATACTTTCAGGTAATGATCAGTACACTAAGCCCACTTGGTTCCCCAAATTTCGGTCTTCTATGTTGAAGCGTTCATTTCCAGTAACAGTTTGAATTTTGTCGTTTCACTCTGTTTTCTCCTATATTGATAGATGTATTTGGAACACTAAATCAAACACGGTTTGTGCTAGCTTCTTGAAACGTGACACAGTAAAGCAATTTCACATTCTAACTCTATGTTTTGTTTCCTTTTCATGTAGCTTTAAGCAGTGACTGGCGAGAAACACCTTCATTGAAAGGGGTTGCAAGCTTCCAAAAATCACGAGTCTCCAGAAATCTCAGCAAATATTTTTTCACCCAAACTGGATGATACTTTCAGGTAATGATCAGTACACTTGGCCCACTTGGTTCTCCATATTTCGTTCTTCTATGTTGAAACGTTCGTTTACAGTAACAGTTTCAACTCTGGCATTACACTCTGTTTTCTCCTATATTGATAGATGTATTTGGAACTCTAAATCAAACACGGTTTGTGCTAGCTTCTTGAAACTTGACACAGTAATGCAGTTTCACATTCTAACAATATGTTTTGTTTCCTTTTCATGTAGCCCTAAGCAGTGACTGGCGAGAAACACTTTCATTGAAAGGGGTTGCAAGCTTCCAAAAATTACGAGTCTCCAGAAATCTCAGCAAATATTTTTTCACCCAAACTGGATGATACTTTCAGGTAATTATCAGTACACTAAGCCTACTTGGGTTCCCAAATTTCGATCTTCTATGTTGAAGTGTTCGTTTCCAGTAACAGTTTCCATTCTGGCATTTCACTCTGTTTTCTCCTATATTGATAGATGTATTTGGAACTCTAAATCAAACACGGTTTGTGCTAGCTTCTTGAAACTTGACACAGTAAAGCAGTTTCACATTCTAACTCTATGTTTTGTTTCCTTTTCATGTAGCTTTAAGCAGTGACTGGCGAGAAACACCTTCATTGAAAGGGGTTGCAAGCTTCCAAAAACCACGAGTCTCCAGAAATCTCAGCAAATATTTTTTCACCCAAACTGGATGATACTTTCAGGTAATGATCAGTACACTTGGCCCACTTGGTTCTCCATATTTCGTTCTTCTATGTTGAAGCGTTCGTTTACAGTAACAGTTTCCACTCTGGCATTACACTCTGTTTTCTCCTATATTGATAGATGTATTTGGAATTCTAAATCAAACACGGTTTGTGCTAGCTTCTTGAAACTTGACACAGTAATGCAGTTTCAGATTCTAACTCTATGTTTTGTTTCCTTTTCATGTAGCTTTAAGCAGTGACTGGCGAGAAACACTTTCATTGAAAGGGGTTGCAAGCTTCCAAAAATTACGAGTCTCCAGAAATCTCAGCAAATATTTTTTCACCCAAACTGGATGATACTTTCAGGTAATGATCAGTACACTAAGCCCACTTGGTTCTCCAAATTTCATTCTTCTATGTTGAAGCGTTCGTTTCCAGTAACAGTTTCCATTCTGGCATTTCACTCTGTTTTCTCCTATATTGATAGATGTATTTGGAACTCTAAATCAAACACGGTTTGTGCTAGCTTCTTGAAACTTGACACAGTAAAGCAGTTTCACATTCTAAGTTTTGTTTCCTTTTCATGTAGCCCTAAGCAATGACTGGCGAGAAACACTTTCATTGAAAGGGGTTGCAAGCTTCCAAAAATTGCGAGTCTCCAGAAATCTCAGCAAATATTTTTTCACCCAAACTGGATGATACTTTCAGGTAATGATCAGTACACTAAGCCCACTTGGTTCCCCAAATTTCGTTCTTCTATGTTGAAGCGTTCGTTTCCAGTAACAGTTTGAATTTTGTCGTTTCACTCTGTTTTCTCCTATATTGATAGATGTATTTGGAACACTAAATCAAACACGGTTTGTGCTAGCTTCTTGAAACTTGACACAGTAAAGCAGTTTCACATTCTAACTCTATGTTTTGTTTCCTTTTCATGTAGCTTTAAGCAGTGACTGGCGAGAAACACCTTCATTGAAAGGGGTTGCAAGCTTCCAAAAACCACGAGTCTCCAGAAATCTCAGCAAATATTTTTTCACCCAAACTGGATGATACTTTCAGGTAATGATCAGTACACTTGGCCCACTTGGTTCTCCATATTTCGTTCTTCTATGTTGAAGCGTTCGTTTACAGTAACAGTTTCCACTCTGGCATTAAACTCTGTTTTCTCCTATATTGATAGATGTATTTGGAATTCTAAATCAAACACGGTTTGTGCTAGATTCTTGAAACTTGACACAGTAATGCAGTTTCAGATTCTAACTCTATGTTTTGTTTCCTTTTCATGTAGCCCTAAGCAGTGAATTTGCGAGAAACACTTTCATTGAAAGGGGTTGCAAGCTTCCAAAAATTACGAGTCTCCAGAAATCTCAGCAAATATTTTTTCACCCAAACTGGATGATACTTTCAGGTAATGATCAGTACACTAAGCCCACTTGGTTCTCCATATTTCGTTCTTCTATGTTGAAGCGTTCGTTTACAGTAACAGTTTCCACTCTGGCATTACACTCTGTTTTCTCCTATATTGATAGATGTATTTGGAACTCTAAATCAAACACGGTTTGTGCTAGCTTCTTGAAACTTGACACAGTAATGCAGTTTCACATTCTAACAATATGTTTTGTTTCCTTTTCATGTAGCCCTAAGCAGTGACTGGCGAGAAACACTTTCATTGAAAGGGGTTGCAAGCTTCCAAAAATTACGAGTCTTCAGAAATCTCAGCAAATATTTTTTCACCCAAACTGGATGATACTTTCAGGTAATGATTAGTACACTAAGCCCACTTGGTTCTCCAAATTTCGTTCTTCTATGTTGAAGCGTTCGTTTCTAGTAACAATTTGAATTTTGTCGTTTCACTCTGTTTTCTCCTATATTGATAGATGTATTTGGAACTCTAAATCAAACACGGTTTGTGCTAGCTTCTTGAAACTTGACACAGTAAAGCAGTTTCACATTCTAACTCTATGTTTTGTTTCCTTTTCAGGTAGCCCTAAGCAGTGACTGGCGAGAAACACTTTCATTGAAAGGGGTTGCAAGCTTCCAAAAATTACGAGTCTTCAGAAATCTCAGCAAATATTTTTTCACCCAAACTAGATGATACTTTCAGGTAATGATCAGTACACTAAGCCCTCTTGGTTCCCCAAATTTCGTTCTTCTATGTTGAAGCGTTCGTTTCCACTAACAGTTTCCACTCTGGCATTTCACTCTGTTTTCTCCTATATTGATAGATGTATTTGGAACTCTAAATCAAACACGGTTTGTGCTAGCTTCTTGAAACTTGACACAGTAAAGCAGTTTCACATTCTAACTCTATGTTTTGTTTCCTTTTCATGTAGCTTTAAGCAGTGACTGGCGAGAAACACCTTCATTGAAAGGGGTTGCAAGCTTCCAAAAATTACGAGTCTCCAGAAATCTCAGCAAATATTTTTTCACCCAAACTGGATGATACTTTCAGGTAATGATCAGTACACTAAGCCCACTCGGTTCTCCAAATTTCATTCTTCTATGTTGAAGCGTTCGTTTCCAGTAACAGTTTCCATTCTGGCATTTCACTCTGTTTTCTCCTATATTGATAGATGTATTTGGAACTCTAAATCAAACACGGTTTGTGCTAGCTTCTTGAAACTTGACGCAGTAAAGCAGTTTCACATTCTAACTCTATGTTTTGTTTCCTTTTCATGTAGCCCTAAGCAGTGACTGGCGAGAAACACTTTCATTGAAAGGGGTTGCAAGCTTCCAAAAATTACGAGTCTCCAGAAATCTCAGCAAATATTTTTTCACCCAAACTGGATGATACTCTCAGGTAATGATCAGTACACTAAACCCACTTGGTTCTCCAAATTTCGTTCTTCTATGTTGAAGCGTTCGTTTCCAGTAACAGTTTGAATTTTGTCGTTTCACTCTGTTTTCTCCTATATTGATAGATGTATTTGGAACACTAAATCAAACACGGTTTGTGCTAGCTTCTTGAAACTTGACACAGTAAAGCAATTTCACATTCTAACTCTATGTTTTGTTTCTTTTTCATGTAGCTTTAAGCAGTGACTGGCGAGAAACACCTTCATTGAAAGGGGTTGCAAGCTTCCAAAAATCACGAGTCTCCAGAAATCTCAGCAAATATTTTTTCACCCAAACTGGATGATACTTTCAGGTAATGATCAGTACACTTGGCCCACTTGGTTCTCCATATTTCGTTCTTCTATGTTGAAGCGTTCGTTTACAGTAACAGTTTCCACTCTGGCATTACACTCTGTTTTCTCCTATATTGATAGATGTATTTGGAACTCTAAATCAAACACGGTTTGTGCTAGCTTCTTGAAACTTGACACAGTAATGCAGTTTCACATTCTAACAATATGTTTTGTTTCCTTTTCATGTAGCCCTAAGCAGTGACTGGCGAGAAACACTTTCATTGAAAGGGGTTGCAAGCTTCCAAAAATTACGAGTCTCCAGAAATCTCAGCAAATATTTTTTCACCCAAACTGGATGATACTTTCAGGTAATTATCAGTACACTAAGCCTACTTGGGTTCCCAAATTTCGATCTTCTATGTTGAAGTGTTCGTTTCCAGTAACAGTTTCCATTCTGGCATTTCACTCTCTTTTCTCCTATATTGATAGATGTATTTGGAACTCTAAATCAAACACGGTTTGTGCTAGCTTCTTGAAACTTGACACAGTAAAGCAGTTTCACATTCTAACTCTATGTTTTGTTTCCTTTTCATGTAGCTTTAAGCAGTGACTGGCGAGAAACACCTTCATTGAAAGGGGTTGCAAGCTTCCAAAAACCACGAGTCTCCAGAAATCTCAGCAAATATTTTTTCACCCAAACTGGATGATACTTTCAGGTAATGATCAGTACACTTGGCCCACTTGGTTCTCCATATTTCGTTCTTCTATGTTGAAGCGTTCGTTTACAGTAACAGTTTCCACTCTGGCATTACACTCTGTTTTCTCCTATATTGATAGATGTATTTGGAATTCTAAATCAAACACGGTTTGTGCTAGCTTCTTGAAACTTGACACAGTAATGCAGTTTCACATTCTAACTCTATGTTTTGTTTCCTTTTCATGTAGCTTTAAGCAGTGACTGGCGAGAAACACTTTCATTGAAAGGGGTTGCAAGCTTCCAAAAATTACGAGTCTCCAGAAATCTCAGCAAATATTTTTTCACCCAAACTGGATGATACTTTCAGGTAATGATCAGTACACTAAGCCCACTTGGTTCTCCAAATTTCATTCTTCTATGTTGAAGCGTTCGTTTCCAGTAACAGTTTCCATTCTGGCATTTCACTCTGTTTTCTCCTATATTGATAGATGTATTTGGAACTCTAAATCAAACACGGTTTGTGCTAGCTTCTTGAAACTTGACACAGTAAAGCAGTTTCACATTCTAACTCTATGTTTTGTTTCCTTTTCATGTAGCCCTAAGCAGTGACTGGCGAGAAACACTTTCATTGAAAGGGGTTGCAAGCTTCCAAAAATTACGAGTCTCCAGAAATCTCAGCAAATATTTTTTCACCCAAACTAGAAGATACTTTCAGGTAATGATCAGTACACTAAGCCCTCTTGGTTCCCCAAATTTCGTTCTTCTATGTTGAAGCGTTCGTTTCCAGTAACAGTTTGAATTTTGTCGTTTCACTCTGTTTTCTCCTATATTGATAGATGTATTTGGAACTCTAAATCAAACACGGTTTGTGCTAGCTTCTTGAAACTTGACACAGTAAAGCAGTTTCACATTGTAACTCTATGTTTTGTTTCCTTTTCATGTAGCTTTAAGCAGTGACTGGCGAGAAACACTTTCATTGAAAGGGGTTGCAAGCTTCCAAAAATTACGAGTCTCCAGAAATCTCAGCAAATATTTTTTCACCCAAGCTGGATGATACTTTCAGGTAATGATCAGTACACTAAGCCCACTTGGTTCTCCATATTTCGTTCTTCTATGTTGAAGCGTTCGTTTACAGTAACAGTTTCCACTCTGGCATTACACTCTGTTTTCTCCTATATTGATAGATGTATTTGGAACTCTAAATCAAACACGGTTTGTGCTAGCTTCTTGAAACTTGACACAGTAATGCAGTTTCACATTCTAACAATATGTTTTGTTTCCTTTTTATGTAGCCCTAAGCAGTGACTGGCGAGAAACACTTTCATTGAAAGGGGTTGCAAGCTTCCAAAAATTACGAGTCTCCAGAAATCTCAGCAAATATTTTTTCACCCAAACTGGATGATACTTTCAGGTAATGATTAGTACACTAAGCCCACTTGGTTCTCCAAATTTCGTTCTTCTATGTTGAAGCGTTCGTTTCTAGTAACAATTTGAATTTTGTCGTTTCACTCTGTTTTCTCCTATATTGATAGATGTATTTGGAACTCTAAATCAAACACGGTTTGTGCTAGCTTCTTGAAACTTGACACAGTAAAGCAGTTTCACATTCTAACTCTATGTTTTGTTTCCTTTTTATGTAGCCCTAAGCAGTGACTGGCGAGAAACACTTTCATTGAAAGGGGTTGCAAGCTTCCAAAAATTACGAGTCTTCAGAAATCTCAGCAAATATTTTTTCACCCAAACTAGATGATACTTTCAGGTAATGATCAGTACACTAAGCCCTCTTGGTTCCCCAAATTTCGTTCTTCTATGTTGAAGCGTTCGTTTCCACTAACAGTTTCCACTCTGGCATTTCACTCTGTTTTCTCCTATATTGATAGATGTATTTGGAACTCTAAATCAAACACGGTTTGTGCTAGCTTCTTGAAACTTGACACAGTAAAGCAGTTTCACATTCTAACTCTATGTTTTGTTTCCTTTTCATGTAGCTTTAAGCAGTGACTGGCGAGAAACACCTTCATTGAAAGGGGTTGCAAGCTTCCAAAAATTACGAGTCTCCAGAAATCTCAGCAAATATTTTTTCACCCAAACTAGATGATACTTTCAGGTAATGATCAGTACACTAAGCCCACTCGGTTCTCCAAATTTCATTCTTCTATGTTGAAGCGTTCGTTTCCAGTAACAGTTTCCATTCTGGCATTTCACTCTGTTTTCTCCTATATTGATAGATGTATTTGGAACTCTAAATCAAACACGGTTTGTGCTAGCTTCTTGAAACTTGACACAGTAAAGCAGTTTCACATTCTAACTCTATGTTTTGTTTCCTTTTCATGTAGCTTTAAGCAGTGACTGGCGAGAAACACCTTCATTGAAAGGGGTTGCAAGCTTCCAAAAATTACGAGTCTTCAGAAATCTCAGCAAATATTTTTTCACCCAAACTAGATGATACTTTCAGGTAATGATCAGTACACTAAGCACTCTTGGTTCCCCAAATTTCGTTCTTCTATGTTGAAGCGTTCGTTTCCACTAACAGTTTCCACTCTGGCATTTCACTCTGTTTTCTCCTATATTGATAGATGTATTTGGAACTCTAAATCAAACACGGTTTGTGCTAGCTTCTTGAAACTTGACACAGTAAAGCAGTTTCACATTGTAACTCTATGTTTTGTTTCCTTTTCATGTAGCTTTAAGCAGTGACTGGCGAGAAACACTTTCATTGAAAGGGGTTGCAAGCTTCCAAAAATTACGAGTCTCCAGAAATCTCAGCAAATATTTTTTCACCCAAACTGGATGATACTTTCAGGTAATGATCAGTACACTAAGCCCACTTGGTTCTCCACATTTCGTTCTTCTATGTTGAAGCGTTCGTTTCCAGTAACAGTTTGAATTTTGTCGTTTCACTCTTTTTTCTCCTATATTGATAGATGTATTTGGAACTCTAAATCAAACACGGTTTGTGCTAGCTTCTTGAAACTTGACACAGTAAAGCAGTTTCAGATTGTAACTCTATGTTTTGTTTCCTTTTCATGTAGCTTTAAGCAGTGACTGGCGAGAAACACTTTCATTGAAAGGGGTTGCAAGCTTCCAAAAATTACGAGTCTCCAGAAATCTCAGCAAATATTTTTTCACCCAAACTGGATGATACTTTCAGGTAATGATCAGTACACTAAGCCAACTTGGTTCCCCAAATTTCGTTCTTCTATGTTGAAGCGTTCGTTTCCAGTAACAGTTTGAATTTTGTCGTTTCACTCTGTTTTCTCCTATATTGATAGATGTATTTGGAACACTAAATCAAACACAGTTTGTGCTAGCTTCTTGAAACTTGACACAGTAAAGCAGTTTCACATTCTAACTCTATGTTTTGTTTCCTTTTCATGTAGCTTTAAGCAGTGACTGGCGAGAAACACCTTCATTGAAAGGGGTTGCAAGCTTCCAAAAATCACGAGTCTCCAGAAATCTCAGCAAATATTTTTTCACCCAAACTGGATGATACTTTCAGGTAATGATCAGTACACTTGGCCCACTTGGTTCTCCATATTTCGTTCTTCTATGTTGAAGCGTTCGTTTACAGTAACAGTTTCCACTCTGGCATTACACTCTGTTTTCTCCTATATTGATAGATGTATTTGGAACTCTAAATCAAACACGGTTTGTGCTAGCTTCTTGAAACTTGACACAGTAATGCAGTTTCACATTCTAACAATATGTTTTGTTTCCTTTTCATGTAGCCCTAAGCAGTGACTGGCGAGAAACACTTTCATTGAAAGGGGTTGCAAGCTTCCAAAAATTACGAGTCTCCAGAAATCTCAGCAAATATTTTTTCACCCAAACTGGATGATACTTTCAGGTAATTATCAGTACACTAAGCCTACTTGGGTTCCCAAATTTCGATCTTCTATGTTGAAGTGTTCGTTTCCAGTAACAGTTTCCATTCTGGCATTTCACTCTGTTTTCTCCTATATTGATAGATGTATTTGGAACTCTAAATCAAACACGGTTTGTGCTAGCTTCTTGAAACTTGACACAGTAAAGCAGTTTCACATTCTAACTCTATGTTTTGTTTCCTTTTCATGTATCTTTAAGCAGTGACTGGCGAGAAACACCTTCATTGAAAGGGGTTGCAAGCTTCCAAAAACCACGAGTCTCCAGAAATCTCAGCAAATATTTTTTCACCCAAACTGGATGATACTTTCAGGTAATGATCAGTACACTTGGCCCACTTGGTTCTCCATTTTTCGTTCTTCTATGTTGAAGCGTTCGTTTTCAGTAACAGTTTCCACTCTGGCATTACACTCTGTTTTCTCCTATATTGATAGATGTATTTGGAATTCTAAATCAAACACGGTTTGTGCTAGCTTCTTGAAACTTGACACAGTAATGCAGTTTCAGATTCTAACTCTATGTTTTGTTTCCTTTTCATGTAGCTTTAAGCAGTGACTGGCGAGAAACACTTTCATTGAAAGGGGTTGCAAGCTTCCAAAAATTACGAGTCTCCAGAAATCTCAGCAAATATTTTTTCACCCAAACTGCATGATACTTTCAGGTAATGATCAGTTCACTAAGCCCACTTGGTTCCCCAAATTTCGTTCTTCTATGTTGAAGCGTTCGTTTCCAGTAACAGTTTGAATTTTTGCGTTTCACTCTGTTTTCTCCTATATTGATAGATGTATTTGGAACTCTAAATCAAACACGGTTTGTGCTAGCTTCTTGAAACTTGACACAGTAAAGCAGTTTCACATTGTAACTCTATGTTTTGTTTCCTTTTCATGTAGCTTTAAGCAGTGACTGGCGAGAAACACTTTCATTGAAAGGGGTTGCAAGCTTCCAAAAATTACGAGTCTCCAGAAATCTCAGCAAATATTTTTTCACCCAAACTGCATGATACTTTCAGGTAATGATCAGTACACTAAGCCCACTTGGTTCTCCATATTTCGTTCTTCTATGTTGAAGCGTTCGTTTACAGTAACAGTTTCCACTCTGGCATTACACTCTGTTTTCTCCTATATTGATAGATGTATTTGGAACTCTAAATCAAACACGGTTTGTGCTAGCTTCTTGAAACTTGACACAGTAATGCAGTTTCACATTCTAACAATATGTTTTGTTTCCTTTTCATGTAGCCCTAAGCAGTGACTGGCGAGAAACACTTTCATTGAAAGGGGTTGCAAGCTTCCAAAAATTACGAGTCTCCAGAAATCTCAGCAAATATTTTTTCACCCAAACTGGATGATACTTTCAGGTAATGATTAGTACACTAAGCCCACTTGGTTCCCCAAATTTCGTTCTTCTATGTTGAAGCGTTCGTTTCCACTAACAGTTTCCACTCTGGCATTTCACTCTGTTTTCTCCTATATTGATAGATGTATTTGGAACTCTAAATCAAACACGGTTTGTGCTAGCTTCTTGAAACTTGACACAGTAAAGCAGTTTCACATTCTAACTCTATGTTTTGTTTCCTTTTCATGTAGCTTTAAGCAGTGACTGGCGAGAAACACCTTCATTGAAAGGGGTTGCAAGCTTCCAAAAATCACGAGTCTCCAGAAATCTCAGCAAATATTTTTTCACCCAAACTGGATGATACTTTCAGGTAATGATCAGTACACTAAGCCCACTCGGTTCTCCAAATTTCATTCTTCTATGTTGAAGCGTTCGTTTCCAGTAACAGTTTCCATTCTGGCATTTCACTCTGTTTTCTCCTATATTGATAGATGTATTTGGAACTCTAAATCAAACACGGTTTGTGCTAGCTTCTTGAAACTTGACACAGTAAAGCAGTTTCACATTCTAACTCTATGTTTTGTTTCCTTTTCTTGTAGCCCTAAGCAGAGACTGGCGAGAAACACTTTCATTGAAAGGGGTTGCAAGCTTCTAAAAATTACGAGTCTCCAGAAATCTCAGCAAATATTTTTTCACCCAAACTGGATGATACTTTCAGGTAATGATCAGTACACTTGGCCCACTTGGTTCTCCATATTTCGTTCTTCTATGTTGAAGCGTTCGTTTACAATAACAGTTTCCACTCTGGCATTTCACTCTGTTTTCTCCTATATTGATAGATGTATTTGGAACTCTAAATCAAACACGGTTTGTGCTAGCTTCTTGAAACTTGACACAGTAAAGCAGTTTCACATTGTAACTCTATGTTTTGTTTCCTTTTCATGTAGCTTTAAGCAGTGACTGGCGAGGAAACTTTCATTGAAAGGGGTTGCAAGCTTCCAAAAATTACGAGTCTCCAGAAATCTCAGCAAATATTTTTTCACCCAAACTGGATGATACTTTCAGGTAATGATCAGTACACTAAGCCCACTTGGTTCTCCAAATTTCATTCTTCTATGTTGAAGCGTTCGTTTCCAGTAACAGTTTCCATTCTGGCATTTCACTCTGTTTTCTCCTATATTGATAGATGTATTTGGAACTCTAAATCAAACACGGTTTGTGCTAGCTTCTTGAAACTTGACACAGTAAAGCAGTTTCACATTCTAACTCTATGTTTTGTTTCCTTTTCATGTAGCCCTAAGCAGTGACTGGCGAGAAACACTTTCATTGAAAGGGGTTGCAAGCTTCCAAAAATTACGAGTCTCCAGAAATCTCAGCAAATATTTTTTCACCCAAACTGGATGATACTTTCAGGTAATGATCAGTACACTAAGCCTACTTGGGTTCCCAAATTTCGATCTTCTATGTTTAAGTGTTCGTTTCCAGTAACAGTTTCCATTCTGGCATTTCACTCTGTTTTCTCCTATATTGATAGATGTATTTGGAACTCTAAATCAAACACGGTTTGTGCTAGCTTCTTGAAACTTGACACAGTAAAGCAGTTTCACATTCTAACTCTATGTTTTGTTTCCTTTTCATGTAGCTTTAAGCAGTGACTGGAGAGAAACACCTTCATTGAAAGGGGTTGCAAGCTTCCAAAAACCACGAGTCTCCAGAAATCTCAGCAAATATTTTTTCACCCAAACTGGATGATACTTTCAGGTAATGATCAGTACACTTGGCCCACTTGGTTCTCCATATTTCGTTCTTCTATGTTGAAGCGTTCGTTTACAGTAACAGTTTCCACTCTGGCATTACACTCTGTTTTCTCCTATATTGATAGATGTATTTGGAATTCTAAATCAAACACGGTTTGTGCTAGCTTCTTGAAACTTGACACAGTAATGCAGTTTCAGATTCTAACTCTATGTTTTGTTTCCTTTTCATGTAGCTTTAAGCAGTGACTGGCGAGAAACACATTCATTCAAAGGGGTTGCAAGCTTCCAAAAATTACGAGTCTCCAGAAATCTCAGCAAATATTTTTTTCACCCAAACTGCATGATACTTTCAGGTAATGATCAATTCACTAAGCCCACTTGGTTCCCCAAATTTCGTTCTTCTATGTTGAAGCGTTCGTTTCCAGTAACAGTTTGAATTTTTGCGTTTCACTCTGTTTTCTCCTATATTGATAGATGTATTTGGAACTCTAAATCAAACACGGTTTGTGCTAGCTTCTTGAAACTTCACACAGTAAAGCAGTTTCACATTGTAACTCTATGTTTTGTTTCCTTTTCATGTAGCTTTAAGCAGTGACTGGCGAGAAACACTTTCATTGAAAGGGGTTGCAAGCTTCCAAAAATTACGAGTCTCCAGAAATCTCAGCAAATATTTTTTCACCCAAACTGGATGATACTTTCAGGTAATGATCAGTACACTAAGCCCACTTGGTTCTCCATATTTCGTTCTTCTATGTTGAAGCGTTCGTTTACAGTAACAGTTTCCACTCTGGCATTACACTCTGTTTTCTCCTATATTGATAGATGTATTTGGAACTCTAAATCAAACACGGTTTGTGCTAGCTTCTTGAAACTTGACACAGTAATGCAGGTTCACATTCTAACAATATGTTTTGTTTCCTTTTCATGTAGCCCTAAGCAGTGACTGGCGAGAAACACTTTCATTGAAAGGGGTTGCAAGCTTCCAAAAATTACGAGTCTCCAGAAATCTCAGCAAATATTTATTCACCCAAACTGGATGATACTTTCAGGTAATGATTAGTACACTAAGCCCACTTGGTTCTCCAAATTTCGTTCTTCTATGTTGAAGCGTTCGTTTCTAGTAACCATTTGAATTTTGTCGTTTCACTCTGTTTTCTCCTATATTGATAGATGTATTTGGAACTCTAAATCAAACACGGTTTGTGCTAGCTTCTTGAAACTTGACACAGTAAAGCAGTTTCACATTCTAACTCTATGTTTTGTTTCCTTTTCATGTAGCCCTAAGCAGTGACTGGCGAGAAACACTTTAATTGAAAGGGGTTGCAAGCTTCCAAAAATTACGAGTCTTCAGAAATCTCAGCAAATATTTTTTCACCCAAACTAGATGATACTTTCAGGTAATGATCAGTACACTAAGCCCTCTTGGTTCCCCAAATTTCGTTCTTCTATGTTGAAGCGTTCGTTTCCACTAACAGTTTCCACTCTGGCATTTCACTCTGTTTTCTCCTATATTGATAGATGTATTTGGAACTCTAAATCAAACACGGTTTGTGCTAGCTTCTTGAAACTTGACACAGTAAAGCAGTTTCACATTCTAACTCTATGTTTTGTTTCCTTTTCTTGTAGCCCTAAGCAGAGACTGGCGAGAAACACTTTCATTGAAAGGGGTTGCAAGCAACTAAAAATTACGAGTCTCCAGAAATCTCAGCAAATATTTTTTCACCCAAACTGGATGATACTTTCAGGTAATGATCAGTACACTTGGCCCACTTGGTTCTCCATATTTCGTTCTTCTATGTTGAAGCGTTCGTTTACAATAACAGTTTCCACTCTGGCATTTCACTCTGTTTTCTCCTATATTGATAGATGTATTTGGAACTCTAAATCAAACACGGTTTGTGCTAGCTTCTTGAAACTTGACACAGTAAAGCAGTTTCACATTGTAACTCTATGTTTTGTTTCCTTTTCATGTAGCTTTAAGCAGTGACTGGCGAGAAACACTTTCATTGAAAGGGGTTGCAAGCTTCCAAAAATTACGAGTCTCCAGAAATCTCAGCAAATATATTTTCACCCAAACTGGATGATACTTTCAGGTAATGATCAGTACACTAAGCCCACTTGGTTCTCCAAATTTCATTATTCTATGTTGAAGCGTTCGTTTCCAGTAACAGTTTCCATTCTGGCATTTCACTCTGTTTTCTCCTATATTGATAGATGTATTTGGAACTCTAAATCAAACACGGTTTGTGCTAGCTTCTTGAAACTTGACACAGTAAAGCAGTTTCACATTCTAACTCTATGTTTTGTTTCCTTTTCATGTAGCCCTAAGCAGTGACTGGCGAGAAACACTTTCATTGAAAGGGGTTGCAAGCTTCCAAAAATTACGAGTCTCCAGAAATCTCAGCAAATATTTTTTCACCCAAACTGGATGATACTTTCAGGTAATGATCAGTACACTAAGCCCACTTGGTTCCCCAAATTTCGTTCTTCTATGTTGAAGCGTTCGTTTCCAGTAACAGTTTGAATTTTGTCGTTTCACTCTGTTTTCTCCTATATTGATAGATGTATTTGGAACACTAAATCAAACACGGTTTGTGCTAGCTTCTTGAAACTTGACACAGTAAAGCAGTTTCACATTCTAACTCTATGTTTTGTTTCCTTTTCATGTAGCTTTAAGCAGTGACTGGCGAGAAACACCTTCATTGAAAGGGGTTGCAAGCTTCCAAAAATCACGAGTCTTCAGAAATCTCAGCAAATATTTTTTCACCCAAACTAGATGATACTTTCAGGTAATGATCAGTACACTAAGCCCTCTTGGTTCCCCAAATTTCGTTCTTCTATGTTGAAGCGTTCGTTTCCACTAACAGTTTCCACTCTGGCATTTCACTCTGTTTCCTCCTATATTGATAGATGTATTTGGAACTCTAAATCAAACACGGTTTGTGCTAGCTTCTTGAAACTTGACACAGTAAAGCAGTTTCACATTCTAACTCTATGTTTTGTTTCCTTTTCATGTAGCCCTAAGCAGTGACTGGCGAGAAACACTTTCATTGAAAGGGGTTGCAAGCTTCCAAAAATTACGAGTCTCCAGAAATCTCAGCAAATATTTTTTCACCCAAACTAGATGATACTTTCAGGTAATGATCAGTACACTAAGCCCTCTTGGTTCCCCAAATTTCGTTCTTCTATGTTGAAGCGTTCGTTTTCAGTAACAGTTTGAATTTTGTCGTTTCACTCTGTTTTCTCCTATATTGATAGATGTATTTGGAACACTAAATCAAACACGGTTTGTGCTAGCTTCTTGAAACTTGACACAGTAAAGCAGTTTCACATTCTAACTCTATGTTTTGTTTCCTTTTCATGTAGCTTTAAGCAGTGACTGGCGAGAAACACCTTCATTGAAAGGGGTTGCAAGCTTCCAAAAATCACGAGTCTCCAGAAATCTCAGCAAATATTTTTTCACCCAAACTGGATGATACTTTCAGGTAATGATCAGTACACTTGGCCCACTTGGTTCTCCATATTTCGTTCTTCTATGTTGAAGCGTTCGTTTACAGTAACAGTTTCCACTCTGGCATTACACTCTGTTTTCTCCTATATTGATAGATGTATTTGGAACTCTAAATCAAACACGGTTTGTGCTAGCTTCTTGAAACTTGACACAGTAATGCAGTTTCACATTCTAACAATATGTTTTGTTTCCTTTTCATGTAGCCCTAAGCAGTGACTGGCGAGAAACACTTTCATTGAAAGGGGTTGCAAGCTTCCAAAAATTACGAGTCTCCAGAAATCTCAGCAAATATTTTTTCACCCAAACTGGATGATACTTTCAGGTAATTATCAGTACACTAAGCCTACTTGGGTTCCCAAGTTTCGATCTTCTATGTTGAAGTGTTCGTTTCCAGTAACAGTTTCCATTCTGGCATTTCACTCTGTTTTCTCCTATATTGATAGATGTATTTGGAACTCTAAATCAAACACGGTTTGTGCTAGCTTCTTGAAACTTGACACAGTAAAGCAGTTTCACATTCTAACTCTATGTTTTGTTTCCTTTTCATGTAGCTTTAAGCAGTGACTGGCGAGAAACACCTTCATTGAAAGGGGTTGCAAGCTTCCAAAAACCACGAGTCTCCAAAAATCTCAGCAAATATTTTTTCACCCAAACTGGATGATACTTTCAGGTAATGATCAGTACACTTGGCCCACTTGGTTCTCCATATTTCGTTCTTCTATGTTGAAGCGTTCGTTTACAGTAACAGTTTGAATTTTTGCGTTTCACTCTATTTTCTCCTATATTGATAGATGTATTTGGAACTCTAAATCAAACACGGTTTGTGCTAGCTTCTTGAAACTTGACACAGTAAAGCAGTTTCACATTCTAACTCTATGTTTTGTTTCCTTTTCATGTAGCTTTAAGCAGTGACTGGCGAGAAACACCTTCATTGAAAGGGGTTGCAAGCTTCCAAAAATCACGAGTCTTCAGAAATCTCAGCAAATATTTTTTCACCCAAACTAGATGATACTTTCAGGTAATGATCAGTACACTAAGCCCTCTTGGTTCCCCAAATTTCGTTCTTCTATGTTGAAGCGTTCGTTTCCACTAACAGTTTCCACTCTGGCATTTCACTCTGTTTCCTCCTATATTCATAGATGTATTTGGAACTCTAAATCAAACACGGTTTGTGCTAGCTTCTTGAAACTTGACACAGTAAAGCAGTTTCACATTCTAACTCTATGTTTTGTTTCCTTTTCATGTAGCCCTAAGCAGTGACTGGCGAGAAACACTTTCATTGAAAGGGGTTGCAAGCTTCCAAAAATTACGAGTCTCCAGAAATCTCAGCAAATATTTTTTCACCCAAACTAGATGATACTTTCAGGTAATGATCAGTACACTAAGCCCTCTTGGTTCCCCAAATTTCGTTCTTCTATGTTGAAGCGTTCGTTTCCAGTAACAGTTTGAATTTTGTCGTTTCACTCTGTTTTCTCCTATATTGATAGATGTATTTGGAACACTAAATCAAACACGGTTTGTGCTAGCTTCTTGAAACTTGACACAGTAAAGCAGTTTCACATTCTAACTCTATGTTTTGTTTCCTTTTCATGTAGCTTTAAGCAGTGACTGGCGAGAAACACCTTCATTGAAAGGGGTTGCAAGCTTCCAAAAATCACGAGTCTCCAGAAATCTCAGCAAATATTTTTTCACCCAAACTGGATGATACTTTCAGGTAATGATCAGTACACTTGGCCCACTTGGTTCTCCATATTTCGTTCTTCTATGTTGAAGCGTTCGTTTACAGTAACAGTTTCCACTCTGGCATTACACTCTGTTTTCTCCTATATTGATAGATGTATTTGGAACTCTAAATCAAACACGGTTTGTGCTAGCTTCTTGAAACTTGACACAGTAATGCAGTTTCACATTCTAACAATATGTTTTGTTTCCTTTTCATGTAGCCCTAAGCAGTGACTGGCGAGAAACACTTTCATTGAAAGGGGTTGCAAGCTTCCAAAAATTACGAGTCTCCAGAAATCTCAGCAAATATTTTTTCACCCAAACTGGATGATACTTTCAGGTAATTATCAGTACACTAAGCCTACTTGGGTTCCCAAATTTCGATCTTCTATGTTGAAGTGTTCGTTTCCAGTAACAGTTTCCATTCTGGCATTTCACTCTGTTTTCTCCTATATTGATAGATGTATTTGGAACTCTAAATCAAACACGGTTTGTGCTAGCTTCTTGAAACTTGACACAGTAAAGCAGTTTCACATTCTAACTCTATGTTTTGTTTCCTTTTCATGTAGCTTTAAGCAGTGACTGGCGAGAAACACCTTCATTGAAAGGGGTTGCAAGCTTCCAAAAACCACGAGTCTCCAAAAATCTCAGCAAATATTTTTTCACCCAAACTGGATGATACTTTCAGGTAATGATCAGTACACTTGGCCCACTTGGTTCTCCATATTTCGTTCTTCTATGTTGAAGCGTTCGTTTACAGTAACAGTTTGAATTTTTGCGTTTCACTCTATTTTCTCCTATATTGATAGATGTATTTGGAACTCTAAATCAAACACGGTTTTTGCTAGCTTCTTGAAACTTGACACAGTAAAGCAGTTTCACATTGTAACTCTATGTTTTGTTTCCTTTTCATGTAGCTTTAAGCAGTGACTGGCGAGAAACACTTTCATTGAAAGGGGTTGCAAGCTTCCAAAAATTACGAGTCTCCAGAAATCTCAGCAAATATTTTTTCACCCAAACTGCATGATACTTTCAGGTAATGATCAGTACACTAAGCCCACTTGGTTCTCCATATTTCATTCTTCTATGTTGAAGCGTTCGTTTACAGTAACAGTTTCCACTCTGGCATTACACTCTGTTTTCTCCTATATTGATAGATGTATTTGGAACTCTAAATCAAACACGGTTTGTGCTAGCTTCTTGAAACTTGACACAGTAATGCAGTTTCACATTCTAACAATATGTTTTGTTTCCTTTTCATGTAGCCCTAAGCAGTGACTGGCGAGAAACACTTTCATTGAAAGGGGTTGCAAGCTTCCAAAAATTACGAGTCTCCAGAAATCTCAGCAAATATTTTTTCACCCAAACTGGATGATACTTTCAGGTAATGATTAGTACACTAAGCCCACTTGGTTCTCCAAATTTCGTTCTTCTATGTTGAAGCGTTCGTTTCTAGTAACAATTTGAATTTTGTCGTTTCACTCTGTTTTCTCCTATATTGATAGATGTATTTGGAACTCTAAATCAAACACGGTTTGTGCTAGCTTCTTGAAACTTGACACAGTAAAGCAGTTTCACATTCTAACTCTATGTTTTGTTTCCTTTTCATGTAGCCCTAAGCAGTGACTGGCGAGAAGAACTTTCATTGAAAGGGGTTGCAAGCTTCCAAAAATTACGAGTCTTCAGAAATCTCAGCAAATATTTTTTCACCCAAACTAGATGATACTTTCAGGTAATGATCAGTACACTAAGCCCTCTTGGTTCCCCAAATTTCGTTCTTCTATGTTGAAGCGTTCGTTTCCAGTAACAGTTTGAATTTTGTCGTTTCACTCTGTTTTCTCCTATATTGATAGATGTATTTGGAACTCTAAATCAAACACGGTTTGTGCTAGCTTCTTGAAACTTGACACAGTAAAGCAGTTTCACATTGTAACTCTATGTTTTGTTTCCTTTTCATGTAGCTTTAAGCAGTGACTGGCGAGAAACACTTTCATTGAAAGGGGTTGCAAGCTTCCAAAAATTACGAGTCTCCAGAAATCTCAGCAAATATTTTTTCACCCAAACTGGATGATACTTTCAGGTAATGATCAGTACACTAAGCCCACTTGGTTCTCCAAATTTCATTCTTCTATGTTGAAGCGTTCGTTTCCAGTAACAGTTTCCATTCTGGCATTTCACTCTGTTTTCTCCTATATTGATAGATGTATTTGGAACTCTAAATCAAACACGGTTTGTGCTAGCTTCTTGAAACTTGACACAGTAAAGCAGTTTCACATTCTAACTCTATGTTTTGTTTCCTTTTCATGTAGCCCTAAGCAGTGACTGGCGAGAAACACTTTCATTGAAAGGGGTTGCAAGCTTCCAAAAATTACGAGTCTCCAGAAATTTCAGCAAATATTTTTTCACCCAAACTGGATGATACTTTCAGGTAATGATCAGTACACTAAGCCCACTTGGTTCCCCAAATTTCGTTCTTCTATGTTGAAGCGTTCGTTTCCAGTTACAGTTTCCATTCTGGCATTTCACTCTGTTTTCTCCTATATTGATAGATGTATTTGGAACTCTAAATCAAACACGGTTTGTGCTAGCTTCTTGAAACTTGACACAGTAAAGCAGTTTCACATTGTAACTCTATGTTTTGTTTCCTTTTCATGTAGCTTTAAGCAGTGACTGGCGAGAAACACTTTCATTGAAAGGGGTTGCAAGCTTCCAAAAATTACGAGTCTCCAGAAATCTCAGCAAATATTTTTTCACCCAAACTGGATGATACTTTCAGGTAATGATCAGTACACTAAGCCCACTTGGTTCTCCAAATTTCATTCTTCTATGTTGAAGCGTTCGTTTCCAGTAACAGTTTCCATTCTGGCATTTCACTCTGTTTTCTCCTATATTGATAGATGTATTTGGAACTCTAAATCAAACACGGTTTGTGCTAGCTTCTTGAAACTTGACACAGTAAAGCAGTTTCACATTCTAACTCTATGTTTTGTTTCCTTTTCATGTAGCCCTAAGCAGTGACTGGCGAGAAACACTTTCATTGAAAGGGGTTGCAAGCTTCCAAAAATTACGAGTCTCCAGAAATCTCAGCAAATATTTTTTCACCCGAACTGGATGATACTTTCAGGTAATGATCAGTACACTAAGCCCACTTGGTTCCCCAAATTTCGTTCTTCTATGTTGAAGTGTTCGTTTCCAGTAACAGTTTGAATTTTGTCGTTTCACTCTGTTTTCTCCTATATTGATAGATGTATTTGGAACACTAAATCAAACACGGTTTGTGCTAGCTTCTTGAAACTTGACACAGTAAAGCAGTTTCACATTCTAACTCTATGTTTTGTTTCCTTTTCATGTAGCTTTAAGCAGTGACTGGCGAGAAACACCTTCATTGAAAGGGGTTGCAAGCTTCCAAAAATCACGAGTCTCCAGAAATCTCAGCAAATATTTTTTCACCCAAACTGGATGATACTTTCAGGTAATGATCAGTACACTTGGCCCACTTGGTTCTCCATATTTCGTTCTTCTATGTTGAAGCGTTCGTTTACAGTAACAGTTTCCACTCTGGCATTACACTCTGTTTTCTCCTATATTGATAGATGTATTTGGAACTCTAAATCAAACACGGTTTGTGCTAGCTTCTTGAAACTTGACACAGTAATGCAGTTTCACATTCGAACAATATGTTTTGTTTCCTTTTCATGTAGCCCTAAGCAGTGACTGGCGAGAAACACTTTCATTGAAAGGGGTTGCAAGCTTTCAAAAATTACGAGTCTCCAGAAATCTCAGCAAATATTTTTTCACCCAAACTGGATGATACTTTCAGGTAATGATTAGTACACTAAGCCCACTTGGTTCTCCAAATTTCGTTCTTCTATGTTTAAGTGTTCGTTTCCAGTAACAGTTTGAATTTTTGCGTTTCACTCTGTTTTCTCCTATATTGATAGATGTATTTGGAACTCTAAATCAAAAACGGTTTGTGCTAGCTTCTTGAAACTTGACACAGTAAAGCAGTTTCACATTGTAACTCTATGTTTTGTTTCCTTTTCATGTAGCCCTAAGCAGTGACTGGCGAGAAACACTTTCATTGAAAGGGGTTGCAAGCTTCCAAAAATTACGAGTCTCCAGAAATCTCAGCAAATATTTTTTCACCCAAACTGGATGATACTTTCAGGTAATGATCAGTACACTAAGCCCACTTGGTTCCCCAAATTTCGTTCTTCTATGTTGAAGCGTTCGTTTCCAGTAACAGTTTGAATTTTGTCGTTTCACTCTGTTTTCTCCTATATTGATAGATGTATTTGGAACACTAAATCAAACACGGTTTGTGCTAGCTTCTTGAAACTTGACACAGTAAAGCAGTTTCACATTCTAACTCTATGTTTTGTTTCCTTTTCATGTAGCTTTAAGCAGTGACTGGCGAGAAACACCTTCATTGAAAGGGGTTGCAAGCTTCCAAAAATCACGAGTCTTCAGAAATCTCAGCAAATATTTTTTCACCCAAACTAGATGATACTTTCAGGTAATGATCAGTACACTAAGCCCTCTTGGTTCCCCAAATTTCGTTCTTCTATGTTGAAGCGTTCGTTTCCACTAACAGTTTCCACTCTGGCATTTCACTCTGTTTCCTCCTATATTGATAGATGTATTTGGAACTCTAAATCAAACACGGTTTGTGCTAGCTTCTTGAAACTTGACACAGTAAAGCAGTTTCACATTCTAACTCTATGTTTTGTTTCCTTTTCATCTAGCCCTAAGCAGTGACTGGCGAGAAACACTTTCATTGAAAGGGGTTGCAAGCTTCCAAAAATTACGAGTCTCCAGAAATCTCAGCAAATATTTTTTCACCCAAACTAGATGATACTTTCAGGTAATGATCAGTACACTAAGCCCTCTTGGTTCCCCAAATTTCGTTCTTCTATGTTGAAGCGTTCGTTTCCAGTAACAGTTTGAATTTTGTCGTTTCACTCTGTTTTCTCCTATATTGATAGATGTATTTGGAACACTAAATCAAACACGGTTTGTGCTAGCTTCTTGAAACTTGACACAGTAAAGCAGTTTCACATTCTAACTCTATGTTTTGTTTCCTTTTCATGTAGCTTTAAGCAGTGACTGGCGAGAAACACCTTCATTGAAAGGGGTTGCAAGCTTCCAAAAATCACGAGTCTCCAGAAATCTCAGCAAATATTTTTTCACCCAAACTGGATGATACTTTCAGGTAATGATCAGTACACTTGGCCCACTTGGTTCTCCATATTTCGTTCTTCTATGTTGAAGCGTTCGTTTACAGTAACAGTTTCCACTCTGGCATTACACTCTGTTTTCTCCTATATTGATAGATGTATTTGGAACTCTAAATCAAACACGGTTTGTGCTAGCTTCTTGAAACTTGACACAGTAATGCAGTTTCACATTCGAACAATATGTTTTGTTTCCTTTTCATGTAGCCCTAAGCAGTGACTGGCGAGAAACACTTTCATTGAAAGGGGTTGCAAGCTTCCAAAAATTACGAGTCTCCAGAAATCTCAGCAAATATTTTTTCACCCAAACTGGATGATACTTTCAGGTAATTATCAGTACACTAAGCCTACTTGGGTTCCCAAATTTCGATCTTCTATGTTGAAGTGTTCGTTTCCAGTAACAGTTTCCATTCTGGCATTTCACTCTGTTTTCTCCTATATTGATAGATGTATTTGGAACTCTAAATCAAACACGGTTTGTGCTAGCTTCTTGAAACTTGACACAGTAAAGCAGTTTCACATTCTAACTCTATGTTTTGTTTCCTTTTCATGTAGCTTTAAGCAGTGACTGGCGAGAAACACCTTCATTGAAAGGGGTTGCAAGCTTCCAAAAACCACGAGTCTCCAAAAATCTCAGCAAATATTTTTTCACCCAAACTGGATGATACTTTCAGGTAATGATCAGTACACTTGGCCCACTTGGTTCTCCATATTTCGTTCTTCTATGTTGAAGCGTTCGTTTACAGTAACAGTTTGAATTTTTGCGTTTCACTCTATTTTCTCCTATATTGATAGATGTATTTGGAACTCTAAATCAAACACGGTTTGTGCTAGCTTCTTGAAACTTGACACAGTAAAGCAGTTTCACATTGTAACTCTATGTTTTGTTTCCTTTTCATGTAGCTTTAAGCAGTGACTGGCGAGAAACACTTTCATTGAAAGGGGTTGCAAGCTTCCAAAAATTACGAGTCTCCAGAAATCTCAGCAAATATTTTTTCACCCAAACTGCATGATACTTTCAGGTAATGATCAGTACACTAAGCCCACTTGGTTCTCCATATTTCATTCTTCTATGTTGAAGCGTTCGTTTACAGTAACAGTTTCCACTCTGGCATTACACTCTGTTTTCTCCTATATTGATAGATGTATTTGGAACTCTAAATCAAACACGGTTTGTGCTAGCTTCTTGAAACTTGACACAGTAATGCAGTTTCACATTCTAACAATATGTTTTGTTTCCTTTTCATGTAGCCCTAAGCAGTGACTGGCGAGAAACACTTTCATTGAAAGGGGTTGCAAGCTTCCAAAAATTACGAGTCTCCAGAAATCTCAGCAAATATTTTTTCACCCAAACTGGATGATACTTTCAGGTAATGATTAGTACACTAAGCCCACTTGGTTCTCCAAATTTCGTTCTTCTATGTTGAAGCGTTCGTTTCTAGTAACAATTTGAATTTTGTCGTTTCACTCTGTTTTCTCCTATATTGATAGATGTATTTGGAACTCTAAATCAAACACGGTTTGTGCTAGCTTCTTGAAACTTGACACAGTAAAGCAGTTTCACATTCTAACTCTATGTTTTGTTTCCTTTTCATGTAGCCCTAAGCAGTGACTGGCGAGAAGAACTTTCATTGAAAGGGGTTGCAAGCTTCCAAAAATTACGAGTCTTCAGAAATCTCAGCAAATATTTTTTCACCCAAACTAGATGATACTTTCAGGTAATGATCAGTACACTAAGCCCTCTTGGTTCCCCAAATTTCGTTCTTCTATGTTGAAGCGTTCGTTTCCACTAACAGTTTCCACTCTGGCATTTCACTCTGTTTTCTCCTATATTGATAGATGTATTTGGAACTCTAAATCAAACACGGTTTGTGCTAGCTTCTTGAAACTTGACACAGTAAAGCAGTTTCACATTCTAACTCTATGTTTTGTTTCCTTTTCATGTAGCTTTAAGAAGTGACTGGCGAGAAACACCTTCATTGAAAGGGGTTGCAAGCTTCCAAAAATTACGAGTCTCCAGAAATCTCAGCAAATATTTTTTCACCCAAACTGGATGATACTTTCAGGTAATGATCAGTACACTAAGCCCACTCGGTTCTCCAAATTTCATTCTTCTATGTTGAAGCGTTCGTTTCCAGTAACAGTTTCCATTCTGGCATTTCACTCTGTTTTCTCCTATATTGATAGATGTATTTGGAACTCTAAATCAAACACGGTTTGTGCTAGCTTCTTGAAACTTGACACAGTAAAGCAGTTTCACATTCTAATTCTATGTTTTGTTTCCTTTTCTTGTAGCCCTAAGCAGAGACTGACGAGAAACACTTTCATTGAAAGGGGTTGCAAGCTTCTAAAAATTACGAGTCTCCAGAAATCTCAGCAAATATTTTTTCACCCAAACTGGATGATACTTTCAGGTAATGATCAGTACACTTGGCCCACTTGGTTCTCCAAATTTCGTTCTTCTATGTTGAAGCGTTCTTTTCCAGTAACAGTTTCCATTCTGGCATTTCACTCTGTTTTCTCCTATATTGATAGATGTATTTGGAACTCTAAATCAAACACGGTTTGTGCTAGCTTCTTGAAACTTGACACAGTAAAGCAGTTTCACATTCTAACTCTATGTTTTGTTTCCTTTTCATGTAGCCCTAAGCAGTGACTGGCGAGAAACACTTTCATTGAAAGGGGTTGCAAGCTTCCAAAAATTACGAGTCTCCAGAAATCTCAGCAAATATTTTTTCACCCAAACTAGATGATACTTTCAGGTAATGATCAGTACACTAAGCCCTCTTGGTTCCCCAAATTTCGTTCTTCTATGTTGAAGCGTTCGTTTCCAGTAACAGTTTGAATTTTGTCGTTTCACTCTGTTTTCTCCTATATTGATAGATGTATTTGGAACTCTAAATCAAACACGGTTTGTGCTAGCTTCTTGAAACTTGACACAGTAAAGCAGTTTCACATTGTAACTCTATGTTTTGTTTCCTTTTCATGTAGCTTTAAGCAGTGACTGGCGAGAAACACTTTCATTGAAAGGGGTTGCAAGCTTCCAAAAATTACGAGTCTCCAGAAATCTCAGCAAATATTTTTTCACCCAAACTGGATGATACTTTCAGGTAATGATCAGTACACTAAGCCCACTTGGTTCTCCAAATTTCATTCTTCTATGTTGAAGCGTTCGTTTCCAGTAACAGTTTCCATTCTGGCATTTCACTCTGTTTTCTCCTATATTGATAGATGTATTTGGAACTCTAAATCAAACACGGTTTGTGCTAGCTTCTTGAAACTTGACACAGTAAAGCAGTTTCACATTCTAACTCTATGTTTTGTTTCCTTTTCATGTAGCCCTAAGCAGTGACTGGCGAGAAACACTTTCATTGAAAGGGGTTGCAAGCTTCCAAAAATTACGAGTCTCCAGAAATTTCAGCAAATATTTTTTCACCCAAACTGGATGATACTTTCAGGTAATGATCAGTACACTAAGCCCACTTGGTTCCCCAAATTTCGTTCTTCTATGTTGAAGCGTTCGTTTCCAGTAACAGTTTCCATTCTGGCATTTCACTCTGTTTTCTCCTATATTGATAGATGTATTTGGAACTCTAAATCAAACACGGTTTGTGCTAGCTTCTTGAAACTTGACACAGTAAAGCAGTTTCACATTGTAACTCTATGTTTTGTTTCCTTTTCATGTAGCTTTAAGCAGTGACTGGCGAGAAACACTTTCATTGAAAGGGGTTGCAAGCTTCCAAAAATTACGAGTCTCCAGAAATCTCAGCAAATATTTTTTCACCCAAACTGGATGATACTTTCAGGTAATGATCAGTACACTAAGCCCACTTGGTTCTCCAAATTTCATTCTTCTATGTTGAAGCGTTCGTTTCCAGTAACAGTTTCCATTCTGGCATTTCACTCTGTTTTCTCCTATATTGATAGATGTATTTGGAACTCTAAATCAAACACGGTTTGTGCTAGCTTCTTGAAACTTGACACAGTAAAGCAGTTTCACATTCTAACTCTATGTTTTGTTTCCTTTTCATGTAGCCCTAAGCAGTGACTGGCGAGAAACACTTTCATTGAAAGGGGTTGCAAGCTTCCAAAAATTACGAGTCTCCAGAAATCTCAGCAAATATTTTTTCACCCAAACTGGATGATACTTTCAGGTAATGATCAGTACACTAAGCCCACTTGGTTCCCCAAATTTCGTTCTCCTATGTTGAAGTGTTCGTTTCCAGTAACAGTTTGAATTTTGTCGTTTCACTCTGTTTTCTCCTATATTGATAGATGTATTTGGAACACTAAATCAAACACGGTTTGTGCTAGCTTCTTGAAACTTGACACAGTAAAGCAGTTTCACATTCTAACTCTATGTTTTGTTTCCTTTTCATGTAGCTTTAAGCAGTGACTGGCGAGAAACACCTTCATTTAAAGGGGTTGCAAGCTTCCAAAAATCACGAGTCTCCAGAAATCTCAGCAAATATTTTTTCACCCAAACTGGATGATACTTTCAGGTAATGATCAGTACACTTGGCCCACTTGGTTCTCCATATTTCGTTCTTCTATGTTGAAGCGTTCGTTTACAGTAACAGTTTCCACTCTGGCATTACACTCTGTTTTCTCCTATATTGATAGATGTATTTGGAACTCTAAATCAAACACGGTTTGTGCTAGCTTCTTGAAACTTGACACAGTAATGCAGTTTCACATTCGAACAATATGTTTTGTTTCCTTTTCATGTAGCCCTAAGCAGTGACTGGCGAGAAACACTTTCATTGAAAGGGGTTGCAAGCTTCCAAAAATTACGAGTCTCCAGAAATCTCAGCAAATATTTTTTCACCCAAACTGGATGATACTTTCAGGTAATGATTAGTACACTAAGCCCACTTGGTTCTCCAAATTTCGTTCTTCTATGTTTAAGTGTTCGTTTCCAGTAACAGTTTGAATTTTTGCGTTTCACTCTGTTTTCTCCTATATTGATAGATGTATTTGGAACTCTAAATCAAAAACGGTTTGTGCTAGCTTCTTGAAACTTGACACAGTAAAGCAGTTTCACATTCTAACTCTATGTTTTGTTTCCTTTTCATGTAGCCCTAAGCAGTGACTGGCGAGAAACACTTTCATTGAAAGGGGTTGCAAGCTTCCAAAAATTACGAGTCTCCAGAAATCTCAGCAAATATTTTTTCACCCAAACTGGATGATACTTTCAGGTTATGATCAGTACACTAAGCCCACTTGGTTCCCCAAATTTCGTTCTTCTATGTTGAAGCGTTCGTTTCCAGTAACAGTTTGAATTTTGTCGTTTCACTCTGTTTTCTCCTATATTGATAGATGTATTTGGAACACTAAATCAAACACGGTTTGTGCTAGCTTCTTGAAACTTGACACAGTAAAGCAGTTTCACATTCTAACTCTATGTTTTGTTTCCTTTTCATGTAGCCCTAAGCAGTGACTGGCGAGAAACACTTTCATTGAAAGGGGTTGCAAGCTTCCAAAAATTACGAGTCTCCAGAAATCTCAGCAAATATTTTTTCACCCAAACTGGATGATACTTTCAGGTAATGATCAGTACACTAAGCCCACTTGGTTCCCCAAATTTCGTTCTTCTATGTTGAAGCGTTCCTTTCCAGTAACAGTTTGAATTTTGTCGTTTCACTCTGTTTTCTCCTATATTGATAGATGTATTTGGAACACTAAATCAAACACGGTTTGTGCTAGCTTCTTGAAACTTGACACAGTAAAGCAATTTCACATTCTAACTCTATGTTTTGTTTCCTTTTCATGTAGCTTTAAGCAGTGACTGGCGAGAAACACCTTCATTGAAAGGGGTTGCAAGCTTCCAAAAATCACGAGTCTCCAGAAATCTCAGCAAATATTTTTTCACCCAAACTGGATGATACTTTCAGGTAATGATCAGTACACTTGGCCCACTTGGTTCTCCATATTTCGTTCTTCTATGTTGAAGTGTTCGTTTACAGTAACAGTTTCCACTCTGGCATTACACTCTGTTTTCTCCTATATTGATAGATGTATTTGGAACTCTAAATCAAACACGGTTTGTGCTAGCTTCTTGAAACTTGACACAGTAATGCAGTTTCACATTCTAACAATATGTTTTGTTTCCTTTTCATGTAGCCCTAAGCAGTGACTGGCGAGAAACACTTTCATTGAAAGGGGTTGCAAGCTTCCAAAAATTACGAGTCTCCAGAAATCTCAGCAAATATTTTTTCACCCAAACTGGATGATACTTTCAGGTAAATATCAGTACACTAAGCCTACTTGGGTTCCCAAATTTCGATCTTCTATGTTGAAGTGTTCGTTTCCAGTAACAGTTTCCATTCTGGCATTTCACTCTGTTTTCTCCTATATTGATAGATGTATTTGGAACTCTAAATCAAACACAGTTTGTGCTAGCTTCTTGAAACTTGACACAGTAAAGCAGTTTCACATTCTAACTCTATGTTTTGTTTCCTTTTCATGTAGCTTTAAGCAGTGACTGGCGAGAAACACCTTCATTGAAAGGGGTTGCAAGCTTCCAAAAACCACGAGTCTCCAGAAATCTCAGCAAATATTTTTTCACCCAAACTGGATGATACTTTCAGGTAATGATCAGTACACTTGGCCCACTTGGTTCTCCATATTTCGTTCTTCTATGTTGAAGCGTTCGTTTACAGTAACAGTTTCCACTCTGGCATTACACTCTGTTTTCTCCTATATTGATAGATGTATTTGGAATTCTAAATCAAACACGGTTTGTGCTAGCTACTTGAAACTTGACACAGTAATGCAGTTTCAGATTCTAACTCTATGTTTTGTTTCCTTTTCATGTAGCTTTAAGCAGTGACTGGCGAGAAACACTTTCATTGAAAGGGGTTGCAAGCTTCCAAAAATTACGAGTCTCCAGAAATCTCAGCAAATATTTTTTCACCCAAACTGCATGATACTTTCAGGTAATGATCAGTTCACTAAGCCCACTTGGTTCCCCAAATTTCGTTCTTCTATGTTGAAGCGTTCGTTTCCAGTAACAGTTTGAATTTTTGCGTTTCACTCTGTTTTCTCCTATATTGATAGATGTATTTGGAACTCTAAATCAAACACGGTTTGTGCTAGCTTCTTGAAACTTGACACAGTAAAGCAGTTTCACATTCTAACTCTATGTTTTGTTTCCTTTTCATGTAGCTTTAAGCAGTGACTGGCGAGAAACACCTTCATTGAAAGGGGTTGCAAGCTTCCAAAAATCACGAGTCTCCAGAAATCTCAGCAAATATTTTTTCACCCAAACTGGATGATACTTTCAGGTAATGATCAGTACACTTGGCCCACTTGGTTCTCCATATTTCGTTCTTCTATGTTGAAGCGTTCGTTTACAGTAACAGTTTCCACTCTGGCATTACACTCTGTTTTCTCCTATATTGATAGATGTATTTGGAACTCTAAATCAAACACGGTTTGTGCTAGCTTCTTGAAACTTGACACAGTAATGCAGTTTCACATTCGAACAATATGTTTTGTTTCCTTTTCATGTAGCCCTAAGCTGTGACTGGCGAGAAACACTTTCATTGAAAGGGGTTGCAAGCTTCCAAAAATTACGAGTCTCCAGAAATCTCAGCAAATATTTTTTCACCCAAACTGGATGATACTTTCAGGTAATGATTAGTACACTAAGCCCACTTGGTTCTCCAAATTTCGTTCGTCTATGTTGAAGCGTTCGTTTCTAGTAACAATTTGAATTTTGTCGTTTCACTCTGTTTTCTCCTATATGGATAGATGTATTTGGAACTCTAAATCAAACACGGTTTGTGCTAGCTTCTTGAAACTTGACACAGTAAAGCAGTTTCACATTCTAACTCTATGTTTTGTTTCCTTTTCATGTAGCCCTAAGCAGTGACTGGCGAGAAACACTTTCATTGAAAGGGGTTGCAAGCTTCCAAAAATTACGAGTCTCCAGAAATCTCAGCAAATATTTTTTCACCCAAACTAGATGATACTTTCAGGTAATGATCAGTACACTAAGCCCTCTTGGTTCCCCAAATTTCGTTCTTCTATGTTGAAGCGTTCGTTTCCAGTAACAGTTTGAATTTTGTCGTTTCACTCTGTTTTCTCCTATATTGATAGATGTATTTGGAACTCTAAATCAAACACGGTTTGTGCTAGCTTCTTGAAACTTGACACAGTAAAGCAGTTTCACATTGTAACTCTATGTTTTGTTTCCTTTTCATGTAGCTTTAAGCAGTGACTGGCGAGAAACACTTTCATTGAAAGGGGTTGCAAGCTTCCAAAAATTACGAGTCTCCAGAAATCTCAGCAAATATTTTTTCACCCAAACTGGATGATACTTTCAGGTAATGATCAGTACACTAAGCCCACTTGGTTCTCCAAATTTCATTCTTCTATGTTGAAGCGTTCGTTTCCAGTAACAGTTTCCATTCTGGCATTTCACTCTGTTTTCTCCTATATTGATAGATGTATTTGGAACTCTAAATCAAACACGGTTTGTGCTAGCTTCTTGAAACTTGACACAGTAAAGCAGTTTCACATTCTAACTCTATGTTTTGTTTCCTTTTCATGTAGCCCTAAGCAGTGACTGGCGAGAAACACTTTCATTGAAAGGGGTTGCAAGCTTCCAAAAATTACGAGTCTCCAGAAATTTCAGCAAATATTTTTTCACCCAAACTGGATGATACTTTCAGGTAATGATCAGTACACTAAGCCCACTTGGTTCCCCAAATTTCGTTCTTCTATGTTGAAGCGTTCGTTTCCAGTAACAGTTTCCATTCTGGCATTTCACTCTGTTTTCTCCTATATTGATAGATGTATTTGGAACTCTAAATCAAACACGGTTTGTGCTAGCTTCTTGAAACTTGACACAGTAAAGCAGTTTCACATTGTAACTCTATGTTTTGTTTCCTTTTCATGTAGCTTTAAGCAGTGACTGGCGAGAAACACTTTCATTGAAAGGGGTTGCAAGCTTCCAAAAATTACGAGTCTCCAGAAATCTCAGCAAATATTTTTTCACCCAAACTGGATGATACTTTCAGGTAATGATCAGTACACTAAGCCCACTTGGTTCTCCAAATTTCATTCTTCTATGTTGAAGCGTTCGTTTCCAGTAACAGTTTCCATTCTGGCATTTCACTCTGTTTTCTCCTATATTGATAGATGTATTTGGAACTCTAAATCAAACACGGTTTGTGCTAGCTTCTTGAAACTTGACACAGTAAAGCAGTTTCACATTCTAACTCTATGTTTTGTTTCCTTTTCATGTAGCCCTAAGCAGTGACTGGCGAGAAACACTTTCATTGAAAGGGGTTGCAAGCTTCCAAAAATTACGAGTCTCCAGAAATCTCAGCAAATATTTTTTCACCCAAACTGGATGATACTTTCAGGTAATGATCAGTACACTAAGCCCACTTGGTTCCCCAAATTTCGTTCTCCTATGTTGAAGTGTTCGTTTCCAGTAACAGTTTGAATTTTGTCGTTTCACTCTGTTTTCTCCTATATTGATAGATGTATTTGGAACACTAAATCAAACACGGTTTGTGCTAGCTTCTTGAAACTTGACACAGTAAAGCAGTTTCACATTCTAACTCTATGTTTTGTTTCCTTTTCATGTAGCTTTAAGCAGTGACTGGCGAGAAACACCTTCATTTAAAGGGGTTGCAAGCTTCCAAAAATCACGAGTCTCCAGAAATCTCAGCAAATATTTTTTCACCCAAACTGGATGATACTTTCAGGTAATGATCAGTACACTTGGCCCACTTGGTTCTCCATATTTCGTTCTTCTATGTTGAAGCGTTCGTTTACAGTAACAGTTTCCACTCTGGCATTACACTCTGTTTTCTCCTATATTGATAGATGTATTTGGAACTCTAAATCAAACACGGTTTGTGCTAGCTTCTTGAAACTTGACACAGTAATGCAGTTTCACATTCGAACAATATGTTTTGTTTCCTTTTCATGTAGCCCTAAGCAGTGACTGGCGAGAAACACTTTCATTGAAAGGGGTTGCAAGCTTCCAAAAATTACGAGTCTCCAGAAATCTCAGCAAATATTTTTTCACCCAAACTGGATGATACTTTCAGGTAATGATTAGTACACTAAGCCCACTTGGTTCTCCAAATTTCGTTCTTCTATGTTTAAGTGTTCGTTTCCAGTAACAGTTTGAATTTTTGCGTTTCACTCTGTTTTCTCCTATATTGATAGATGTATTTGGAACTCTAAATCAAAAACGGTTTGTGCTAGCTTCTTGAAACTTGACACAGTAAAGCAGTTTCACATTCTAACTCTATGTTTTGTTTCCTTTTCATGTAGCCCTAAGCAGTGACTGGCGAGAAACACTTTCATTGAAAGGGGTTGCAAGCTTCCAAAAATTACGAGTCTCCAGAAATCTCAGCAAATATTTTTTCACCCAAACTGGATGATACTTTCAGGTTATGATCAGTACACTAAGCCCACTTGGTTCCCCAAATTTCGTTCTTCTATGTTGAAGCGTTCGTTTCCAGTAACAGTTTGAATTTTGTCGTTTCACTCTGTTTTCTCCTATATTGATAGATGTATTTGGAACACTAAATCAAACACGGTTTGTGCTAGCTTCTTGAAACTTGACACAGTAAAGCAGTTTCACATTCTAACTCTATGTTTTGTTTCCTTTTCATGTAGCCCTAAGCAGTGACTGGCGAGAAACACTTTCATTGAAAGGGGTTGCAAGCTTCCAAAAATTACGAGTCTCCAGAAATCTCAGCAAATATTTTTTCACCCAAACTGGATGATACTTTCAGGTAATGATCAGTACACTAAGCCCACTTGGTTCCCCAAATTTCGTTCTTCTATGTTGAAGCGTTCCTTTCCAGTAACAGTTTGAATTTTGTCGTTTCACTCTGTTTTCTCCTATATTGATAGATGTATTTGGAACACTAAATCAAACACGGTTTGTGCTAGCTTCTTGAAACTTGACACAGTAAAGCAATTTCACATTCTAACTCTATGTTTTGTTTCCTTTTCATGTAGCTTTAAGCAGTGACTGGCGAGAAACACCTTCATTGAAAGGGGTTGCAAGCTTCCAAAAATCACGAGTCTCCAGAAATCTCAGCAAATATTTTTTCACCCAAACTGGATGATACTTTCAGGTAATGATCAGTACACTTGGCCCACTTGGTTCTCCATATTTCGTTCTTCTATGTTGAAGTGTTCGTTTACAGTAACAGTTTCCACTCTGGCATTACACTCTGTTTTCTCCTATATTGATAGATGTATTTGGAACTCTAAATCAAACACGGTTTGTGCTAGCTTCTTGAAACTTGACACAGTAATGCAGTTTCACATTCTAACAATATGTTTTGTTTCCTTTTCATGTAGCCCTAAGCAGTGACTGGCGAGAAACACTTTCATTGAAAGGGGTTGCAAGCTTCCAAAAATTACGAGTCTCCAGAAATCTCAGCAAATATTTTTTCACCCAAACTGGATGATACTTTCAGGTAAATATCAGTACACTAAGCCTACTTGGGTTCCCAAATTTCGATCTTCTATGTTGAAGTGTTCGTTTCCAGTAACAGTTTCCATTCTGGCATTTCACTCTGTTTTCTCCTATATTGATAGATGTATTTGGAACTCTAAATCAAACACAGTTTGTGCTAGCTTCTTGAAACTTGACACAGTAAAGCAGTTTCACATTCTAACTCTATGTTTTGTTTCCTTTTCATGTAGCTTTAAGCAGTGACTGGCGAGAAACACCTTCATTGAAAGGGGTTGCAAGCTTCCAAAAACCACGAGTCTCCAGAAATCTCAGCAAATATTTTTTCACCCAAACTGGATGATACTTTCAGGTAATGATCAGTACACTTGGCCCACTTGGTTCTCCATATTTCGTTCTTCTATGTTGAAGCGTTCGTTTACAGTAACAGTTTCCACTCTGGCATTACACTCTGTTTTCTCCTATATTGATAGATGTATTTGGAATTCTAAATCAAACACGGTTTGTGCTAGCTACTTGAAACTTGACACAGTAATGCAGTTTCAGATTCTAACTCTATGTTTTGTTTCCTTTTCATGTAGCTTTAAGCAGTGACTGGCGAGAAACACTTTCATTGAAAGGGGTTGCAAGCTTCCAAAAATTACGAGTCTCCAGAAATCTCAGCAAATATTTTTTCACCCAAACTGCATGATACTTTCAGGTAATGATCAGTTCACTAAGCCCACTTGGTTCCCCAAATTTCGTTCTTCTATGTTGAAGCGTTCGTTTCCAGTAACAGTTTGAATTTTTGCGTTTCACTCTGTTTTCTCCTATATTGATAGATGTATTTGGAACTCTAAATCAAACACGGTTTGTGCTAGCTTCTTGAAACTTGACACAGTAAAGCAGTTTCACATTCTAACTCTATGTTTTGTTTCCTTTTCATGTAGCTTTAAGCAGTGACTGGCGAGAAACACCTTCATTGAAAGGGGTTGCAAGCTTCCAAAAATCACGAGTCTCCAGAAATCTCAGCAAATATTTTTTCACCCAAACTGGATGATACTTTCAGGTAATGATCAGTACACTTGGCCCACTTGGTTCTCCATATTTCGTTCTTCTATGTTGAAGCGTTCGTTTACAGTAACAGTTTCCACTCTGGCATTACACTCTGTTTTCTCCTATATTGATAGATGTATTTGGAACTCTAAATCAAACACGGTTTGTGCTAGCTTCTTGAAACTTGACACAGTAATGCAGTTTCACATTCGAACAATATGTTTTGTTTCCTTTTCATGTAGCCCTAAGCTGTGACTGGCGAGAAACACTTTCATTGAAAGGGGTTGCAAGCTTCCAAAAATTACGAGTCTCCAGAAATCTCAGCAAATATTTTTTCACCCAAACTGGATGATACTTTCAGGTAATGATTAGTACACTAAGCCCACTTGGTTCTCCAAATTTCGTTCGTCTATGTTGAAGCGTTCGTTTCTAGTAACAATTTGAATTTTGTCGTTTCACTCTGTTTTCTCCTATATGGATAGATGTATTTGGAACTCTAAATCAAACACGGTTTGTGCTAGCTTCTTGAAACTTGACACAGTAAAGCAGTTTCACATTCTTACTCTATGTTTTGTTTCCTTTTCATGTAGCCCTAAGCAGTGACTGGCGAGAAACACTTTCATTGAAAGGGGTTGCAAGCTTCCAAAAATTACGAGTCTTCAGAAATCTCAGCAAATATTTTTTCACCCAAACTAGATGATACTTTCAGGTAATGATCAGTACACTAAGCCCTCTTGGTTCCCCAAATTTCGTTCTTCTATGTTGAAGCGTTCGTTTCCACTAACAGTTTCCACTCTGGCATTTCACTCTGTTTTCTCCTATATTGATAGATGTATTTGGAAATCTAAATCAAACACGGTTTGTGCTAGCTTCTTGAAACTTGACACAGTAAAGCAGTTTCACATTCTAACTCTATGTTTTGTTTCCTTTTCATGTAGCTTTAAGCAGTGACTGGCGAGAAACACCTTCATTGAAAGGGGTTGCAAGCTTCCAAAAATTACGAGTCTCCAGAAATCTCAGCAAATATTTTTTCACCCAAACTGGATGATACTTTCAGGTAATGATCAGTACACTAAGCCCACTCGGTTCTCCAAATTTCATTCTTCTATGTTGAAGCGTTCGTTTCCAGTAACAGTTTCCATTCTGGCATTTCACTCTGTTTTCTCCTATATTGATAGATGTATTTGGAACTCTAAATCAAACACGGTTTGTGCTAGCTTCTTGAAACTTGACACAGTAAAGCAGTTTCACATTCTAACTCTATGTTTTGTTTCCTTTTCATGTAGCCCTAAGCAGTGACTGGCGAGAAACACTTTCATTGAAAGGGGTTGCAAGCTTCCAAAAATTACGAGTCTCCAGAAATCTCAGCAAATATTTTTTCACCCAAACTGCATGATACTTTCAGGTAATGATCAGTACACTAAGCCCACTTGGTTCCCCAAATTTCGTTCTTCTATGTTGAAGCGTTCGTTTCCAGTAACAGTTTGAATTTTGTCGTTTCACTCTGTTTTCTCCTATATTGATAGATGTATTTGGAACACTAAATCAAACACGGTTTGTGCTAGCTTCTTGAAACTTGACACAGTAAAGCAGTTTCACATTCTAACTCTATGTTTTGTTTCCTTTTCATGTAGCTTTAAGCAGTGACTGGCGAGAAACACCTTCATTGAAAGGGGTTGCAAGCTTCCAAAAATCACGAGTCTCCAGAAATCTCAGCAAATATTTTTTCACCCAAACTGGATGATACTTTCAGGTAATGATCAGTACACTTGGCCCACTTGGTTCTCCATATTTCGTTCTTCTATGTTGAAGCGTTCGTTTACAGTAACAGTTGCCACTCTGGCATTACACTCTGTTTTCTCCTATATTGATAGATGTATTTGGAACTCTAAATCAAACACGGTTTGTGCTAGCTTCTTGAAACTTGACACAGTAATGCAGTTTCACATTCGAACAATATGTTTTGTTTCCTTTTCATGTAGCCCTAAGCAGTGACTGGCGAGAAACACTTTCATTGAAAGGGGTTGCAAGCTTCCAAAAATTACGAGTCTCCAGAAATCTCAGCAAATATTTTTTCACCCAAACTGGATGATACTTTCAGGTAATGATCAGTACACTAAGCCCAATTGGTTCCCCAAATTTCGTTCTTCTATTTTGAAGCGTTCGTTTCCAGTAACAGTTGGAATTTTGTCGTTTCACTCTGTTTTCTCCTATATTGATAGATGTATTTGGAACTCTAAATCAAACACGGTTTGTGCTAGCTTCTTGAAACTTGACACAGTAAAGCAGTTTCACATTCTAACTCTATGTTTTGTTTCCTTTTCATGTAGCCCTAAGCAGTGACTGGCGAGAAACACTTCCATTGAAAGGGGTTGCAAGCTTCCAAAAATTACGAGTCTTCAGAAATCTCAGCAAATATTTTTTCACCCAAACTAGATGATACTTTCAGGTAATGATCAGTACACTAAGCCCTCTTGGTTCCCCAAATTTCGTTCTTCTATGTTGAAGCGTTCGTTTCCACTAACAGTTTCCACTCTGGCATTTCACTCTGTTTTCTCCTATATTGATAGATGTATTTGGAACTCTAAATCAAACACGGTTTGTGCTAGCTTCTTGAAACTTGACACAGTAAAGCAGTTTCACATTCTAACTCTATGTTTTGTTTCCTTTTCATGTAGCCCTAAGCAGTGACTGGCGAGAAACACTTTCATTGAAAGGGGTTGCAAGCTTCCAAAAATTACGAGTCTCCAGAAATCTCAGCAAATATTTTTTCACCCAAACTGGATGATACTTTCAGGTAATGATCAGTACACTAAGGCCACTTGGTTCCCCAAATTTCGTTCTTCTATGTTGAAGCGTTCGTTTCCAGTAACAGTTTGAATTTTGTCGTTTCACTCTGTTTTCTCCTATATTGATAGATGTATTTGGAACACTAAATCAAACACGATTTGCGCTAGCTTCTTGAAACTTGACACAGTAAAGCAGTTTCACATTCTAACTCTATGTTTTGTTTCCTTTTCATGTAGCTTTAAGCAGTGACTGGCGAGAAACACCTTCATTGAAAGGGGTTGCAAGCTTCCAAAAATTACGAGTCTCCAGAAATCTCAGCAAATACTTTTTCACCCAAACTGGATGATACTTTCAGGTAATGATCAGTACACTATGCCCACTCGGTTCTCCAAATTTCATTCTTCTATGTTGAAGCGTTCGTTTCCAGTAACAGTTTCCATTCTGGCATTTCACTCTGTTTTCTCCTATATTGATAGATGTATTTGGAACTCTAAATCAAACACGGTTTGTGCTAGCTTCTTGAAACTTGACACAGTAAAGCAGTTTCACATTCTAACTCTATGTTTTGTTTCCTTTTCTTGTAGCCCTAAGCAGAGACTGGCGAGAAACACTTTCATTGAAAGGGGTTGCAAGCTTCTAAAAATTACGAGTCTCCAGAAATCTCAGCAAATATTTTTTCACCCAAACTGGATGATACTTTCAGGTAATGATCAGTACACTAAGCCCACTCGGTTCTCCAAATTTCATTCTTCTATGTTGAAGCGTTCGTTTCCAGTAACAGTTTCCATTCTGGCATTTCACTCTGTTTTCTCCTATATTGATAGATGTATTTGGAACTCTAAATCAAACACGGTTTGTGCTAGCTTCTTGAAACTTGACACAGTAAAGCAGTTTCACATTCTAACTCTATGTTTTGTTTCCTTTTCTTGTAGCCCTAAGCAGAGACTGGCGAGAAACACTTTCATTGAAAGGGGTTGCAAGCTTCTAAAAATTACGAGTCTCCAGAAATCTCAGCAAATATTTTTTCACCCAAACTGGATGATACTTTCAGGTAATGATCAGTACACTTGGCCCACTTGGTTCTCCATATTTCGTTCTTCTATGTTGAAGCGTTCGTTTACACTAACAGTTTCCACACTGGCATTTCACTCTGTTTTCTCCTATATTGATAGATGTATTTGGAACTCTAAATCAAACACGGTTTGTGCTAGCTTCTTGAAACTTGACACAGTAAAGCAGTTTCACATTCTAACTCTATGTTTTGTTTCTTTTTCATGTAGCCCTAAGCAGTGACTGGCGAGAAACACTTTCATTGAAAGGGGTTGCAAGCTTCCAAAAATTACGAGTCTCCAGAAATCTCAGCAAATATTTTTTCACCCAAACTGGATGATACTTTCAGGTAATGATCAGTACACTAAGCCCACTTGGTTCTCCAAATTTCATTCTTCTATGTTGAAGCGTTCGTTTCCAGTAACAGTTTCCATTCTGGCATTTCACTCTGTTTTCTCCTATATTGATAGATGTATTTGGAACTCTAAATCAAACACGGTTTGTGCTAGCTTCTTGAAACTTGACACAGTAAAGCAGTTTCACATTCTAACTCTATGTTTTGTTTCCTTTTCATGTAGCCCTAAGCAGTGACTGGCGAGAAACACTTTCATTGAAAGGGCTTGCAAGCTTCCAAAAATTACGAGTCTCCAGAAATCTCAGCAAATATTTTTTCACCCAAACTGTATGATACTTTCAGGTAATGATCAGTACACTAAGCCCACTTGGTTCCCCAAATTTCGTTCTTCTATGTTGAAGCGTTCGTTTCCAGTAACAGTTTGAATTTTGTCGTTTCACTCTGTTTTCTCCTTTATTGATAGATGTATTTGGAACACTAAATCAAACACGGTTTCTGCTAGCTTCTTGAAACTTGACACAGTAAAGCAGTTTCACATTCTAACTCTATGTTTTGTTTCCTTTTCATGTAGCTTTAAGCAGTGACTGGCGAGAAACACCTTCATTGAAAGGGGTTGCAAGCTTCCAAAAATTACGAGTCTTCAGAAATCTCAGCAAATATTTTTTCACCCAAACTAGATGATACTTTCAGGTAATGATCAGTACACTAAGCCCTCTTGGTTCCCCAAATTTCATTCTTCTATGATGAAGCGTTCGTTTCCACTAACAGTTTCCACTCTGGCATTTCACTCTGTTTTCTCCTATATTGATACATGTATTTGGAACTCTAAATCAAACACGGTTTGTGCTAGCTTCTTGAAACTTGACACAGTAAAGCAGTTTCACATTCTAACTCTATGTTTTGTTTCCTTTTCATGTAGCCCTAAGCAGTGACTGGCGAGAAACACTTTCATTGAAAGGGGTTGCAAGCTTCCAAAAATTACGAGTCTCCAGAAATCTCAGCAAATATTTTTACACCCAAACTAGATGATACTTTCAGGTAATGATCAGTACACTAAGCCCTCTTGGTTCCCCAAATTTCGTTCTTCTATGTTGAAGCGTTCGTTTCCACTAACAGTTTGAATTTTGTCGTTTCACTCTGTTTTCTCCTATATTGATAGATGTATTTGGAACTCTAAATCAAACACGGTTTGTGCTAGCTTCTTGAAACTTGACACAGTAAAGCAGTTTCACATTGTAACTCTATGTTTTGTTTCCTTTTCATGTAGCTTTAAGCAGTGACTGGCGAGAAACACTTTCATTGAAAGGGGTTGCAAGCTTCCAAAAATTACGAGTCTCCAGAAATCTCAGCAAATATTTTTTCACCCAAACTGGATGATACTTTCAGGTAATGATCAGTACACTAAGCCCACTCGGTTCTCCAAATTTCATTCTTCTATGTTGAAGCGTTCGTTTCCAGTAACAGTTTCCATTCTGGCATTTCACTCTGTTTTCTCCTATATTGATAGATGTATTTGGAACTCTAAATCAAACACGGTTTGTGCTAGCTTCTTGAAACTTGACACAGTAAAGCAGTTTCACATTCTAACTCTATGTTTTGTTTCCTTTTCATGTAGCCCTAAGCAGTGACTGGCGAGAAACACTTTCATTGAAAGGGGTTGCAAGCTTCCAAAAATTACGAGTCTTCAGAAATCTCAGCAAATATTTTTTCACCCAAACTAGATGATACTTTCAGGTAATGATCAGTACACTAAGCCCTCTTGGTTCCCCAAATTTCGTTCTTCTATGTTGAAGCGTTCGTTTCCACTAACAGTTTCCACTCTGGCATTTCACTCTGTTTTCTCCTATATTGATAGATGTATTTGGAACTCTAAATCAAACACGGTTTGTGCTAGCTTCTTGAAACTTGACACAGTAAAGCAGTTTCACATTCTAACTCTATGTTTTGTTTCCTTTTCATGTAGCTTTAAGCAGTGACTGGCGAGAAACACCTTCATTGAAAGGGGTTGCAAGCTTCCAAAAATTACGAGTCTCCAGAAAATCTCAGCAAATATTTTTTCACCCAAACTGGATGATACTTTCAGGTAATGATCAGTACACTAAGCCCACTCGGTTCTCCAAATTTCATTCTTCTATGTTGAAGCGTTCGTTTCCAGTAACAGTTTCCATTCTGGCATTTCACTCTGTTTTCTCCTATATTGATAGATGTATTTGGAACTCTAAATCAAACACGGTTTGTGCTAGCTTCTTGAAACTTGACACAGTAAAGCAGTTTCACATTCTAACTCTATGTTTTGTTTCCTTTTCATGTAGCCCTAAGCAGTGACTGGCGAGAAACACTTTCATTGAAAGGGGTTGCAAGCTTCCAAAAATTACGAGTCTCCAGAAATCTCAGCAAATATTTTTTCACCCAAACTGGATGATACTTTCAGGTAATGATCAGTACACTAAGCCCACTTGGTTCCCCAAATATCGTTCTTCTATGTTGAAGCGTTCGTTTCCAGTAACAGTTTGAATTTTGTCGTTTCACTCTGTTTTCTCCTATATTGATAGATGTATTTGGAACACTAAATCAAACACGGTTTGTGCTAGCTTCTTGAAACTTGACACAGTAAAGCAGTTTCACATTCTAACTCTATGTTTTGTTTCCTTTTCATGTAGCTTTAAGCAGTGACTGGCGAGAAACACCTTCATTGAAAGGGGTTGCAAGCTTCCAAAAATCACGAGTCTCCAGAAATCTAGGCAAATATTTTTTCACCCAAACTGGATGATACTTTCAGGTAATGATCAGTACACTTGGCCCACTTGGTTCTCCATATTTCGTTCTTCTATGTTGAAGCGTTCGTTTACAGTAACAGTTTCCACTCTGGCAATACACTCTGTTTTCTCCTATATTGATAGATGTATTTGGAACTCTAAATCAAACACGGTTTGTGCTAGCTTCTTGAAACTTGACACAGTAATGCAGTTTCACATTCGAACAATATGTTTTGTTTCCTTTTCATGTAGCCCTAAGCAGTGACTGGCGAGAAACACCTTCATTGAAAGGGGTTGCAAGCTTCCAAAAATCACGAGTCTCCAGATATCTCAGCAAATATTTTTTCACCCAAACTGGATGATACTTTCAGGTAATGATCAGTACACTAAGCCCACTTGGTTCCCCAAATTTCGTTCTTCTATGTTGAAGCGTTCGTTTCCAGTAACAGTTTGAATTTTGTCGTTTCACTCTGTTTTCTCCTATATTGATAGATGTATTTGGAACACTAAATCAAACACGGTTTGTGCTAGCTTCTTGAAACTTGACACAGTAAAGCAATTTCACATTCTAACTCTATGTTTTGTTTCCTTTTCATGTAGCTTTAAGCAGTGACTGGCGAGAAACACCTTCATTGAAAGGGGTTGCAAGCTTCCAAAAATCACGAGTCTCCAGATATCTCAGCAAATATTTTTTCACCCAAACTGGATGATACTTTCAGGTAATGATCAGTACACTTGGCCCACTTGGTTCTCCATATTTCGTTCTTCTATGTTGAAGCGTTCGTTTACAGTAACAGTTTCCACTCTGGCATTACACTCTGTTTTCTCCTATATTGATAGATGTATTTGGAACTCTAAATCAAACACGGTTTGTGCTAGCTTCTTGAAACTTGACACAGTAATGCAGTTTCACATTCTAACAATATGTTTTGTTTCCTTTTCATGTAGCCCTAAGCAGTGACTGGCGAGAAACACTTTCATTGAAAGGGGTTGCAAGCTTCCAAAAATTACGAGTCTCCAGAAATCTCAGCAAATATTTTTTCACGCAAACTGGATGATACTTTCAGGGAATTATCAGTACACTAAGCCTACTTGGGTTCCCAAATTTCGATCTTCTATGTTGAAGTGTTCGTTTCCAGTAACAGTTTCCATTCTGGCATTTCACTCTGTTTTCTCCTATATTGATAGATGTATTTGGAACTCTAAATCAAACACGGTTTGTGCTAGCTTCTTGAAACTTGACACAGTAAAGCAGTTTCACATTCTAACTCTATGTTTTGTTTCCTTTTCATGTAGCCCTAAGCAGTGACTGGCGAGAAACACTTCCATTGAAAGGGGTTGCAAGCTTCCAAAAATTACGAGTCTTCAGAAATCTCAGCAAATATTTTTTCACCCAAACTAGATGATACTTTCAGGTAATGATCAGTACACTAAGCCCTCTTGGTTCCCCAAATTTCGTTCTTCTATGTTGAAGCGTTCGTTTCCACTAACAGTTTCCACTCTGGCATTTCACTCTGTTTTCTCCTATATTGATAGATGTATTTGGAACTCTAAATCAAACATGGTTTGTGCTAGCTTCTTGAAACTTGACACAGTAAAGCAGTTTCATATTCTAACTCTATGTTTTGTTTCCTTTTCATGTAGCCCTAAGCAGTGACTGGCGAGAAACACTTTCATTGAAAGGGGTTGCAAGCTTCCAAAAATTACGAGTCTCCAGAAATGTCAGCAAATATTTTTTCACCCAAACTGGATGATACTTTCAGGTAATGATCAGTACACTAAGCCCACTTGGTTCCCCAAATTTCGTTCTTCTATGTTGAAGCGTTCGTTTCCAGTAACAGTTTGAATTTTGTCGTTTCACTCTGTTTTCTCCTATATTGATAGATGTATTTGGAACACTAAATCAAACACGATTTGTGCTAGCTTCTTGAAACTTGACACAGTAAAGCAGTTTCACATTCTAACTCTATGTTTTGTTTCCTTTTCATGTAGCTTTAAGCAGTGACTGGCGAGAAACACCTTCATTGAAAGGGGTTGCAAGCTTCCAAAAATTACGAGTCTCCAGAAATCTCAGCAAATATTTTTTCACGCAAACTGGATGATACTTTCAGGGAATTATCAGTACACTAAGCCTACTTGGGTTCCCAAATTTCGATCTTCTATGTTGAAGTGTTCGTTTCCAGTAACAGTTTCCATTCTGGCATTTCACTCTGTTTTCTCCTATATTGATAGATGTATTTGGAACTCTAAATCAAACACGGTTTGTGCTAGCTTCTTGAAACTTGACACAGTAAAGCAGTTTCACATTCTAACTCTATGTTTTGTTTCCTTTTCATGTAGCCCTAAGCAGTGACTGGCGAGAAACACTTCCATTGAAAGGGGTTGCAAGCTTCCAAAAATTACGAGTCTTCAGAAATCTCAGCAAATATTTTTTCACCCAAACTAGATGATACTTTCAGGTAATGATCAGTACACTAAGCCCTCTTGGTTCCCCAAATTTCGTTCTTCTATGTTGAAGCGTTCGTTTCCACTAACAGTTTCCACTCTGGCATTTCACTCTGTTTTCTCCTATATTGATAGATGTATTTGGAACTCTAAATCAAACATGGTTTGTGCTAGCTTCTTGAAACTTGACACAGTAAAGCAGTTTCACATTCTAACTCTATGTTTTGTTTCCTTTTCATGTAGCCCTAAGCAGTGACTGGCGAGAAACACTTTCATTGAAAGGGGTTGCAAGCTTCCAAAAATTACGAGTCTCCAGAAATGTCAGCAAATATTTTTTCACCCAAACTGGATGATACTTTCAGGTAATGATCAGTACACTAAGCCCACTTGGTTCCCCAAATTTCGTTCTTCTATGTTGAAGCGTTCGTTTCCAGTAACAGTTTGAATTTTGTCGTTTCACTCTGTTTTCTCCTATATTGATAGATGTATTTGGAACACTAAATCAAACACGATTTGTGCTAGCTTCTTGAAACTTGACACAGTAAAGCAGTTTCACATTCTAACTCTATGTTTTGTTTCCTTTTCATGTAGCTTTAAGCAGTGACTGGCGAGAAACACCTTCATTGAAAGGGGTTGCAAGCTTCCAAAAATTACGAGTCTCCAGAAATCTCAGCAAATACTTTTTCACCCAAACTGGATGATACTTTCAGGTAATGATCAGTACACTAAGCCCACTCGGTTCTCCAAATTTCATTCTTCTATGTTGAAGCGTTCGTTTACACTAACAGTTTCCATTCTGGCATTTCACTCTGTTTTCTCCTATATTGATAGATGTATTTGGAACTCTAAATCAAACACGGTTTGTGCTAGCTTCTTGAAACTTGACACAGTAAAGCAGTTTCACATTCTAACTCTATGTTTTGTTTCCTTTTCTTGTAGCCCTAAGCAGAGACTGGCGAGAAACACTTTCATTGAAAGGGGTTGCAATCTTCCAAAAATTACGAGTCTCCAGAAATCTCAGCAAATATTTTTTCACCCAAACTGGATGATACTTTCAGGTAATGATCAGTACACTTGGCCCACTTGGTTCTCCATATTTCGTTCTTCTATGTTGAAGCGTTCGTTTACACTAACAGTTTCCACTCTGGCATTTCACTCTGTTTTCTCCTATATTGATAGATGTATTTGGAACTCTAAATCAAACACGGTTTGTGCTAGCTTCTTGAAACTTGACACAGTAAAGCAGTTTCACATTCTAACTCTATGTTTTGTTTCTTTTTCATGTAGCCCTAAGCAGTGACTGGCGAGAAACACTTTCATTGAAAGGGGTTGCAAGCTTCCAAAAATTACGAGTCTCCAGAAATCTCAGCAAATATTTTTTCACCCAAACTGCATGATACTTTCAGGTAATGATCAGTACACTAAGCCCACTTGGTTCCCCAAATTTCGTTCTTCTATGTTGAAGCGTTCGTTTCCAGTAACAGTTTGAATTTTTGCGTTTCACTCTGTTTTCTCCTATATTGATAGATGTATTTGGAACTCTAAATCAAACACGGTTTGTGCTAGCTTCTTGAAACTTGACACAGTAAAGCAGTTTCACATTCTAACTCTATGTTTTGTTTCCTTTTCATGTAGCTTTAAGCAGTGACTGGCGAGAAACACTTTCATTGAAAGGGGTTGCAAGCTTCCAAAAATTACGAGTCTCCAGAAATCTCAGCAAATATTTTTTCACCCAAACTGGATGATACTTTCAGGTAATGATCAGTACACTAAGCCCACTTGGTTCTCCAAATTTCATTCTTCTATGTTGAAGCGTTCGTTTCCAGTAACAGTTTCCATTCTGGCATTTCACTCTGTTTTCTCCTATATTGATAGATGTATTTGGAACTCTAAATCAAACACGGTTTGTGCTAGCTTCTTGAAACTTGACACAGTAAAGCAGTTTCACATTCTAACTCTATGTTTTGTTTCTTTTTCATGTAGCCCTAAGCAGTGACTGGCGAGAAACACTTTCATTGAAAGGGGTTGCAAGCTTCTAAAAATTACGAGTCTCCAGAAATCTCAGCAAATATTTTTTCACCCAAACTGGATGATACTTTCAGGTAATGATCAGTACACTTGGCCCACTTGGTTCTCCATATTTCGTTCTTCTATGTTGAAGCGTTCGTTTACACTAACAGTTTCCACTCTGGCATTTCACTCTGTTTTCTCCTATATTGATAGATGTATTTGGAACTCTAAATCAAACACGGTTTGTGCTAGCTTCTTGAAACTTGACACAGTAAAGCAGTTTCACATTCTAACTCTATGTTTTGTTTTTTTTTTCATGTAGCCCTAAGCAGTGACTGGCGAGAAACACTTTCATTGAAAGGGGTTACAAGCTTCCAAAAATTACGAGTCTCCAGAAATCTCAGCAAATATTTTTTCACCCAAACTGCATGATACTTTCAGGTAATGATCAGTACACTAAGCCCACTTGGTTCCCCAAATTTCGTTCTTCTATGTTGAAGCGTTCGTTTCCAGTAACAGTTTGAATTTTTGCGTTTCACTCTGTTTTCTCCTATATTGATAGATGTATTTGGAACTCTAAATCAAACACGGTTTGTGCTAGCTTCTTGAAACTTGACACAGTAAAGCAGTTTCACATTCTAACTCTATGTTTTGTTTCCTTTTCATGTAGCCCTAAGCAGTGACTGGCGAGAAACACTTTCATTGAAAGGGGTTGCAAGCTTCCAAAAATTACGAGTCTCCAGAAATCTCAGCAAATATTTTTTCACCCAAACTAGATGATACTTTCAGGTAATGATCAGTACACTAAGCCCTCTTGGTTCCCCAAATTTCGTTCTTCTATGTTGAAGCGTTCGTTTCCAATAACAGTTTGAATTTAGTCGTTTCACTCTGTTTTCTCCTATATTGATAGATGTATTTGGAACTCTAAATCAAACACGGTTTGTGCTAGCTTCTTGAAACTTGACACAGTAAAGCAGTTTCACATTGTAACTCTTTTTTTTGTTTCCTTTTCATGTAGCTTTAAGCAGTGACTGGCGAGAAACACTTTCATTGAATGGGTTGCAAGCTTCTAAAAATTACGAGTCTCCAGAAATCTCAGCAAATATTTTTTCACCCAAACTGGATGATACTTTCACGTAATGATCAGTACACTTGGCCCACTTGGTTCTCCAAATTTCGTTCTTCTATGTTGAAGCGTTCGTTTCCAGTAACAGTTTCCATTCTGGCATTTCACTCTGTTTTCTCCTATATTGATAGATGTATTTGGAACTCTAAATCAAACACGGTTTGTGCTAGCTTCTTGAAACTTGACACAGTAAAGCAGTTTCACATTCTAACTCTATGTTTTGTTTCCTTTTCATGTAGCCCTAAGCAGTGACTGGCGAGAAACACTTTCATTGAAAGGGGTTGCAAGCTTCCAAAAATTACGAGTCTCCAGAAATCTCAGCAAATATTTTTTCACCCAAACTGGATGATACTTTCAGGTAATGATCAGTACACTAAGCCCACTTGGTTCCCCAAATTTCGTTCTTCTATGTTGAAGCGTTCGTTTCCAGTAACAGTTTGAATTTTGTCGTTTCACTCTGTTTTCTCCTATATTGATAGATGTATTTGGAACACTAAATCAAACACGGTTTGTGCTAGCTTCTTGAAACTTGACACAGTAAAGCAGTTTCACATTCTAACTCTATGTTTTGTTTCCTTTTCATGTAGCTTTAAGCAGTGACTGGCGAGAAACACCTTCATTGAAAGGGGTTGCAAGCTTCCAAAAATTACGAGTCTCCAGAAATCTCAGCAAATATTTTTTCACCCAAACTGGATGATACTTTCAGGTAATGATCAGTACACTAAGCCCACTCGGTTCTCCAAATTTCATTCTTCTATGTTGAAGCGTTCGTTTACACTAACAGTTTCCATTCTGGCATTTCACTCTGTTTTCTCCTATATTGATAGATGTATTTGGAACTCTAAATCAAACACGGTTTGTGCTAGCTTCTTGAAACTTGACACAGTAAAGCAGTTTCACATTCTAACTCTATGTTTTGTTTCCTTTTCATGTAGCCCTAAGCAGTGACTGGCGAGAAACACTTTCATTGAAAGGGGTTGCAAGCTTCCAAAAATTACGAGTCTCCAGAAATCTCAGCAAATATTTTTTCACCCAAACTGGATGATACTTTCAGGTAATGATCAGTACACTAAGCCCACTCGGTTCTCCTAATTTCATTCTTCTATGTTGAAGCGTTCGTTTCCAGTAACAGTTTCCATTCTGGCATTTCACTCTGTTTTCTCCTATATTGATAGATGTATTTGGAACTCTAAATCAAACACGGTTTGTGCTAGCTTCTTGAAACTTGACACAGTAATGCAGTTTCACATTCTAACTCTATGTTTTGTTTCCTTTTCATTTAGCCCTAAGCAGTGACTGGCGAGAAACACTTTCATTGAAAGGGGTTGCAAGCTTCCAAAAATTACGAGTCTCCAGAAATCTCAGCAAATATTTTTTCACCCAAACTGGATGATACTTTCAGGTAATGATCAGTACACTAAGCCCACTCGGTTCTCCAAATTTCATTCTTCTATGTTGAAGCGTTCGTTTCCAGTAACAGTTTCCATTCTGGCATTTCACTCTGTTTTCTCCTATATTGATAGATGTATTTGGAACTCTAAATCAAACACGGTTTGTGCTAGCTTCTTGAAACTTGACACAGTAAAGCAGTTTCACATTCTAACTCTATGTTTTGTTTCCTTTTCTTGTAGCCCTAAGCAGAGACTGGCGAGAAACACTTTCATTGAAAGGGGTTGCAAGCTTCTAAAAATTACGAGTCTCCAGAAATCTCAGCAAATATTTTTTCACCCAAACTGGATGATACTTTCAGGTAATGATCAGTACACTTGGCCCACTTGGTTCTCCAAATTTCATTCTTCTATGTTGAAGCGTTCGTTTCCAGTAACAGTTTCCATTCTGGCATTTCACTCTGTTTTCTCCTATATTGATAGATGTATTTGGAACTCTAAATCAAACACGGTTTGTGCTAGCTTCTTGAAACTTGACACAGTAATGCAGTTTCAGATTCTAACTCTATGTTTTGTTTCCTTTTCATGTAGCTTTAAGCAGTGACTGGCGAGAAACACTTTCATTGAAAGGGGTTGCAAGCTTCCAAAAATTACGAGTCTCCAGAAATCTCAGCAAATATTTTTTCACCCAAACTGGATGATACTTTCAGGTAATGATCAGTACACTAAGCCCACTTGGTTCTCCAAATTTCATTCTTCTATGTTGAAGCGTTCGTTTCCAGTAACAGTTTCCATTCTGGCATTTCACTCTGTTTTCTCCTATATTGATAGATGTATTTGGAACTCTAAATCAAACACGGTTTGTGCTAGCTTCTTGAAACTTGACACAGTAAAGCAGTTTCACATTCTAACTCTATGTTTTGTTTCCTTTTCTTGTAGCCCTAAGCAGAGACTGGCGAGAAACACTTTCATTGAAAGGGGTTGCAAGCTTCTAAAAATTACGAGTCTCCAGAAATCTCAGCAAATATTTTTTCACCCAAACTGGATGATACTTTCAGGTAATGATCAGTACACTTGGCCCACTTGGTTCTCCATATTTCGTTCTTCTATGTTGAAGCGTTCGTTTACACTAACAGTTTCCACTCTGGAATTTCACTCTGTTTTCTCCTATATTGATAGATGTATTTGGAACTCTAAATCAAACACGGTTTGTGCTAGCTTCTTGAAACTTGACACAGTAAAGCAGTTTCACATTCTAACTCTATGTTTTGTTTCTTTTTCATGTAGCCCTAAGCAGTGACTGGCGAGAAACACTTTCATTGAAAGGGGTTGCAAGCTTCCAAAAATTACGAGTCTCCAGAAATCTCAGCAAATATTTTTTCACCCAAACTGCATGATACTTTCAGGTAATGATCAGTACACTAAGCCCACTTGGTTCCCCAAATTTCGTTCTTCTATGTTGAAGCGTTCGTTTCCAGTAACAGTTTGAATTTTTGCGTTTCACTCTGTTTTCTCCTATATTGATAGATGTATTTGGAACTCTAAATCAAACACGGTTTGTGCTAGCTTCTTGAAACTTGACACAGTAAAGCAGTTTCACATTCTAACTCTATGTTTTGTTTCCTTTTCATGTAGCCCTAAGCAGTGACTGGCGAGAAACACTTTCATTGAAAGGGGTTGCAAGCTTCCAAAAATTACGAGTCTCCAGAAATCTCAGCAAATATTTTTTCACCCAAACTGGATGATACTTTCACGTAATGATCAGTACACTTGACCCACTTGGTTCTCCAAATTTCGTTCTTCTATGTTGAAGCGTTCGTTTCCAGTAACAGTTTCCATCCTGGCATTTCACTCTGTTTTCTTCTATATTGATAGATGTATTTGGAACTCTAAATCAAACACGGTTTGTGCTAGCTTCTTGAAACTTGACACAGTAAAGCAGTTTCACATTCTAACTCTATGTTTTGTTTCCTTTTCATGTAGCCCTAAGCAGTGACTGGCGAGAAACACTTTCATTGAAAGGGGTTGCAAGCTTCCAAAAATTACGAGTCTCCAGAAATCTCAGCAAATATTTTTTCACCCAAACTGGATGATACTTTCAGGTAATGATCAGTACACTAAGCCCACTTGGTTCCCCAAATTTCGTTCTTCTATGTTGAAGCGTTCGTTTCCAGTAACAGTTTGAATTTTGTCGTTTCACTCTGTTTTCTCCTATATTGATAGATGTATTTGGAACACTAAATCAAACACGGTTTGTGCTAGCTTCTTGAAACTTGACACAGTAAAGCAGTTTCACATTCTAACTCTATGTTTTGTTTCCTTTTCATGTAGCTTTAAGCAGTGACTGGCGAGAAACACCTTCATTGAAAGGGGTTGCAAGCTTCCAAAAATTACGAGTCTCCAGAAATCTCAGCAAATATTTTTTCACCCAAACTGGATGATACTTTCAGGTAATGATCAGTACACTAAGCCCACTCGGTTCTCCAAATTTCATTCTTCTATGTTGAAGCGTTCGTTTCCAGTAACAGTTTCCATTCTGGCATTTCACTCTGTTTTCTCCTATATTGATAGATGTATTTGGAACTCTAAATCAAACACGGTTTGTGCTAGCTTCTTGAAACTTGACACAGTAAAGCAGTTTCACATTCTAACTCTATGTTTTGTTTCCTTTTCTTGTAGCCCTAAGCAGAGACTGGCGAGAAACACTTTCATTGAAAGGGGTTGCAAGCTTCCAAAAATTACGAGTCTCCAGAAATCTCAGCAAATATTTTTTCACCCAAACTGGATGATACTTTCAGGTAATGATCAGTACACTAAGCCCACTTGGTTCTCCATATTTCGTTCTTCTATGTTGAAGCGTTCGTTTACACTAACAGTTTCCACTCTGGCATTTCACTCTGTTTTCTCCTATATTGATAGATGTATTTGGAACTCTAAATCAAACACGGTTTGTGCTAGCTTCTTGAAACTTGACACAGTAAAGCAGTTTCACATTCTAACTCTATGTTTTGTTTCTTTTTCATGTAGCCCTAAGCAGTGACTGGCGAGAAACACTTTCATTGAAAGGGGTTGCAAGCTTCCAAAAATTACGAGTCTCCAGAAATCTCAGCAAATATTTTTTCACCCAAACTGGATGATACTTTCAGGTAATGATCAGTACACTAAGCCCACTTGGTTCCCCAAATTTCGTTATTCTATGTTGAAGCGTTCGTTTCCAGTAACAGTTTGAATTTTTGCGTTTCACTCTGTTGTCTCCTATATTGATAGATGTATTTGGAACTCTAAATCAAACACGGTTTGTGCTAGCTTCTTGAAACTTGACACAGTAAAGCAGTTTCACATTCTAACTCTATGTTTTGTTTCTTTTTCATGTAGCCCTAAGCAGTGACTGGCGAGAAACACTTTCATTGAAAGGGGTTGCAAGCTTCCAAAAATTACGAGTCTCCAGAAATCTCAGCAAATATTTTTTCACCCAAACTGGATGATACTTTCAGGTAATGATCAGTACACTAAGCCCACTTGGTTCCCCAAATTTCGTTCTTCTATGTTGAAGCGTTCGTTTCCAGTAACAGTTTGAATTTTTGCGTTTCACTCTGTTGTCTCCTATATTGATAGATGTATTTGGAACTCTAAATCAAACAAGGTTTGTGCTAGCTTCTTGAAACTTGACACAGTAAAGCAGTTTCACATTCTAACTCTATGTTTTGTTTCCTTTTCATGTAGCCCTAAGCAGTGACTGGCGAGAAACACTTTCATTGAAAGGGGTTGCAAGCTTCCAAAAATTACGAGTCTCCAGAAATCTCAGCAAATATTTTTTCACCCAAACTGGATGATACTTTCAGGTAATGATCTGTACACTAAGCCCACTTGGTTCTCCATATTTCGTTCTTCTATGTTGAAGCGTTCGTTTACACTAACAGTTTCCACTCTGGCATTTCACTCTGTTTTCTCCTATATTGATAGATGTATTTGGAACTCTAAATCAAACACGGTTTGTGCTAGCTTCTTGAAACTTGACACAGTAATGCAGTTTCAGATTCTAACTCTATGTTTTGTTTCCTTTTCATGTAGCTTTAAGCAGTGACTGGCGAGAAACACTTTCATTGAAAGGGGTTGCAAGCTTCCAAAAATTACGAGTCTCCAGAAATCTCAGCAAATATTTTTTCACCCAAACTGGATGATACTTTCAGGTAATGATCATTACACTAAGCCCACTCGGTTCTCCAAATTTCATTCTTCTATGTTGAAGCGTTCGTTTCCAGTAACAGTTTCCATTCTGGCATTTCACTCTGTTTTCTCCTATATTGATAGATGTATTTGGAACTCTAAATCAAACACGGTTTGTGCTAGCTTCTTGAAACTTGACACAGTAAAGCAGTTTCACATTCTAACTCTATGTTTTGTTTCCTTTTCTTGTAGCCCTAAGCAGAGACTGGCGAGAAACACTTTCATTGAAAGGGGTTGCAAGCTTCTAAAAATTACGAGTCTCCAGAAATCTCAGCAAATATTTTTTCACCCAAACTGGATGATACTTTCAGGTAATGATCAGTACACTTGGCCCACTTGGTTCTCCATATTTCGTTCTTCTATGTTGAAGCGTTCGTTTACACTAACAGTTTCCACTCTGGAATTTCACTCTGTTTTCTCCTATATTGATAGATGTATTTGGAACTCTAAATCAAACACGGTTTGTGCTAGCTTCTTGAAACTTGACACAGTAAAGCAGTTTCACATTCTAACTCTATGTTTTGTTTCTTTTTCATGTAGCCCTAAGCAGTGACTGGCGAGAAACACTTTCATTGAAAGGGGTTGCAAGCTTCCAAAAATTACGAGTCTCCAGAAATCTCAGCAAATATTTTTTCACCCAAACTGCATGATACTTTCAGGTAATGATCAGTACACTAAGCCCACTTGGTTCCCCAAATTTCGTTCTTCTATGTTGAAGCGTTCGTTTCCAGTAACAGTTTGAATTTTTGCGTTTCACTCTGTTTTCTCCTATATTGATAGATGTATTTGGAACTCTAAATCAAACACGGTTTGTGCTAGCTTCTTGAAACTTGACACAGTAAAGCAGTTTCACATTCTAACTCTATGTTTTGTTTCCTTTTCATGTAGCCCTAAGCAGTGACTGGCGAGAAACACTTTCATTGAAAGGGGTTGCAAGCTTCCAATAATTACGAGTCTCCAGAAATCTCAGCAAATATTTTTTCACCCAAACTGGATGATACTTTCAGGTAATGATCAGTACACTAAGCCCTCTTGGTTCCCCAAATTTCGTTCTTCTATGTTGAAGCGTTCGTTTCCAGTAACGGTTTGAATTTTGTCGTTTCACTCTGTTTTCTCCTATATCGATAGATGTATTTGGAACTCTAAATCAAACACGGTTTGTGCTAGCTTCTTGAAACTTGACACAGTAAAGCAGTTTCACATTCTAACTCTATGTTTTGTTTCCTTTTCATGTAGCTTTAAGCAGTGACTTGCGAGAAACACTTTCATTGAAAGGGGTTGCAAGCTTCCAAAAATTACGAGTCTCCAGAAATCTCAGCAAATACTTTTTCACCCAAACTGGATGATACTTTCAGGTAATGATCAGTACACTAAGCCCACTCGGTTCTCCAAATTTCATTCTTCTATGTTGAAGCGTTCGTTTCCAGTAACAGTTTCCATTCTGGCATTTCACTCTGTTTTCTCCTATATTGATAGATGTATTTGGAACTCTAAATCAAACACGGTTTGTGCTAGCTTCTTGAAACTTGACACAGTAAAGCCGTTTCACATTCTAACTCTATGTTTTGTTTCCTTTTCTTGTAGCCCTAAGCAGAGACTGGCGAGAAACACTTTCATTGAAAGGGGTTGCAAGCTTCTAAAAATTACGAGTCTCCAGAAATCTCAGCAAATATTTTTTCACCCAAACTGGATGATACTTTCAGGTAATGATCTGTACACTAAGCCCACTTGGTTCTCCATATTTCGTTCTTCTATGTTGAAGCGTTCGTTTACACTAACAGTTTCCACTCTGGCATTTCACTCTGTTTTCTCCTATATTGATAGATGTATTTGGAACTCTAAATCAAACACGGTTTGTGCTAGCTTCTTGAAACTTGACACAGTAAAGCAGTTTCACATTCTAACTCTATGTTTTGTTTTTTTTTCATGTAGCCCTAAGCAGTGACTGGCGAGAAACACTTTCATTGAAAGGGGTTGCAAGCTTCCAAAAATTACGAGTCTCCAGAAATCTCAGCAAATATTTTTTCACCCAAACTGCATGATACTTTCAGGTAATGATCAGTACACTAAGCCCACTTGGTTCCCCAAATTTCGTTCTTCTATGTTGAAGCGTTCGTTTCCAGTAACAGTTTGAATTTTTGCGTTTCACTCTGTTTTCTCCTATATTGATAGATGTATTTGGAACTCTAAATCAAACACGGTTTGTGCTAGCTTCTTGAAACTTGACACAGTAAAGCAGTTTCACATTCTAACTCTATGTTTTGTTTCCTTTTCATGTAGCCCTAAGCAGTGACTGGCGAGAAACACTTTCATTGAAAGGGGTTGCAAGCTTCCAAAAATTACGAGTCTCCAGAAATCTCAGCAAATATTTTTTTCACCCAAACTAGATGATACTTTCAGGTAATGATCAGTACACTAAGCCCTCTTGGTTCCCCAAATTTCGTTCTTCTATGTTGAAGCGTTCGTTTCCAATAACAGTTTGAATTTAGTCGTTTCACTCTGTTTTCTCCTATATTGATAGATGTATTTGGAACTCTAAATCAAACACGGTTTGTGCTAGCTTCTTGAAACTTGACACAGTAAAGCAGTTTCACATTGTAACTCTATGTTTTGTTTCCTTTTCATGTAGCCCTAAGCAGTGACTGGCGAGAAACACTTTCATTGAAAGGGGTTGCAAGCTTCCAAAAATTACGAGTCTCCAGAAATCTCAGCAAATATTTTTTCACCCAAACTGGATGATACTTTCAGGTAATGATCAGTACACTTGGCCCACTTGGTTCTCCAAATTTCGTTCTTCTATGTTGAAGCGTTCGTTTCCAGTAACAGTTTCCATCCTGGCATTTCACTCTGTTTTCTCCTATATTGATAGATGTATTTGGAACTCTAAATCAAACACGGTTTGTGCTAGCTTCTTGAAACTTGACACAGTAAAGCAGTTTCACATTCTAACTCTATGTTTTGTTTCCTTTTCATGTAGCCCTAAGCAGTGACTGGCGAGAAACACTTTCATTGAAAGGGGTGGCAAGCTTCCAAAAATTACGAGTCTCCAGAAATCTCAGCAAATATTTTTTCACCCAAACTGGATGATACTTTCAGGTAATGATCAGTACACTAAGCCCACTTGGTTCCCCAAATTTCGTTCTTCTATGTTGAAGCGTTCGTTTCCAGTAACAGTTTGAATTTTGTCGTTTCACTCTGTTTTCTCCTATATTGATAGATGTATTTGGAACACTAAATCAAACACGGTTTGTGCTAGCTTCTTGAAACTTGACACAGTAAAGCAGTTTCACATTCTAACTCTATGTTTTGTTTCCTTTTCATGTAGCTTTAAGCAGTGACTGGCGAGAAACACCTTCATTGAAAGGGGTTGCAAGCTTCCAAAAATTACGAGTCTCCAGAAATCTCAGCAAATATTTTTTCACCCAAACTGGATGATACTTTCAGGTAATGATCAGTACACTAAGCCCACTCGGTTGTCCAAATTTCATTCTTCTATGTTGAAGCGTTCGTTTCCAGTAACAGTTTCCATTCTGGCATTTCACTCTGTTTTCTCCTATATTGATAGATGTATTTGGAACTCTAAATCAAACACGGTTTGTGCTAGCTTCTTGAAACTTGACACAGTAAAGCAGTTTCACATTCTAACTCTATGTTTTGTTTCCTTTTCTTGTAGCCCTAAGCAGAGACTGGCGAGAAACACTTTCATTGAAAGGGGTTGCAAGCTTCTAAAAATTACGAGTCTCCAGAAATCTCAGCAAATATTTTTTCACCCAAACTGGATGATACTTTCAGGTAATGATCAGTACACTTGGCCCACTTGGTTCTCCATATTTCGTTCTTCTATGTTGAAGCGTTCGTTTACACTAACAGTTTCCACTCTGGCATTTCACTCTGTTTTCTCCTATATTGATAGATGTATTTGGAACTCTAAATCAAACACGGTTTGTGCTAGCTTCTTGAAACTTGACACAGTAAAGCAGTTTCACATTCTAACTCTAAGTTTTGTTTCTTTTTCATGTAGCCCTAAGCAGTGACTGGCGAGAAACACTTTCATTGAAAGGGGTTGCAAGCTTCCAAAAATTACGAGTCTCCAGAAATCTCAGCAAATATTTTTTCACCCAAACTGGATGATACTTTCACGTAATGATCAGTACACTTGGCCCACTTGGTTCTCCAAATTTCGTTCTTCTATGTTGAAGCGTTCGTTTCCAGTAACAGTTTCCATTCTGGCATTTCACTCTGTTTTCTCCTATATTGATAGATGTATTTGGAACTCTAAATCAAACACGGTTTGTGCTAGCTTATTGAAACTTGACACAGTAATGCAGTTTCATATTCTAACTCTATGTTTTGTTTCCTTTTCATGTAGCTTTAAGGAGTGACTGTAGAGAAACACTTTCATTGAAAGGGGTTGCAAGCTTCCAAAAATTACGAGTCTCCAGAAATCTCAGCAAATATTTTTTCACCCAAACTGGATGATACTTTCAGGTAATGATCAGTACACTAAGCCCACTTGGTTCTCCATATTTCGTTCTTCTATGTTGAAGCGTTCGTTTACACTAACAGTTTCCACTCTGGCATTTCACTCTGTTTTCTCCTATATTGATAGATGTATTTGGAACTCTAAATCAAACACGGTTTGTGCTAGCTTCTTGAAACTTGACACAGTAAAGCAGTTTCACATTCTAACTCTATGTTTTGTTTCTTTTTCATGTAGCCCTAAGCAGTGACTGGCGAGAAACACTTTCATTGAAAGGGGTTGCAAGCTTCCAAAAATTACGAGTCTCCAGAAATCTCAGCAAATATTTTTTCACCCAAACTGGATGATACTTTCAGGTAATGATCAGTAAACTAAGCCCACTTGGTTCCCCAAATTTCGTTATTCTATGTTGAAGCGTTCGTTTCCAGTAACAGTTTGAATTTTTGCGTTTCACTCTGTTGTCTCCTATATTGATAGATGTATTTGGAACTCTAAATCAAACACGGTTTGTGCTAGCTTCTTGAAACTTGACACAGTAAAGCAGTTTCACATTCTAACTCTATGTTTTGTTTCTTTTTCATGTAGCCCTAAGCAGTGACTGGCGAGAAACACTTTCATTGAAAGGGGTTGCAAGCTTCCAAAAATTACGAGTCTCCAGAAATCTCAGCAAATATTTTTTCACCCAAACTGGATGATACTTTCAGGTAATGATCAGTACACTAAGCCCACTTGGTTCCCCAAATTTCGTTCTTCTATGTTGAAGCGTTCGTTTCCAGTAACAGTTTGAATTTTTGCGTTTCACTCTGTTGTCTCCTATATTGATAGATGTATTTGGAACTCTAAATCAAACAAGGTTTGTGCTAGCTTCTTGAAACTTGACACAGTAAAGCAGTTTCACATTCTAACTCTATGTTTTGTTTCCTTTTCTTGTAGCCCTAAGCAGAGACTGGCGAGAAACACTTTCATTGAAAGGGGTTGCAAGCTTCTAAAAATTACGAGTCTCCAGAAATCTCAGCAAATATTTTTTCACCCAAACTGGATGATACTTTCAGGTAATGATCAGTACACTTGGCCCACTTGGTTCTCCATATTTCGTTCTTCTATGTTGAAGCGTTCGTTTACACTAACAGTTTCCACTCTGGAATTTCACTCTGTTTTCTCCTATATTGATAGATGTATTTGGAACTCTAAATCAAACACGGTTTGTGCTAGCTTCTTGAAACTTGACACAGTAAAGCAGTTTCACATTCTAACTCTATGTTTTGTTTCCTTTTCATGTAGCCCTAAGCAGTGACTGGCGAGAAACACTTTCATTGAAAGGGGTGGCAAGCTTCCAAAAATTACGAGTCTCCAGAAATCTCAGCAAATATTTTTTCACCCAAACTGGATGATACTTTCAGGTAATGATCAGTACACTAAGCCCACTTGGTTCCCCAAATTTCGTTCTTCTATGTTGAAGCGTTCGTTTCCAGTAACAGTTTGAATTTTGTCGTTTCACTCTGTTTTCTCCTATATTGATAGATGTATTTGGAACACTAAATCAAACACGGTTTGTGCTAGCTTCTTGAAACTTGACACAGTAAAGCAGTTTCACATTCTAACTCTATGTTTTGTTTCCTTTTCATGTAGCTTTAAGCAGTGACTGGCGAGAAACACCTTCATTGAAAGGGGTTGCAAGCTTCCAAAAATTACGAGTCTCCAGAAATCTCAGCAAATATTTTTTCACCCAAACTGGATGATACTTTCAGGTAATGATCAGTACACTAAGCCCACTCGGTTGTCCAAATTTCATTCTTCTATGTTGAAGCGTTCGTTTCCAGTAACAGTTTCCATTCTGGCATTTCACTCTGTTTTCTCCTATATTGATAGATGTATTTGGAACTCTAAATCAAACACGGTTTGTGCTAGCTTCTTGAAACTTGACACAGTAAAGCAGTTTCACATTCTAACTCTATGTTTTGTTTCCTTTTCTTGTAGCCCTAAGCAGAGACTGGCGAGAAACACTTTCATTGAAAGGGGTTGCAAGCTTCTAAAAATTACGAGTCTCCAGAAATCTCAGCAAATATTTTTTCACCCAAACTGGATGATACTTTCAGGTAATGATCAGTACACTTGGCCCACTTGGTTCTCCATATTTCGTTCTTCTATGTTGAAGCGTTCGTTTACACTAACAGTTTCCACTCTGGCATTTCACTCTGTTTTCTCCTATATTGATAGATGTATTTGGAACTCTAAATCAAACACGGTTTGTGCTAGCTTCTTGAAACTTGACACAGTAAAGCAGTTTCACATTCTAACTCTAAGTTTTGTTTCTTTTTCATGTAGCCCTAAGCAGTGACTGGCGAGAAACACTTTCATTGAAAGGGGTTGCAAGCTTCCAAAAATTACGAGTCTCCAGAAATCTCAGCAAATATTTTTTCACCCAAACTGGATGATACTTTCACGTAATGATCAGTACACTTGGCCCACTTGGTTCTCCAAATTTCGTTCTTCTATGTTGAAGCGTTCGTTTCCAGTAACAGTTTCCATTCTGGCATTTCACTCTGTTTTCTCCTATATTGATAGATGTATTTGGAACTCTAAATCAAACACGGTTTGTGCTAGCTTATTGAAACTTGACACAGTAATGCAGTTTCATATTCTAACTCTATGTTTTGTTTCCTTTTCATGTAGCTTTAAGGAGTGACTGTAGAGAAACACTTTCATTGAAAGGGGTTGCAAGCTTCCAAAAATTACGAGTCTCCAGAAATCTCAGCAAATATTTTTTCACCCAAACTGGATGATACTTTCAGGTAATGATCAGTACACTAAGCCCACTTGGTTCTCCATATTTCGTTCTTCTATGTTGAAGCGTTCGTTTACACTAACAGTTTCCACTCTGGCATTTCACTCTGTTTTCTCCTATATTGATAGATGTATTTGGAACTCTAAATCAAACACGGTTTGTGCTAGCTTCTTGAAACTTGACACAGTAAAGCAGTTTCACATTCTAACTCTATGTTTTGTTTCTTTTTCATGTAGCCCTAAGCAGTGACTGGCGAGAAACACTTTCATTGAAAGGGGTTGCAAGCTTCCAAAAATTACGAGTCTCCAGAAATCTCAGCAAATATTTTTTCACCCAAACTGGATGATACTTTCAGGTAATGATCAGTAAACTAAGCCCACTTGGTTCCCCAAATTTCGTTATTCTATGTTGAAGCGTTCGTTTCCAGTAACAGTTTGAATTTTTGCGTTTCACTCTGTTGTCTCCTATATTGATAGATGTATTTGGAACTCTAAATCAAACACGGTTTGTGCTAGCTTCTTGAAACTTGACACAGTAAAGCAGTTTCACATTCTAACTCTATGTTTTGTTTCTTTTTCATGTAGCCCTAAGCAGTGACTGGCGAGAAACACTTTCATTGAAAGGGGTTGCAAGCTTCCAAAAATTACGAGTCTCCAGAAATCTCAGCAAATATTTTTTCACCCAAACTGGATGATACTTTCAGGTAATGATCAGTACACTAAGCCCACTTGGTTCCCCAAATTTCGTTCTTCTATGTTGAAGCGTTCGTTTCCAGTAACAGTTTGAATTTTTGCGTTTCACTCTGTTGTCTCCTATATTGATAGATGTATTTGGAACTCTAAATCAAACAAGGTTTGTGCTAGCTTCTTGAAACTTGACACAGTAAAGCAGTTTCACATTCTAACTCTATGTTTTGTTTCCTTTTCTTGTAGCCCTAAGCAGAGACTGGCGAGAAACACTTTCATTGAAAGGGGTTGCAAGCTTCTAAAAATTACGAGTCTCCAGAAATCTCAGCAAATATTTTTTCACCCAAACTGGATGATACTTTCAGGTAATGATCAGTACACTTGGCCCACTTGGTTCTCCATATTTCGTTCTTCTATGTTGAAGCGTTCGTTTACACTAACAGTTTCCACTCTGGAATTTCACTCTGTTTTCTCCTATATTGATAGATGTATTTGGAACTCTAAATCAAACACGGTTTGTGCTAGCTTCTTGAAACTTGACACAGTAAAGCAGTTTCACATTCTAACTCTATGTTTTGTTTCTTTTTCATGTAGCCCTAAGCAGTGACTGGCGAGAAACACTTTCATTGAAAGGGGTTGCAAGCTTCCAAAAATTACGAGTCTCCAGAAATCTCAGCAAATATTTTTTAACCCAAACTGCATGATACTTTCCGGTAATGATCAGTACACTAAGCCCACTTGGTTCCCCAAATTTCGTTCTTCTATGTTGAAGCGTTCGTTTCCAGTAACAGTTTGAATTTTTGTGTTTCACTCTGTTTTCTCCTATATTGATAGATGTATTTGGAACTGTAAATCAAACACGGTTTGTGCTAGCTTCTTGAAACTTGACACAGTAAAGCAGTTTCACATTCTAACTCTATGTTTTGTTTCCTTTTCATGTAGCCCTAAGCAGTGACTGGCGAGAAACACTTTCATTGAAAGGGGTTGCAAGCTTCCAAAAATTACGAGTCTCCAGAAATCTCAGCAAATATTTTTTCACCCAAACTGGATGATACTTTCAGGTAATGATCAGTACACTAAGCCCTCTTGGTTCCCCAAATTTCGTTCTTCTATGTTGAAGCGTTCGTTTCCAGTAACGGTTTGAATTTTGTCGTTTCACTCTGTTTTCTCCTATATCGATAGATGTATTTGGAACTCTAAATCAAACACGGTTTGTGCTAGCTTCTTGAAACTTGACACAGTAAAGCAGTTTCACATTCTAACTCTATGTTTTGTTTCCTTTTCATGTAGCTTTAAGCAGTGACTTGCGAGAAACACTTTCATTGAAAGGGGTTGCAAGCTTCCAAAAATTACGAGTCTCCAGAAATCTCAGCAAATACTTTTTCACCCAAACTGGATGATACTTTCAGGTAATGATCAGTACACTAAGCCCACTCGGTTCTCCAAATTTCATTCTTCTATGTTGAAGCGTTCGTTTCCAGTAACAGTTTCCATTCTGGCATTTCACTCTGTTTTCTCCTATATTGATAGATGTATTTGGAACTCTAAATCAAACACGGTTTGTGCTAGCTTCTTGAAACTTGACACAGTAAAGCCGTTTCACATTCTAACTCTATGTTTTGTTTCCTTTTCTTGTAGCCCTAAGCAGAGACTGGCGAGAAACACTTTCATTGAAAGGGGTTGCAAGCTTCTAAAAATTACGAGTCTCCAGAAATCTCAGCAAATATTTTTTCACCCAAACTGGATGATACTTTCAGGTAATGATCTGTACACTAAGCCCACTTGGTTCTCCATATTTCGTTCTTCTATGTTGAAGCGTTCGTTTACACTAACAGTTTCCACTCTGGCATTTCACTCTGTTTTCTCCTATATTGATAGATGTATTTGGAACTCTAAATCAAACACGGTTTGTGCTAGCTTCTTGAAACTTGACACAGTAATGCAGTTTCACATTCTAACTCTATGTTTTGTTTTTTTTTCATGTAGCCCTAAGCAGTGACTGGCGAGAAACACTTTCATTGAAAGGGGTTGCAAGCTTCCAAAAATTACGAGTCTCCAGAAATCTCAGCAAATATTTTTTCACCCAAACTGCATGATACTTTCAGGTAATGATCAGTACACTAAGCCCACTTGGTTCCCCAAATTTCGTTCTTCTATGTTGAAGCGTTCGTTTCCAGTAACAGTTTGAATTTTTGCGTTTCACTCTGTTTTCTCCTATATTGATAGATGTATTTGGAACTCTAAATCAAACACGGTTTGTGCTAGCTTCTTGAAACTTGACACAGTAAAGCAGTTTCACATTCTAACTCTATGTTTTGTTTCCTTTTCATGTAGCCCTAAGCAGTGACTGGCGAGAAACACTTTCATTGAAAGGGGTTGCAAGCTTCCAAAAATTACGAGTCTCCAGAAATCTCAGCAAATATTTTTTCACCCAAACTAGATGATACTTTCAGGTAATGATCAGTACACTAAGCCCTCTTGGTTCCCCAAATTTCGTTCTTCTATGTTGAAGCGTTCGTTTCCAATAACAGTTTGAATTTAGTCGTTTCACTCTGTTTTCTCCTATATTGATAGATGTATTTGGAACTCTAAATCAAACACGGTTTGTGCTAGCTTCTTGAAACTTGACACAGTAAAGCAGTTTCACATTGTAACTCTATGTTTTGTTTCCTTTTCATGTAGCCCTAAGCAGTGACTGGCGAGAAACACTTTCATTGAAAGGGGTTGCAAGCTTCCAAAAATTACGAGTCTCCAGAAATCTCAGCAAATATTTTTTCACCCAAACTGGATGATACTTTCAGGTAATGATCAGTACACTTGGCCCACTTGGTTCTCCAAATTTCGTTCTTCTATGTTGAAGCGTTCGTTTCCAGTAACAGTTTCCATCCTGGCATTTCACTCTGTTTTCTCCTATATTGATAGATGTATTTGGAACTCTAAATCAAACACGGTTTGAGCTAGCTTCTTGAAACTTGACACAGTAAAGCAGTTTCACATTCTAACTCTATGTTTTGTTTCCTTTTCATGTAGCCCTAAGCAGTGACTGGCGAGAAACACTTTCATTGAAAGGGGTGGCAAGCTTCCAAAAATTACGAGTCTCCAGAAATCTCAGCAAATATTTTTTCACCCAAACTGGATGATACTTTCAGGTAATGATCAGTACACTAAGCCCACTTGGTTCCCCAAATTTCGTTCTTCTATGTTGAAGCGTTCGTTTCCAGTAACAGTTTGAATTTTGTCGTTTCACTCTGTTTTCTCCTATATTGATAGATGTATTTGGAACACTAAATCAAACACGGTTTGTGCTAGCTTCTTGAAACTTGACACAGTAAAGCAGTTTCACATTCTAACTCTATGTTTTGTTTCCTTTTCATGTAGCTTTAAGCAGTGACTGGCGAGAAACACCTTCATTGAAAGGGGTTGCAAGCTTCCAAAAATTACGAGTCTCCAGAAATCTCAGCAAATATTTTTTCACCCAAACTGGATGATACTTTCAGGTAATGATCAGTACACTAAGCCCACTCGGTTCTCCAAATTTCATTCTTCTATGTTGAAGCGTTCGTTTCCAGTAACAGTTTCCATTCTGGCATTTCACTCTGTTTTCTCCTATATTGATAGATGTATTTGGAACTCTAAATCAAACACGGTTTGTGCTAGCTTCTTGAAACTTGACACAGTAAAGCAGTTTCACATTCTAACTCTATGTTTTGTTTCCTTTTCTTGTAGCCCTAAGCAGAGACTGGCGAGAAACACTTTCATTGAAAGGGGTTGCAAGCTTCTAAAAATTACGAGTCTCCAGAAATCTCAGCAAATATTTTTTCACCCAAACTGGATGATACTTTCAGGTAATGATCAGTACACTTGGCCCACTTGGTTCTCCATATTTCGTTCTTCTATGTTGAAGCGTTCGTTTACACTAACAGTTTCCACTCTGGCATTTCACTCTGTTTTCTCCTATATTGATAGATGTATTTGGAACTCTAAATCAAACACGGTTTGTGCTAGCTTCTTGAAACTTGACACAGTAAAGCAGTTTCACATTCTAACTCTAAGTTTTGTTTCTTTTTCATGTAGCCCTAAGCAGTGACTGGCGAGAAACACTTTCATTGAAAGGGGTTGCAAGCTTCCAAAAATTACGAGTCTCCAGAAATCTCAGCAAATATTTTTTCACCCAAACTAGATGATACTTTCACGTAATGATCAGTACACTTGGCCCACTTGGTTCTCCAAATTTCGTTCTTCTATGTTGAAGCGTTCGTTTCCAGTAACAGTTTCCATTCTGGCATTTCACTCTGTTTTCTCCTATATTGATAGATGTATTTGGAACTCTAAATCAAACACGGTTTGTGCTAGCTTATTGAAACTTGACACAGTAATGCAGTTTCATATTCTAACTCTATGTTTTGTTTCCTTTTCATGTAGCTTTAAGGAGTGACTGTAGAGAAACACTTTCATTGAAAGGGGTTGCAAGCTTCCAAAAATTACGAGTCTCCAGAAATCTCAGCAAATATTTTTTCACCCAAACTGGATGATACTTTCAGGTAATGATCAGTACACTAAGCCCACTTGGTTCTCCATATTTCGTTCTTCTATGTTGAAGCGTTCGTTTACACTAACAGTTTCCACTCTGGCATTTCACTCTGTTTTCTCCTATATTGATAGATGTATTTGGAACTCTAAATCAAACACGGTTTGTGCTAGCTTCTTGAAACTTGACACAGTAAAGCAGTTTCACATTCTAACTCTATGTTTTGTTTCTTTTTCATGTAGCCCTAAGCAGTGACTGGCGAGAAACACTTTCATTGAAAGGGGTTGCAAGCTTCCAAAAATTACGAGTCTCCAGAAATCTCAGCAAATATTTTTTCACCCAAACTGCATGATACTTTCAGGTAATGATCAGTACACTAAGCCCACTTGGTTCCCCAAATTTCGTTCTTCTATGTTGAAGCGTTCGTTTCCAGTAACAGTTTGAATTTTTGCGTTTCACTCTGTTTTCTCCTATATTGATAGATGTATTTGGAACTCTAAATCAAACACGGTTTGTGCTAGCTTCTTGAAACTTGACACAGTAAAGCAGTTTCACATTCTAACTCTATGTTTTGTTTCCTTTTCATGTAGCCCTAAGCAGTGACTGGCGAGAAACACTTTCATTGAAAGGGGTTGCAAGCTTCCAAAAATTACGAGTCTCCAGAAATCTCAGCAAATATTTTTTCACCCAAACTAGATGATACTTTCAGGTAATGATCAGTACACTAAGCCCTCTTGGTTCCCCAAATTTCGTTCTTCTATGTTGAAGCGTTCGTTTCCAATAACAGTTTGAATTTAGTCGTTTCACTCTGTTTTCTCCTATATTGATAGATGTATTTGGAACTCTAAATCAAACACGGTTTGTGCTAGCTTCTTGAAACTTGACACAGTAAAGCAGTTTCACATTGTAACTCTATGTTTTGTTTCCTTTTCATGTAGCCCTAAGCAGTGACTGGCGAGAAACACTTTCATTGAAAGGGGTTGCAAGCTTCCAAAAATTACGAGTCTCCAGAAATCTCAGCAAATATTTTTTCACCCAAACTGGATGATACTTTCAGGTAATGATCAGTACACTTGGCCCACTTGGTTCTCCAAATTTCGTTCTTCTATGTTGAAGCGTTCGTTTCCAGTAACAGTTTCCATCCTGGCATTTCACTCTGTTTTCTCCTATATTGATAGATGTATTTGGAACTCTAAATCAAACACGGTTTGAGCTAGCTTCTTGAAACTTGACACAGTAAAGCAGTTTCACATTCTAACTCTATGTTTTGTTTCCTTTTCATGTAGCCCTAAGCAGTGACTGGCGAGAAACACTTTCATTGAAAGGGGTGGCAAGCTTCCAAAAATTACGAGTCTCCAGAAATCTCAGCAAATATTTTTTCACCCAAACTGGATGATACTTTCAGGTAATGATCAGTACACTAAGCCCACTTGGTTCCCCAAATTTCGTTCTTCTATGTTGAAGCGTTCGTTTCCAGTAACAGTTTGAATTTTGTCGTTTCACTCTGTTTTCTCCTATATTGATAGATGTATTTGGAACACTAAATCAAACACGGTTTGTGCTAGCTTCTTGAAACTTGACACAGTAAAGCAGTTTCACATTCTAACTCTATGTTTTGTTTCCTTTTCATGTAGCTTTAAGCAGTGACTGGCGAGAAACACCTTCATTGAAAGGGGTTGCAAGCTTCCAAAAATTACGAGTCTCCAGAAATCTCAGCAAATATTTTTTCACCCAAACTGGATGATACTTTCAGGTAATGATCAGTACACTAAGCCCACTCGGTTCTCCAAATTTCATTCTTCTATGTTGAAGCGTTCGTTTCCAGTAACAGTTTCCATTCTGGCATTTCACTCTGTTTTCTCCTATATTGATAGATGTATTTGGAACTCTAAATCAAACACGGTTTGTGCTAGCTTCTTGAAACTTGACACAGTAAAGCAGTTTCACATTCTAACTCTATGTTTTGTTTCCTTTTCTTGTAGCCCTAAGCAGAGACTGGCGAGAAACACTTTCATTGAAAGGGGTTGCAAGCTTCTAAAAATTACGAGTCTCCAGAAATCTCAGCAAATATTTTTTCACCCAAACTGGATGATACTTTCAGGTAATGATCAGTACACTTGGCCCACTTGGTTCTCCATATTTCGTTCTTCTATGTTGAAGCGTTCGTTTACACTAACAGTTTCCACTCTGGCATTTCACTCTGTTTTCTCCTATATTGATAGATGTATTTGGAACTCTAAATCAAACACGGTTTGTGCTAGCTTCTTGAAACTTGACACAGTAAAGCAGTTTCACATTCTAACTCTAAGTTTTGTTTCTTTTTCATGTAGCCCTAAGCAGTGACTGGCGAGAAACACTTTCATTGAAAGGGGTTGCAAGCTTCCAAAAATTACGAGTCTCCAGAAATCTCAGCAAATATTTTTTCACCCAAACTAGATGATACTTTCACGTAATGATCAGTACACTTGGCCCACTTGGTTCTCCAAATTTCGTTCTTCTATGTTGAAGCGTTCGTTTCCAGTAACAGTTTCCATTCTGGCATTTCACTCTGTTTTCTCCTATATTGATAGATGTATTTGGAACTCTAAATCAAACACGGTTTGTGCTAGCTTATTGAAACTTGACACAGTAATGCAGTTTCATATTCTAACTCTATGTTTTGTTTCCTTTTCATGTAGCTTTAAGGAGTGACTGTAGAGAAACACTTTCATTGAAAGGGGTTGCAAGCTTCCAAAAATTACGAGTCTCCAGAAATCTCAGCAAATATTTTTTCACCCAAACTGGATGATACTTTCAGGTAATGATCAGTACACTAAGCCCACTTGGTTCTCCATATTTCGTTCTTCTATGTTGAAGCGTTCGTTTACACTAACAGTTTCCACTCTGGCATTTCACTCTGTTTTCTCCTATATTGATAGATGTATTTGGAACTCTAAATCAAACACGGTTTGTGCTAGCTTCTTGAAACTTGACACAGTAAAGCAGTTTCACATTCTAACTCTATGTTTTGTTTCTTTTTCATGTAGCCCTAAGCAGTGACTGGCGAGAAACACTTTCATTGAAAGGGGTTGCAAGCTTCCAAAAATTACGAGTCTCCAGAAATCTCAGCAAATATTTTTTCACCCAAACTGGATGATACTTTCAGGTAATGATCAGTAAACTAAGCCCACTTGGTTCCCCAAATTTCGTTATTCTATGTTGAAGCGTTCGTTTCCAGTAACAGTTTGAATTTTTGCGTTTCACTCTGTTGTCTCCTATATTGATAGATGTATTTGGAACTCTAAATCAAACACGGTTTGTGCTAGCTTCTTGAAACTTGACACAGTAAAGCAGTTTCACATTCTAACTCTATGTTTTGTTTCTTTTTCATGTAGCCCTAAGCAGTGACTGGCGAGAAACACTTTCATTGAAAGGGGTTGCAAGCTTCCAAAAATTACGAGTCTCCAGAAATCTCAGCAAATATTTTTTCACCCAAACTGGATGATACTTTCAGGTAATGATCAGTACACTAAGCCCACTTGGTTCCCCAAATTTCGTTCTTCTATGTTGAAGCGTTCGTTTCCAGTAACAGTTTGAATTTTTGCGTTTCACTCTGTTGTCTCCTATATTGATAGATGTATTTGGAACTCTAAATCAAACAAGGTTTGTGCTAGCTTCTTGAAACTTGACACAGTAAAGCAGTTTCACATTCTAACTCTATGTTTTGTTTCCTTTTCATGTAGCCCTAAGCAGTGACTGGCGAGAAACACTTTCATTGAAAGGGGTTGCAAGCTTCCAAAAATTACGAGTCTCCAGAAATCTCAGCAAATATTTTTTCACCCAAACTGGATGATACTTTCAGGTAATGATCAGTACACTAAGCCCACTCGGTTCTCCAAATTTCATTCTTCTATGGTGAAGCGTTCGTTTCCAGTAACAGTTTCCATTCTGGCATTTCACTCTGTTTTCTCCTATATTGATAGATGTATTTGGAACTCTAAATCAAACACGGTTTGTGCTAGCTTCTTGAAACTTGACACAGTAATGCAGTTTCACATTCTAACTCTATGTTTTGTTTCCTTTTCATGTAGCCCTAAGCAGTGAGTGGCGAGAAACACTTTCATTGAAAGGGGTTGCAAGCTTCCAAAAATTACGAGTCTCCAGAAATCTCAGCAAATATTTTTTCACCCCAACTGGATGATACTTTCAGGTAATGATCAGTACACTAAGCCCACTCGGTTCTCCAAATTTCATTCTTCTATGTTGAAGCGTTCGTTTCCAGTAACAGTTTCCATTCTGGCATTTCACTCTGTTTTCTCCTATATTGATAGATGTATTTGGAACACTAAATCAAACACGGTTTGTGCTAGCTTCTTGAAACTTGACACAGTAAAGCAGTTTCACATTCTAACTCTACGTTTTGTTTCCTTTTCTTGTAGCCCTAAGCAGAGACTGGTGAGAAACACTTTCATTGAAAGGGGTTGCAAGCTTCTAAAAATTACGAGTCTCCAGAAATCTCAGCAAATATTTTTTCACCCAAACTGGATGATACTTTCAGGTAATGATCAGTACACTTGGCCCACTTGGTTCTCCAAATTTCATTCTTCTATGTTGAAGCGTTCGTTTCCAGTAACAGTTTCCATTCTGGCATTTCACTCTGTTTTCTCCTATATTGATAGATGTATTTGGAATTCTAAATCAAACACGGTTTGTGCTAGCTTCTTGAAACTTGACACAGTAATGCAGTTTCAGATTCTAACTCTATGTTTTGTTTCCTTTTCATGTAGCTTTAAGCAGTGACTGGCGAGAAACACTTTCATTGAAAGGGGTTGCAAGCTTCCAAAAATTACGAGTCTCCAGAAATCTCAGCAAATATTTTTTCACCCAAACTGGATGATACTTTCAGGTAATGATCAGTACACTAAGCCCACTCGGTTCTCCAAATTTCATTCTTCTATGTTGAAGCGTTCGTTTCCAGTAACAGTTTCCATTCTGGCATTTCACTCTGTTTTCTCCTATATTGATAGATGTATTTGGAACTCTAAATCAAACACGGTTTGTGCTAGCTTCTTGAAACTTGACACAGTAAAGCAGTTTCACATTCTAACTCTATGTTTTGTTTCCTTTTCATGTAGCCCTAAGCAGAGACTGGCGAGAAACACTTTCATTGAAAGGGGTTGCAAGCTTCTAAAAATTACGAGTCTCCAGAAATCTCAGCAAATATTTTTTCACCCAAACTGGATGATACTTTCAGGTAATGATCAGTACACTTGGCCCACTTGGTTCTCCATATTTCGTTCTTCTATGTTGAAGTGTTCGTTTACACTAACAGTTTCCACTCTGGCATTTCACTCTGTTTTCTCCTATATTGATAGATGTATTTGGAACTCTAAATCAAACACGGTTTGTGCTAGCTTCTTGAAACTTGACACAGTAAAGCAGTTTCACATTCTAACTCTATGTTTTGTTTCTTTTTCATGTAGCCCTAAGCAGTGACTGGCGAGAAACACTTTCATTGAAAGGGGTTGCAAGCTTCCAAAAATTACGAGTCTCCAGAAATCTCAGCAAATATTTTTTCACCCAAACTGCATGATACTTTCAGGTAATGATCAGTACACTAAGCCCACTTGGTTCCCCAAATTTCGTTCTTCTATGTTGAAGCGTTCGTTTCCAGTAACAGTTTGAATTTTTGCGTTTCACTCTGTTTTCTCCTATATTGATAGATGTATTTGGAACTCTAAATCAAACACGGTTTGTGCTAGCTTCTTGAAACTTGACACAGTAAAGCAGTTTCACATTCTAACTCTATGTTTTGTTTCCTTTTCATGTAGCCCTAAGCAGTGACTGGCGAGAAACACTTTCATTGAAAGGGGTTGCAAGCTTCCAAAAATTACGAGTCTCCAGAAATCTCAGCAAATATTTTTTCACCCAAACTGGATGATACTTTCAGGTAATGATCAGTACACTAAGCCCTCTTGGTTCCCCAAATTTCGTTCTTCTATGTTGAAGCGTTCGTTTCCAGTAACGGTTTGAATTTTGTCGTTTCACTCTGTTTTCTCCTATATCGATAGATGTATTTGGAACTCTAAATCAAACACGGTTTGTGCTAGCTTCTTGAAACTTGACACAGTAAAGCAGTTTCACATTCTAACTCTATGTTTTGTTTCCTTTTCATGTAGCCCTAAGCAGTGACTGGCGAGAAACACTTTCATTGAAAGGGGTTGCAAGCTTCCAAAAATTACGAGTCTCCAGAAATCTCAGCAAATATTTTTTCACCCAAACTGGATGATACTTTCAGGTAATGATCAGTACACTAAGCCCACTTGGTTCCCCAAATTTCGTTCTTCTATGTTGAAGCGTTCGTTTCCAGTAACAGTTTGAATTTTGTCGTTTCACTCTGTTTTCTCCTATATTGATAGATGTATTTGGAACACTAAATCAAACACGGTTTGTGCTAGCTTCTTGAAACTTGACACAGTAAAGCAGTTTCACATTCTAACTCTATGTTTTGTTTCCTTTTCATGTATCTTTAAGCAGTGACTGGCGAGAAACACCTTCATTGAAAGGGGTTGCAAGCTTCCAAAAATTACGAGTCTCCAGAAATCTCAGCAAATACTTTTTCACCCAAACTGGATGATACTTTCAGGTAATGATCAGTACACTAAGCCCACTCGGTTCTCCAAATTTCATTCTTCTATGTTGAAGCGTTCGTTTCCAGTAACAGTTTCCATTCTGGCATTTCACTCTGTTTTCTCCTATATTGATAGATGTACTTGGAACTCTAAATCAAACACGGTTTGTGCTAGCTTCTTGAAACTTGACACAGTAAAGCAGTTTCACATTCTAACTCTATGTTTTGTTTCCTTTTCTTGTAGCCCTAAGCAGAGACTGGCGAGAAACACTTTCATTGAAAGGGGTTGCAAGCTTCTAAAAATTACGAGTCTCCAGAAATCTCAGCAAATATTTTTTCACCCAAACTGGATGATACTTTCAGGTAATGATCAGTACACTTGGCCCACTTGGTTCTCCATATTTCGTTCTTCTATGTTGAAGCGTTCGTTTACACTAACAGTTTCCACTCTGGCATTTCACTCTGTTTTCTCCTATATTGATAGATGTATTTGGAACTCTAAATCAAACACGGTTTGTGCTAGCTTCTTGAAACTTGACACAGTAATGCAGTTTCAGACTCTAACTCTATGTTTTGTTTCCTTTTCATGTAGCTTTAAGCAGTGACTGGCGAGAAACACTTTCATTGAAAGGGGTTGCAAGCTTCCAAAAATTACGAGTCTCCAGAAATCTCAGCAAATATTTTTTCACCCAAACTGGATGATACTTTCAGGTAATGATCAGTACACTTGGCCCACTTGGTTCTCCATATTTCGTTCTTCTATGTTGAAGCGTTCGTTTACACTAACAGTTTCCATTCTGGCATTTCACTCTGTTTTCTCCTATATTGATAGATGTATTTGGAACTCTAAATCAAACACGGTAGTGGTAGCTTCTTGAAACTTGACACAGTAAAGCAGTTTCACATGCTAACTCTATGTTTTGTTTCCTTTTCTTGTAGCCCTAAGCAGAGACTCGCGAGAAACACTTTCATTGAAAGGGGTTGCAAGCTTCTAAAAATTACGAGTCTCCAGAAATCTCAGCAAATATTTTTTCACCCAAACTGGATGATACTTTCAGGTAATGATCAGTACACTTGGCCCACTCGGTTCTCCAAATTTCGTTCTTCTATGTTGAAGCGTTCGTTTCCAGTAACAGTTTCCATTCTGGCATTTCACTCTGTTTTCTCCTATATTGATAGATGTGTTTGGAACTCTAAATCAAACACGGTTTGTGCTAGCTTCTTGAAACTTGACACAGTAATGCAGTTTCAGATTCTAACTCTATGTTTTGTTTCCTTTTCATGTAGCTTTAAGCAGTGACTGGCGAGAAACACTTTCATTGAAAGGGGTTGCAAGCTTCCAAAAATTACGAGTCTCCAGAAATCTCAGCAAATATTTTTTCACCCAAACTGGATGATACTTTCAGGTAATGATCAGTACACTTGGCCCACTTGGTTCTCCATATTTCGTTCTTCTATGTTGAAGCGTTCGTTTACACTAACAGTTTCCACTCTGGCATTTCACTCTGTTTTCTCCTATATTGATAGATGTATTTGGAACTCTAAATCAAACACGGTTTGTGCTAGCTTCTTGAAACTTGACACAGTAAAGCAGTTTCACATTCTAACTCTATGTTTTGTTTCTTTTTCATGTAGCCCTAAGCAGTGACTGGCGAGAAACACTTTCATTGAAAGGGGTTGCAAGCTTCCAAAAATTACGAGTCTCCAGAAATCTCAGCAAATATTTTTTCACCCAAACTGGATGATACTTTCAGGTAATGATCAGTACACTAAGCCCACTTGGTTCCCCAAATTTCTTTCTTCTATGTTGAAGCGTTCGTTTCCAGTAACAGTTTGAATTTTTGCGTTTCACTCTGTTGTCTCCTATATTGATAGATGTATTTGGAACTCTAAATCAAACACGGTTTGTGCTAGCTTCTTGAAACTTGACACAGTAAAGCAGTTTCACATTCTAACTCTATGTTTTGTTTCCTTTTCATGTAGCCCTAAGCATTGACTGGCGAGAAACACTTTCATTGAAAGGGGTTGCAAGCTTCCAAAAATTACGAGTCTCCAGAAATCTCAGCAAATATTTTTTCACCCAAACTAGATGATACTTTCAGGTAATGATCAGTACACTAAGCCCTCTTGGTTCCCCAAATTTCGTTCTTCTATGTTGAAGCGTTCGTTTCCAGTAACAGTTTGAATTTTTGCGTTTCACTCTGTTTTCTCCTATATTGATAGATGTATTTGGAACTCTAAATCAAACAAGGTTTGTGCTAGCTTCTTGAAACTTGACACAGTAAAGCAGTTTCACATTCTAACTCTATGTTTTGTTTCCTTTTCATGTAGCTTTAAGCAGTGACTGGCGAGAAACACTTTCATTGAAAGGGGTTGCAAGCTTCCAAAAATTACGAGTCTCCAGAAATCTCAGCAAATATTTTTTCACCCAAACTGGATGATACTTTCAGGTAATGATCAGTACACTAAGCCCACTCGGTTCTCCAAATTTCATTCTTCTATGTTGAAGCGTTCGTTTCCAGTAACAGTTTCCATTCTGGCATTTCACTCTGTTTTCTCCTATATTGATAGATGTATTTGGAACTCTAAATCAAACACGGTTTGTGCTAGCTTCTTGAAACTTGACACAGTAAAGCAGTTTCACATTCTAACTCTATGTTTTGTTTCCTTTTCTTGTAGCCCTAAGCAGAGACTGGCGAGAAACACTTTCATTGAAAGGGGTTGCAAGCTTCTAAAAATTACGAGTCTCCAGAAATCTCAGCAAATATTTTTTCACCCAAACTGGATGATACTTTCAGGTAATGATCAGTACACTTGGCCCACTTGGTTCTCCATATTTCGTTCTTCTATGTTGAAGCGTTCGTTTACACTAACAGTTTCCACTCTGGCATTTCACTCTGTTTTCTCCTATATTGATAATGTATTTGGAACTCTAAATCAAACACGGTTTGTGCTAGCTTCTTGAAACTTGACACAGTAAAGCAGTTTCACATTCTAACTCTATGTTTTGTTTCTTTTTCATGTAGCCCTAAGCAGTGACTGGCAAGAAACACTTTCATTGAAAGGGGTTGCAAGCTTCCAAAAATTACGAGTCTCCAGAAATCTCAGCAAATATTTTTTCACCCAAACTGCATGATACTTTCAGGTAATGATCAGTACACTAAGCCCACTTGGTTTCCCAAATTTCGTTCTTCTATGTTGAAGCGTTCGTTTCCAGTAACAGTTTGAATTTTTGCGTTTCACTCTGTTTTCTCCTATATTGATAGATGTATTTGGAACTCTAAATCAAACACGGTTTGTGCTAGCTTCTTGAAACTTGACACAGTAAAGCAGTTTCACATTCTAACTCTATGTTTTGTTTCCTTTTCATGTAGCCCTAAGCAGTGACTGGCGAGAAACACTTTCATTGAAAGGGGTTGCAAGCTTCTAAAAATTACGAGTCTCCAGAAATCTCAGCAAATATTTTTTCACCCAAACTGGATGATACTTTCAGGTAATGATCAGTACACTAAGCCCTCTTGGTTCCCCAAATTTCGTTCTTCTATGTTTAAGCGTTCGTTTCCAGTAACAGTTTGAATTTTGTCGTTTCACTCTGTTTTCTCCTATATCGATAGATGTATTTGGAACTCTAAATCAAACACGGTTTGTGCTAGCTTCTTGAAACTTGACACAGTAAAGCAGTTTCACATTCTAACTCTATGTTTTGTTTCCTTTTCATGTAGCTTTAAGCAGTGACTTGCGAGAAACACTTTCATTGAAAGGGGTTGCAAGCTTCCAAAAATTACGAGTCTCCAGAAATCTCAGCAAATATTTTTTCACCCAAACTGGATGATACTTTCAGGTAATGATCAGTACACTAAGCCCACTTGGTTCTCCAAATTTCATTCTTCTATGTTGAAGCGTTCGTTTCCAGTAACAGTTTCCATTCTGGCATTTCACTCTGTGTTCTCCTATATTGATAGATGTATTTGGAACTCTAAATCAAACACGGTTTGTGCTAGCTTCTTGAAACTTGACACAGTAAAGCAGTTTCACATTCTAACTCTATGTTTTGTTTCCTTTTCATGTAGCCCTAAGCAGTGACTGGTGAGAAACACTTTCATTGAAAGGGGTTGCAAGCTTCCAAAAATTACGAGTCTCCAGAAATCTCAGCAAATATTTTTTCACCCAAACTGGATGATACTTTCAGGTAATGATCAGTACACTAAGCCCACTTGGTTCCCCAAATTTCGTTCTTCTATGTTGAAGCGTTCGTTTCCAGTAACAGTTTGAATTTTGTCGTTTCACTCTGTTTTCTCCTATATTGATAGATGTATTTGGAACACTAAATCAAACACGGTTTGTGCTAGCTTCTTGAAACTTGACACAGTAAAGCAGTTTCACATTCTAACTCTATGTTTTGTTTCCTTTTCATGTAGCTTTAAGCAGTGACTGGCGAGAAACACCTTCATTGAAAGGGGTTGCAAGCTTCCAAAAATTACGAGTCTCCAGAAATCTCAGCATATACTTTTTCACCCAAACTGGATGATACTTTCAGGTAATGATCAGTACACTAAGCCCACTCGGTTCTCCAAATTTCATTCTTCTATGTTGAAGCGTTCGTTTCCAGTAACAGTTTCCATTCTGGCATTTCACTCTGTTTTCTCCTATATTGATAGATGTATTTGGAACTCTAAATCAAACACGGTTTGTGCTAGCTTCTTGAAACTTGACACAGTAATGCAGTTTCAGATTCTAACTCTATGTTTTGTTTCCTTTTCATGTAGCTTTAAGCAGTGACTGGCGAGAAACACTTTCATTGAAAGGGGTTGCAAGCTTCCAAAAATTACGAGTCTCCAGAAATCTCAGCAAATATTTTTTCACCCAAACTGGATGATACTTTCAGGTAATGATCAGTACACTAAGCCCACTCGGTTCTCCAAATTTCATTCTTCTATGTTGAAGCGTTCGTTTCCAGTAACAGTTTCCATTCTGGCATTTCACTCTGTTTTCTCCTATATTGATAGATGTATTTGGAATTCTAAATCAAACACGGTTTGTGCTAGCTTCTTGAAACTTGACACAGTAAAGCAGTTTCACATTCTAACTCTATGTTTTGTTTCCTTTTCTTGTAGCCCTAAGCAGAGACTGGCGAGAAACACTTTCATTGAAAGGGGTTGCAAGCTTCTAAAAATTACGAGTCTCCAGAAATCTCAGCAAATATTTTTTCACCCAAACTGGATGATACTTTCAGGTAATGATCAGTACACTTGGCCCACTTGGTTCTCCATATTTCGTTCTTCTATGTTGAAGCGTTCGTTTACACTAACAGTTTCCACTCTGGCATTTCACTCTGTTTTCTCCTATATTGATAGATGTATTTGGAACTCTAAATCAAACACGGTTTGTGCTAGCTTCTTGAAACTTGACACAGTAAAGCAGTTTCACATTCTAACTCTATGTTTTGTTTCTTTTTCATGTAGCCCTAAGCAGTGACTGGTGAGAAACACTTTCATTGAAAGGGGTTGCAAGCTTCCAAAAATTACGAGTCTCCAGAAATCTCAGCAAATATTTTTTCACCCAAACTGCATGATACTTTCAGGTAATGTTCAGTACACTAAGCCCACTTGGTTCCCCAAATTTCGTTCTTCTATGTTGAAGCGTTCGTTTCCAGTAACAGTTTGAATTTTTGCGTTTCACTCTGTTTTCTCCTATATTGATAGATGTATTTGGAACTCTAAATCAAACACGGTTTTTGCTAGCTTCTTGAAACTTGACACAGTAAAGCAGTTTCACATTCTAACTCTATGTTTTGTTTCCTTTTCATGTAGCCCTAAGCAGTGACTGGCGAGAAACACTTTCATTGAAAGGGGTTGCAAGCTTCCAAAAATTACGAGTCTCCAGAAATCTCAGCAAATATTTTTTCACCCAAACTGGATGATACTTTCAGGTAATGATCAGTACACTAAGCCCACTTGGTTCCCCAAATTTCGTTCTTCTATGTTGAAGCGTTCGTTTCCAGTAACAGTTTGAATTTTGTCGTTTCACTCTGTTTTCTCCTATATTGATAGATGTATTTGGAACACTAAATCAAACACGGTTTGTGCTAGCTTCTTGAAACTTGACACAGTAAAGCAGTTTCACATTCTAACTCTATGTTTTGTTTCCTTTTCATGTAGCTTTAAGCAGTGACTGGCGAGAAACCCCTTCATTGAAAGGGGTTGCAAGCTTCCAAAAATTACGAGTCTCCAGAAATCTCAGCAAATACTTTTTCACCCAAACTGGATGATACTTTCAGGTAATGATCAGTACACTAAGCCCACTCGGTTCTCCAAATTTCATTCTTCTATGTTGAAGCGTTCGTTTCCAGTAACAGTTTCCATTCTGGCATTTCACTCTGTTTTCTCCTATATTGATAGATGTATTTGGAACTCTAAATCAAACACGGTTTGTGCTAGCTTCTTGAAACTTGACACAGTAAAGCAGTTTCACATTCTAACTCTATGTTTTGTTTCCTTTTCATGTAGCTTTAAGCAGTGACTGGCGAGAAACACTTTCATTGAAAGGGGTTGCAAGCTTCCAAAAATTACGAGTCTCCAGAAATCTCAGCAAATATTTTTTCACCCAAACTGGATGATACTTTCAGGTAATGATCAGTACACTAAGCCCACTTGGTTCCCCAAATTTCTTTCTTCTATGTTGAAGCGTTCGTTTCCAGTAACAGTTTGAATTTTTGCGTTTCACTCTGTTGTCTCCTATATTGATAGATGTATTTGGAACTCTAAATCAAACACGGTTTGTGCTAGCTTCTTGAAACTTGACACAGTAAAGCAGTTTCACATTCTAACTCTATGTTTTGTTTCCTTTTCATGTAGCCCTAAGCAGTGACTGGCGAGAAACACTTTCATTGAAAGGGGTTGCAAGCTTCCAAAAATTACGAGTCTCCAGAAATCTCAGCAAATATTTTTTCACCCAAACTAGATGATACTTTCAGGTAATGATTAGTACACTAAGCCCTCTTGGTTCCCCAAATTTCGTTCTTCTATGTTGAAGCGTTCGTTTCCAGTAACAGTTTGAATTTTTGCGTTTCACTCTGTTTTCTCCTATATTGATAGATGTATTTGGAACTCTAAATCAAACAAGGTTTGTGCTAGCTTCTTGAAACTTGACACAGTAAAGCAGTTTCACATTCTAACTCTATGTTTTGTTTCCTTTTCATGTAGCTTTAAGCAGTGACTGGCGAGAAACACCTTCATTGAAAGGGGTTGCAAGCTTCCAAAAATTACGAGTCTCCAGAAATCTCAGCAAATACTTTTTCACCCAAACTGGATGATACTTTCAGGTAATGATCAGTACACTAAGCCCACTCGGTTCTCCAAATTTCATTCTTCTATGTTGAAGCGTTCGTTTCCAGTAACAGTTTCCATTCTGGCATTTCACTCTGTTTTCTCCTATATTGATAGATGTATTTGGAACTCTAAATCAAACACGGTTTGTGCTAGCTTCTTGAAACTTGACACAGTAAAGCAGTTTCACATTCTAACTCTATGTTTTGTTTCCTTTTCTTGTAGCCCTAAGCAGAGACTGGCGAGAAACACTTTCATTGAAAGGGGTTGCAAGCTTCTAAAAATTACGAGTCTCCAGAAATCTCAGCAAATATTTTTTCACCCAAACTGGATGATACTTTCAGGTAATGATCAGTACACTTGGCCCACTTGGTTCTCCATATTTCGTTCTTCTATGTTGAAGCGTTCGTTTACACTAACAGTTTCCACTCTGGCATTTCACTCTGTTTTCTCCTATATTGATAATGTATTTGGAACTCTAAATCAAACACGGTTTGTGCTAGCTTCTTGAAACTTGACACAGTAAAGCAGTTTCACATTCTAACTCTAAGTTTTGTTTCTTTTTCATGTAGCCCTAAGCAGTGACTGGCAAGAAACACTTTCATTGAAAGGGGTTGCAAGCTTCCAAAAATTACGAGTCTCCAGAAATCTCAGCAAATATTTTTTCACCCAAACTGCATGATACTTTCAGGTAATGATCAGTACACTAAGCCCACTTGGTTCCCCAAATTTCGTTCTTCTATGTTGAAGCGTTCGTTTCCAGTAACAGTTTGAATTTTTGCGTTTCACTCTGTTTTCTCCTATATTGATAGATGTATTTGGAACTCTAAATCAAACACGGTTTGTGCTAGCTTCTTGAAACTTGACACAGTAAAGCAGTTTCACATTCTAACTCTATGTTTTGTTTCCTTTTCATGTAGCCCTAAGCAGTGACTGGCGAGAAACATTTTCATTGAAAGGGGTTGCAAGCTTCCAAAAATTACGAGTCTTCAGAAATCTCAGCAAATATTTTTTCACCCAAACTAGATGATACTTTCAGGTACTGATCAGTACACTAAGCCCTCTTGGTTCCCCAAATTTCGTTCTTCTATGTTGAAGCGTTCGTTTACACTAACAGTTTCCACTCTGGCATTTCACTCTGTTTTCTCCTATATTGATAGATGTATTTGGAACTCTAAATCAAACACGGTTTGTGCTAGCTTCTTGAAACTTGACACAGTAAAGCAGTTTCACATTCTAACTCTATGTTTTGTTTCCTTTTCATGTAGCCCTAAGCAGTGACTGGCGAGAAACACTTTCATTGAAAGGGGTTGCAAGCTTCCAAAAATTACGAGTCTCCAGAAATCTCAGCAAATATTTTTTCACCCAAACTGGATGATACTTTCAGGTAATGATCAGTACACTAAGCCCACTTGGTTCCCCAAATTTCGTTCTTCTATGTTGAAGCGTTCGTTTCCAGTAACAGTTTGAATTTTGGCGTTTCACTCTGTTTTCTCCTATATTGATAGATGTATTTGGAACTCTAAATCAAACACGGTTTGTGCTAGCTTCTTGAAACTTGACACAGTAAAGCAGTTTCACATTCTAACTCTATGTTTTGTTTCCTTTTCATGTAGCTTTAAGCAGTGACTGGCGAGAAACACTTTCATTGAAAGGGTTTGCAAGCTTCCAAAAATTACGAGTCTCCAGAAATCTCAGCAAATATTTTTTCACCCAAACTGGATGATACTTTCAGGTAATGATCAGTACACTAAGCCCACTTGGTTCTCCAAATTTCATTCTTCTATGTTGAAGCGTTCGTTTCCAGTAACAGTTTGAATTTATGCGTTTCACTCTGTTGTCTCCTATATTGATAGATGTATTTGGAACTCTAAATCAAACACGGTTTGTGCTAGCTTCTTGAAACTTGACACAGTAAAGCAGTTTCACATTCTAACTCTATGTTTTGTTTCCTTTTCATGTAGCCCTAAGCAGTGACTGGCGAGAAACACTTTCATTGAAAGGGGTTGCAAGCTTCCAAAAATTACGAGTCTTCAGAAATCTCAGCAAATATTTTTTCACCCAAACTAGATGATACTTTCAGGTAATGATCAGTACACTAAGCCCTCTTGGTTCCCCAAATTTCGTTCTTCTATGTTGAAGCGTTCGTTTACACTAACAGTTTCCACTCTGGCATTTCACTCTGTTTTCTCCTATATTGATAGATGTATTTGGAACTCTAAATCAAACACGGTTTGTGCTAGCTTCTTGAAACTTGACACAGTAAACCAGTTTCACATTCTAACACTATGTTTTGTTTCCTTTTCATGTAGCCCTAAGCAGTGACTGGCGAGAAACACTTTCATTGAAAGGGGTTGCAAGCTTCCAAAAATTACGAGTCTCAAGAAATCTCAGCAAATATTTTTTCACCCAAACTGGATGATACTTTCAGGTAATGATCAGTACACTAAGCCCACTTGGTTCCCCAAATTTCGTTCTTCTATGTTGAAGCGTTCGTTTCCAGTAACAGTTTGAATTTTTGCGTTTCACTCTGTTTTCTCCTATATTGATAGATGTATTTGGAACTCTAAATCAAACACGGTTTGTGCTAGCTTCTTGAAACTTGACACAGTAAAGCAGTTTCACATTCTAACTCTATGTTTTGTTTCCTTTTCATGTAGCTTTAAGCAGTGACTTGCGAGAAACACTTTCATTGAAAGGGGTTGCAAGCTTCCAAAAATTACGAGTCTCCAGAAATCTCAGCAAATATTTTTTCACCCAAACTGGATGATACTTTCAGGTAATGATCAGTACACTAAGCCCACTTGGTTCTCCAAATTTCATTCTTCTATGTTGAAGCGTTCGTTTCCAGTAACAGTTTCCATTCTGGCATTTCACTCTATTTTCTCCTATATTGATAGATGTATTTGGAACTCTAAATCAAACACGGTTTGTGCTAGCTTCTTGAAACTTGACACAGTAAAGCAGTTTCACATTCTAACTCTATGTTTTGTTTCCTTTTCATGTAGCCCTAAGCAGTGACTGGCGAGAAACACTTTCATTGAAAGGGGTTGCAAGCTTCCAAAAATTACGAGTCTCCAGAAATCTCAGCAAATATTTTTTCACCCAAACTGGATGATACTTTCAGGTAATGATCAGTACACTAAGCCCACTTGGTTCCCCAAATTTCGTTCTTCTATGTTGAAGCGTTCGTTTCCAGTAAGAGTTTGAATTTTGTCGTTTCACTCTGTTTTCTCCTATATTGATAGATGTATTTGGAACACTAAATTAAACACGGTTTGTGGTAGCTTCTTGAAACTTGACACAGTAAAGCAGTTTCACATTCTAACTCTATGTTTTGTTTCCTTTTCATGTAGCTTTAAGCAGTGACTGGCGAGAAACACCTTCATTGAAAGGGGTTGCAAGCTTCCAAAAATTACGAGTCTCCAGAAATCTCAGCAAATACTTTTTCACCCAAACTGGATGATACTTTCAGGTAATGATCAGTACACTAAGCCCACTCGGTTCTCCAAATTTCATTCTTCTATGTTGAAGCGTTTGTTTCCAGTAACAGTTTCCATTCTGGCATTTCACTCTGTTTTCTCCTATATTGATAGATGTATTTGGAACTCTAAATCAAACACGGTTTGTGCTAGCTTCTTGAAACTTGACACAGTAAAGCAGTTTCACATTCTAACTCTATGTTTTGTTTCCTTTTCTTGTAGCCCTAAGCAGAGACTGGCGAGAAACACTTTCATTGAAAGGGGTTGCAAGCTTCTAAAAATTACGAGTCTCCAGAAATCTCAGCAAATATTTTTTCACCCAAACTGGATGATACTTTCAGGTAATGATCAGTACACTTGGCCCACTTGGTTCTCCATATTTCGTTCTTCTATGTTGAAGCGTTCGTTTACACTAACAGTTTCCACTCTGGCATTTCACTCTGTTTTCTCCTATATTGATAATGTATTTGGAACTCTAAATCAAACACGGTTTGTGCTAGCTTCTTGAAACTTGACACAGTAAAGCAGTTTCACATTCTAACTCTAAGTTTTGTTTCTTTTTCATGTAGCCCTAAGCAGTGACTGGCAAGAAACACTTTCATTGAAAGGGGTTGCAAGCTTCCAAAAATTACGAGTCTCCAGAAATCTCAGCAAATATTTTTTCACCCAAACTGCATGATACTTTCAGGTAATGATCAGTACACTAAGCCCACTTGGTTCCCCAAATTTCGTTCTTCTATGTTGAAGCGTTCGTTTCCAGTAACAGTTTGAATTTTTGCGTTTCACTCTGTTTTCTCCTATATTGATAGATGTATTTGGAACTCTAAATCAAACACGGTTTGTGCTAGCTTCTTGAAACTTGACACAGTAAAGCAGTTTCACATTCTAACTCTATGTTTTGTTTCCTTTTCATGTAGCGCTAAGCAGTGACTGGCGAGAAACATTTTCATTGAAAGGGGTTGCAAGCTTCCAAAAATTACGAGTCTTCAGAAATCTCAGCAAATATTTTTTCACCCAAACTAGATGATACTTTCAGGTACTGATCAGTACACTAAGCCCTCTTGGTTCCCCAAATTTCGTTCTTCTATGTTGAAGCGTTCGTTTACACTAACAGTTTCCACTCTGGCATTTCACTCTGTTTTCTCCTATATTGATAGATGTATTTGGAACTCTAAATCAAACACGGTTTGTGCTAGCTTCTTGAAACTTGACACAGTAAAGCAGTTTCACATTCTAACTCTATGTTTTGTTTCCTTTTCATGTAGCTTTAAGCAGTGACTGGCGAGAAACACTTTCATTGAAAGGGGTTGCAAGCTTCCAAAAATTACGAGTCTCCAGAAATCTCAGCAAATATTTTTTCACCCAAACTGGATGATACTTTCAGGTAATGATCAGTACACTAAGCCCACTTGGTTCTCCAAATTTCATTCTTCTATGTTGAAGCGTTCGTTTCCAGTAACAGTTTGAATTTTTGCGTTTCACTCTGTTTTCTCCTATATTGATAGATATATTTGGAACTCTAAATCAAACACGGTTTGTGCTAGCTTCTTGAAACTTGACACAGTAAAGCAGTTTCACATTCTAACTCTATGTTTTGTTTCCTTTTCATGTAGCCCTAAGCAGTGACGGGCGAGAAACACTTTCATTGAAAGGGGTTGCAAGCTTCCAAAAATTACGAGTCTCCAGAAATCTCAGCAAATATTTTTTCACCCAAACTAGATGATACTTTCAGGTAATGATCAGTACACTAAGCCCTCTTGGTTCCCCAAATTTCGTTCTTCTATGTTGAAGCGTTCGTTTACACTAACAGTTTCCACTCTGGCATTTCACTCTGTTTTCTCCTATATTGATAGATGTATTTGGAACTCTAAATCAAACACGGTTTGTGCTAGCTTCTTGAAACTTGACACAGTAAAGCAGTTTCACATTCTAACTCTATGTTTTGTTTCCTTTTCATGTAGCCCTAAGCAGTGACTGGCGAGAAACACTTTCATTGAAAGGGGTTGCAAGCTTCCAAAAATTACGAGTCTCCAGAAATCTCAGCAAATATTTTTTCACCCAAACTGGATGATACTTTCAGGTTATGATCAGTACACTAAGCCCACTTGGTTCCCCAAATTTCGTTCTTCTATGTTGAAGCGTTCGTTTCCAGTAACAGTTTGAATTTTTGCGTTTCACTCTGTTTTCTCCTATATTGATAGATGTATTTGGAACTCTAAATCAAACACGGTTTGTGCTAGCTTCTTGAAACTTGACACAGTAAAGCAGTTTCACATTGTAACTCTATGTTTTGTTTCCTTTTCATGTAGCCCTAAGCAGTGACTGGCGAGAAACACTTTCATTGAAAGGGGTTGCAAGCTTCCAAAAATTACGAGTCTCCAGAAATCTCAGCAAATATTTTTTGACCCAAACTAGATGATACTTTCAGGTAATGATCAGTACACGAAGCCCTCTTGGTTCCCCAAATTTCGTTCTTCTATGTTGAAGCGTTCGTTTCCAGTAACAGTTTGAATTTTGTCGTTTCACTCTGTTTTCTCCTATATTGATAGATGTATTTGGAAGTCTAAATCAAACACGGTTTGTGCTAGCTTCTTGAAACTTGACACAGTAAAGCAGTTTCACATTCTAACTCTATGTTTTGTTTCCTTTTCATGTAGCCCTAAGCAGTGACTGGCGAGAAACATTTTCATTGAAAGGGTTTGCAAGCTTCCAAAAATTACGAGTCTTCAGAAATCTCAGCAAATATTTTTTCACCCAAACTAGATGATACTTTCAGGTACTGATCAGTACACTAAGCCCTCTTGGTTCCCCAAATTTCGTTCTTCTATGTTGAAGCGTTCGTTTCCAGTAACAGTTTGAATTTTTGTGTTTCACTCTGTTTTCTCCTATATTGATAGATGTATTTGGAACTCTAAATCAAACACGGTTTGTGCTAGCTTCTTGAAACTTGACACAGTAAAGCAGTTTCACATTCTAACTCTATGTTTTGTTTCCTTTTCATGTAGCCCTAAGCAGTGACTGGCGAGAAACACTTTCATTGAAAGGGGTTGCAAGCTTCCAAAAATTACGAGTCTTCAGAAATCTCAGCAAATATTTTTTCACCCAAACTAGATGATACTTTCAGGTAATGATCAGTACACTAAGCCCTCTTGGTTCCCCAAATTTCGTTCTTCTATGTTGAAGCGTTCGTTTACACTAACAGTTTCCACTCTGGCATTTCACTCTGTTTTCTCCTATATTGATAGATGTATTTGGAACTCTAAATCAAACACGGTTTGTGCTAGCTTCTTGAAACTTGACACAGTAAAGCAGTTTCACATTCTAACACTATGTTTTGTTTCCTTTTCATGTAGCCCTAAGCAGTGACTGGCGAGAAACACTTTCATTGAAAGGGGTTGCAAGCTTCCAAAAATTACGAGTCTCCAGAAATCTCAGCAAATATTTTTTCACCCAAACTGGATGATACTTTCAGGTAATGATCAGTACACTAAGCCCACTTGGTTCCCCAAATTTCGTTCTTCTATGTTGAAGCGTTCGTTTCCAGTAACAGTTTGAATATTTGCGTTTCACTCTGTTTTCTCCTATATTGATAGATGTATTTGGAACTCTAAATCAAACACGGTTTGTGCTAGCTTCTTGAAACTTGACACAGTAAAGCAGTTTCACATTCTAACTCTATGTTTTGTTTCCTTTTCATGTAGCCCTAAGCAGTGACTGGCGAGAAACACTTTCATTGAAAGGGGTTGCAAGCTTCCAAAAATTACGAGTCTCCAGAAATCTCAGCAAATATTTTTTCACCCAAACTAGATGATACTTTCAGGTAATGATCAGTACACTAAGCCCTCTTGGTTCCCCAAATTTCGTTCTTCTATGTTGAAGCGTTCGTTTCCAGTAACAGTTTGAATTTTGTCGTTTCACTCTGTTTTCTCCTATATTGATAGATGTATTTGGAACTCTAAATCAAACAAGGTTTGTGCTAGCTTCTTGAAACTTGACACAGTAAAGCACTTTCACATTCTAACTCTATGTTTTGTTTCCTTTTCATGTAGCTTTAAGCAGTGACTGGCGAGAAACACTTTCATTGAAAGGGGTTGCAAGCTTCTAAAAATTACGAGTCTCCAGAAATCTCAGCAAATATTTTTTCACCCAAACTGGATGATACTTTCACGTAATGATCAGTACACTTGGCCCACTTGGTTCTCCAAATTTCGTTCTTCTATGTTGAAGCGTTCGTTTCCAGTAACAGTTTCCATTCTGGCATTTCACTCTGTTTTCTCCTATATTGATAGATGTATTTGGAACTCTAAATCAAACACGGTTTGTGCTAGCTTCTTGAAACTTGACACAGTAATGCAGTTTCAGATTCTAACTCTATGTTTTGTTTCCTTTTCATGTAGCTTTAAGCAGTGACTGGCGAGAAACACTTTCATTGAAAGGGGTTGCAAGCTTCCAAAAATTACGAGTCTCCAGAAATCTCAGCAAATATTTTTTCACCCAAACTGGATGATACTTTCAGGTAATGATCAGTACACTAAGCCCACTCGGTTCTCCAAATTTCATTCTTCTATGTTGAAGCGTTCGTTTCCAGTAACAGTTTCCATTCTGGCATTTCACTCTGTTTTCTCCTATATTGATAGATGTATTTGGAACTCTAAATCAAACACGGTTTGTGCTAGCTTCTTGAAACTTGACACAGTAATGCAGTTTCACATTCTAACTCTATGTTTTGTTTCCTTTTCTTGTAGCCCTAAGCAGAGACTGGCGAGAAACACTTTCATTGAAAGGGGTTGCAAGCTTCTAAAAATTACGAGTCTCCAGAAATCTCAGCAAATATTTTTTCACCCAAACTGGATGATACTTTCACGTAATGATCAGTACACTTGGCCCACTTGGTTCTCCAAATTTCGTTCTTCTATGTTGAAGCGTTCGTTTCCAGTAACAGTTTCCATTCTGGCATTTCACTCTGTTTTCTCCTATATTGATAGATGTATTTGGAACTCTAAATCAAACACGGTTTGTGCTAGCTTCTTGAAACTTGACACAGTAATGCAGTTTCAGATTCTAACTCTATGTTTTGTTTCCTTTTCATGTAGCTTTAAGCAGTGACTGGCGAGAAACACTTTCATTGAAAGGGGTTGCAAGCTTCCAAAAATTACGAGTCTCCAGAAATCTCAGCAAATATTTTTTCACCCAAACTGGATGATACTTTCAGGTAATGATCAGTACACTAAGCCCACTCGGTTCTCCAAATTTCATTCTTCTATGTTGAAGCGTTCATTTCCAGTAACAGTTTCCATTCTGGCATTTCACTCTGTTTTCTCCTATATTGATAGATGTATTTGGAACTCTAAATCAAACACGGTTTGTGCTAGCTTCTTGAAATTTGACACAGTAAACCAGTTTCACATTCTAACTCTATGTTTTGTTTCCTTTTCTTGTAGCCCTAAGCAGAGACTGGCGAGAAACACTTTCATTGAAAGGGGTTGCAAGCTTCTAAAAATTACGAGTCTCCAGAAATCTCAGCAAATATTTTTTCACCCAAACTGGATGATACTTTCAGGTAATGATCAGTACAATTGGCCCACTTGGTTCTCCATATTTCGTTCTTCTATGTTGAAGCGTTCGTTTACACTAACAGTTTCCACTCTGGCATTTCACTCTGTTTTCTCCTATATTGATAGATGTATTTGGAACTCTAAATCAAACACGGTTTGTGCTAGCTTCTTGAAACTTGACACAGTAAAGCAGTTTCACATTCTAACTCTAAGTTTTCTTTCTTTTTCATGTAGCCCTAAGCAGTGACTGGCGAGAAACACTTTCATTGAAAGGGGTTGCAAGCTTCCAAAAATTACGAGTCTCCAGAAATCTCAGCAAATATTTTTTCACCCAAACTGCATGATACTTTCAGGTAATGATCAGTACACTAAGCCCACTTGGTTCCAAAAATTTCGTTCTTCTATGTTGAAGCGTTCGTTTCCAGTAACAGTTTGAATTTGTGCGTTTCACTCTGTTTTCTCCTATATTGATAGATGTATTTGGAACTCTAAATCAAACACGGTTTGTGCTAGCTTCTTGAAACTTGACACAGTAAAGCAGTTTCACATTCTAACTCTATGTTTTGTTTCCTTTTCATGTAGCCCTAAGCAGTGACTGGCGAGAAACACTTTCATTGAAAGGGGTTGCAAGCTTCCAAAAATTACGAGTCTTCAGAAATCTCAGCAAATATTTTTTCACCCAAACTAGATGATACTTTCAGGTACTGATCAGTACACTAAGCCCTCTTGGTTCCCCAAATTTCGTTCTTCTATGTTGAAGCGTTCGTTTACACTAACAGTTTCCACTCTGGCATTTCACTCTGTTTTCTCCTATATTGATAGATGTATTTGGAACTCTAAATCAAACACGGTTTGTGCTAGCTTCTTGAAACTTGACACAGTAAAGCAGTTTCACATTCTAACAATATGTTTTGTTTCCTTTTCATGTAGCCCTAAGCAGTGACTGGCGAGAAACACTTTCATTGAAAGGGGTTGCAAGCTTCTAAAAATTACGAGTCTCCAGAAATCTCAGCAAATATTTTTTCACCCAAACTGGATGATACTTTCAGGTAATGATCAGTACACTAAGCCCACTTGGTTCTCCAAATTTCGTTCTTCTATGTTGAAGCGTTCTTTTCCAGTAACAGTTTCCATTCTGGCATTTCACTCTGTTTTCTCCTATATTGATAGATGTATTTGGAACTCTAAATCAAACACGGTTTGTGCTAGCTTCTTGAAACTTGACACAGTAAAGCAGTTTCACATTCTAACTCTATGTTTTGTTTCCTTTTCATGTAGCCCTAAGCAGTGACTGGCGAGAAACACTTTCATTGAAAGGGGTTGCAAGCTTCCAAAAATTACGAGTCTTCAGAAATCTCAGCAAATATTTTTTCACCCAAACTAGATGATACTTTCAGGTACTGATCAGTACACTAAGCCCTCTTGGTTCCCCAAATTTCGTTCTTCTATGTTGAAGCGTTCGTTTCCAGTAACAGTTTGAATTTTGTCGTTTCACTCTGTTTTCTCCTATATTGATAGATGTATTTGGAACACTAAATCAAACACGGTTTGTGCTAGCTTCTTGAAACTTGACACAGTAAAGCAGTTTCACATTGTAACTCTACGTTTTGTTTCCTTTTCATGTAGCTTTAAGCAGTGACTGGCGAGAAACACTTTCATTGAAAGGGGTTGCAAGCTTCCAAAAATTACGAGTCTCCAGAAATCTCAGCAAATATTTTTTCACCCAAACTGGATGATACTTTCAGGTAATGATCAGTACACTAAGCCCACTTGGTTCTCCAAATTTCATTCTTCTATGTTGAAGCGTTCGTTTCCAGTAACAGTTTCCATTCTGGCATTTCACTCTGTTTTCTCCTATATTGATAGATGTATTTGGAACTCTAAATCAAACACGGTTTGTGCTAGCTTCTTGAATCTTGACACAGTAAAGCAGTTTCACATTCTAACTCTATGTTTTGTTTCCTTTTCATGTTACCCTAAGCAGTGACTGGCGAGAAACACTTTCATTGAAAGGGGTTGCAAGCTTCCAAAAATTACGAGTCTCCAGAAATCTCAGCAAATATTTTTTCACCCAAACTGGATGATACTTTCAGGTAATGATCAGTACACTTAGCCCACTTGGTTCTCCATATTTCGTTCTTCTATGTTGAAGCGTTCGTTTACAGTAACAGTTTCCACTCTGGCATTTCACTCTGTTTTCTCCTATATTGATAGATGTATTTGGAACTCTAAATCAAACACGGTTTGTGCTAGCTTCTTGAAACTTGACACAGTAAAGCAGTTTCACATTCTAACTCTATGTTTTGTTTCTTTTTCATGTAGCTTTAAGCAGTGACTGGCGAGAAACACTTTCATTGAAAGGGGTTGCAAGCTTCCAAAAATTACGAGTCTCCAGAAATCTCAGCAAATATTTTTTCACCCAAACTGGATGATACTTTCAGGTAATGATTAGTACACTAAGCCCACTTGGTTCTCCAAATTTCGTTCTTCTATGTTGAAGCGTTCGTTTCTAGTAACAGTTTGAATGTTGTCGTTTCACTCTGTTTTCTCCTATATTGATAGATGTATTTGGAACTCTAAATCAAACACGGTTTGTGCTAGCTTCTTGAAACTTGACACAGTAAAGCAGTTTCACATTCTAACAATATGTTTTGTTTCCTTTTCATGTAGCCCTAAGCAGTGACTGGCGAGAAACACTTTCATTGAAAGGGGTTGCAAGCTTCTAAAAATTACAAGTCTCCAGAAATCTCAGCAAATATTTTTTCACCCAAACTGGATGATACTTTCAGGTACTGATCAGTACACTAAGCCCTCTTGGTTCCCCAAATTTCGTTCTTCTATGTTGAAGCGTTCTTTTCCAGTAACAGTTTCCATTCTGGCATTTCACTCTGTTTTCTCCTATATTGAAGATGTATTTGGAACTCTAAATCAAACACGGTTTGTGCTAGCTTCTTGAAACTTGACACAGTAAAGCAGTTTCACATTCTAACTCTATGTTTTGTTTCCTTTTCATGTAGCCCTAAGCAGTGACTGGCGAGAAACACTTTCATTGAAAGGGGTTGCAAGCTTCCAAAAATTACGAGTCTTCAGAAATCTCAGCAAATATTTTTTCACCCAAACTAGATGATACTTTCAGGTAATGATCAGTACACTAAGCCCTCTTGGTTCCCCAAATTTCGTTCTTCTATGTTGAAGCGTTCGTTTCCAGTAACAGTTTGAATTTTGTCGTTTCACTCTGTTTTCTCCTATATTGATAGAGGTATTTGGAAGTCTAAATCAAACACGGTTTGTGCTAGCTTCTTGAAACTTGACACAGTAAAGCAGTTTCACATTCTAACTCTATGTTTTGTTTCCTTTTCATGTAGCCCTAAGCAGTGACTGGCGAGAAACATTTTCATTGAAAGGGTTTGCAAGCTTCCAAAAATTACGAGTCTTCAGAAATCTCAGCAAATATTTTTTCACCCAAACTAGATGATACTTTCAGGTACTGATCAGTACACTAAGCCCTCTTGGTTCCCCAAATTTCGTTCTTCTATGTTGAAGCGTTCGTTTCCAGTAACAGTTTGAATTTTTGTGTTTCACTCTGTTTTCTCCTATATTGATAGATGTATTTGGAACTCTAAATCAAACACGGTTTGTGCTAGCTTCTTGAAACTTGACACAGTAAAGCAGTTTCACATTCTAACTCTATGTTTTGTTTCCTTTTCATGTAGCTTTAAGCAGTGACTGGCGAGAAATACTTTCATTGAAAGGGGTTGCAAGCTTCCAAAAATTACGAGTCTCCAGAAATCTCAGCAAATATTTTTTCACCCAAACTGGATGATACTTTCAGGTAATGATCAGTACACTAAGCCCACTTGGTTCTCCAAATTTCATTCTTCTATGTTGAAGCGTTCGTTTCCAGTAACAGTTTGAATTTTTGCGTTTCACTCTGTTTTCTCCTATATTGATAGATATATTTGGAACTCTAAATCAAACACGGTTTGTGCTAGCTTCTTGAAACTTGACACAGTAAAGAAGTTTCACATTCTAACTCTATGTTTTGTTTCCTTTTCATGTAGCCCTAAGCAGTGACTGGCGAGAAACACTTTCATTGAAAGGGGTTGCAAGCTTCCAAAAATTACGAGTCTTCAGAAATCTCAGCAAATATTTTTTCACCCAAACTAGATGATACTTTCAGGTAATGATCAGTACACTAAGCCCTCTTGGTTCCCCAAATTTCGTTCTTCTATGTTGAAGCGTTCGTTTACACTAACAGTTTCCACTCTGGCATTTCACTCTGTTTTCTCCTATATTGATAGATGTATTTGGAACTCTAAATCAAACACGGTTTGTGCTAGCTTCTTGAAACTTGACACAGTAAAGCAGTTTCACATTCTAACACTATGTTTTGTTTCCTTTTCATGTAGCCCTAAGCAGTGACTGGCGAGAAACACTTTCATTGAAAGGGGTTGCAAGCTTCCAAAAATTACGAGTCTCCAGAAATCTCAGCAAATATTTTTTCACCCAAACTGGATGATACTTTCAGGTAATGATCAGTACACTAAGCCCACTTGGTTCCCCAAATTTCGTTCTTCTATGTTGAAGCGTTCGTTTCCAGTAACAGTTTGAATTTTTGCGTTTCACTCTGTTTTCTCCTATATTGATAGATGTATTTGGAACTCTAAATCAAACACGGTTTGTGCTAGCTTCTTGAAACTTGACACAGTAAAGCAGTTTCACATTCTAACTCTATGTTTTGTTTCCTTTCATGTAGCCCTAAGCAGTGACTGGCGAGAAACACTTTCATTGAAAGGGGTTGCAAGCTTCCAAAAATTACGAGTCTCCAGAAATCTCAGCAAATATTTTTTCACCCAAACTAGATGATACTTTCAGGTAATGATCAGTACACTAAGCCCTCTTGGTTCCCCAAATTTCGTTCTTCTATGTTGAAGCGTTCGTTTCCAGTAACAGTTTGAATTTTGTCGTTTCACTCTGTTTTCTCCTATATTGATAGATGTATTTGGAACTCAAAATCAAACAAGGTTTGTGCTAGCTTCTTGAAACTTGACACAGTAAAGCACTTTCACATTCTAACTCTATGTTTTGTTTCCTTTTCATGTAGCTTTAAGCAGTGACTGGCGAGAAACACTTTCATTGAAAGGGGTTGCAAGCTTCTAAAAATTACGAGTCTCCAGAAATCTCAGCAAATATTTTTTCACCCAAACTGGATGATACTTTCACGTAATGATCAGTACACTTGGCCCACTTGGTTCTCCAAATTTCGTTCTTCTATGTTGAAGCGTTCGTTTCCAGTAACAGTTTCCATTCTGGCATTTCACTCTGTTTTCTCCTATATTGATAGATGTATTTGGAACTCTAAATCAAACACGGTTTGTGCTAGCTTCTTGAAACTTGACACAGTAATGCAGTTTCAGATTCTAACTCTATGTTTTGTTTCCTTTTCATGTAGCTTTAAGCAGTGACTGGCGAGAAACACTTTCATTGAAAGGGGTTGCAAGCTTCCAAAAATTACGAGTCTCCAGAAATCTCAGCAAATATTTTTTCACCCAAACTGGATGATACTTTCAGGTAATGATCAGTACACTAAGCCCACTCGGTTCTCCAAATTTCATTCTTCTATGTTGAAGCGTTCGTTTCCAGTAACAGTTTCCATTCTGGCATTTCACTCTGTTTTCTCCTATATTGATAGATGTATTTGGAACTCTAAATCAAACACGGTTTGTGCTAGCTTCTTGAAACTTGACACAGTAATGCAGTTTCACATTCTAACTCTATGTTTTGTTTCCTTTTCTTGTAGCCCTAAGCAGAGACTGGTGAGAAACACTTTCATTGAAAGGGGTTGCAAGCTTCTAAAAATTACGAGTCTCCAGAAATCTCAGCAAATATTTTTTCACCCAAACTGGATGATACTTTCACGTAATGATCAGTACACTTGGCCCACTTGGTTCTCCAAATTTCGTTCTTCTATGTTGAAGCGTTCGTTTCCAGTAACAGTTTCCATTCTGGCATTTCACTCTGTTTTCTCCTATATTGATAGATGTATTTGGAACTCTAAATCAAACACGGTTTGTGCTAGCTTCTTGAAACTTGACACAGTAATGCAGTTTCAGATTCTAACTCTATGTTTTGTTTCCTTTTCATGTAGCTTTAAGCAGTGACTGGCGAGAAACACTTTCATTGAAAGGGGTTGCAAGCTTCCAAAAATTACGAGTCTCCAGAAATCTCAGCAAATATTTTTTCACCCAAACTGGATGATACTTTCAGGTAATGATCAGTACACTAAGCCCACTCGGTTCTCCAAATTTCATTCTTCTATGTTGAAGCGTTCATTTCCAGTAACAGTTTCCATTCTGGCATTTCACTCTGTTTTCTCCTATATTGATAGATGTATTTGGAACTCTAAATCAAACACGGTTTGTGCTAGCTTCTTGAAATTTGACACAGTAAAGCAGTTTCACATTCTAACTCTATGTTTTGTTTCCTTTTCTTGTAGCCCTAAGCAGAGACTGGCGAGAAACACTTTCATTGAAAGGGGTTGCAAGCTTCTAAAAATTACGAGTCTCCAGAAATATCAGCAAATATTTTTTCACCCAAACTGGATGATACTTTCAGGTAATGATCAGTACACTTGGCCCACTTGGTTCTCCATATTTCGTTCTTCTATGTTGAAGCGTTCGTTTACACTAACAGTTTCCACTCTGGCATTTCACTCTGTTTTCTCCTATATTGATAGATGTATTTGGAACTCTAAATCAAACACGGTTTGTGCTAGCTTCTTGAAACTTGACACAGTAAAGCAGTTTCACATTCTAACTCTAAGTTTTCTTTCTTTTTCATGTAGCCCTAAGCAGTGACTGGCGAGAAACACTTTCATTGAAAGGGGTTGCAAGCTTCCAAAAATTACGAGTCTCCAGAAATCTCAGCAAATATTTTTTCACCCAAACTGCATGATACTTTCAGGTAATGATCAGTACACTAAGCCCACTTGGTTCCAAAAATTTCGTTCTTCTATGTTGAAGCGTTCGTTTCCAGTAACAGTTTGAATTTGTGCGTTTCACTCTGTTTTCTCCCATATTGATAGATGTATTTGGAACTCTAAATCAAACACGGTTTGTGCTAGCTTCTTGAAACTTGACACAGTAAAGCAGTTTCACATTCTAACTCTATGTTTTGTTTCCTTTTCATGTAGCCCTAAGCAGTGACTGGCGAGAAACACTTTCATTGAAAGGGGTTGCAAGCTTCCAAAAATTACGAGTCTTCAGAAATCTCAGCAAATATTTTTTCACCCAAACTAGATGATACTTTCAGGTACTGATCAGTACACTAAGCCCTCTTGGTTCCCCAAATTTCGTTCTTCTATGTTGAAGCGTTCGTTTACACTAACAGTTTCCACTCTGGCATTTCACTCTGTTTTCTCCTATATTGATAGATGTATTTGGAACTCTAAATCAAACACGGTTTGTGCTAGCTTCTTGAAACTTGACACAGTAAAGCAGTTTCACATTCTAACAATATGTTTTGTTTCCTTTTCATGTAGCCCTAAGCAGTGACTGGCGAGAAACACTTTCATTGAAAGGGGTTGCAAGCTTCTAAAAATTACGAGTCTCCAGAAATCTCAGCAAATAATTTTTCACCCAAACTGGATGATACTTTCAGGTAATGATCAGTACACTAAGCCCACTTGGTTCTCCAAATTTCGTTCTTCTATGTTGAAGCGTTCTTTTCCAGTAACAGTTTCCATTCTGGCATTTCACTCTGTTTTCTCCTATATTGATAGATGTATTTGGAACTCTAAATCAAACACGGTTTGTGCTAGCTTCTTGAAACTTGACACAGTAAAGCAGTTTCACATTCTAACTGTATGTTTTGTTTCCTTTTCATGTAGCTTTAAGCAGTGACTGGCGAGAAACACTTTCATTGAAAGGGGTTGCAAGCTTCCAAAAATTACGAGTCTCCAGAAATCTCAGCAAATATTTTTTCACCCAAACTGGATGATACTTTCAGGTAATGATCAGTACACTAAGCCCTCTTGGTTCCCCAAATTTCGTTCTTCTATGTTGAAGCGTTCGTTTCCAGTAATGGTTTGAATTTTGTCGTTTCACTCTGTTTTCTCCTATATCGATAGATGTATTTGGAACTCTAAATCAAACACGGTTTGTGCTAGCTTCTTGAAACTTGACACAGTAAAGCAGTTTCACATTCTAACTCTATGTTTTGTTTCCTTTTCATGTAGCTTTAAGCAGTGACTTGCGAGAAACACTTTCATTGAAAGGGGTTGCAAGCTTCCAAAAATTACGAGTCTCCAGAAATCTCAGCAAATATTTTTTCACCCAAACTGGATGATACTTTCAGGTAATGATCAGTACACTAAGCCCACTTGGTTCTCCAAATTTCATTCTTCTATGTTGAAGCGTTCGTTTCCAGTAACAGTTTCCATTCTGGCATTTCACTCTGTGTTCTCCTATATTGATAGATGTATTTGGAACTCTAAATCAAACACGGTTTGTGCTAGCTTCTTGAAACTTGACACAGTAAAGCAGTTTCACATTCTAACTCTATGTTTTGTTTCCTTTTCATGTAGCCCTAAGCAGTGACTGGCGAGAAACACTTTCATTGAAAGGGGTTGCAAGCTCCCAAAAATTACGAGTCTCCAGAAATCTCAGCAAATATTTTTTCACCCAAACTGCATGATACTTTCAGGTAATGATCAGTACACTAAGCCCACTTGGTTCCCTAAATTTCGTTCTTCTATGTTGAAGCGTTCGTTTCCAGTAACAGTTTGAATTTTGTCGTTTCACTCTGTTTTCTCCTATATTGATAGATGTATTTGGAACACTAAATCAAACACGGTTTGTGCTAGCTTCTTGAAACTTGACACAGTAAAGCAGTTTCACATTGTAACTCTATGTTTTGTTTCCTTTTCATGTAGCTTTAAGCAGTGACTGGCGAGAAACACTTTCATTGAAAGGGGTTGCAAGCTTCCAAAAATTACGAGTCTCCAGAAATCTCATCAAATATTTTTTCACCCAAACTGGATGATACTTTCAGGTAATGATCAGTACACTAAGCCCACTTGGTTCTCCAAATTTCATTCTTCTATGTTGAAGCGTTCGTTTCCAGTAACAGTTTCCATTCTGGCATTTCACTGTGTTTTCTCCTATATTGATAGATGTATTTGGAACTCTAAATCAAACACGGTTTGTGCTAGCTTCTTGAAACTTGACACAGTAAAGCAGTTTCACATTCTAACTCTATGTTTTGTTTCCTTTTCATGTAGCCCTAAGCAGTGACTGGCGAGAAACACTTTCATTGAAAGGGGTTGCAAGCTTCCAAAAATTACGAGTCTCCAGAAATCTCAGCAAATATTTTTTCACCCAAACTGGATGATACTTTCAGGTAATGATCAGTACACTAAGCCCTCTTGGTTCACCAAATTTCGTTCTTCTATGTTGAAGCGTTCGTTTCCAGTAACAGTTTCAATTTTGTCGTTTCACTCTGTTTTCTCCTATATTGGTAGATGTATTTGGAACTCTAAATCAAACAAGGTTTGTGCTAGCTTCTTGAAACTTGACACAGTAAAGCAGTTTCACATTCTAACTCTATGTTTTGTTTCCTTTTCATGTAGCTTTAAGCAGTGACTGGCGAGAAACACTTTCATTGAAAGGGGTTGCAAGCTTCCAAAAATCACGAGTCTCCAGAAATCTCAGCAAATATTTTTTCACCCAAACTGGATGATACTTTCACGTAATGATCAGTACACTTGGCCCACTTGGTTCTCCAAATTTCGTTCTTCTATGTTGAAGCGTTCGTTTCCAGTAACAGTTTCCATTCTGGCATTTCACTCTGTTTTCTCCTATATTGATAGATGTATTTGGAACTCTAAATCAAACACGGTTTGTGCTAGCTTCTTAAAACTTGACACAGTAATGCAGTTTCAGATTCTAACTCTATGTTTTGTTTCCTTTTCATGTAGCTTTAAGCAGTGACTGGCGAGAAACACTTTCATTGAAAGGGGTTGCAAGCTTCCAAAAATTACGAGTCTCCAGAAATCTCAGCAAATATTTTTTCACCCAAACTGGATGATACTTTCAGGTAATGATCAGTACACTAAGCCCACTCGGTTCTCCAAATTTCATTCTTCTATGTTGAAGCGTTCGTTTCCAGTAACAGTTTCCATTCTGGCATTTCACTCTGTTTTCTCCTATATTGATAGATGTATTTGGAACTCTAAATCAAACACGGTTTGTGCTAGCTTCTTGAAACTTGACACAGTAATGCAGTTTCACATTCTAACTCTATGTTTTGTTTCCTTTTCTTGTAGCCCTAAGCAGAGACTGGCGAGAAACACTTTCATTGAAAGGGGTTGCAAGCTTCTAAAAATTACGAGTCTCCAGAAATCTCAGCAAATATTTTTTCACCCATTCTGGATGATACTTTCAGGTAATGATCAGTACACTTGGCCCACTTGGTTCTCCATATTTCGTTCTTCTATGTTGAAGCGTTCGTTTACACTAACAGTTTCCACTCTGGCATTTCACTCTGTTTTCTCCTATATTGATAGATGTATTTGGAACTCTAAATCAAACACGGTTTGTGCTAGCTTCTTGAAACTTGACACAGTAAAGCAGTTTCACATTCTAACTCTATGTTTTGTTTCCTTTTCATGTAGCCCTAAGCAGTGACTGGCGAGAAACACTTTCATTGAAAGGGGTTGCAAGCTTCCAAAAATTACGAGTCTCCAGAAATCTCAGCAAATATTTTTTCACCCAAACTGGATGATACTTTCAGGTAATGATCAGTACACTAAGCCCTCTTGGTTCCCCAAATTTCGTTCTTCTATGTTGAAGCGTTCGTTTCCAGTAACGGTTTGAATTTTGTCGTTTCACTCTGTTTTCTCCTATATCGATAGATGTATTTGGAACTCTAAATCAAACACGGTTTGTGCTAGCTTCTTGAAACTTGACACAGTAAAGCAGTTTCACATTCTAACTCTATGTTTTGTTTCCTTTTCATGTAGCTTTAAGCAGTGACTTGCGAGAAACACTTTCATTGAAAGGGGTTGCAAGCTTCCAAAAATTACGAGTCTCCAGAAATCTCAGCAAATATTTTTTCACCCAAACTGGATGATACTTTCAGGTAATGATCAGTACACTTGGCCCACTTGGTTCTCCATATTTCGTTCTTCTATGTTGAAGCGTTCGTTTCCAGTAACAGTTTCCATTCTGGCATTTCACTCTGTTTTCTCCTATATTGATAGATGTATTTGGAACTCTAAATCAAACACGGTTTGTGCTAGCTTCTTGAAACTTGACACAGTAAAGCAGTTTCACATTCTAACTCTAAGTTTTGTTTCTTTTTCATGTAGCCCTAAGCAGTGACTGGCGAGAAACACTTTCATTGAAAGGGGTTGCAAGCTTCCAAAAATTACGAGTCTCCAGAAATCTCAGCAAATATTTTTTCACCCAAACTGCATGATACTTTCAGGTAATGATCAGTACACTAAGCCCACTTGGTTCCCCAAATTTCGTTCTTCTATGTTGAAGCGTTCGTTTCCAGTAACAGTTTGAATTTTTGCGCTTCACTCTGTTTTCTCCTATATTGATAGATGTATTTGGAACTCTAAATCAAACACGGTTTGTGCTAGCTTCTTGAAACTTGACACAGTAAAGCAGTTTCACATTCTAACTCTATGTTTTGTTTCCTTTTCATGTAGCCCTAAGCAGTGACTGCCGAGAAACACTTTCATTGAAAGGGGTTGCAAGCTTCCAAAAATTACGAGTCTTCAGAAATCTCAGCAAATATTTTTTCACCCAAACTAGATGATACTTTCAGGTAATGATCAGTACACTAAGCCCTCTTGGTTCCCCAAATTTCGTTCTTCTATGTTGAAGCGTTCGTTTACACTAACAGTTTCCACTCTGGCATTTCACTCTGTTTTCTCCTATATTGATAGATGTATTTGGAACTCTAAATCAAACACGGTTTGTGCTAGCTTCTTGAAACTTGACACAGTAAAGCAGTTTCACATTCTAACTCTATGTTTTGTTTCCTTTTCATGTAGCTTTAAGCAGTGACTGGCGAGAAACACTTCCATTGAAAGGGGTTGCAGGCTTCCAAAAATTACGAGTCTCCAGATATCTCAGCAAATATTTTTTCACCCAAACTGGATGATACTTTCAGGTAATGATCAGTACACTAAGCCCACTTGGTTCTCCAAATTTCATTCTTCTATGTTGAAGCGTTCGTTTCCAGTAACAGTTTCCATTCTGGCATTTCACTCTGTTTTCTCCTATATTGATAGATGTATTTGGAACTCTAAATCAAACACGGTTTGTGCTAGCTTCTTGAAACTTGACACAGTAAAGCAGTTTCACATTCTAACTCTATGTTTTGTTTCCTTTTCATGTAGCCCTAAGCAGTGACTGGTGAGAAACACTTTCATTGAAAGGGGTTGCAAGCTTCCAAAAATTACGAGTCTTCAGAAATCTCAGCAAATATTTTTTCACCCAAACTGGATGATACTTTCGGGTAATGATCAGTACACTAAGCCCACTTGGTTCCCCAAATTTCGTTCTTCTATGTTGAAGCGTTCGTTTCCAGTAACAGTTTGAATTTTGTCGTTTCACTCTGTTTTCTCCTATATTGATAGATGTATTTGGAACTCTAAATCAAACACGGTTTGTGCTAGCTTCTTGAAACTTGACACAGTAAAGCAGTTTCACATTGTAACTCTATGTTTTGTTTCCTTTTCATGTAGCTTTAAGCAGTGACTGGCGAGAAACACTTTCATTGAAAAGGGTTGCAAGCTTCTAAAAATTACGAGTCTCCAGAAATCTCAGCAAATATTTTTTCACCCAAACTGGATGATACTTTCACGTAATGATCAGTACACTTGGCCCACTTTGTTCTCCAAATTTCGTTCTTCTATGTTGAAGCGTTCGTTTCCAGTAACAGTTTCCATTCTGGCATTTCACTCTGTTTTCTCCTATATTGATAGATGTATTTGGAACTCTAAATCAAACACGGTTTGTGCTAGCTTCTTGAAACTTGACACAGTAAAGCAGTTTCACATTGTAACTCTATGTTTTGTTTCCTTTTCATGTAGCTTTAAGCAGAGACTGGCGAGAAACACTTTCATTGAAAGGGGTTGCAAGCTTCTAAAAATTACGAGTCTCCAGAAATCTCAGCAAATATTTTTTCACCCAAACTGGATGATACTTTCAGGTAATGATCAGTACACTTGGCCCACTTGGTTCTCCATATTTCGTTCTTCTATGTTGAAGCGTTCGTTTCCAGTAACAGTTTGAATTTTTGCGTTTCACTCTGTTTTCTCCTATATTGATAGATGTATTTGGAACTCTAAATCAAACACAGTTTGTGCTAGCTTCTTGAAACTTGACACAGTAAAGCAGTTTCACATTCTAACTCTATGTTTTGTTTCCTTTTCATGTAGCCCTAAGCAGTGACTGGCGAGAAACACTTTCATTGAAAGGGGTTGCAAGCTTCCAAAAATTACGAGTCTCCAGAAATCTCAGCAAATATTTTTTCACCCAAACTAGATGATACTTTCAGGTAATGATCAGTACACTAAGCCCTCTTGGTTCCCCAAATTTCGTTCTTCTATGTTGAAGCGTTCGTTTCCAGTAACAGTTTGAATTTTGTCGTTTCACTCTGTTTTCTCCTATATTGATAGATGTATTTGGAACTCTAAATCAAACACGGTTTGTGCTAGCTTCTTGAAACTTCACACAGTAAAGCAGTTTCACATTGTAACTCTATGTTTTGTTTCCTTTTTATGTAGCTTTAAGCAGTGACTGGCGAGAAACACTTTCATTGAAAGGGGTTGCAAGCTTCCAAAAATTACGAGTCTCCAGAAATCTCATCAAATATTTTTTCACCCAAACTGGATGATACTTTCAGGTAATGATCAGTACACTAAGCCCACTTGGTTCTCCAAATTTCATTTTTCTATGTTGAAGCGTTCGTTTCCAGTAACAGTTTCCATTCTGGCATTTCACTCTGTTTTCTCCTATATTGATAGATGTATTTGGAACTCTAAATCAAACACGGTTTGTGCTAGCTTCTTGAAACTTGACACAGTAAAGCAGTTTCACATTCTAACTCTATGTTTTGTTTCCTTTTCATGTAGCCCTAAGCAGTGACTGGCGAGAAACACTTTCATTGAAAGGGGTTGCAAGCTTCCAAAAATTACGAGTCTCCAGAAATCTCAGCAAATATTTTTTCACCCAAACTGCATGATACTTTCAGGTAATGATCAGTACACTAAGCCCACTCGGTTCTCCAAATTTCATTCTTCTATGTTGAAGCGTTCGTTTCCAGTAACAGTTTCCATTCTGGCATTTCACTCTGTTTTCTCCTATATTGATAGATGTATTTGGAACTCTAAATCAAACACGGTTTGTGCTAGCTTCTTGAAACTTGACACAGTAAAGCAGTTTCACATTCTAACTCTATGTTTTGTTTCCTTTTCTTGTAGCCCTAAGCAGAGACTGGCGAGAAACACTTTCATTGAAAGGGGTTGCAAGCTTCTAAAAATTACGAGTCTCCAGAAATCTCAGCAAATATTTTTTCACCCAAACTGGATGATACTTTCAGGTAATGATCAGTACACCTGGCCCACTTGGTTCTCCATATTTCGTTCTTCTATGTTGAAGCGTTCGTTTACACTAACAGTTTCCACTCTGGCATTTCACTCTGTTTTCTCCTATATTGATAGATGTATATGGAACTCTAAATCAAACACGGTTGGTGCTAGCTTCTTGAAACTTGACACAGTAAAGCAGTTTCACATTCTAACTCTATGTTTTGTTTCTTTTTCATGTAGCCCTAAGCAGTGACTGGCGAGAAACACTTTCATTGAAAGGGGTTGCAAGCTTCCAAAAATTACGAGTCTCCAGAAATCTCAGCAAATATTTTTTCACCCAAACTGCATGATACTTTCAGGTAATGATCAGTACACTAAGCCCACTTGGTTCCCCAAATTTCGTTCTTCTATGTTGAAGCGTTCGTTTCCAGTAACAGTTTGAATTTTTGCGTTTCACTCTGTTTTCTCCTATATTGATAGATGTATTTGGAACTCTAAATCAAACACGGTTTGTGCTAGCTTCTTGAAACTTGACACAGTAAAGCAGTTTCACATTCTAACTCTATGTTTTGTTTCCTTTTCATGTAGCCCTAAGCAGTGACTGGCGAGAAACACTTTCATTGAAAGGGGTTGCAAGCTTCCAAAAATTACGAGTCTCCAGAAATCTCAGCAAATATTTTTTCACCCAAACTGGATGATACTTTCAGGTAATGATCAGTACACTAAGCCCTCTTGGTTCCCCAAATTTCGTTCTTCTATGTTGAAGCGTTCGTTTCCAGTAACGGTTTGAATTTTGTCGTTTCACTCTGTTTTCTCCTATATCGATAGATGTATTTGGAACTCTAAATCAAACACGGTTTGTGCTAGCTTCTTGAAACTTGACACAGTAAAGCAGTTTCACATTCTAACTCTATGTTTTGTTTCCTTTTCATGTAGCTTTAAGCAGTGACTTGCGAGAAACACTTTCATTGAAAGGGGTTGCAAGTTTCCAAAAATTACGAGTCTCCAGAAATCTCAGCAAATATTTTTTCACCCAAACTGGATGATACTTTCAGGTAATGATCAGTACACTAAGCCCACTTGGTTCTCCAAATTTCATTCTTCTATGTTGAAGCGTTCGTTTCCAGTAACAGTTTCCATTCTGGCATTTCACTCTGTTTTCTCCTATATTGATAGATGTATTTGGAACTCTAAATCAAACACGGTTTGTGCTAGCTTCTTGAAACTTGACACAGTAAAGCAGTTTCACATTCTAACTCTATGTTTTGTTTCCTTTTCATGTAGCCCTAAGCAGTGACTGGCGAGAAACACTTTCATTGAAAGGGGTTGCAAGCTTCCAAAAATTACGAGTCTCCAGAAATCTCAGCAAATATTTTTTCACCCAAACTGCATGATACTTTCAGGTAATGATCAGTACACTAAGCCCACTTGGTTCCCCAAATTTCGTTCTTCTATGTTGAAGCGTTCGTTTCCAGTAACAGTTTGAATTTTGTCGTTTCACTCTGTTTTCTCCTATATTGATAGATGTATTTGGAACACTAAATCAAACACGGTTTGTGCTAGCTTCTTGAAACTTGACACAATAAAGCAGTTTCACATTGTAACTCTATGTTTTGTTTCCTTTTCATGTAGCTTTAAGCAGTGACTGGTGAGAAACACTTTCATTGAAAGGGGTTGCAAGCTTCCAAAAATTACGAGTCTCCAGAAATCTCAGCAAATACTTTTTCACCCAAACTGGATGATACTTTCAGGTAATGATCAGTACACTAAGCCCACTCGGTTCTCCAAATTTCATTCTTCTATGTTGAAGCGTTCGTTTCCAGTAACAGTTTCCATTCTGGCATTTCACTCTGTTTTCTCCTATATTGATAGATGTATTTGGAACTCTAAATCAAACACGGTTTGTGCTAGCTTCTTGAAACTTGACACAGTAAAGCAGTTTCACATTCTAACTCTATGTTTTGTTTCCTTTTCTTGTAGCCCTAAGCAGAGACTGGCGAGAAACACTTTCATTGAAAGGGGTTGCAAGCTTCTAAAAATTACGAGTCTCCAGAAATCTCAGCAAATATTTTTTCACCCAAACTGGATGATACTTTCAGGTAATGATCAGTACACTTGGCCCACTTGGTTCTCCATATTTCGTTCTTCTATGTTGAAGCGTTCGTTTCCAGTAACAGTTTGAATTTTGTCGTTTCACTCTGTTTTCTCCTATATTGATAGATGTATTTGGAACTCTAAATCAAACACGGTTTGTGCTAGCTTCTTGAAACTTGACACAGTAAAGCAGTTTCACATTGTAACTCTATGTTTTGTTTCCTTTTCATGTAGCCCTAAGCAGTGACTGCCGAGAAACACTTTCATTGAAAGGGGTTGCAAGCTTCCAAAAATTACGAGTCTTCAGAAATCTCAGCAAATATTTTTTCACCCAAACTAGATGATACTTTCAGGTAATGATCAGTACACTAAGCCCTCTTGGTTCCCCAAATTTCGTTCTTCTATGTTGAAGCGTTCGTTTACACTAACAGTTTCCACTCTGGCATTTCACTCTGTTTTCTCCTATATTGATAGATGTATTTGGAACTCTAAATCAAACACGGTTTGTGCTAGCTTCTTGAAACTTGACACAGTAAAGCAGTTTCACATTCTAACTCTATGTTTTGTTTCCTTTTCATGTAGCTTTAAGCAGTGACTGGCGAGAAACACTTTCATTGAAAGGGGTTGCAAGCTTCCAAAAATTACGAGTCTCCAGAAATCTCATCAAATATTTTTTCACCCAAACTGGATGATACTTTCAGGTAATGATCAGTACACTAAGCCCACTTGGTTCTCCAAATTTCATTTTTCTATGTTGAAGCGTTCGTTTCCAGTAACAGTTTCCATTCTGGCATTTCACTCTGTTTTCTCCTATATTGATAGATGTATTTGGAACTCTAAATCAAACACGGTTTGTGCTAGCTTCTTGAAACTTGACACAGTAAAGCAGTTTCACATTCTAACTCTATGTTTTGTTTCCTTTTCATGTAGCCCTAAGCAGTGACTGGCGAGAAACACTTTCATTGAAAGGGGTTGCAAGCTTCCAAAAATTACGAGTCTTCAGAAATCTCAGCAAATATTTTTTCACCCAAACTGGATGATACTTTCGGGTAATGATCAGTACACTAAGCCCACTTGGTTCCCCAAATTTCGTTCTTCTATGTTGAAGCGTTCGTTTCCAGTAACAGTTTGAATTTTGTCGTTTCACTCTGTTTTCTCCTATATTGATAGATGTATTTGGAACTCTAAATCAAACACGGTTTGTGCTAGCTTCTTGAAACTTGACACAGTAAAGCAGTTTCACATTGTAACTCTATGTTTTGTTTCCTTTTCTTGTAGCCGTAAGCAGAGACTGGCGAGAAACACTTTCATTGAAAGGGGTTGCAAGCTTCTAAAAATTACGAGTCTCCAGAAATCTCAGCAAATATTTTTTCACCCAAACTGGATGATACTTTCAGGTAATGATCAGTACACTTGGCCCACTTGGTTCTCCATATTTCGTTCTTCTATGTTGAAGCGTTCGTTTACACTAACAGTTTCCACTCTGGCATTTCACTGTTTTCTCCTATATTGATAGATGTATTTGGAACTCTAAATCAAACACGGTTTGTGCTAGCTTCTTGAAACTTGACACAGTAAAGCAGTTTCACATTCTAACTCTATGTTTTGTTTCTTTTTCATGTAGCCCTAAGCAGTGACTGGCGAGAAACACTTTCATTGAAAGGGGTTGCAAGCTTCCAAAAATTACGAGTCTCCAGAAATCTCAGCAAATATTTTTTCACCCAAACTGCATGATACTTTCAGGTAATGATCAGTACACTAAGCCCACTTGGTTCCCCAAATTTCGTTCTTCTATGTTGAAGCGTTCGTTTCCAGTAACAGTTTGAATTTTTGCGTTTCACTCTGTTTTCTCCTATATTGATAGATGTATTTGGAACTCTAAATCAAACACGGTTTGTGCTAGCTTCTTGAAACTTGACACAGTAAAGCAGTTTCACATTGTAACTCTAAGTTTTGTTTCCTTTTCATGTAGCCCTAAGCAGTGACTGGCGAGAAACACTTTCATTGAAAGGGGTTGCAAGCTTCCAAAAATTACGAGTCTCCAGAAATCTCAGCAAATATTTTTTCACCCAAACTAGATGATACTTTCAGGTAATGATCAGTACACTAAGCCCTCTTGGTTCCCCAAATTTCGTTCTTCTATGTTGAAGCATTCGTTTCCAGTAACAGTTTGAATTTTGTCGTTTCACTCTGTTTTCTCCTATATTGATAGATGTATTTGGAACTCTAAATCAAACACGGTTTGTGCTAGCTTCTTGAAACTTGACACAGTAAAGCAGTTTCACATTGTACCTCTATGTTTTGTTTCCTTTTCATGTAGCTTTAAGCAGTGACTGGCGAGAAACACTTTCATTGAAAGGGGTTGCAAGCTTCTAAAAATTACGAGTCTCCAGAAATCTCAGCAAATATTTTTTCACCCAAACTGGATGATTCTTTCACGTAATGGTCAGTACACTTGGCCCACTTGGTTCTCCAAATTTCGTTCTTCTATGTTGAAGCGTTCGTTTCCAGTAACAGTTTCCATTCTGGCATTTCACTCTGTTTTCTCCTATATTGATAGATGTATTTGGAACTCTAAATCAAACACGGTTTGTGCTAGCTTCTTGAAACTTCACACAGTAAAGCAGTTTCACATTGTAACTCTATGTTTTGTTTCCTTTTCATGTAGCTTTAAGCAGTGACTGGCGAGAAACACTTTCATTGAAAGGGGTTGCAAGCTTCCAAAAATTACGAGTCTCCAGAAATCTCAGCAAATATTTTTTCACCCAAACTGAATGATACTTTCAGGTAATGATCAGTACACTAAGCCCACTCGGTTCTCCAAATTTCATTCTTCTATGTTGAAGCGTTCGTTTCCAGTAACAGTTTCCATTCTGGCATTTCACTCTGTTTTCTCCTATATTGATAGATGTATTTGGAACTCTAAATCAAACACGGTTTGTGCTAGCTTCTTGAAACTTGACACAGTAAAGCAGTTTCACATTCTAACTCTATGTTTTGTTTCCTTTTCTTGTAGCCCTAAGCAGAGACTGGCGAGAAACACTTTCATTGAAAGGGGTTGCAAGCTTCTAAAAATTACGAGTCTCCAGAAATCTCAGCAAATATTTTTTCACCCAAACTGGATGATACTTTCAGGTAATGATCAGTACACTTGGCCCACTTGGTTCTCCATATTTCGTTCTTCTATGTTGAAGCGTTCGTTTACACTAACAGTTTCCACTCTGGTATTTCACTCTGTTTTCTCCTATATTGATAGATGTATTTGGAACTCTAAATCAAACACGGTTTGTGCTAGCTTCTTGAAACTTGACACAGTAAAGCAGTTTCACATTCTAACTCTAAGTTTTGTTTCTTTTTCATGTAGCCCTAAGCAGTGACTGGCGAGAAACACTTTCATTGAAAGGGGTTGCAAGCTTCCAAAAATTACGAGTCTCCAGAAATCTCAGCAAATATTTTTTCACCCAAACTGCATGATACTTTCAGGTAATGATCAGTACACTAAGCCCACTTGGTTCCCCAAATTTCGTTCTTCTATGTTGAAGCGTTCGTTTCCAGTAACAGTTTGAATTTTTGCGTTTCACTCTGTTTTCTCCTATATTGATAGATGTATTTGGAACTCTAAATCAAACACGGTTTGTGCTAGCTTCTTGAAACTTGACACAGTAAAGCAGTTTCACATTGTAACTCTATGTTTTGTTTCCTTTTCATGTAGCCCTAAGCAGTGACTGCCGAGAAACACTTTCATTGAAAGGGGTTGCAAGCTTCCAAAAATTACGAGTCTTCAGAAATCTCAGCAAATATTTTTTCACCCAAACTAGATGATACTTTCAGGTAATGATCAGTACACTAAGCCCTCTTGGTTCCCCAAATTTCGTTCTTCTATGTTGAAGCGTTCGTTTACACTAACAGTTTCCACTCTGGCATTTCACTCTGTTTTCTCCTATATTGATAGATGTATTTGGAACTCTAAATCAAACACGGTTTGTGCTAGCTTCTTGAAACTTGACACAGTAAAGCAGTTTCACATTCTAACTCTATGTTTTGTTTCCTTTTCATGTAGCTTTAAGCAGTGACTGGCGAGAAACACTTTCATTGAAAGGGGTTGCAAGCTTCCAAAAATTACGAGTCTCCAGAAATCTCATCAAATATTTTTTCACCCAAACTGGATGATACTTTCAGGTAATGATCAGTACACTAAGCCCACTTGGTTCTCCAAATTTCATTTTTCTATGTTGAAGCGTTCGTTTCCAGTAACAGTTTCCATTCTGGCATTTCACTCTGTTTTCTCCTATATTGATAGATGTATTTGGAACTCTAAATCAAACACGGTTTGTGCTAGCTTCTTGAAACTTGACACAGTAAAGCAGTTTCACATTCTAACTCTATGTTTTGTTTCCTTTTCATGTAGCCCTAAGCAGTGACTGGCGAGAAACACTTTCATTGAAAGGGGTTGCAAGCTTCCAAAAATTACGAGTCTTCAGAAATCTCAGCAAATATTTTTTCACCCAAACTGGATGATACTTTCGGGTAATGATCAGTACACTAAGCCCACTTGGTTCCCCAAATTTCGTTCTTCTATGTTGAAGCGTTCGTTTCCAGTAACAGTTTGAATTTTGTCGTTTCACTCTGTTTTCTCCTATATTGATAGATGTATTTGGAACTCTAAATCAAACACGGTTTGTGCTAGCTTCTTGAAACTTGACACAGTAAAGCAGTTTCACATTGTAACTCTATGTTTTGTTTCCTTTTCTTGTAGCCGTAAGCAGAGACTGGCGAGAAACACTTTCATTGAAAGGGGTTGCAAGCTTCTAAAAATTACGAGTCTCCAGAAATCTCAGCAAATATTTTTTCACCCAAACTGGATGATACTTCCAGGTAATGATCAGTACACTTGGCCCACTTGGTTCTCCATATTTTGTTCTTCTATGTTGAAGCGTTCGTTTACACTAACAGTTTCCACTCTGGCATTTCACTGTTTTCTCCTATATTGATAGATGTATTTGGAACTCTAAATCAAACACGGTTTGTGCTAGCTTCTTGAAACTTGACACAGTAAAGCAGTTTCACATTCTAACTCTATGTTTTGTTTCTTTTTCATGTAGCCCTAAGCAGTGACTGGCGAGAAACACTTTCATTGAAAGGGGTTGCAAGCTTCCAAAAATTACGAGTCTCCAGAAATCTCAGCAAATATTTTTTCACCCAAACTGCATGATACTTTCAGGTAATGATCAGTACACTAAGCCCACTTGGTTCCCCAAATTTCGTTCTTCTATGTTGAAGCGTTCGTTTCCAGTAACAGTTTGAATTTTTGCGTTTCACTCTGTTTTCTCCTATATTGATAGATGTATTTGGAACTCTAAATCAAACACGGTTTGTGCTAGCTTCTTGAAACTTGACACAGTAAAGCAGTTTCACATTCTAACTCTATGTTTTGTTTCTTTTTCATGTAGCCCTAAGCAGTGACTGGCGAGAAACACTTTCATTGAAAGGGGTTGCAAGCTTCCAAAAATTACGAGTCTCCAGAAATCTCAGCAAATATTTTTTCACCCAAACTGCATGATACTTTCAGGTAATGATCAGTACACTAAGCCCACTTGGTTCCCCAAATTTCGTTCTTCTATGTTGAAGCGTTCGTTTCCAGTAACAGTTTGAATTTTTGCGTTTCACTCTGTTTTCTCCTATATTGATAGATGTATTTGGAACTCTAAATCAAACACGGTTTGTGCTAGCTTCTTGAAACTTGACACAGTAAAGCAGTTTCACATTCTAACTCTATGTTTTGTTTCCTTTTCATGTAGCCCTAAGCAGTGACTGGCGAGAAACACTTTCATTGAAAGGGGTTGCAAGCTTCTAAAAATTACGAGTCTCCTGAAATCTCAGCAAATATTTTTTCACCCAAACTGGATGATACTTTCACGTAATGGTCAGTACACTTGGCCCACTTGGTTCTCCAAATTTCGTTCTTCTATGTTGAAGCGTTCGTTTCCAGTAACAGTTTCCATTCTGGCATTTCACTCTGTTTTCTCCTATATTGATAGATGTATTTGGAACTCTAAATCAAACACGGTTTGTGCTAGCTTCTTGAAACTTCACACAGTAAAGCAGTTTCACATTGTAACTCTATGTTTTGTTTCCTTTTCATGTAGCTTTAAGCAGTGACTGGCGAGAAACACTTTCATTGAAAGGGGTTGCAAGCTTCCAAAAATTACGAGTCTCCAGAAATCTCAGCAAATATTTTTTCACCCAAACTGAATGATACTTTCAGGTAATGATCAGTACACTAAGCCCACTCGGTTCTCCAAATTTCATTCTTCTATGTTGCATCGTTCGTTTCCAGTAACAGTTTCCATTCTGGCATTTCACTCTGTTTTCTCCTATATTGATAGATGTATTTGGAACTCTAAATCAAACACGGTTTGTGCTAGCTTCTTGAAACTTGACACAGTAAAGCAGTTTCACATTCTAACTCTATGTTTTGTTTCCTTTTCTTGTAGCCCTAAGCAGAGACTGGCGAGAAACACTTTCATTGAAAGGGGTTGCAAGCTTCTAAAAATTATGAGTCTCCAGAAATCTCAGCAAATATTTTTTCACCCAAACTGGATGATACTTTCAGGTAATGATCAGTACACTTGGCCCACTTGGTTCTCCATATTTCGTTCTTCTATGTTGAAGCGTTCGTTTACACTAACAGTTTCCACTCTGGCATTTCACTCTGTTTTCTCCTATATTGATAGATGTATTTGGAACTCTAAATCAAACACGGTTTGTGCTAGCTTCTTGAAACTTGACACAGTAAAGCAGTTTCACATTCTAACTCTATGTTTTGTTTCTTTTTCATGTAGCCCTAAGCAGTGACTGGCGAGAAACACTTTCATTGAAAGGGGTTGCAAGCTTCCAAAAATTACGAGTCTCCAGAAATCTCAGCAAATATTTTTTCACCCAAACTGCATGATACTTTCAGGTAATGATCAGTACACTAAGCCCACTTGGTTCCCCAAATTTCGTTCTTCTATGTTGAAGCGTTCGTTTCCAGTAACAGTTTGAATTTTTGCGTTTCACTCTGTTTTCTCCTATATTGATAGATGTATTTGGAACTCTAAATCAAACACGGTTTGTGCTAGCTTCTTGAAACTTGACACAGTAAAGCAGTTTCACATTCTAACTCTATGTTTTGTTTCCTTTTCATGTAGCCCTAAGCAGTGACTGGCGAGAAACACTTTCATTGAAAGGGGTTGCAAGCTTCCAAAAATTACGAGTCTCCAGAAATCTCAGCAAATATTTTTTCACCCAAACTAGATGATAGTTTCAGGTAATGATCAGTACACTAAGCCCTCTTGGTTCCCCAAATTTCGTTCTTCTATGTTGAAGCGTTCGTTTCCAGTAACAGTTTCCACTCTGGCATTTCACTCTGTTTTCTCCTATATTGATAGATGTATTTGGAACTCTAAATCAAACACGGTTTGTGCTAGCTTCTTGAAACTTGACACAGTAAAGCAGTTTCACATTCTAACTCTATGTTTTGTTTCCTTTTCATGTAGCCCTAAGCAGTGACTGGCGAGAAACACTTTCATTGAAAGGGGTTGCAAGCTTCTAAAAATTACGAGTCTCCAGAAATCTCAGCAAATATTTTTTCACCCAAACTGGATGATACTTTCAGGTAATGATCAGTACACTTGGCCCACTTGGTTCTCCATATTTCGTTCTTCTATGTTGAAGCGTTCGTTTACACTAACAGTTTCCACTCTGGCATTTCACTGTTTTCTCCTATATTGATAGATGTATTTGGAACTCTAAATCAAACGCGGTTTGTGCTAGCTTCTTGAAACTTGACACAGTAAAGCAGTTTCACATTCTAACTCTATGTTTTGTTTCTTTTTCATGTAGCCCTAAGCAGTGACTGGCGAAAAACACTTTCATTGAAAGGGGTTGCAAGCTTCCAAAAATTACGAGTCTCCCGAAATCTCAGCAAATATTTTTTCACCCAAACTGCATGATACTTTCAGGTAATGATCAGTACACTAAGCCCACTTGGTTCCCCAAATTTCGTTCTTCTATGTTGAAGCGTTCGTTTCCAGTAACAGTTTGAATTTTTGCGTTTCACTCTGTTTTCTCCTATATTGATAGATGTATTTGGAACTCTAAATCAAACACGGTTTGTGCTAGCTTCTTGAAACTTGACACAGTAAAGCAGTTTCACATTCTAACTCTATGTTTTGTTTCTTTTTCATGTAGCCCTAAGCAGTGACTGGCGAGAAACACTTTCATTGAAAGGGGTTGCAAGCTTCTAAAAATTACGAGTCTCCAGAAATCTCAGCAAATATTTTTTCACCCAAACTGGATGATACTTTCACGTAATGATCAGTACACTTGGCCCACTTGGTTCTCCAAATTTCGTTCTTCTATGTTGAAGCGTTCGTTTCCAGTAACAGTTTCCATTCTGGCATTTCACTCTGTTTTCTCCTATATTGATAGATGTATTTGGAACTCTAAATCAAACACGGTTTGTGCTAGCTTCTTGAAACTTCACACAGTAAAGCAGTTTCACATTGTAACTCTATGTTTTGTTTCCTTTTCATGTAGCTTTAAGCAGTGACTGGCGAGAAACACTTTCATTGAAAGGGGTTGCAAGCTTCCAAAAATTACGAGTCTCCAGAAATCTCAGCAAATATTTTTTCACCCAAACTGAATGATACTTTCAGGTAATGATCAGTACACTAAGCCCACTTGGTTCTCCAAATTTCATTCTTCTATGTTGAAGCGTTCGTTTCCAGTAACAGTTTCCATTCTGGCATTTCACTCTGTTTTCTCCTATATTGATAGATGTATTTGGAACTCTAAATCAAACACGGTTTGTGCTAGCTTCTTGAAACTTGACACAGTAAAGCAGTTTCACATTCTAACTCTATGTTTTGTTTCCTTTTCATGTAGCCCTAAGCAGTGACTGGCGAGAAACACTTTCATTGAAAGGGGTTGCAAGCTTCCAAAAATTACGAGTCTCCAGAAATCTCAGCAAATATTTTTTCACCCAAACTGGATGATACTTTCAGGTAATGATCAGTACACTAAGCCCACTTGGTTCCCCAAATTTCGTTCTTCTATGTTGAAGCGTTCGTTTCCAGTAACAGTTTGAATTTTGTCGTTTCACTCTGTTTTCTCCTATATTGATAGATGTATTTGGAACACTAAATCAAACACGGTTTGTGCTAGCTTCTTGAAACTTGACACAGTAAAGCAGTTTCACATTCTAACTCTATTTTTTTTTTCCTTTTCATGTAGCTTTAAGCAGTGACTGGCGAGAAACACCTTCATTGAAAGGGGTTGCAAGCTTCCAAAAATTACGAGTCTCCAGAAATCTCAGCAAATATTTTTTCACCCAAACTAGATGATACTTTCAGGTAATGATCAGTACACTAAGCCCACTCGGTTCTCCAAATTTCATTCTTCTATGTTGAAGCGTTCGTTTCCAGTAACAGTTTCCATTCTGGCATTTCACTCTGTTTTCTCCTATATTGATAGATGTATTTGGAACTCTAAATCAAACACGGTTTGTGCTAGCTTCTTGAAACTTGACACAGTAAAGCAGTTTCACATTCTAACTCTATGTTTTGTTTCCTTTTCTTGTAGCCCTAAGCAGAGACTGGTGAGAAACACTTTCATTGAAAGGGGTTGCAAGCTTCTAAAAATTACGAGTCTCCAGAAATCTCAGCAAATATTTTTTCACCCAAACAGGATGATACTTTCAGGTAATGATCAGTACACTTGGCCCACTTGGTTCTCCATATTTCGTTCTTCTATGTTGAAGCGTTCGTTTACACTAACAGTTTCCACTCTGGCATTTCACTCTGTTTTCTCCTATATTGATAGATGTATTTGGAACTCTAAATCAAACACGGTTTGTGCTAGCTTCTTGAAACTTGACACAGTAAAACAGTTTCACATTCTAACTCTATGTTTTGTTTCTTTTTCATGTAGCCCTAAGCAGTGACTGGCGAGAAACACTTTAATTGAAAGGGGTTGCAAGCTTCCAAAAATTACGAGTCTCCAGAAATCTCAGCAAATATTTTTTCACCCAAACTGCATGATACTTTCAGGTAATGATCAGTACACTAAGCCCACTTGGTTCCCCAAATTTCGTTCTTCTATGTTGAAGCGTTCGTTTCCAGTAACAGTTTGAATTTTTGCGTTTCACTCTGTTTTCTCCTATATTGATAGATGTATTTGGAACTCTAAATCAAACACGGTTTGTGCTAGCTTCTTGAAACTTGACACAGTAAAGCAGTTTCACATTCTAACTCTATGTTTTGTTTCCTTTTCATGTAGCCCTAAGCAGTGACTGGCGAGAAACACTTTCATTGAAAGGGGTTGCAAGCTTCCAAAAATTACGAGTCTCCAGAAATCTCAGCAAATATTTTTTCACCCAAACTAGATGATACTTTCAGGTAATGATCAGTACACTAAGCCCTCTTGGTTCCCCAAATTTCGTTCTTCTATGTTGAAGCGTTCGTTTCCAGTAACAGTTTGAATTTTGTCGTTTCACTCTGTTTTCTCCTATATTGATAGATGTATTTGGAACTCTAAATCAAACACGGTTTGTGCTAGCTTCTTGAAACTTGACACAGTAAAGCAGTTTCACATTGTAACACTATGTTTTGTTTCCTTTTCATGTAGCTTTAAGCAGTGACTGGCGAGAAACACTTTCATTGAAAGGGGTTGCAAGCTTCTAAAAATTACGAGTCTCCAGAAATCTCAGCAAATATTTTTTCACCCAAACTGGATGATACTTTCACGTAATGATCAGTACACTTGGCCCACTTGGTTCACCAAATTTCGTTCTTCTATGTTGAAGCGTTCGTTTCCACTAACAGTTTCCATTCTGGCATTTCACTCTGTTTTCTCCTATATTGATAGATGTATTTGGAACTCTAAATCAAACACGGTTTGTGCTAGCTTCTTGAAACTTCACACAGTAAAGCAGTTTCACATTGTAACTCTATGTTTTGTTTCCTTTTCATGTAGCTTTAAGCAGTGACTGGCGAGAAACACTTTCATTGAAAGGGGTTGCAAGCTTCCAAAAATTACGAGTCTCCAGAAATCTCAGCAAATATTTTTTCACCCAAACTGGATGATACTTTCAGGTAATGATCAGTACACTTGGCCCACTTGGTTCTCCATATTTCGTTCTTCTATGTTGAAGCGTTCGTTTACACTAACAGTTTCCACTCTGGCATTTCACTCTGTTTTCTCCTATATTGATAGATGTATTTGGAACTCTAAATCAAACACGGTTTGTGCTAGCTTCTTGAAACTTGACACAGTAAAGCAGTTTCACATTCTAACTCTATGTTTTGTTTCCTTTTCATGTAGCCCTAAGCAGTGACTGGCGAGAAACACTTTCATTGAAAGGGGTTGCAAGCTTCCAAAAATTACGAGTCTCCAGAAATCTCAGCAAATATTTTTTCACCCAAACTGCATGATACTTTCAGGTAATGATCAGTACACTAAGCCCACTTGGTTCCCCAAATTCCGTTCTTCTATGTTGAAGCGTTCGTTTCCAGTAACAGTTTGAATTTTTGCGTTTCACTCTGTTTTCTCCTATATTGATAGATGTATTTGGAACTCTAAATCAAACACGGTTTGTGCTAGCTTCTTGAAACTTGACACAGTAAAGCAGTTTCACATTCTAACTCTATGTTTTGTTTCCTTTTCATGTAGCCCTAAGCAGTTACTGGCGAGAAACACTTTCATTGAAAGGGGTTGCAAGCTTCCAAAAATTACGAGTCTCCAGAAATCTCAGCAAATATTTTTTCACCCAAACTAGATGATACTTTCAGGTAATGATCAGTACACTAAGCCCTCTTGGTTCCCCAAATTTCGTTCTTCTATGTTGAAGCGTTCGTTTCCAGTAACAGTTTGAATTTTGTCGTTTCACTCTGTTTTCTCCTATATTGATAGATGTATTTGGAACTCTAAATCAAACACGGTTTGTGCTAGCTTCTTGAAACTTGACACAGTAAAGCAGTTTCACATTGTACCTCTATGTTTTGTTTCCTTTTCATGTAGCTTTAAGCAGTGACTGGCGAGAAACACCTTCATTGAAAGGGGTTGCAAGCTTCCAAAAATTACGAGTCTCCAGAAATCTCAGCAAATATTTTTTCACCCAAACTGGATGATACTTTCAGGTAATGATCAGTACACTAAGCCCACTCGGTTCTCCAAATTTCATTCTTCTATGTTGAAGCGTTCGTTTCCAGTAACAGTTTCCATTCTGGCATTTCTCTCTGTTTTCTCCTATATTGATAGATGTATTTGGAACTCTAAATCAAACACGGTTTGTGCTAGCTTCTTGAAACTTGACACAGTAAAGCAGTTTCACATTCTAACTCTATGTTTTGTTTCCTTTTCTTGTAGCCCTAAGCAGAGACTGGCGAGAAACACTTTCATTGAAAGGGGTTGCAAGCTTCTAAAAATTACGAGTCTCCAGAAATCTCAGCAAATATTTTTTCACCCAAACAGGATGATACTTTCAGGTAATGATCAGTACACTTGGCCCACTTGGTTCTCCATATTTCGTTCTTCTATGTTGAAGCGTTCGTTTACACTAACAGTTTCCACTCTGGCATTTCACTCTGTTTTCTCCTATATTGATAGATGTATTTGGAACTCTAAATGAAACACGGTTTGTGCTAGCTTCTTGAAACTTGACAGAGTAAAGCAGTTTCACATTCTAACTCTATGTTTTGTTTCTTTTTCATGTAGCCCTAAGCAGTGACTGGCGAGAAACACTTTCATTGAAAGGGGTTGCAAGCTTCCAAAAATTATGAGTCTCCAGAAATCTCAGCAAATATTTTTTCACCCAAACTGCATGATACTTTCAGGTAATGATCAGTACACTAAGCCCACTTGGTTTCCCAAATTTCGTTCTTCTATGTTGAAGCGTTCGTTTCCAGTAACAGTTTGAATTTTTGCGTTCCACTCTGTTTTCTCCTATATTGATAGATGTATTTGGAACTCTAAATCAAACACGGTTTGTGCTAGCTTCTTGAAACTTGACACAGTAAAGCAGTTTCACATTCTAACTCTATGTTTTGTTTCCTTTTCATGTAGCCCTAAGCAGTGACTGGCGAGAAACACTTTCATTGAAAGGGGTTGCAAGCTTCCAAAAATTACGAGTCTCCAGAAATCTCAGCAAATATTTTTTCACCCAAACTAGATGATACTTTCAGGTAATGATCAGTACACTAAGCCCTCTTGGTTCCCCAAATTTCGTTCTTCTATGTTGAAGCGTTCGTTTCCAGTAACAGTTTGAATTTTGTCGTTTCACTCTGTTTTCTCCTATATTGATAGATGTATTTGGAACTCTAAATCAAACACGGTTTGTGCTAGCTTCTTGAAACTTGACACAGTAAAGCAGTTTCACATTCTAACTCTATGTTTTGTTTCCTTTTCATGTAGCCCTAAGCAGTGACTGGCGAGAAACACTTTCATTGAAAGGGGTTGCAAGCTTCCAAAAATTACGAGTCTCCAGAAATCTCAGCAAATATTTTTTCACCCAAACTGGATGATACATTCAGGTAATGATCAGTACACTAAGCCCACTTGGTTCCCCAAATTTCGTTCTTCTATGTTGCAGCGTTCGTTTCCAGTAACAGTTTGAATTTTGTCGTTTCACTCTGTTTTCTCCTATATTGATAGATGTATTTGGAACACTAAATCAAACACGGTTTGTGCTAGCTTCTTGAAACTTGACAGAGTAAAGCAGTTTCACATTCTAACTCTATGTTTTGTTTCCTTTTCATGTAGCTTTAAGCAGTGACTGGCGAGAAACACTTTCATTGAAAGGGGTTGCAAGCTTCCAAAAATTACGAGTCTCCAGAAATCTCAGCAAATATTTTTTCACCCAAACTGGATGATACTTTCAGGTAATGATCAGTACACTAAGCCCACTCGGTTCTCCAAATTTCATTCTTCTATGTTGAAGCGTTCGTTTCCAGTAACTGTTTCCATTCTGGCATTTCACTCTGTTTTCTCCTATATTGATAGATGTATTTGGAACTCTAAATCAAACACGGTTTGTGCTAGCTTCTTGAAACTTGACACAGTAAAGCAGTTTCACATTCTAACTCTATGTTTTGTTTCCTTTTCATGTAGCTTTAAGCAGTGACTGGCGAGAAACACTTTCATTGAAAGGGGTTGCAAGCTTCTAAAAATTACGAGTCTCCAGAAATCTCAGCAAATATTTTTTCACCCAAACTGGATGATACTTTCAGGTAATGATCAGTACACTAAGCCCACATGGTTCCCCAAATTTCGTTCTTCTATGTTGAAGCGTTCGTTTCCAGTAACAGTTTGAATTTTGTCGTTTCACTCTGTTTTCTCCTATATTGATAGATGTATTTGGAACACTAAATCAAACACGGTTTGTGCTAGCTTCTTGAAACTTGACACAGTAAAGCAGTTTCACATTCTAACTCTATGTTTTGTTTCCTTTTCATGTAGCTTTAAGCAGTGACTGGCGAGAAACACCTTCATTGAAAGGGGTTGCAAACTTCAAAAAATTACGAGTTTTCAGAAATCTCAGCAAATATTTTTTCACCCAAACTAGATGATACTTTCAGGTAATGATCAGTACACTAAGCCCTCTTGGTTCCCCAAATTTCGTTCTTCTATGTTGAAGCGTTCGTTTCCACTAACAGTTTCCACTCTGGCATTTCACTCTGTTTTCTCCTATATTGATAGATGTATTTGGAACTCTAAATCAAACACGGTTTGTGCTAGCTTCTTGAAACTTGACACAGTAAAGCAGTTTCACATTGTAACTCTATGTTTTGTTTCCTTTTCATGTAGCTTTAAGCAGTGACTGGCGAGAAACACTTTCATTGAAAGGGGTTGCAAGCTTCCAAAAATTACGAGTCTCCAGAAATCTCAGCAAATATTTTTTCACCCAAACTGGATGATACTTTCAGGTAATGATCAGTACACTAAGCCCACTTGGTTCTCCAAATTTCATTCTTCTATGTTGAAGCGTTCGTTTCCAGTAACAGTTTCCATTCTGGCATTTCACTCTGTTTTCTCCTATTTTGATAGATGTATTTGGAACTCTAAATCAAACACGGTTTGTGCTAGCTTCTTGAAACTTGACACAGTAAAGCAGTTTCACATTGTAACTCTATGTTTTGTTTCCTTTTCATGTAGCTTTAAGCAGTGACTGGCGAGAAACCCTTTCATTGAAAGGGGTTGCAAGCTTCTAAAAATTACGAGTCTCCAGAAATCTCAGCAAATATTTTTTCACCCAAACTGGATGATACTTTCACGTAATGATCAGTACACTTGGCCCACTTGGTTCTCCAAATTTCGTTCTTCTATGTTGAAGCGTTCGTTTCCAGTAACAGTTTCCATTCTGGCATTTCACTCTGTTTTCTCCTATATTGATAGATGTATTTGGAACTCTAAATCAAACACGGTTTGTGCTAGCTTCTTGAAACTTCACACAGTAAAGCAATTTCACATTGTAACTCTATGTTTTGTTTCCTTTTCATGTAGCTTTAAGCAGTGACTGGCGAGAAACACTTTCATTGAAAGGGGTTGCAAGCTTCCAAAAATTACGAGTCTCCAGAAATCTCAGCAAATATTTTTTCACCCAAACTGGATGATACTTTCAGGTAATGATCAGTACACTAAGCCCACTTGGTTCTCCAAATTTCATTCTTCTATGTTGAAGCGTTCGTTTCCAGTAACAGTTTCCATTCTGGCATTTCACTCTGTTTTCTCCTATTTTGATAGATGTATTTGGAACTCTAAATCAAACACGGTTTGTGCTAGCTTCTTGAAACTTGACACAGTAAAGCAGTTTCACATTCTAACTCTATGTTTTGTTTCCTTTTCATGTAGCCCTAAGCAGTGACTGGCGAGAAACACTTTCATTGAAAGGGGTTGCAAGCTTCCAAAAATTACGAGTCTCCAGAAATCTCAGCAAATATTTTTTCACCCAAACTGGATGATACTTTCAGGTAATGATCAGTACACTAAGCCCACTTGGGTCCCCAAATTTCGTTCTTCTATGTTGAAGCGTTCGTTTCCAGTAACAGTTTGAATTTTGTCGTTTCACTCTGTTTTCTCCTATATTGCTAGATGTATTTGGAACACTAAATCAAACACGGTTTGTGCTAGCTTCTTGAAACTTGACACAGTAAAGCAGTTTCACATTCTAACTCTATGTTTTGTTTCCCTTTCATGTAGCTTTAAGCAGTGACTGGCGAGAAACACCTTCATTGAAAGGGGTTGCAAACTTCAAAAAATTACGAGTCTTCAGAAATCTCAGCAAATATTTTTTCACCCAAACTAGATGATACTTTCAGGTAATGATCAGTACACTAAGCCCTCTTGGTTCCCCAAATTTCGTTCTTCTATGTTGAAGCGTTCGTTTCCACTAACAGTTTCCACTCTGGCATTTCACTCTGTTTTCTCCTATATTGATAGATGTATTTGGAACTCTAAATCAAACACGGTTTGTGCTAGCTTCTTGAAACTTGACACAATAAAGCAGTTTCACATTGTAACTCTATGTTTTGTTTCCTTTTCATGTAGCTTTAAGCAGTGACTGGCGAGAAACACTTTCATTGAAAGGGGTTGCAAGCTTCCAAAAATTACGAGTCTCCAGAAATCTCAGCAAATATTTTTTCACCCAAACTGGATGATACTTTCAGGTAATGATCAGTACACTAAGCCCACTTGGTTCTCCAAATTTCATTCTTCTATGTTGAAGCGTTCGTTTCCAGTAACAGTTTCCATTCTGGCATTTCACTCTGTTTTCTCCTATTTTGATAGATGTATTTGGAACTCTAAATCAAACACGGTTTGTGCTAGCTTCTTGAAACTTGACACAGTAAAGCAGTTTCACATTGTAACTCTATGTTTTGTTTCCTTTTCATGTAGCTTTAAGCAGTGACTGGCGAGAAACCCTTTCATTGAAAGGGGTTGCAAGCTTCTAAAAATTACGAGTCTCCAGAAATCTCAGAAAATATTTTTTCACCCAAACTGGATGATACTTTCACGTAATGATCAGTACACTTGGCCCACTTGGTTCTCCAAATTTCGTTCTTCTATGTTGAAGCGTTCGTTTCCAGTAACAGTTTCCATTCTGGCATTTCACTCTGTTTTCTCCTATATTGATAGATGTATTTGGAACTCTAAATCAAACACGGTTTGTGCTAGCTTCTTGAAACTTCACACAGTAAAGCAATTTCACATTGTAACTCTATGTTTTGTTTCCTTTTCATGTAGCTTTAAGCAGTGACTGGCGAGAAACACTTTCATTGAAAGGGGTTGCAAGCTTCCAAAAATTACGAGTCTCCAGAAATCTCAGCAAATATTTTTTCACCCAAACTGGATGATACTTTCAGGTAATGATCAGTACACTAAGCCCACTTGGTTCTCCAAATTTCATTCTTCTATGTTGAAGCGTTCGTTTCCAGTAACAGTTTCCATTCTGGCATTTCACTCTGTTTTCTCCTATTTTGATAGATGTATTTGGAACTCTAAATCAAACACGGTTTGTGCTAGCTTCTTGAAACTTGACACAGTAAAGCAGTTTCACATTCTAACTCTATGTTTTGTTTCCTTTTCATGTAGCCCTAAGCAGTGACTGGCGAGAAACACTTTCATTGAAAGGGGTTGCAAGCTTCCAAAAATTACGAGTCTCCAGAAATCTCAGCAAATATTTTTTCACCCAAACTGGATGATACTTTCGGGTAATGATCAGTACACTAAGCCCACTTGGTTCCCCAAATTTCGTTCTTCTATGTTGAAGCGTTCGTTTCCAGTAACAGTTTGAATTTTGTCGTTTCACTCTGTTTTCTCCTATATTGATAGATGTATTTGGAACACTAAATCAAACACGGTTTGTGCTAGCTTCTTGAAACTTGACACAGTAAAGCAGTTTCACATTGTAACTCTATGTTTTGTTTCCTTTTCATGTAGCTTTAAGCAGTGACTGGCGAGAAACACTTTCATTGAAAGGGGTTGCAAGCTTCCAAAAATTACGAGTCTCCAGAAATCTCAGCAAATATTTTTTCACCCAAACTGGATGATACTTTCAGGTAATGATCAGTACACTAAGCCCACTTGGTTCTCCAAATTTCATTCTTCTATGTTGAAGCGTTCGTTTCCAGTAACAGTTTCCATTCTGGCATTTCACTCTGTTTTCTCCTATATTGATAGATGTATTTGGAACTCTAAATCAAACACGGTTTGTACTAGCTTCTTGAAACTTGACACAGTAAAGCAGTTTCACATTCTAACTCTATGTTTTGTTTCCTTTTCATGTAGCCCTAAGCAGTGACTGGCGAGAAACACTTTCATTGAAAGGGGTTGCAAGTTTCCAAAAATTACGAGTCTCCAGAAATCTCAGCAAATATTTTTTCACCCAAACTGGATGATACTTTCAGGTAATGATCAGTACACTAAGCCCACTTGGGTCGCCAAATTTCGTTCTTCTATGTTGAAGCGTTCGTTTCCAGTAACAGTTTGAATTTTGTCGTTTCACTCTGTTTTCTCCTATATTGCTAGATGTATTTGGAACACTAAATCAAACACGGTTTGTGCTAGCTTCTTGAAACTTGACACAGTAAAGCAGTTTCACATTCTAACTCTATGTTTTGTTTCCTTTTCATGTAGCTTTAAGCAGTGACTGGCGAGAAACACCTTCATTGAAAGGGGTTGCAAGCTTCCAAAAATCACGAGTCTGCAGAAATCTCAGCAAATATTTTTTCACCCAAACTGGATGATACTTTCAGGTAATGATCAGTACACTTGGCCCACTTGGTTCTCCATATTTCGTTCTTCTATGTTGAAGCGTTCGTTTACAGTAACAGTTTCCACTCTGGCATTTCACTCTGTTTTCTCCTATATTGATAGATGTATTTGGAACTCTAAATCAAACACGGTTTGTGCTAGCTTCTTGAAACTTGACACAGTAAAGCAGTTTCACATTCTAACTCTATGTTTTGTTTCCTTTTCATGTAGCCCTAAGCAGTGACTGGCGAGAAACACTTTCATTGAAAGGGGTTGCAAGCTTCCAAAAATTACGAGTCTCCAGAAATCTCAGCAAATATTTTTTCACCCAAACTGGATGATACTTTCAGGTAATGATCAGTACACTAAGCCCACTTGGTTCACCAAATTTCGTTCTTCTATGTTGAAGCGTTCGTTTCCAGTAACAGTTTGAATTTTGTCGTTTCACTCTGTTTTCTCCTATATTGATAGATGTATTTGGAACACTAAATCAAACACGGTTTGTGCTAGCTTCTTGAAACTTGACACAGTAAAGCAGTTTCACATTCTAACTCTATGTTTTGTTTCCTTTTCATGTAGCTTTAAGCAGTGACTGGCGAGAAACACTTTTATTGAAAGGGGTTGCAAGCTTCCAAAAATTACGAGTCTCCAGAAATCTCAGCAAATATTTTTTCACCCAAACTGGATGATACTTTCAGGTAATGATTAGTACACTAAGCCCACTTGGTTCTCCAAATTTCGTTCTTCTATGTTGAAGCGTTCGTTTCCAGTAACAGTTTGAATTTTTGCGTTTCACTCTGTTTTCTCCTATATTGATTGATGTATTTGGAACTCTAAATCAAACACGGTTTGTGCTAGCTTCTTGAAACTTGACACAGTAAAGCAGTTTCATATTCTAACTCTATGTTTTGTTTCCTTTTCATGTAGCCCTAAGCAGTGACTGGCGAGAAACACTTTCATTGAAAGGGGTTGCAAGCTTCCAAAAATTACGAGTCTCCAGAAATCTCAGCAAATATTTTTTCACCCAAACTAGATGATACTTTCAGGTAATGATCAGTACACTAAGCCCTCTTGGTTCCCCAAATTTCGTTCTTCTATGTTGAAGCGTTCGTTTCCAGTAACAGTTTGAATTTTGTCGTTTCACTCTGTTTTCTCCTATATTGATAGATGTATTTGGAACTCTAAATCAAACACGGTTTGTGCTAGCTTCTTGAAACTTGACACAGTAAAGCAGTTTCACATTGCAACTCTATGTTTTGTTTGCTTTTCATGTAGCTTTAAGCAGTGACTGGCGAGAAACACTTTCATTGAAAGGGGTTGCAAGCTTCCAAAAATTACGAGTCTCCAGAAATCTCAGCAAATATTTTTTCACCCAAACTGGATGATACTTTCAGGTAATGATCAGTACACTAAGCCCACTTGGTTCTCCAAATTTCATTCTTCTATGTTGAAGCGTTCGTTTCCAGTAACAGTTTCCATTCTGGCATTTCACTCTGTTTTCTCCTATATTGATAGATGTATTTGGAACTCTAAATCAAACACGGTTTGTGCTAGCTTCTTGAAACTTGACACAGTAAAGCAGTTTCACATTCTAACTCTATGTTTTGTTTCCTTTTCATGTAGCCCTAAGCAGTGACTGGCGAGAAACACTTTCATTGAAAGGGGTTGCAAGCTTCCAAAAATTACGAGTCTCCAGAAATCTCAGCAAATATTTTTTCACCCAAACTGGATGATACTTTCAGGTAATGATCAGTACACTAAGCCCACTTGGTTCACCAAATTTCGTTCTTCTATGTTGAAGCGTTCGTTTCCAGTAACAGTTTGAATTTTGTCGTTTCACTCTGTTTTCTCCTATATTGATAGATGTATTTGGAACACTAAATCAAACACGGTTTATGCTAGCTTCTTGAAACTTGACACAGTAAAGCAGTTTCACATTCTAACTCTATGTTTTGTTTCCTTTTCATGTAGCCCTAAGCAGTGACTGGCGAGAAACACTTTCATTGAAAGGGGTTGCAAGCTTCCAAAAATTACGAGTCTCCAGAAATCTCAGCAAATATTTTTTCACCCAAACTGGATGATACTTTCAGGTAATGATCAGTACACTAAGCCCACTTGGTTCCCCAAATTTCGTTCTTCTATGTTGAAGCGTTCGTTTCCAGTAACAGTTTGAATTTTGTCGTTTCACTCTGTTTTCTCCTATATTGATAGATGTATTTGGAACACTAAATCAAACACGGTTTGTGCTAGCTTCTTGAAACTTGACACAGTAAAGCAGTTTCACATTGTAACTCTATGTTTTGTTTCCTTTTCATGTAGCTTTAAGCAGTGACTGGCGAGAAACACCTTCATTGAAAGGGGTTGCAAGCTTCCAAAAATCACGAGTCTCCAGAAATCTCAGCAAATATTTTTTCACCCAAACTGGATGATACTTTCAGGTAATGATCAGTACACTTGGCCCACTTGGTTCTCCATATTTCGTTCTTCTATGTTGAAGCGTTCGTTTACAGGAACAGTTTCCACTCTGGCATTACACTCTGTTTTCTCCTATATTGATAGATGTATTTGGAACTCTAAATCAAACACGGTTTGTGCTAGCTTCTTGAAACTTGACACAGTAATGCAGTTTCACATTGTAACTCTATGTTTTGTTTCCTTTTCATGTAGCCCTAAGCAGTGCCTGGCGAGAAACACTTTCATTGAAAGGGGTTGCAAGCTTCCAAAAATTACGAGTCTCCAGAAATCTCAGCAAATATTTTTTCACCCAAACTAGATGATACTTTCAGGTAATGATCAGTACACTAAGCCCTCTTGGTTCCCCAAATTTCGTTCTTCTATGTTGAAGCGTTCGTTTACAGTAACAGTTTCCACTCTGGCATTACACTCTGTTTTCTCCTATATTGATAGATGTATTTGGAATTCTAAATCAAACACGGTTTGTGCTAGCTTCTTGAAACTTGACACAGTAATGCAGTTTCAGATTCTAACTCTATGTTTTGTTTCCTTTTCATGTAGCTTTAAGCAGTGACTGGCGAGAAACACTGTCATTGAAAGGGGTTGCAAGCTTCCAAAAATTACGAGTCTCCAGAATTCTCAGCAAATATTTTTTCACCCAAACTGCATGATACTTTCAGGTAATGATCAGTACACTAAGCCCACTTGGTTCCCCAAATTTCGTTCTTCTATGTTGAAGCGTTCGTTTCCAGTAACACTTTGAATTTTGTCGTTTCACTCTGTTTTCTCCTATATTGATAGATGTATTTGGAACACTAAATCAAACACGGTTTGTGCTAGCTTCTTGAAACTTGACACAGTAAAGCAGTTTCACATTCTAACTCTATGTTTTGTTTCCTTTTCATGTAGCTTTAAACAGTGACTGGCGAGAAACACTTTCATTGAAAGGGGTTGCAAGCTTCCAAAAATTACGAGTCTCCAGAAATCTCAGCAAATATTTTTTCACCCAAACTGGATGATACTTTCAGGTAATGATTAGTACACTAAGCCCACTTGGTTCTCCAAATTTCGTTCTTCTATGTTGAAGCGTTCGTTTCCAGTAACAGTTTGAATTTTTGCGTTTCACTCTGTTTTCTCCTATATTGATAGATGTATTTGGAACTCTAAATCAAACACGGTTTGTGCTAGCTTCTTGAAACTTGACACAGTAAAGCAGTTTCATATTCTAACTCTATGTTTTGTTTCCTTTTCATGTAGCCCTAAGCAGTGACTGGCGAGAAACACTTTCATTGAAAGGGGTTGCAAGCTTCCAAAAATTACGAGTCTCCAGAAATCTCAGCAAATATTTTTTCACCCAAACTAGATGATACTTTCAGGTAATGATCAGTACACTAAGCCCTCTTGGTTCCCCAAATTTCGTTCTTCTATGTTGAAGCGTTCGTTTCCAGTAACAGTTTGAATTTTGTCGTTTCACTCTGTTTTCTCCTATATTGATAGATGTATTTGGAACTCTAAATCAAACACGGTTTGTGCTAGCTTCTTGAAACTTGACACAGTAAAGCAGTTTCACATTGCAACTCTATGTTTTGTTTGCTTTTCATGTAGCTTTAAGCAGTGACTGGCGAGAAACACTTTCATTGAAAGGGGTTGCAAGCTTCCAAAAATTACGAGTCTCCAGAAATCTCAGCAAATATTTTTACCCAAACTGGATGATACTTTCAGGTAATGATCAGTACACTAAGCCCACTTGGTTCTCCAAATTTCATTCTTCTATGTTGAAGCGTTCGTTTCCAGTAACAGTTTCCATTCTGGCATTTCACTCTGTTTTCTCCTATATTGATAGATGTATTTGGAACTCTAAATCAAACACGGTTTGTGCTAGCTTCTTGAAACTTGACACAGTAAAGCAGTTTCACATTCTAACTCTATGTTTTGTTTCCTTTTCATGTAGCCCTAAGCAGTGACTGGCGAGAAACACTTTCATTGAAAGGGGTTGCAAGCTTCCAAAAATTACGAGTCTCCAGAAATCTCAGCAAATATTTTTTCACCCAAACTGGATGATACTTTCAGGTAATGATCAGTACACTAAGCCCACTTGGTTCACCAAATTTCGTTCTTCTATGTTGAAGCGTTCGTTTCCAGTAACAGTTTGAATTTTGTCGTTTCACTCTGTTTTCTCCTATATTGATAGATGTATTTGGAACACTAAATCAAACACGGTTTGTGCTAGCTTCTTGAAACTTGACACAGTAAAGCAGTTTCACATTCTAACTCTATGTTTTGTTTCCTTTTCATGTAGCCCTAAGCAGTGACTGGCGAGAAACACTTTCATTGAAAGGGGTTGCAAGCTTCCAAAAATTACGAGTCTCCAGAAATCTCAGCAAATATTTTTTCACCCAAACTGGATGATACTTTCAGGTAATGATCAGTACACTAAGCCCACTTGGTTCCCCAAATTTCGTTCTTCTATGTTGAAGCGTTCGTTTCCAGTAACAGTTTGAATTTTGTCGTTTCACTCTGTTTTCTCCTATATTGATAGATGTATTTGGAACACTAAATCAAACACGGTTTGTGCTAGCTTCTTGAAACTTGACACAGTAAAGCAGTTTCACATTGTAACTCTATGTTTTGTTTCCTTTTCATGTAGCTTTAAGCAGTGACTGGCGAGAAACACCTTCATTGAAAGGGGTTGCAAGCTTCCAAAAATCACGAGTCTCCAGAAATCTCAGCAAATATTTTTTCACCCAAACTGGATGATACTTTCAGGTAATGATCAGTACACTTGGCCCACTTGGTTCTCCATATTTCGTTCTTCTATGTTGAAGCGTTCGTTTACAGTAACAGTTTCCACTCTGGCATTACACTCTGTTTTCTCCTATATTGATAGATGTATTTGGAACTCTAAATCAAACACGGTTTGTGCTAGCTTCTTGAAACTTGACACAGTAATGCAGTTTCACATTGTAACTCTATGTTTTGTTTCCTTTTCATGTAGCCCTAAGCAGTGCCTGGCGAGAAACACTTTCATTGAAAGGGGTTGCAAGCTTCCAAAAATTACGAGTCTCCAGAAATCTCAGCAAATATTTTTTCACCCAAACTGGATGATACTTTCAGGTAATTATCAGTACACTAAGCCTACTTGGGTTCCCAAATTTCGATCTTCTATGTTGAAGTGTTCGTTTCCAGTAACAGTTTCCATTCTGGCATTTCACTCTGTTTTCTCCTATATTGATAGATGTATTTGGAACTCTAAATCAAACACGGTTTGTGCTAGCTTCTTGAAACTTGACACAGTAAAGCAGTTTCACATTCTAACTCTATGTTTTGTTTCCTTTTCATGTAGCTTTAAGCAGTGACTGGCGAGAAACACCTTCATTGAAAGGGGTTGCAAGCTTCCAAAAACCACGAGTCTCCAGAAATCTCAGCAAATATTTTTTCACCCAAACTGGATGATACTTTCAGGTAATGATCAGTACACTTGGCCCACTTGGTTCTCCATATTTCGTTCTTCTATGTTGAAGCGTTCGTTTACAGTAACAGTTTCCACTCTGGCATTACACTCTGTTTTCTCCTATATTGATAGATGTATTTGGAATTCTAAATCAAACACGGTTTGTGCTAGCTTCTTGAAACTTGACACAGTAATGCAGTTTCAGATTCTAACTCTATGTTTTGTTTCCTTTTCATGTAGCTTTAAGCAGTGACTGGCGAGAAACACTTTCATTGAAAGGGGTTGCAAGCTTCCAAAAATTACGAGTCTCCAGAAATCTCAGCAAATATTTTATCACCCAAACTGGATGATACTTTCAGGTAATGATCAGTACACTAAGCCCACTTGGTTCCCCAAATTTCGTTCTTCTATGTTGAAGCGTTCGTTTCCAGTAACAGTTTGAATTTTGTCTTTCACTCTGTTTTCTCCTATATTGATAGATGTATTTGGAACACTAAATCAAACACGGTTTGTGCTAGCTTCTTGAAACTTGACACAGTAAAGCAGTTTCACATTCTAACTCTATGTTTTGTTTCCTTTTCATGTAGCTTTAAGCAGTGACTGGCGAGAAACACCTTCATTGAAAGGGGTTGCAAGCTTCCAAAAATTACGAGTCTTCAGAAATCTCAGCAAATATTTTTTCACCCAAACTAGATGATACTTTCAGGTAATGATCAGTACACTAAGCCCTCTTGGTTCCCCAAATTTCGTTCTTCTATGTTGAAGCGTTCGTTTCCACTAACAGTTTCCACTCTGGCATTTCACTCTGTTTTCTCCTATATTGATAGATGTATTTGGAACTCTAAATCAAACACGGTTTGTGCTAGCTTCTTGAAACTTGACACAGTAAAGCAGTTTCACATTGTAACTCTATGTTTTGTTTCCTTTTCATGTAGCTTTAAGCAGTGACTGGCGAGAAACACTTTCATTGAAAGGGGTTGCAAGCTTCCAAAAATTACGAGTCTCCAGAAATCTCAGCAAATATTTTTTCACCCAAACTGGATGATACTTTCAGGTAATGATCAGTACACTAAGCCCACTTGGTTCTCCAAATTTCATTCTTCTATGTTGAAGCGTTCGTTTCCCGTAACAGTTTCCATTCTGGCATTTCACTCTGTTTTCTCCTATATTGATAGATGTATTTGGAACTCTAAATCAAACACGGTTTGTACTAGCTTCTTGAAACTTGACACAGTAAAGCAGTTTCACATTCTAACTCTATGTTTTGTTTCCTTTTCATGTAGCCCTAAGCAGTGACTGGCGAGAAACACTTTCATTGAAAGGGGTTGCAAGCTTCCAAAAATTACGAGTCTCCAGAAATCTCAGCAAATATTTTTTCACCCAAACTGGATGATACTTTCAGGTAATGATCAGTACACTAAGCCCACTTGGTTCCCCAAATTTCGTTCTTCTATGTTGAAGCGTTCGTTTCCAGTAACAGTTTGAATTTTGTCGTTTCACTCTGTTTTCTCCTATATTGCTAGATGTATTTGGAACACTAAATCAAACACGGTTTGTGCTAGCTTCTTGAAACTTGACACAGTAAAGCAGTTTCACATTCTAACTCTATGTTTTGTTTCCTTTTCATGTAGCTTTAAGCAGTGACTGGCGAGAAACACCTTCATTGAAAGGGGTTGCAAGCTTCCAAAAATCACGAGTCTCCAGAAATCTCAGCAAATATTTTTTCACCCAAACTGGATGATACTTTCAGGTAATGATCAGTACACTTGGCCCACTTGGTTCTCCATATTTCGTTCTTCTATGTTGAAGCGTTCGTTTCCAGTAACAGTTTGAATTTTTGCGTTTCACTCTGTTTTCTCCTATATTGATAGATGTATTTGGAACTCTAAATCAAACACGGTTTGTGCTAGCTTCTTGAAACTTGACACAGTAAAGCAGTTTCACATTCTAACTCTATGTTTTGTTTCCTTTTCATGTAGCCCTAAGCAGTGACTGGCGAGAAACCCTTTCATTGAAAGGGGTTGCAAGCTTCCAAAAATTACGAGTCTCCAGAAATCTCAGCAAATATTTTTTCACCCAAACTAGATGATACTTTCAGGTAATGATCAGTACACTAAGCCCTCTTGGTTCCCCAAATTTCGTTCTTCTATGTTGAAGCGTTCGTTTCCAGTAACAGTTTGAATTTTGTCGTTTCACTCTGTTTTCTCCTATATTGATAGATGTATTTGGAACTCTAAATCAAACACGGTTTGTGCTAGCTTCTTGAAACTTGACACAGTAAAGCAGTTTCACATTCTAACTCTATGTTTTGTTTCCTTTTCATGTAGCCCTAAGCAGTGACTGGCGAGAAACACTTTCATTGAAAGGGGTTGCAAGCTTCCAAAAATTACGAGTCTCCAGAAATCTCAGCAAATATTTTTTCACCCAAACTGGATGATACTTTCAGGTAATGATCAGTACACTAAGCCCACTTGGTTCTCCAAATTTCATTCTTCTATGTTGAAGCGTTCGTTTCCAGTAACAGTTTCCATTCTGGCATTTCACTCTGTTTTCTCCTATATTGATAGATGTATTTGGAACTCTAAATCAAACACGGTTTGTGCTAGCTTCTTGAAACTTGACACAGTAAAGCAGTTTCACATTCTAACTCTATGTTTTGTTTCCTTTTCATGTAGCCCTAAGCAGTGACTGGCGAGAAACACTTTCATTGAAAGGGGTTGCAAGCTTCCAAAAATTACGAGTCTCCAGAAATCTCAGCAAATATTTTTTCACCCAAACTGGATGATACTTTCAGGTAATGATCAGTACACTAAGCCCACTTGGTTCACCAAATTTCGTTCTTCTATGTTGAAGCGTTCGTTTCCAGTAACAGTTTGAATTTTGTCGTTTCACTCTGTTTTCTCCTATATTGATAGATGTATTTGGAACACTAAATCAAACACGGTTTGTGCTAGCTTCTTGAAACTTGACCCAGTAAAGCAGTTTCACATTCTAACTCTATGTTTTGTTTCCTTTTCATGTAGCTTTAAGCAGTGACTGGCGAGAAACACTTTCATTGAAAGGGGTTGCAAGCTTCCAAAAATTACGAGTCTCCAGAAATCTCAGCAAATATTTTTTCACCCAAACTGGATGATACTTTCAGGTAATGATTAGTACACTAAGCCCACTTGGTTCTCCAAATTTCGTTCTTCTATGTTGAAGCGTTCGTTTCCAGTAACAGTTTGAATTTTTGCGTTTCACTCTGTTTTCTCCTATATTGATAGATGTATTTGGAACTCTAAATCAAACACGGTTTGTGCTAGCTTCTTGAAACTTGACACAGTAAAGCAGTTTCACATTCTAACTCTATGTTTTGTTTCCTTTTCATGTAGCCCTAAGCAGTGACTGGCGAGAAACACTTTCATTGAAAGGGGTTGCAAGCTTCCAAAAATTACGAGTCTCCAGAAATCTCAGCAAATATTTTTTCACCCAAACTAGATGATACTTTCAGGTAATGATCAGTACACTAAGCCCTCTTGGTTCCCCAAATTTCGTTCTTCTATGTTGAAGCGTTCGTTTCCAGTAACAGTTTGAATTTTGTCGTTTCACTCTGTTTTCTCCTATATTGATAGATGTATTTGGAACTCTAAATCAAACACGGTTTTTGCTAGCTTCTTGAAACTTGACACAGTAAAGCAGTTTCACATTGCAACTCTATGTTTTGTTTCCTTTTCATGTAGCTTTAAGCAGTGACTGGCGAGAAACACTTTCATTGAAAGGGGTTGCAAGCTTCCAAAAATTACGAGTCTCCAGAAATCTCAGCAAATATTTTTTCACCCAAACTGGATGATACTTTCAGGTAATGATCAGTACACTAAGCCCACTTGGTTCTCCAAATTTCATTCTTCTATGTTGAAGCGTTCGTTTCCAGTAACAGTTTCCATTCTGGGATTTCACTCTGTTTTCTCCTATATTGATAGATGTATTTGGAACTCTAAATCAAACACGGTTTGTGCTAGCTTCTTGAAACTTGACACAGTAAAGCAGTTTCACATTCTAACTCTATGTTTTGTTACCTTTTCATGTAGCCCTAAGCAGTGACTGGCGAGAAACACTTTCATTGAAAGGGGTTGCAAGCTTCCAAAAATTACGAGTCTCCAGAAATCTCAGCAAATATTTTTTCACCCAAACTGGATGATACTTTCAGGTAATGATCAGTACACTAAGCCCACTTGGTTCACCAAATTTCGTTCTTCTATGTTGAAGCGTTCGTTTCCAGTAACAGTTTGAATTTTGTCGTTTCACTCTGTTTTCTCCTATATTGATAGATGTATTTGGAACACTAAATCAAACACGGTTTATGCTAGCTTCTTGAAACTTGACACAGTAAAGCAGTTTCACATTCTAACTCTATGTTTTGTTTCCTTTTCATGTAGCTTTAAGCAGTGACTGGCGAGAAACACCTTCATTGAAAGGGGTTGCAAGCTTCCAAAAATCACGAGTCTCCAGAAATCTCAGCAAATATTTTTTCACCCAAACTGGATGATACTTTCAGGTAATGATCAGTACACTTGGCCCACTTGGTTCTCCATATTTCGTTCTTCTATGTTGAAGCGTTCGTTTCCAGTAACAGTTTGAATTTTTGCGTTTCACTCTGTTTTCTCCTATATTGATAGATGTATTTGGAACTCTAAATCAAACACGGTTTGTGCTAGCTTCTTGAAACTTGACACAGTAAAGCAGTTTCACATTCTAACTCTATGTTTTGTTTCCTTTTCATGTAGCCCTAAGTAGTGACTGGCGAGAAACACTTTCATTGAAAGGGGTTGCAAGCTTCCAAAAATTACGAGTCTCCAGAAATCTCAGCAAATATTTTTTCACCCAAACTAGATGATACTTTCAGGTAATGATCAGTACACTAAGCCCTCTTGGTTCCCCAAATTTCGTTCTTCTATGTTGAAGCGTTCGTTTCCAGTAACAGTTTGAATTTTGTCGTTTCACTCTGTTTTCTCCTATATTGATAGATGTATTTGGAACTCTAAATCAAACACGGTTTGTGCTAGCTTCTTGAAACTTGACACAGTAAAGCAGTTTCACATTGTAACTCTATGTTTTGTTTCCTTTTCATGTAGCTTTAAGCAGTGACTGGCGAGAAACACTTTCATTGAAAGGGGTTGCAAGCTTCCAAAAATTACGAGTCTCCAGAAATCTCAGCAAATATTTTTTCACCCAAACTGGATGATACTTTCAGGTAATGATCAGTACACTAAGCCCACTTGGTTCTCCAAATTTCATTCTTCTATGTTGAAGCGTTCGTTTCCAGTAACAGTTTCCATTCTGGCATTTCACTCTGTTTTCTCCTATATTGATAGATGTATTTGGAACACTAAATCAAACACGGTTTGTGCTAGCTTCTTGAAACTTGACACAGTAAAGCAGTTTCACATTCTAACTCTATGTTTTGTTTCCTTTTCATGTAGCTTTAAGCAGTGACTGGCGAGAAACACTTTCATTGAAAGGGGTTGCAAGCTTCCAAAAATTACGAGTCTCCAGAAATCTCAGCAAATATTTTTTCACCCAAACTGGATGATACTTTCAGGTAATGATCAGTACACTAAGCCCACTTGGTTCTCCAAATTTCATTCTTCTATGTTGAAGCTTTCGTTTTCAGTAACAGTTTCCATTCTGGCATTTCACTCTGTTTTCTCCTATATTGATAGATGTATTTGGAACTCTAAATCAAACACGGTTTGTGCTAGCTTTTTGAAACTTGACACAGTAAAGCAGTTTCACCTTCTAACTCTATGTTTTGTTTCCTTTTCATGTAGCTTTAAGCAGTGACTGGCGAGAAACACTTTCATTGAAAGGGGTTGCAAGCTTCTAAAAATTACGAGTCTCCAGAAATCTCAGCAAATATTTTTTCACCCAAACTGGATGAAACTTTCAGGTAATGATCAGTACACTAAGCCCACATGGTTCCCCAAATTTCGTTCTTCTATGTTGAAGCGTTCGTTTCCAGTAACAGTTTGAATTTTGTCTTTCACTCTGTTTTCTCCTATATTGATAGATGTATTTGGAACACTAAATCAAACAAGGTTTGTGCTAGCTTCTTGAAACTTGACACAGTAAAGCAGTTTCACATTCTAACTCTATGTTTTGTTTCCTTTTCATGTAGCTTTAAGCAGTGACTGGCGAGAAACACCTTCATTGAAAGGGGTTGCAAGCTTCCAAAAATTACGAGTCTTCAGAAATCTCAGCAAATATTTTTTCACCCAAACTAGATGATACTTTCAGGTAATGATCAGTACACTAAGCCCTCTTGGTTCCCCAAATTTCGTTCTTCTATGTTGAAGCGTTCGTTTCCACTAACAGTTTCCACTCTGGCATTTCACTCTGTTTTCTCCTATATTGATAGATGTATTTGGAACTCTAAATCAAACACGGTTTGTGCTAGCTTCTTGAAACTTGACACAGTAAAGCAGTTTCACATTCTAACTCTATGTTTTGTTTCCTTTTCATGTAGCCCTAAGCAGTGACTGGCGAGAAACACTTTCATTGAAAGGGGTTGCAAGCTTCCAAAAATTACGATTCTCCAGAAATCTCAGCAAATATTTTTTCACCCAAACTGGATGATACTTTCAGGTAATGATCAGTACACTAAGCCCACTTGGTTCCCCAAATTTCGTTCTTCTATGTTGAAGCGTTCGTTTCCAGTAACAGTTTGAATTTTGTCGTTTCACTCTGTTTTCTCCTATATTGCTAGATGTATTTGGAACACTAAATCAAACACGGTTTGTGCTAGCTTCTTGAAACTTGACACAGTAAAGCAGTTTCACATTCTAACTCTATGTTTTGTTTCCTTTTCATGTAGCTTTAAGCAGTGACTGGCGAGAAACACTTTCATTGAAAGGGGTTGCAAGCTTCCAAAAATTACGAGTCTCCAGAAATCTCAGCAAATATTTTTTCACCCAAACTGGATGATACTTTCAGGTAATGATCAGTACACTAAGCCCACTTGGTTCTCCAAATTTCATTCTTCTATGTTGAAGCGTTCGTTTCCAGTAACAGTTTCCATTCTGGCATTTCACTCTGTTTTCTCCTATATTGATAGATGTATTTGGAACTCTAAATCAAACACGGTTTGTGCTAGCTTCTTGAAACTTGACACAGTAAAGCAGTTTCACATTCTAACTCTATGTTTTGTTTCCTTTTCATGTAGCTTTAAGCAGTGACTGGCGAGAAACACTTTCATTGAAAGGGGGTGCAAGCTTCTAAAAATTACGAGTCTCCAGAAATCTCAGCAAATATTTTTTCACCCAAACTGGATGATACTTTCAGGTAATGATCACTACACTAAGCCCACATGGTTCCCCAAATTTCGTTCTTCTATGTTGAAGCGTTCGTTTCCAGTAACAGTTTGAATTTTGTCTTTCACTCTGTTTTCTCCTATATTGATAGATGTATTTGGAACACTAAATCAAACACGGTTTGTGCTACCTTCTTGAAACTTGACACAGTAAAGCAGTTTCACATTCTAACTCTATGTTTTGTTTCCTTTTCATGTAGCTTTAAGCAGTGACTGGCGAGAAACACCTTCATTGAAAGGGGTTGCAAGCTTCCAAAAATTACGAGTCTCCAGAAATCTCAGCAAATATTTTTTCACCCAAACTAGATGATACTTTCAGGTAATGATCAGTACACTAAGCCCTCTTGGTTCCCCAAATTTCGTTCTTCTATGTTGAAGCGTTCGTTTCCACTAACAGTTTCCACTCTGGCATTTCACTCTGTTTTCTCCTATATTGATAGATGTATTTGGAACTCTAAATCAAACACGGTTTGTGCTAGCTTCTTGAAACTTGACACAGTAAAGCAGTTTCACATTGTAACTCTATGTTTTGTTTCCTTTTCATGTAGCTTTAAGCAGTGACTGGCGAGAAACACTTTCATTGAAAGGGGTTGCAAGCTTCCAAAAATTACGAGTCTCCAGAAATCTCAGCAAATATTTTTTCACCCAAACTGGATGATACTTTCAGGTAATGATCAGTACACTAAGCCCACTTGGTTCCCCAAATTTCGTTCTTCTATGTTGAAGCGTTCGTTTCCAGTAACAGTTTGAATTTTGTCGTTTCACTCTGTTTTCTCCTATATTGCTAGATGTATTTGGAACACTAAATCAAACACGGTTTGTGCTAGCTTCTTGAAACTTGACACAGTAAAGCAGTTTCACATTGTAACTCTATGTTTTGTTTCCTTTTCATGTAGCTTTAAGCAGTGACTGGCAAGAAACACCTTCATTGAAAGGGGTTGCAAGCTTCCAAAAATCACGAGTCTCCAGAAATCTCAGCAAATATTTTTTCACCCAAACTGGATGATACTTTCAGGTAATGATCAGTACACTTGGCCCACTTGGTTCTCCATATTTCGTTCTTCTATGTTGAAGCGTTCGTTTACAGTAACAGTTTCCACTCTGGCATTACACTCTGTTTTCTCCTATATTGATAGATGTATTTGGAACTCTAAATCAAACACGGTTTGTGCTAGCTTCTTGAAACTTGACACAGTAATGCAGTTTCACATTCTAACAATATGTTTTGTTTCCTTTTCATGTAGCCCTAAGCAGTGACTGGCGAGAAACACTTTCATTGAAAGGGGTTGCAAGCTTCCAAAAATTACGAGTCTCCAGAAATCTCAGCAAATATTTTTTCACCCAAACTGGATGATACTTTCAGGTAATGATCAGTACACTAAGCCCACTTGGTTCTCCAAATTTCGTTCTTCTATGTTGAAGCGTTCGTTTCCAGTAACAGTTTGAATTTTTGCGTTTCACTCTGTTTTCTCCTATATTGATAGATGTATTTGGAACTCTAAATCAAACACGGTTTGTGCTAGCTTCTTGAAACTTGACACAGTAAAGCAGTTTCACATTCTAACTCTATGTTTTGTTTCCTTTTCATGTAGCCCTAAGCAGTGACTGGCGAGAAACACTTTCATTGAAAGGGGTTGCAAGCTTCCAAAAATTACGAGTCTCCAGAAATCTCAGCAAATATTTTTTCACCCAAACTGGATGATACTTTCAGGTAATGATCAGTACACTAAGCCCACTTGGTTCCCCAAATTTCGTTCTTCTATGTTGAAGCGTTCGTTTCCAGTAACAGTTTGAATTTTGTCGTTTCACTCTGTTTTCTCCTATATTGCTAGATGTATTTGGAACACTAAATCAAACACGGTTTGTGCTAGCTTCTTGAAACTTGACACAGTAAAGCAGTTTCACATTGTAACTCTATGTTTTGTTTCCTTTTCATGTAGCTTTAAGCAGTGACTGGCAAGAAACACCTTCATTGAAAGGGGTTGCAAGCTTCCAAAAATCACGAGTCTCCAGAAATCTCAGCAAATATTTTTTCACCCAAACTGGATGATACTTTCAGGTAATGATCAGTACACTTGGCCCACTTGGTTCTCCATATTTCGTTCTTCTATGTTGAAGCGTTCGTTTACAGTAACAGTTTCCACTCTGGCATTACACTCTGTTTTCTCCTATATTGATAGATGTATTTGGAACTCTAAATCAAACACGGTTTGTGCTAGCTTCTTGAAACTTGACACAGTAATGCAGTTTCACATTCTAACAATATGTTTTGTTTCCTTTTCATGTAGCCCTAAGCAGTGACTGGCGAGAAACACTTTCATTGAAAGGGGTTGCAAGCTTCCAAAAATTACGAGTCTCCAGAAATCTCAGCAAATATTTTTTCACCCAAACTGGATGATACTTTCAGGTAATGATGAGTACACTAAGCCCACTTGGTTCTCCAAATTTCGTTCTTCTATGTTGAAGCGTTCGTTTCCAGTAACAGTTTGAATTTTTGCGTTTCACTCTGTTTTCTCCTATATTGATAGATGTATTTGGAACTCTAAATCAAACACGGTTTGTGCTAGCTTCTTGAAACTTGACACAGTAAAGCAGTTTCACATTCTAACTCTATGTTTTGTTTCCTTTTCATGTAGCCCTAAGCAGTGACTGGCGAGAAACACTTTCATTGAAAGGGGTTGCAAGCTTCCAAAAATTACGAGTCTCCAGAAATCTCAGCAAATATTTTTTCACCGAAACTAGATGATACTTTCAGGTAATGATCAGTACACTAAGCCCTCTTGGTTCCCCAAATTTCGTTCTTCTATGTTGAAGCGTTCGTTTCCAGTAACAGTTTGAATTTTGTCGTTTCACTCTGTTTTCTCCTATATTGATAGATGTATTTGGAACTCTAAATCAAACACGGTTTGTGCTAGCTTCTTGAAACTTGACACAGTAAAGCAGTTTCACATTGTAACTCTATGTTTTGTTTCCTTTTCATGTAGCTTTAAGCAGTGACTGGCGAGAAACACTTTCATTGAAAGGGGTTGCAAGCTTCCAAAAATTACGAGTCTCCAGAAATCTCAGCAAATATTTTTTCACCCAAACTGGATGATACTTTCAGGTAATGATCAGTACACTAAGCCCACTTGGTTCTCCAAATTTCATTCTTCTATGTTGAAGCGTTCGTTTCCAGTAACAGTTTCCATTCTGGCATTTCACTCTGTTTTCTCCTATATTGATAGATGTATTTGGAACTCTAAATCAAACACGGTTTGTGCTAGCTTCTTGAAACTTGACACAGTAAAGCAGTTTCACATTCTAACTCTATGTTTTGTTTCCTTTTCATGTAGCCCTAAGCAGTGACTGGCGAGAAACACTTTCATTGAAAGGGGTTGCAAGCTTCCAAAAATTACGAGTCTCCAGAAATCTCAGCAAATATTTTTTCACCCAAACTGGATGATACTTTCAGGTAATGATCAGTACACTAAGCCCACTTGGTTCCCCAAATTTCGTTCTTCTATGTTGAAGCGTTCGTTTCCAGTAACAGTTTGAATTTTGTCGTTTCACTCTGTTTTCTCCCATATTGATAGATGTATTTGGAACACTAAATCAAACACGGTTTGTGCTAGCTTCTTGAAACTTGACACAGTAAAGCAGTTTCACATTCTAACTCTATGTTTTGTTTCCTTTTCATGTAGCTTTAAGCAGTGACTGGCGAGAAACACTTTCATTGAAAGGGGTTGCAAGCTTTCAAAAATTACGAGTCTCCAGAAATCTCAGCAAATATTTTTTCACCCAAACTGGATGATACTTTCAGGTAATGATCAGTACACTAAGCCCACTTGGTTCTCCAAATTTCATTCTTCTATGTTGAAGCGTTCGTTTCCAGTAACAGTTTCCATTCTGGCATTTCACTCTGTTTTCTCCTATATTGATAGATGTATTTGGAACTCTAAATCAAACACGGTTTGTGCTAGCTTCTTGAAACTTGACACAGTAAAGCAGTTTCACATTCTAACTCTATGTTTTGTTTCCTTTTCATGTAGCTCTAAGCAGTGACTGGCCAGAAACACTTTCATTGAAAGGGGTTGCAAGCTTCTAAAAATTACGAGTCTCCAGAAATCTCAGCAAATATTTTTTCACCCAAACTGGATGATACTTTCAGGTAATGATCAGTACACTAAGCCCACATGGTTCCCCAAATTTCGTTCTTCTATGTTGAAGCGTTCGTTTCCAGTAACAGTTTGAATTTTGTCTTTCACTCTGTTTTCTCCTATATTGATAGATGTATTTGGAACACTAAATCAAACACGGTTTGTGCTAGCTTCTTGAAACTTGACACAGTAAAGCAGTTTCACATTCTAACCCTATGTTTTGTTTCCTTTTCATGTAGCTTTAAGCAGTGACTGGCGAGAAACACCTTCATTGAAAGGGGTTGCAAGCTTCCAAAAATTACGAGTCTTCAGAAATCTCAGCAAATATTTTTTCACCCAAACTAGATGATACTTTCAGGTAATGATCAGTACACTAAGCCCTCTTGGTTCCCCAAATTTCGTTCTTCTATGTTGAAGCGTTCGTTTCCACTAACAGTTTCCACTCTGGCATTTCACTCTGTTTTCTCCTATATTGATAGATGTATTTGGAACTCTAAATCAAACACGGTTTGTGCTAGCTTCTTGAAACTTGACACAGTAAAGCAGTTTCACATTGTAACTCTATGTTTTGTTTCCTTTTCATGTAGCTTTAAGCAGTGACTGGCGAGAAACACTTTCATTGAAAGGGGTTGCAAGCTTCCAAAAATTACGAGTCTCCAGAAATCTCAGCAAATATTTTTTCACCCAAACTGGATGATACTTTCAGGTAATGATCAGTACACTAAGCCCACTTGGTTCTCCAAATTTCATTCTTCTATGTTGAAGCGTTCGTTTCCAGTAACAGTTTCCATTCTGGCATTTCACTCTGTTTTCTCCTATATTGATAGATGTATTTGGAACTCTAAATCAAACACGGTTTGTACTAGCTTCTTGAAACTTGACACAGTAAAGCAGTTTCACATTCTAACTCTATGTTTTGTTTGCTTTTCATGTAGCCCTAAGCAGTGACTGGCGAGAAACACTTTCATTGAAAGGGGTTGCAAGCTTCCAAAAATTACGAGTCTCCAGAAATCTCAGCAAATATTTTTTCACCCAAACTGGATGATACTTTCAGGTAATGATCAGTACACTAAGCCCACTTGGTTCCCCAAATTTCGTTCTTCTATGTTGAAGCGTTCGTTTCCAGTAACAGTTTGAATTTTGTCGTTTCACTCTGTTTTCTCCTATATTGCTAGATGTATTTGGAACACTAAATCAAACACGGTTTGTGCTAGCTTCTTGAAACTTGACACAGTAAAGCAGTTTCACATTCTAACTCTATGTTTTGTATCCTTTTCATGTAGCTTTAAGCAGTGACTGGCGAGAAACACCTTCATTGAAAGGGGTTGCAAGCTTCCAAAAATCACGAGTATCCAGAAATCTCAGCAAATATTTTTTCACCCAAACTGGATGATACTTTCAGGTAATGATCAGTACACTTGGCCCACTTGGTTCTCCATATTTCGTTTTTGTATGTTGAAGCGTTCCTTTACAGTAACAGTTTCCACTCTGGCATTTCACTCTGTTTTCTCCTATATTGACAGATGTATTTGGAACTCTAAATCAAACACGGTTTGTGCTAGCTTCTTGAAACTTGACACAGTAATGCAGTTTCACATTCTAACAATATGTTTTGTTTCCTTTTCATGTAGCCCTAAGCAGTGACTGGCGAGAAACACTTTCATTGAAAGGGGTTGCAAGCTTCCAAAAATTACGAGTCTCCAGAAATCTCAGCAAATATTTTTTCACCCAAACTGGATGATACTTTCAGGTAATGATTAGTACACTAAGCCCACTTGGTTCTCCAAATTTTGTTCTTCTATGTTGAAGCGTTCGTTTCCAGTAACAGTTTGAATTTTTGCGTTTCACTCTGTTTTCTCCTATATTGATAGATGTATTTGGAACTCTAAATCAAACACGGTTTGTGCTAGCTTCTTGAAACTTGACACAGTAAAGCAGTTTCACATTCTAACTCTATGTTTTGTTTCCTTTTCATGTAGCCCTAAGCAGTGACTGGCGAGAAACACTTTCATTGAAAGGGGTTGCAAGCTTCCAAAAATTACGAGTCTCCAGAAATCTCAGCAAATATTTTTTCACCCAAACTGGATGATACTTTCAGGTAATGATCAGTACACTAAGCCCACTTGGTTCCCCAAATTTCGTTCTTCTATGTTGAAGCGTTCGTTTCCAGTAACAGTTTGAATTTTGTCGTTTCACTCTGTTTTCTCCTATATTGCTAGATGTATTTGGAACACTAAATCAAACACGGTTTGTGCTAGCTTCTTGAAACTTGACACAGTAAAGCAGTTTCACATTGTAACTCTATGTTTTGTTTCCTTTTCATGTAGCTTTAAGCAGTGACTGGCAAGAAACACCTTCATTGAAAGGGGTTGCAAGCTTCCAAAAATCACGAGTCTCCAGAAATCTCAGCAAATACTTTTTCACCCAAACTGGATGATACTTTCAGGTAATGATCAGTACACTTGGCCCACTTGGTTCTCCATATTTCGTTCTTCTATGTTGAAGCGTTCGTTTACAGTAACAGTTTCCACTCTGGCATTACACTCTGTTTTCTCCTATATTGATAGATGTATTTGGAACTCTAAATCAAACACGGTTTGTGCTAGCTTCTTGAAACTTGACACAGTAATGCAGTTTCACATTCTAACAATATGTTTTGTTTCCTTTTCATATAGCCCTAAGCAGTGACTGGCGAGAAACACTTTCATTGAAAGGGGTTGCAAGCTTCCAAAAATTACGAGTCTCCAGAAATCTCAGCAAATATTTTTTCACCCAAACTGGATGATACTTTCAGGTAATGATCAGTACACTAAGCCCACTTGGTTCTCCAAATTTCGTTCTTCTATGTTGAAGCGTTCGTTTCCAGTAACAGTTTGAATTTTTGCGTTTCACTCTGTTTTCTCCTATATTGATAGATGTATTTGGAACTCTAAATCAAACACGGTTTGTGCTAGCTTCTTGAAACTTGACACAGTAAAGCAGTTTCACATTCTAACTCTATGTTTTGTTTCCTTTTCATGTAGCCCTAAGCAGTGACTGGCGAGAAACACTTTCATTGAAAGGGGTTGCAAGCTTCCAAAAATTACGAGTCTCCAGAAATCTCAGCAAATATTTTTTCACCGAAACTAGATGATACTTTCAGGTAATGATCAGTACACTAAGCCCTCTTGGTTCCCCAAATTTCGTTCTTCTATGTTGAAGCGTTCGTTTCCAGTAACAGTTTGAATTTTGTCGTTTCACTCTGTTTTCTCCTATATTGATAGATGTATTTGGAACTCTAAATCAAACACGGTTTGTGCTAGCTTCTTGAAACTTGACACAGTAAAGCAGATTCACATTGTAACTCTATGTTTTGTTTCCTTTTCATGTAGCTTTAAGCAGTGACTGGCGAGAAACACTTTCATTGAAAGGGGTTGCAAGCTTCCAAAAATTACGAGTCTCCAGAAATCTCAGCAAATATTTTTTCACCCAAACTGGATGATACTTTCAGGTAATGATCAGTACACTAAGCCCACTTGGTTCTCCAAATTTCATTCTTCTATGTTGAAGCGTTCGTTTCCAGTAACAGTTTCCATTCTGGCATTTCACTCTGTTTTCTCCTATATTGATAGATGTATTTGGAACTCTAAATCAAACACGGTTTGTGCTAGCTTCTTGAAACTTGACACAGTAAAGCAGTTTCACATTCTAACTCTATGTTTTGTTTCCTTTTCATGTAGCCCTAAGCAGTGACTGGCGAGAAACACTTTCATTGAAAGGGGTTGCAAGCTTCCAAAAATTACGAGTCTCCAGAAATCTCAGCAAATATTTTTTCACCCAAACTGGATGATACTTTCAGGTAATGATCAGTACACTAAGCCCACTTGGTTCCCCAAATTTCGTTCTTCTATGTTGAAGCGTTCGTTTCCAGTAACAGTTTGAATTTTGTCGTTTCACTCTGTTTTCTCCCATATTGATAGATGTATTTGGAACACTAAATAAAACACGGTTTGTGCTAGCTTCTTGAAACTTGACACAGTAAAGCAGTTTCACATTCTAACTCTATGTTTTGTTTCCTTTTCATGTAGCTTTAAGCAGTGACTGGCGAGAAACACTTTCATTGAAAGGGGTTGCAAGCTTCCAAAAATTACGAGTCTCCAGAAATCTCAGCAAATATTTTTTCACCCAAACTGGATGATACTTTCAGGTAATGATCAGTACACTAAGCCCACTTGGTTCTCCAAATTTCATTCTTCTATGTTGAAGCGTTCGTTTCCAGTAACAGTTTCCATTCTGGCATTTCACTCTGTTTTCTCCTATATTGATAGATGTATTTGGAACTCTAAATCAAACACGGTTTGTGCTAGCTTCTTGAAACTTGACACAGTAAAGCAGTTTCACATTCTAACTCTATGTTTTGTTTCCTTTTCATGTAGCTCTAAGCAGTGACTGGCCAGAAACACTTTCATTGAAAGGGGTTGCAAGCTTCTAAAAATTACGAGTCTCCAGAAATCTCAGCAAATATTTTTTCACCCAAACTGGATGATACTTTCAGGTAATGATCAGTACACTAAGCCCACATGGTTCCCCAAATTTCGTTCTTCTATGTTGAAGCGTTCGTTTCCAGTAACAGTTTGAATTTTGTCTTTCACTCTGTTTTCTCCTATATTGATAGATGTATTTGGAACACTAAATCAAACACGGTTTGTGCTAGCTTCTTGAAACTTGACACAGTAAAGCAGTTTCACATTCTAACCCTATGTTTTGTTTCCTTTTCATGTAGCTTTAAGCAGTGACTGGCGAGAAACACCTTCATTGAAAGGGGTTGCAAGCTTCCAAAAATTACGAGTCTTCAGAAATCTCAGCAAATATTTTTTCACCCAAACTAGATGATACTTTCAGGTAATGATCAGTACACTAAGCCCTCTTGGTTCCCCAAATTTCGTTCTTCTATGTTGAAGCGTTCGTTTCCAGTAACAGTTTGAATTTTGTCGTTTCACTCTGTTTTCTCCTATATTGATAGATGTATTTGGAACTCTAAATCAAACACGGTTTGTGCTAGCTTCTTGAAACTTGACACAGTAAAGCAGTTTCACATTGCAACTCTATGTTTTGTTTCCTTTTCATGTAGCTTTAAGCAGTGACTGGCGAGAAACACTTTCATTGAAAGGGGTTGCAAGCTTCCAAAAATTACGAGTCTCCAGAAATCTCAGCAAATATTTTTTCACCCAAACTGGATGATACTTTCAGGTAATGATCAGTACACTAAGCCCACTTGGTTCTCCAAATTTCATTCTTCTATGTTGAAGCGTTCGTTTCCAGTAACAGTTTCCATTCTGGGATTTCACTCTGTTTTCTCCTATATTGATAGATGTATTTGGAACTCTAAATCAAACACGGTTTGTGCTAGCTTCTTGAAACTTGACACAGTAAAGCAGTTTCACATTCTAACTCTATGTTTTGTTACCTTTTCATGTAGCCCTAAGCAGTGACTGGCGAGAAACACTTTCATTGAAAGGGGTTGCAAGCTTCCAAAAATTACGAGTCTCCAGAAATCTCAGCAAATATTTTTTCACCCAAACTGGATGATACTTTCAGGTAATGATCAGTACACTAAGCCCACTTGGTTCACCAAATTTCGTTCTTCTATGTTGAAGCGTTCGTTTCCAGTAACAGTTTGAATTTTGTCGTTTCACTCTGTTTTCTCCTATATTGATAGATGTATTTGGAACACTAAATCAAACACGGTTTATGCTAGCTTCTTGAAACTTGACACAGTAAAGCAGTTTCACATTCTAACTCTATGTTTTGTTTCCTTTTCATGTAGCTTTAAGCAGTGACTGGCGAGAAACACCTTCATTGAAAGGGGTTGCAAGCTTCCAAAAATCACGAGTCTCCAGAAATCTCAGCAAATATTTTTTCACCCAAACTGGATGATACTTTCAGGTAATGATCAGTACACTTGGCCCACTTGGTTCTCCATATTTCGTTCTTCTATGTTGAAGCGTTCGTTTCCAGTAACAGTTTGAATTTTTGCGTTTCACTCTGTTTTCTCCTATATTGATAGATGTATTTGGAACTCTAAATCAAACACGGTTTGTGCTAGCTTCTTGAAACTTGACACAGTAAAGCAGTTTCACATTCTAACTCTATGTTTTGTTTCCTTTTCATGTAGCCCTAAGTAGTGACTGGCGAGAAACACTTTCATTGAAAGGGGTTGCAAGCTTCCAAAAATTACGAGTCTCCAGAAATCTCAGCAAATATTTTTTCACCCAAACTAGATGATACTTTCAGGTAATGATCAGTACACTAAGCCCTCTTGGTTCCCCAAATTTCGTTCTTCTATGTTGAAGCGTTCGTTTCCAGTAACAGTTTGAATTTTGTCGTTTCACTCTGTTTTCTCCTATATTGATAGATGTATTTGGAACTCTAAATCAAACACGGTTTGTGCTAGCTTCTTGAAACTTGACACAGTAAAGCAGTTTCACATTGTAACTCTATGTTTTGTTTCCTTTTCATGTAGCTTTAAGCAGTGACTGGCGAGAAACACTTTCATTGAAAGGGGTTGCAAGCTTCCAAAAATTACGAGTCTCCAGAAATCTCAGCAAATATTTTTTCACCCAAACTGGATGATACTTTCAGGTAATGATCAGTACACTAAGCCCACTTGGTTCTCCAAATTTCATTCTTCTATGTTGAAGCGTTCGTTTCCAGTAACAGTTTCCATTCTGGCATTTCACTCTGTTTTCTCCTATATTGATAGATGTATTTGGAACACTAAATCAAACACGGTTTGTGCTAGCTTCTTGAAACTTGACACAGTAAAGCAGTTTCACATTCTAACTCTATGTTTTGTTTCCTTTTCATGTAGCTTTAAGCAGTGACTGGCGAGAAACACTTTCATTGAAAGGGGTTGCAAGCTTCCAAAAATTACGAGTCTCCAGAAATCTCAGCAAATATTTTTTCACCCAAACTGGATGATACTTTCAGGTAATGATCAGTACACTAAGCCCACTTGGTTCTCCAAATTTCATTCTTCTATGTTGAAGCTTTCGTTTTCAGTAACAGTTTCCATTCTGGCATTTCACTCTGTTTTCTCCTATATTGATAGATGTATTTGGAACTCTAAATCAAACACGGTTTGTGCTAGCTTTTTGAAACTTGACACAGTAAAGCAGTTTCACCTTCTAACTCTATGTTTTGTTTCCTTTTCATGTAGCTTTAAGCAGTGACTGGCGAGAAACACTTTCATTGAAAGGGGTTGCAAGCTTCTAAAAATTACGAGTCTCCAGAAATCTCAGCAAATATTTTTTCACCCAAACTGGATGAAACTTTCAGGTAATGATCAGTACACTAAGCCCACATGGTTCCCCAAATTTCGTTCTTCTATGTTGAAGCGTTCGTTTCCAGTAACAGTTTGAATTTTGTCTTTCACTCTGTTTTCTCCTATATTGATAGATGTATTTGGAACACTAAATCAAACAAGGTTTGTGCTAGCTTCTTGAAACTTGACACAGTAAAGCAGTTTCACATTCTAACTCTATGTTTTGTTTCCTTTTCATGTAGCTTTAAGCAGTGACTGGCGAGAAACACCTTCATTGAAAGGGGTTGCAAGCTTCCAAAAATTACGAGTCTTCAGAAATCTCAGCAAATATTTTTTCACCCAAACTAGATGATACTTTCAGGTAATGATCAGTACACTAAGCCCTCTTGGTTCCCCAAATTTCGTTCTTCTATGTTGAAGCGTTCGTTTCCACTAACAGTTTCCACTCTGGCATTTCACTCTGTTTTCTCCTATATTGATAGATGTATTTGGAACTCTAAATCAAACACGGTTTGTGCTAGCTTCTTGAAACTTGACACAGTAAAGCAGTTTCACATTGTAACTCTATGTTTTGTTTCCTTTTCATGTAGCTTTAAGCAGTGACTGGCGAGAAACACTTTCATTGAAAGGGGTTGCAAGCTTCCAAAAATTACGAGTCTCCAGAAATCTCAGCAAATATTTTTTCACCCAAACTGGATGATACTTTCAGGTAATGATCAGTACACTAAGCCCACTTGGTTCTCCAAATTTCATTCTTCTATGTTGAAGCGTTCGTTTCCAGTAACAGTTTCCATTCTGGCATTTCACTCTGTTTTCTCCTATATTGATAGATGTATTTGGAACTCTAAATCAAACACGGTTTGTACTAGCTTCTTGAAACTTGACACAGTAAAGCAGTTTCACATTCTAACTCTATGTTTTGTTTGCTTTTCATGTAGCCCTAAGCAGTGACTGGCGAGAAACACTTTCATTGAAAGGGGTTGCAAGCTTCCAAAAATTACGAGTCTCCAGAAATCTCAGCAAATATTTTTTCACCCAAACTGGATGATACTTTCAGGTAATGATCAGTACACTAAGCCCACTTGGTTCCCCAAATTTCGTTCTTCTATGTTGAAGCGTTCGTTTCCAGTAACAGTTTGAATTTTGTCGTTTCACTCTGTTTTCTCCTATATTGCTAGATGTATTTGGAACACTAAATCAAACACGGTTTGTGCTAGCTTCTTGAAACTTGACACAGTAAAGCAGTTTCACATTCTAACTCTATGTTTTGTATCCTTTTCATGTAGCTTTAAGCAGTGACTGGCGAGAAACACCTTCATTGAAAGGGGTTGCAAGCTTCCAAAAATCACGAGTATCCAGAAATCTCAGCAAATATTTTTTCACCCAAACTGGATGATACTTTCAGGTAATGATCAGTACACTTGGCCCACTTGGTTCTCCATATTTCGTTTTTGTATGTTGAAGCGTTCGTTTACAGTAACAGTTTCCACTCTGGCATTTCACTCTGTTTTCTCCTATATTGACAGATGTATTTGGAACTCTAAATCAAACACGGTTTGTGCTAGCTTCTTGAAACTTGACACAGTAATGCAGTTTCACATTCTAACAATATGTTTTGTTTCCTTTTCATGTAGCCCTAAGCAGTGACTGGCGAGAAACACTTTCATTGAAAGGGGTTGCAAGCTTCCAAAAATTACGAGTCTCCAGAAATCTCAGCAAATATTTTTTCACCCAAACTGGATGATACTTTCAGGTAATGATTAGTACACTAAGCCCACTTGGTTCTCCAAATTTTGTTCTTCTATGTTGAAGCGTTCGTTTCCAGTAACAGTTTGAATTTTTGCGTTTCACTCTGTTTTCTCCTATATTGATAGATGTATTTGGAACTCTAAATCAAACACGGTTTGTGCTAGCTTCTTGAAACTTGACACAGTAAAGCAGTTTCACATTCTAACTCTATGTTTTGTTTCCTTTTCATGTAGCCCTAAGCAGTGACTGGCGAGAAACACTTTCATTGAAAGGGGTTGCAAGCTTCCAAAAATTACGAGTCTCCAGAAATCTCAGCAAATATTTTTTCACCCAAACTGGATGATACTTTCAGGTAATGATCAGTACACTAAGCCCACTTGGTTCCCCAAATTTCGTTCTTCTATGTTGAAGCGTTCGTTTCCAGTAACAGTTTGAATTTTGTCGTTTCACTCTGTTTTCTCCTATATTGCTAGATGTATTTGGAACACTAAATCAAACACGGTTTGTGCTAGCTTCTTGAAACTTGACACAGTAAAGCAGTTTCACATTGTAACTCTATGTTTTGTTTCCTTTTCATGTAGCTTTAAGCAGTGACTGGCAAGAAACACCTTCATTGAAAGGGGTTGCAAGCTTCCAAAAATCACGAGTCTCCAGAAATCTCAGCAAATATTTTTTCACCCAAACTGGATGATACTTTCAGGTAATGATCAGTACACTTGGCCCACTTGGTTCTCCATATTTCGTTCTTCTATGTTGAAGCGTTCGTTTACAGTAACAGTTTCCACTCTGGCATTACACTCTGTTTTCTCCTATATTGATAGATGTATTTGGAACTCTAAATCAAACACGGTTTGTGCTAGCTTCTTGAAACTTGACACAGTAATGCAGTTTCACATTCTAACAATATGTTTTGTTTCCTTTTCATGTAGCCCTAAGCAGTGACTGGCGAGAAACACTTTCATTGAAAGGGGTTGCAAGCTTCCAAAAATTACGAGTCTCCAGAAATCTCAGCAAATATTTTTTCACCCAAACTGGATGATACTTTCAGGTAATGATCAGTACACTAAGCCCACTTGGTTCTCCAAATTTCGTTCTTCTATGTTGAAGCGTTCGTTTCCAGTAACAGTTTGAATTTTTGCGTTTCACTCTGTTTTCTCCTATATTGATAGATGTATTTGGAACTCTAAATCAAACACGGTTTGTGCTAGCTTCTTGAAACTTGACACAGTAAAGCAGTTTCACATTCTAACTCTATGTTTTGTTTCCTTTTCATGTAGCCCTAAGCAGTGACTGGCGAGAAACACTTTCATTGAAAGGGGTTGCAAGCTTCCAAAAATTACGAGTCTCCAGAAATCTCAGCAAATATTTTTTCACCGAAACTAGATGATACTTTCAGGTAATGATCAGTACACTAAGCCCTCTTGGTTCCCCAAATTTCGTTCTTCTATGTTGAAGCGTTCGTTTCCAGTAACAGTTTGAATTTTGTCGTTTCACTCTGTTTTCTCCTATATTGATAGATGTATTTGGAACTCTAAATCAAACACGGTTTGTGCTAGCTTCTTGAAACTTGACACAGTAAAGCAGTTTCACATTGTAACTCTATGTTTTGTTTCCTTTTCATGTAGCTTTAAGCAGTGACTGGCGAGAAACACTTTCATTGAAAGGGGTTGCAAGCTTCCAAAAATTACGAGTCTCCAGAAATCTCAGCAAATATTTTTTCACCCAAACTGGATGATACTTTCAGGTAATGATCAGTACACTAAGCCCACTTGGTTCTCCAAATTTCATTCTTCTATGTTGAAGCGTTCGTTTCCAGTAACAGTTTCCATTCTGGCATTTCACTCTGTTTTCTCCTATATTGATAGATGTATTTGGAACTCTAAATCAAACACGGTTTGTGCTAGCTTCTTGAAACTTGACACAGTAAAGCAGTTTCACATTCTAACTCTATGTTTTGTTTCCTTTTCATGTAGCCCTAAGCAGTGACTGGCGAGAAACACTTTCATTGAAAGGGGTTGCAAGCTTCCAAAAATTACGAGTCTCCAGAAATCTCAGCAAATATTTTTTCACCCAAACTGGATGATACTTTCAGGTAATGATCAGTACACTAAGCCCACTTGGTTCCCCAAATTTCGTTCTTCTATGTTGAAGCGTTCGTTTCCAGTAACAGTTTGAATTTTGTCGTTTCACTCTGTTTTCTCCCATATTGATAGATGTATTTGGAACACTAAATAAAACACGGTTTGTGCTAGCTTCTTGAAACTTGACACAGTAAAGCAGTTTCACATTCTAACTCTATGTTTTGTTTCCTTTTCATGTAGCTTTAAGCAGTGACTGGCGAGAAACACTTTCATTGAAAGGGGTTGCAAGCTTCCAAAAATTACGAGTCTCCAGAAATCTCAGCAAATATTTTTTCACCCAAACTGGATGATACTTTCAGGTAATGATCAGTACACTAAGCCCACTTGGTTCTCCAAATTTCATTCTTCTATGTTGAAGCGTTCGTTTCCAGTAACAGTTTCCATTCTGGCATTTCACTCTGTTTTCTCCTATATTGATAGATGTATTTGGAACTCTAAATCAAACACGGTTTGTGCTAGCTTCTTGAAACTTGACACAGTAAAGCAGTTTCACATTCTAACTCTATGTTTTGTTTCCTTTTCATGTAGCTCTAAGCAGTGACTGGCCAGAAACACTTTCATTGAAAGGGGTTGCAAGCTTCTAAAAATTACGAGTCTCCAGAAATCTCAGCAAATATTTTTTCACCCAAACTGGATGATACTTTCAGGTAATGATCAGTACACTAAGCCCACATGGTTCCCCAAATTTCGTTCTTCTATGTTGAAGCGTTCGTTTCCAGTAACAGTTTGAATTTTGTCTTTCACTCTGTTTTCTCCTATATTGATAGATGTATTTGGAACACTAAATCAAACACGGTTTGTGCTAGCTTCTTGAAACTTGACACAGTAAAGCAGTTTCACATTCTAACCCTATGTTTTGTTTCCTTTTCATGTAGCTTTAAGCAGTGACTGGCGAGAAACACCTTCATTGAAAGGGGTTGCAAGCTTCCAAAAATTACGAGTCTTCAGAAATCTCAGCAAATATTTTTTCACCCAAACTAGATGATACTTTCAGGTAATGATCAGTACACTAAGCCCTCTTGGTTCCCCAAATTTCGTTCTTCTATGTTGAAGCGTTCGTTTCCACTAACAGTTTCCACTCTGGCATTTCACTCTGTTTTCTCCTATATTGATAGATGTATTTGGAACTCTAAATCAAACACGGTTTGTGCTAGCTTCTTGAAACTTGACACAGTAAAGCAGTTTCACATTGTAACTCTATGTTTTGTTTCCTTTTCATGTAGCTTTAAGCAGTGACTGGCGAGAAACACTTTCATTGAAAGGGGTTGCAAGCTTCCAAAAATTACGAGTCTCCAGAAATCTCAGCAAATATTTTTTCACCCAAACTGGATGATACTTTCAGGTAATGATCAGTACACTAAGCCCACTTGGTTCTCCAAATTTCATTCTTCTATGTTGAAGCGTTCGTTTCCAGTAACAGTTTCCATTCTGGCATTTCACTCTGTTTTCTCCTATATTGATAGATGTATTTGGAACTCTAAATCAAACACGGTTTGTACTAGCTTCTTGAAACTTGACACAGTAAAGCAGTTTCACATTCTAACTCTATGTTTTGTTTGCTTTTCATGTAGCCCTAAGCAGTGACTGGCGAGAAACACTTTCATTGAAAGGGGTTGCAAGCTTCCAAAAATTACGAGTCTCCAGAAATCTCAGCAAATATTTTTTCACCCAAACTGGATGATACTTTCAGGTAATGATCAGTACACTAAGCCCACTTGGTTCCCCAAATTTCGTTCTTCTATGTTGAAGCGTTCGTTTCCAGTAACAGTTTGAATTTTGTCGTTTCACTCTGTTTTCTCCTATATTGCTAGATGTATTTGGAACACTAAATCAAACACGGTTTGTGCTAGCTTCTTGAAACTTGACACAGTAAAGCAGTTTCACATTCTAACTCTATGTTTTGTATCCTTTTCATGTAGCTTTAAGCAGTGACTGGCGAGAAACACCTTCATTGAAAGGGGTTGCAAGCTTCCAAAAATCACGAGTATCCAGAAATCTCAGCAAATATTTTTTCACCCAAACTGGATGATACTTTCAGGTAATGATCAGTACACTTGGCCCACTTGGTTCTCCATATTTCGTTTTTGTATGTTGAAGCGTTCGTTTACAGTAACAGTTTCCACTCTGGCATTTCACTCTGTTTTCTCCTATATTGACAGATGTATTTGGAACTCTAAATCAAACACGGTTTGTGCTAGCTTCTTGAAACTTGACACAGTAATGCAGTTTCACATTCTAACAATATGTTTTGTTTCCTTTTCATGTAGCCCTAAGCAGTGACTGGCGAGAAACACTTTCATTGAAAGGGGTTGCAAGCTTCCAAAAATTACGAGTCTCCAGAAATCTCAGCAAATATTTTTTCACCCAAACTGGATGATACTTTCAGGTAATGATTAGTACACTAAGCCCACTTGGTTCTCCAAATTTTGTTCTTCTATGTTGAAGCGTTCGTTTCCAGTAACAGTTTGAATTTTTGCGTTTCACTCTGTTTTCTCCTATATTGATAGATGTATTTGGAACTCTAAATCAAACACGGTTTGTGCTAGCTTCTTGAAACTTGACACAGTAAAGCAGTTTCACATTCTAACTCTATGTTTTGTTTCCTTTTCATGTAGCCCTAAGCAGTGACTGGCGAGAAACACTTTCATTGAAAGGGGTTGCAAGCTTCCAAAAATTACGAGTCTCCAGAAATCTCAGCAAATATTTTTTCACCGAAACTAGATGATACTTTCAGGTAATGATCAGTACACTAAGCCCTCTTGGTTCCCCAAATTTCGTTCTTCTATGTTGAAGCGTTCGTTTCCAGTAACAGTTTGAATTTTGTCGTTTCACTCTGTTTTCTCCTATATTGATAGATGTATTTGGAACTCTAAATCAAACACGGTTTGTGCTAGCTTCTTGAAACTTGACACAGTAAAGCAGTTTCACATTGTAACTCTATGTTTTGTTTCCTTTTCATGTAGCTTTAAGCAGTGACTGGCGAGAAACACTTTCATTGAAAGGGGTTGCAAGCTTCCAAAAATTACGAGTCTCCAGAAATCTCAGCAAATATTTTTTCACCCAAACTGGATGATACTTTCAGGTAATGATCAGTACACTAAGCCCACTTGGTTCTCCAAATTTCATTCTTCTATGTTGAAGCGTTCGTTTCCAGTAACAGTTTCCATTCTGGCATTTCACTCTGTTTTCTCCTATATTGATAGATGTATTTGGAACTCTAAATCAAACACGGTTTGTGCTAGCTTCTTGAAACTTGACACAGTAAAGCAGTTTCACATTCTAACTCTATGTTTTGTTTCCTTTTCATGTAGCCCTAAGCAGTGACTGGCGAGAAACACTTTCATTGAAAGGGGTTGCAAGCTTCCAAAAATTACGAGTCTCCAGAAATCTCAGCAAATATTTTTTCACCCAAACTGGATGATACTTTCAGGTAATGATCAGTACACTAAGCCCACTTGGTTCCCCAAATTTCGTTCTTCTATGTTGAAGCGTTCGTTTCCAGTAACAGTTTGAATTTTGTCGTTTCACTCTGTTTTCTCCCATATTGATAGATGTATTTGGAACACTAAATAAAACACGGTTTGTGCTAGCTTCTTGAAACTTGACACAGTAAAGCAGTTTCACATTCTAACTCTATGTTTTGTTTCCTTTTCATGTAGCTTTAAGCAGTGACTGGCGAGAAACACTTTCATTGAAAGGGGTTGCAAGCTTCCAAAAATTACGAGTCTCCAGAAATCTCAGCAAATATTTTTTCACCCAAACTGGATGATACTTTCAGGTAATGATCAGTACACTAAGCCCACTTGGTTCTCCAAATTTCATTCTTCTATGTTGAAGCGTTCGTTTCCAGTAACAGTTTCCATTCTGGCATTTCACTCTGTTTTCTCCTATATTGATAGATGTATTTGGAACTCTAAATCAAACACGGTTTGTGCTAGCTTCTTGAAACTTGACACAGTAAAGCAGTTTCACATTCTAACTCTATGTTTTGTTTCCTTTTCATGTAGCTCTAAGCAGTGACTGGCCAGAAACACTTTCATTGAAAGGGGTTGCAAGCTTCTAAAAATTACGAGTCTCCAGAAATCTCAGCAAATATTTTTTCACCCAAACTGGATGATACTTTCAGGTAATGATCAGTACACTAAGCCCACATGGTTCCCCAAATTTCGTTCTTCTATGTTGAAGCGTTCGTTTCCAGTAACAGTTTGAATTTTGTCTTTCACTCTGTTTTCTCCTATATTGATAGATGTATTTGGAACACTAAATCAAACACGGTTTGTGCTAGCTTCTTGAAACTTGACACAGTAAAGCAGTTTCACATTCTAACCCTATGTTTTGTTTCCTTTTCATGTAGCTTTAAGCAGTGACTGGCGAGAAACACCTTCATTGAAAGGGGTTGCAAGCTTCCAAAAATTACGAGTCTTCAGAAATCTCAGCAAATATTTTTTCACCCAAACTAGATGATACTTTCAGGTAATGATCAGTACACTAAGCCCTCTTGGTTCCCCAAATTTCGTTCTTCTATGTTGAAGCGTTCGTTTCCAGTAACAGTTTGAATTTTGTCGTTTCACTCTGTTTTCTCCTATATTGATAGATGTATTTGGAACTCTAAATCAAACACGGTTTGTGCTAGCTTCTTGAAACTTGACACAGTAAAGCAGTTTCACATTGCAACTCTATGTTTTGTTTCCTTTTCATGTAGCTTTAAGCAGTGACTGGCGAGAAACACTTTCATTGAAAGGGGTTGCAAGCTTCCAAAAATTACGAGTCTCCAGAAATCTCAGCAAATATTTTTTCACCCAAACTGGATGATACTTTCAGGTAATGATCAGTACACTAAGCCCACTTGGTTCTCCAAATTTCATTCTTCTATGTTGAAGCGTTCGTTTCCAGTAACAGTTTCCATTCTGGGATTTCACTCTGTTTTCTCCTATATTGATAGATGTATTTGGAACTCTAAATCAAACACGGTTTGTGCTAGCTTCTTGAAACTTGACACAGTAAAGCAGTTTCACATTCTAACTCTATGTTTTGTTACCTTTTCATGTAGCCCTAAGCAGTGACTGGCGAGAAACACTTTCATTGAAAGGGGTTGCAAGCTTCCAAAAATTACGAGTCTCCAGAAATCTCAGCAAATATTTTTTCACCCAAACTGGATGATACTTTCAGGTAATGATCAGTACACTAAGCCCACTTGGTTCACCAAATTTCGTTCTTCTATGTTGAAGCGTTCGTTTCCAGTAACAGTTTGAATTTTGTCGTTTCACTCTGTTTTCTCCTATATTGATAGATGTATTTGGAACACTAAATCAAACACGGTTTATGCTAGCTTCTTGAAACTTGACACAGTAAAGCAGTTTCACATTCTAACTCTATGTTTTGTTTCCTTTTCATGTAGCTTTAAGCAGTGACTGGCGAGAAACACCTTCATTGAAAGGGGTTGCAAGCTTCCAAAAATCACGAGTCTCCAGAAATCTCAGCAAATATTTTTTCACCCAAACTGGATGATACTTTCAGGTAATGATCAGTACACTTGGCCCACTTGGTTCTCCATATTTCGTTCTTCTATGTTGAAGCGTTCGTTTCCAGTAACAGTTTGAATTTTTGCGTTTCACTCTGTTTTCTCCTATATTGATAGATGTATTTGGAACTCTAAATCAAACACGGTTTGTGCTACCTTCTTGAAACTTGACACAGTAAAGCAGTTTCACATTCTAACTCTATGTTTTGTTTCCTTTTCATGTAGCCCTAAGTAGTGACTGGCGAGAAACACTTTCATTGAAAGGGGTTGCAAGCTTCCAAAAATTACGAGTCTCCAGAAATCTCAGCAAATATTTTTTCACCCAAACTAGATGATACTTTCAGGTAATGATCAGTACACTAAGCCCTCTTGGTTCCCCAAATTTCGTTCTTCTATGTTGAAGCGTTCGTTTCCAGTAACAGTTTGAATTTTGTCGTTTCACTCTGTTTTCTCCTATATTGATAGATGTATTTGGAACTCTAAATCAAACACGGTTTGTGCTAGCTTCTTGAAACTTGACACAGTAAAGCAGTTTCACATTGTAACTCTATGTTTTGTTTCCTTTTCATGTAGCTTTAAGCAGTGACTGGCGAGAAACACTTTCATTGAAAGGGGTTGCAAGCTTCCAAAAATTACGAGTCTCCAGAAATCTCAGCAAATATTTTTTCACCCAAACTGGATGATACTTTCAGGTAATGATCAGTACACTAAGCCCACTTGGTTCTCCAAATTTCATTCTTCTATGTTGAAGCGTTCGTTTCCAGTAACAGTTTCCATTCTGGCATTTCACTCTGTTTTCTCCTATATTGATAGATGTATTTGGAACACTAAATCAAACACGGTTTGTGCTAGCTTCTTGAAACTTGACACAGTAAAGCAGTTTCACATTCTAACTCTATGTTTTGTTTCCTTTTCATGTAGCTTTAAGCAGTGACTGGCGAGAAACACTTTCATTGAAAGGGGTTGCAAGCTTCCAAAAATTACGAGTCTCCAGAAATCTCAGCAAATATTTTTTCACCCAAACTGGATGATACTTTCAGGTAATGATCAGTACACTAAGCCCACTTGGTTCTCCAAATTTCATTCTTCTATGTTGAAGCTTTCGTTTTCAGTAACAGTTTCCATTCTGGCATTTCACTCTGTTTTCTCCTATATTGATAGATGTATTTGGAACTCTAAATCAAACACGGTTTGTGCTAGCTTTTTGAAACTTGACACAGTAAAGCAGTTTCACCTTCTAACTCTATGTTTTGTTTCCTTTTCATGTAGCTTTAAGCAGTGACTGGCGAGAAACACTTTCATTGAAAGGGGTTGCAAGCTTCTAAAAATTACGAGTCTCCAGAAATCTCAGCAAATATTTTTTCACCCAAACTGGATGAAACTTTCAGGTAATGATCAGTACACTAAGCCCACATGGTTCCCCAAATTTCGTTCTTCTATGTTGAAGCGTTCGTTTCCAGTAACAGTTTGAATTTTGTCTTTCACTCTGTTTTCTCCTATATTGATAGATGTATTTGGAACACTAAATCAAACAAGGTTTGTGCTAGCTTCTTGAAACTTGACACAGTAAAGCAGTTTCACATTCTAACTCTATGTTTTGTTTCCTTTTCATGTAGCTTTAAGCAGTGACTGGCGAGAAACACCTTCATTGAAAGGGGTTGCAAGCTTCCAAAAATTACGAGTCTTCAGAAATCTCAGCAAATATTTTTTCACCCAAACTAGATGATACTTTCAGGTAATGATCAGTACACTAAGCCCTCTTGGTTCCCCAAATTTCGTTCTTCTATGTTGAAGCGTTCGTTTCCACTAACAGTTTCCACTCTGGCATTTCACTCTGTTTTCTCCTATATTGATAGATGTATTTGGAACTCTAAATCAAACACGGTTTGTGCTAGCTTCTTGAAACTTGACACAGTAAAGCAGTTTCACATTCTAACTCTATGTTTTGTTTCCTTTTCATGTAGCCCTAAGCAGTGACTGGCGAGAAACACTTTCATTGAAAGGGGTTGCAAGCTTCCAAAAATTACGATTCTCCAGAAATCTCAGCAAATATTTTTTCACCCAAACTGGATGATACTTTCAGGTAATGATCAGTACACTAAGCCCACTTGGTTCCCCAAATTTCGTTCTTCTATGTTGAAGCGTTCGTTTCCAGTAACAGTTTGAATTTTGTCGTTTCACTCTGTTTTCTCCTATATTGCTAGATGTATTTGGAACACTAAATCAAACACGGTTTGTGCTAGCTTCTTGAAACTTGACACAGTAAAGCAGTTTCACATTCTAACTCTATGTTTTGTTTCCTTTTCATGTAGCTTTAAGCAGTGACTGGCGAGAAACACTTTCATTGAAAGGGGTTGCAAGCTTCCAAAAATTACGAGTCTCCAGAAATCTCAGCAAATATTTTTTCACCCAAACTGGATGATACTTTCAGGTAATGATCAGTACACTAAGCCCACTTGGTTCTCCAAATTTCATTCTTCTATGTTGAAGCGTTCGTTTCCAGTAACAGTTTCCATTCTGGCATTTCACTCTGTTTTCTCCTATATTGATAGATGTATTTGGAACTCTAAATCAAACACGGTTTGTGCTAGCTTCTTGAAACTTGACACAGTAAAGCAGTTTCACATTCTAACTCTATGTTTTGTTTCCTTTTCATGTAGCTTTAAGCAGTGACTGGCGAGAAACACTTTCATTGAAAGGGGGTGCAAGCTTCTAAAAATTACGAGTCTCCAGAAATCTCAGCAAATATTTTTTCACCCAAACTGGATGATACTTTCAGGTAATGATCACTACACTAAGCCCACATGGTTCCCCAAATTTCGTTCTTCTATGTTGAAGCGTTCGTTTCCAGTAACAGTTTGAATTTTGTCTTTCACTCTGTTTTCTCCTATATTGATAGATGTATTTGGAACACTAAATCAAACACGGTTTGTGCTACCTTCTTGAAACTTGACACAGTAAAGCAGTTTCACATTCTAACTCTATGTTTTGTTTCCTTTTCATGTAGCTTTAAGCAGTGACTGGCGAGAAACACCTTCATTGAAAGGGGTTGCAAGCTTCCAAAAATTACGAGTCTCCAGAAATCTCAGCAAATATTTTTTCACCCAAACTAGATGATACTTTCAGGTAATGATCAGTACACTAAGCCCTCTTGGTTCCCCAAATTTCGTTCTTCTATGTTGAAGCGTTCGTTTCCACTAACAGTTTCCACTCTGGCATTTCACTCTGTTTTCTCCTATATTGATAGATGTATTTGGAACTCTAAATCAAACACGGTTTGTGCTAGCTTCTTGAAACTTGACACAGTAAAGCAGTTTCACATTGTAACTCTATGTTTTGTTTCCTTTTCATGTAGCTTTAAGCAGTGACTGGCGAGAAACACTTTCATTGAAAGGGGTTGCAAGCTTCCAAAAATTACGAGTCTCCAGAAATCTCAGCAAATATTTTTTCACCCAAACTGGATGATACTTTCAGGTAATGATCAGTACACTAAGCCCACTTGGTTCTCCAAATTTCATTCTTCTATGTTGAAGCGTTCGTTTCCAGTAACAGTTTCCATTCTGGCATTTCACTCTGTTTTCTCCTATATTGATAGATGTATTTGGAACACTAAATCAAACACGGTTTGTGCTAGCTTCTTGAAACTTGACACAGTAAAGCAGTTTCACATTCTAACTCTATGTTTTGTTTCCTTTTCATGTAGCTTTAAGCAGTGACTGGCGAGAAACACTTTCATTGAAAGGGGTTGCAAGCTTCCAAAAATTACGAGTCTCCAGAAATCTCAGCAAATATTTTTTCACCCAAACTGGATGATACTTTCAGGTAATGATCAGTACACTAAGCCCACTTGGTTCTCCAAATTTCATTCTTCTATGTTGAAGCTTTCGTTTTCAGTAACAGTTTCCATTCTGGCATTTCACTCTGTTTTCTCCTATATTGATAGATGTATTTGGAACTCTAAATCAAACACGGTTTGTGCTAGCTTTTTGAAACTTGACACAGTAAAGCAGTTTCACCTTCTAACTCTATGTTTTGTTTCCTTTTCATGTAGCTTTAAGCAGTGACTGGCGAGAAACACTTTCATTGAAAGGGGTTGCAAGCTTCTAAAAATTACGAGTCTCCAGAAATCTCAGCAAATATTTTTTCACCCAAACTGGATGAAACTTTCAGGTAATGATCAGTACACTAAGCCCACATGGTTCCCCAAATTTCGTTCTTCTATGTTGAAGCGTTCGTTTCCAGTAACAGTTTGAATTTTGTCTTTCACTCTGTTTTCTCCTATATTGATAGATGTATTTGGAACACTAAATCAAACAAGGTTTGTGCTAGCTTCTTGAAACTTGACACAGTAAAGCAGTTTCACATTCTAACTCTATGTTTTGTTTCCTTTTCATGTAGCTTTAAGCAGTGACTGGCGAGAAACACCTTCATTGAAAGGGGTTGCAAGCTTCCAAAAATTACGAGTCTTCAGAAATCTCAGCAAATATTTTTTCACCCAAACTAGATGATACTTTCAGGTAATGATCAGTACACTAAGCCCTCTTGGTTCCCCAAATTTCGTTCTTCTATGTTGAAGCGTTCGTTTCCACTAACAGTTTCCACTCTGGCATTTCACTCTGTTTTCTCCTATATTGATAGATGTATTTGGAACTCTAAATCAAACACGGTTTGTGCTAGCTTCTTGAAACTTGACACAGTAAAGCAGTTTCACATTCTAACTCTATGTTTTGTTTCCTTTTCATGTAGCCCTAAGCAGTGACTGGCGAGAAACACTTTCATTGAAAGGGGTTGCAAGCTTCCAAAAATTACGATTCTCCAGAAATCTCAGCAAATATTTTTTCACCCAAACTGGATGATACTTTCAGGTAATGATCAGTACACTAAGCCCACTTGGTTCCCCAAATTTCGTTCTTCTATGTTGAAGCGTTCGTTTCCAGTAACAGTTTGAATTTTGTCGTTTCACTCTGTTTTCTCCTATATTGCTAGATGTATTTGGAACACTAAATCAAACACGGTTTGTGCTAGCTTCTTGAAACTTGACACAGTAAAGCAGTTTCACATTCTAACTCTATGTTTTGTTTCCTTTTCATGTAGCTTTAAGCAGTGACTGGCGAGAAACACTTTCATTGAAAGGGGTTGCAAGCTTCCAAAAATTACGAGTCTCCAGAAATCTCAGCAAATATTTTTTCACCCAAACTGGATGATACTTTCAGGTAATGATCAGTACACTAAGCCCACTTGGTTCTCCAAATTTCATTCTTCTATGTTGAAGCGTTCGTTTCCAGTAACAGTTTCCATTCTGGCATTTCACTCTGTTTTCTCCTATATTGATAGATGTATTTGGAACTCTAAATCAAACACGGTTTGTGCTAGCTTCTTGAAACTTGACACAGTAAAGCAGTTTCACATTCTAACTCTATGTTTTGTTTCCTTTTCATGTAGCTTTAAGCAGTGACTGGCGAGAAACACTTTCATTGAAAGGGGGTGCAAGCTTCTAAAAATTACGAGTCTCCAGAAATCTCAGCAAATATTTTTTCACCCAAACTGGATGATACTTTCAGGTAATGATCACTACACTAAGCCCACATGGTTCCCCAAATTTCGTTCTTCTATGTTGAAGCGTTCGTTTCCAGTAACAGTTTGAATTTTGTCTTTCACTCTGTTTTCTCCTATATTGATAGATGTATTTGGAACACTAAATCAAACACGGTTTGTGCTACCTTCTTGAAACTTGACACAGTAAAGCAGTTTCACATTCTAACTCTATGTTTTGTTTCCTTTTCATGTAGCTTTAAGCAGTGACTGGCGAGAAACACCTTCATTGAAAGGGGTTGCAAGCTTCCAAAAATTACGAGTCTCCAGAAATCTCAGCAAATATTTTTTCACCCAAACTAGATGATACTTTCAGGTAATGATCAGTACACTAAGCCCTCTTGGTTCCCCAAATTTCGTTCTTCTATGTTGAAGCGTTCGTTTCCACTAACAGTTTCCACTCTGGCATTTCACTCTGTTTTCTCCTATATTGATAGATGTATTTGGAACTCTAAATCAAACACGGTTTGTGCTAGCTTCTTGAAACTTGACACAGTAAAGCAGTTTCACATTGTAACTCTATGTTTTGTTTCCTTTTCATGTAGCTTTAAGCAGTGACTGGCGAGAAACACTTTCATTGAAAGGGGTTGCAAGCTTCCAAAAATTACGAGTCTCCAGAAATCTCAGCAAATATTTTTTCACCCAAACTGGATGATACTTTCAGGTAATGATCAGTACACTAAGCCCACTTGGTTCTCCAAATTTCATTCTTCTATGTTGAAGCGTTCGTTTCCAGTAACAGTTTCCATTCTGGCATTTCACTCTGTTTTCTCCTATATTGATAGATGTATTTGGAACTCTAAATCAAACACGGTTTGTACTAGCTTCTTGAAACTTGACACAGTAAAGCAGTTTCACATTCTAACTCTATGTTTTGTTTCCTTTTCATGTAGCCCTAAGCAGTGACTGGCGAGAAACACTTTCATTGAAAGGGGTTGCAAGCTTCCAAAAATTACGAGTCTCCAGAAATCTCAGCAAATATTTTTTCACCCAAACTGGATGATACTTTCAGGTAATGATCAGTACACTAAGCCCACTTGGTTCCCCAAATTTCGTTCTTCTATGTTGAAGCGTTCGTTTCCAGTAACAGTTTGAATTTTGTCGTTTCACTCTGTTTTCTCCTATATTGCTAGATGTATTTGGAACACTAAATCAAACACGGTTTGTGCTAGCTTCTTGAAACTTGACACAGTAAAGCAGTTTCACATTGTAACTCTATGTTTTGTTTCCTTTTCATGTAGCTTTAAGCAGTGACTGGCAAGAAACACCTTCATTGAAAGGGGTTGCAAGCTTCCAAAAATCACGAGTCTCCAGAAATCTCAGCAAATATTTTTTCACCCAAACTGGATGATACTTTCAGGTAATGATCAGTACACTTGGCCCACTTGGTTCTCCATATTTCGTTCTTCTATGTTGAAGCGTTCGTTTACAGTAACAGTTTCCACTCTGGCATTACACTCTGTTTTCTCCTATATTGATAGATGTATTTGGAACTCTAAATCAAACACGGTTTGTGCTAGCTTCTTGAAACTTGACACAGTAATGCAGTTTCACATTCTAACAATATGTTTTGTTTCCTTTTCATGTAGCCCTAAGCAGTGACTGGCGAGAAACACTTTCATTGAAAGGGGTTGCAAGCTTCCAAAAATTACGAGTCTCCAGAAATCTCAGCAAATATTTTTTCACCCAAACTGGATGATACTTTCAGGTAATGATCAGTACACTAAGCCCACTTGGTTCTCCAAATTTCGTTCTTCTATGTTGAAGCGTTCGTTTCCAGTAACAGTTTGAATTTTTGCGTTTCACTCTGTTTTCTCCTATATTGATAGATGTATTTGGAACTCTAAATCAAACACGGTTTGTGCTAGCTTCTTGAAACTTGACACAGTAAAGCAGTTTCACATTCTAACTCTATGTTTTGTTTCCTTTTCATGTAGCCCTAAGCAGTGACTGGCGAGAAACACTTTCATTGAAAGGGGTTGCAAGCTTCCAAAAATTACGAGTCTCCAGAAATCTCAGCAAATATTTTTTCACCCAAACTGGATGATACTTTCAGGTAATGATCAGTACACTAAGCCCACTTGGTTCCCCAAATTTCGTTCTTCTATGTTGAAGCGTTCGTTTCCAGTAACAGTTTGAATTTTGTCGTTTCACTCTGTTTTCTCCTATATTGCTAGATGTATTTGGAACACTAAATCAAACACGGTTTGTGCTAGCTTCTTGAAACTTGACACAGTAAAGCAGTTTCACATTGTAACTCTATGTTTTGTTTCCTTTTCATGTAGCTTTAAGCAGTGACTGGCAAGAAAAACCTTCATTGAAAGGGGTTGCAAGCTTCCAAAAATCACGAGTCTCCAGAAATCTCAGCAAATATTTTTTCACCCAAACTGGATGATACTTTCAGGTAATGATCAGTACACTTGGCCCACTTGGTTCTCCATATTTCGTTCTTCTATGTTGAAGCGTTCGTTTACAGTAACAGTTTCCACTCTGGCATTACACTCTGTTTTCTCCTATATTGATAGATGTATTTGGAACTCTAAATCAAACACGGTTTGTGCTAGCTTCTTGAAACTTGACACAGTAATGCAGTTTCACATTCTAACAATATGTTTTGTTTCCTTTTCATGTAGCCCTAAGCAGTGACTGGCGAGAAACACTTTCATTGAAAGGGGTTGCAAGCTTCCAAAAATTACGAGTCTCCAGAAATCTCAGCAAATATTTTTTCACCCAAACTGGATGATACTTTCAGGTAATGATCAGTACACTAAGCCCACTTGGTTCTCCAAATTTCGTTCTTCTATGTTGAAGCGTTCGTTTCCAGTAACAGTTTGAATTTTTGCGTTTCACTCTGTTTTCTCCTATATTGATAGATGTATTTGGAACTCTAAATCAAACACGGTTTGTGCTAGCTTCTTGAAACTTGACACAGTAAAGCAGTTTCACATTCTAACTCTATGTTTTGTTTCCTTTTCATGTAGCCCTAAGCAGTGACTGGCGAGAAACACTTTCATTGAAAGGGGTTGCAAGCTTCCAAAAATTACGAGTCTCCAGAAATCTCAGCAAATATTTTTTCACCGAAACTAGATGATACTTTCAGGTAATGATCAGTACACTAAGCCCTCTTGGTTCCCCAAATTTCGTTCTTCTATGTTGAAGCGTTCGTTTCCAGTAACAGTTTGAATTTTGTCGTTTCACTCTGTTTTCTCCTATATTGATAGATGTATTTGGAACTCTAAATCAAACACGGTTTGTGCTAGCTTCTTGAAACTTGACACAGTAAAGCAGTTTCACATTGTAACTCTATGTTTTGTTTCCTTTTCATGTAGCTTTAAGCAGTGACTGGCGAGAAACACTTTCATTGAAAGGGGTTGCAAGCTTCCAAAAATTACGAGTCTCCAGAAATCTCAGCAAATATTTTTTCACCCAAACTGGATGATACTTTCAGGTAATGATCAGTACACTAAGCCCACTTGGTTCTCCAAATTTCATTCTTCTATGTTGAAGCGTTCGTTTCCAGTAACAGTTTCCATTCTGGCATTTCACTCTGTTTTCTCCTATATTGATAGATGTATTTGGAACTCTAAATCAAACACGGTTTGTGCTAGCTTCTTGAAACTTGACACAGTAAAGCAGTTTCACATTCTAACTCTATGTTTTGTTTCCTTTTCATGTAGCCCTAAGCAGTGACTGGCGAGAAACACTTTCATTGAAAGGGGTTGCAAGCTTCCAAAAATTACGAGTCTCCAGAAATCTCAGCAAATATTTTTTCACCCAAACTGGATGATACTTTCAGGTAATGATCAGTACACTAAGCCCACTTGGTTTCCCAAATTTCGTTCTTCTATGTTGAAGCGTTCGTTTCCAGTAACAGTTTGAATTTTGTCGTTTCACTCTGTTTTCTCCCATATTGATAGATGTATTTGGAACACTAAATAAAACACGGTTTGTGCTAGCTTCTTGAAACTTGACACAGTAAAGCAGTTTCACATTCTAACTCTATGTTTTGTTTCCTTTTCATGTAGCTTTAAGCAGTGACTGGCGAGAAACACTTTCATTGAAAGGGGTTGCAAGCTTCCAAAAATTACGAGTCTCCAGAAATCTCAGCAAATATTTTTTCACCCAAACTGGATGATACTTTCAGGTAATGATCAGTACACTAAGCCCACTTGGTTCTCCAAATTTCATTCTTCTATGTTGAAGCGTTCGTTTCCAGTAACAGTTTCCATTCTGGCATTTCACTCTGTTTTCTCCTATATTGATAGATGTATTTGGAACTCTAAATCAAACACGGTTTGTGCTAGCTTCTTGAAACTTGACACAGTAAAGCAGTTTCACATTCTAACTCTATGTTTTGTTTCCTTTTCATGTAGCTCTAAGCAGTGACTGGCCAGAAACACTTTCATTGAAAGGGGTTGCAAGCTTCTAAAAATTACGAGTCTCCAGAAATCTCAGCAAATATTTTTTCACCCAAACTGGATGATACTTTCAGGTAATGATCAGTACACTAAGCCCACATGGTTCCCCAAATTTCGTTCTTCTATGTTGAAGCGTTCGTTTCCAGTAACAGTTTGAATTTTGTCTTTCACTCTGTTTTCTCCTATATTGATAGATGTATTTGGAACACTAAATCAAACACGGTTTGTGCTAGCTTCTTGAAACTTGACACAGTAAAGCAGTTTCACATTCTAACCCTATGTTTTGTTTCCTTTTCATGTAGCTTTAAGCAGTGACTGGCGAGAAACACCTTCATTGAAAGGGGTTGCAAGCTTCCAAAAATTACGAGTCTTCAGAAATCTCAGCAAATATTTTTTCACCCAAACTAGATGATACTTTCAGGTAATGATCAGTACACTAAGCCCTCTTGGTTCCCCAAATTTCGTTCTTCTATGTTGAAGCGTTCGTTTCCACTAACAGTTTCCACTCTGGCATTTCACTGTGTTTTCTCCTATATTGATAGATGTATTTGGAACTCTAAATCAAACACGGTTTGTGCTAGCTTCTTGAAACTTGACACAGTAAAGCAGTTTCACATTGTAACTCTATGTTTTGTTTCCTTTTCATGTAGCTTTAAGCAGTGACTGGCGAGAAACACTTTCATTGAAAGGGGTTGCAAGCTTCCAAAAATTACGAGTCTCCAGAAATCTCAGCAAATATTTTTTCACCCAAACTGGATGATACTTTCAGGTAATGATCAGTACACTAAGCCCACTTGGTTCTCCAAATTTCATTCTTCTATGTTGAAGCGTTCGTTTCCAGTAACAGTTTCCATTCTGGCATTTCACTCTGTTTTCTCCTACATTGATAGATGTATTTGGAACTCTAAATCAAACACGGTTTGTGCTAGCTTCTTGAAACTTGACACAGTAAAGCAGTTTCACATTCTAACTCTATGTTTTGTTTCCTTTTCATGTAGCTTTAAGCAGTGACTGGCGAGAAACACTTTCATTGAAAGGGGTTGCAAGCTTCTAAAAATTACGAGTCTCCAGAAATCTCAGCAAATATTTTTTCACCCAAACTGGATGATATTTTCAGGTAATGATCAGTACACTAAGCCCACTTGGTTCCCCAAATTTCGTTCTTCTATGTTGAAGCGTTCGTTTCCAGTAACAGTTTGAATTTTGTCTTTCACTCTGTTTTCTCCTATATTGATAGATGTATTTGGAACACTAAATCAAACACGGTTTGTGCTAGCTTCTTGAAACTTGACACAGTAAAGCAGTTTCACATTCTAACCCTATGTTTTGTTTCCTTTTCATGTAGCTTTAAGCAGTGACTGGCGAGAAACACCTTCATTGAAAGGGGTTGCAAGCTTCCAAAAATTACGAGTCTTCAGAAATCTCAGCAAATATTTTTTCACCCAAACTAGATGATACTTTCAGGTAATGATCAGTACACTAAGCCCTCTTGGTTCCCCAAATTTCGTTCTTCTATGTTGAAGCGTTCGTTTCCACTAACAGTTTCCACTCTGGCATTTCACTGTGTTTTCTCCTATATTGATAGATGTATTTGGAACTCTAAATCAAACACGGTTTGTGCTAGCTTCTTGAAACTTGACACAGTAAAGCAGTTTCACATTGTAACTCTATGTTTTGTTTCCTTTTCATGTAGCTTTAAGCAGTGACTGGCGAGAAACACTTTCATTGAAAGGGGTTGCAAGCTTCCAAAAATTACGAGTCTCCAGAAATCTCAGCAAATATTTTTTCACCCAAACTGGATGATACTTTCAGGTAATGATCAGTACACTAAGCCCACTTGGTTCTCCAAATTTCATTCTTCTATGTTGAAGCGTTCGTTTCCAGTAACAGTTTCCATTCTGGCATTTCACTCTGTTTTCTCCTATATTGATAGATGTATTTGGAACTCTAAATCAAACACGGTTTGTACTAGCTTCTTGAAACTTGACACAGTAAAGCAGTTTCACATTCTAACTCTATGTTTTGTTTGCTTTTCATGTAGCCCTAAGCAGTGACTGGCGAGAAACACTTTCATTGAAAGGGGTTGCAAGCTTCCAAAAATTACGAGTCTCCAGAAATCTCAGCAAATATTTTTTCACCCAAACTGGATGATACTTTCAGGTAATGATCAGTACACTAAGCCCACTTGGTTCCCCAAATTTCGTTCTTCTATGTTGAAGCGTTCGTTTCCAGTAACAGTTTGAATTTTGTCGTTTCACTCTGTTTTCTCCTATATTGCTAGATGTATTTGGAACACTAAATCAAACACGGTTTGTGCTAGCTTCTTGAAACTTGACACAGTAAAGCAGTTTCACATTCTAACTCTATGTTTTGTATCCTTTTCATGTAGCTTTAAGCAGTGACTGGCGAGAAACACCTTCATTGAAAGGGGTTGCAAGCTTCCAAAAATCACGAGTATCCAGAAATCTCAGCAAATATTTTTTCACCCAAACTGGATGATACTTTCAGGTAATGATCAGTACACTTGGCCCACTTGGTTCTCCATATTTCGTTTTTGTATGTTGAAGCGTTCGTTTACAGTAACAGTTTCCACTCTGGCATTTCACTCTGTTTTCTCCTATATTGACAGATGTATTTGGAACTCTAAATCAAACACGGTTTGTGCTAGCTTCTTGAAACTTGACACAGTAATGCAGTTTCACATTCTAACAATATGTTTTGTTTCCTTTTCATGTAGCCCTAAGCAGTGACTGGCGAGAAACACTTTCATTGAAAGGGGTTGCAAGCTTCCAAAAATTACGAGTCTCCAGAAATCTCAGCAAATATTTTTTCACCCAAACTGGATGATACTTTCAGGTAATGATTAGTACACTAAGCCCACTTGGTTCTCCAAATTTCGTTCTTCTATGTTGAAGCGTTCGTTTCCAGTAACAGTTTGAATTTTTGCGTTTCACTCTGTTTTCTCCTATATTGATAGATGTATTTGGAACTCTAAATCAAACACGGTTTGTGCTAGCTTCTTGAAACTTGACACAGTAAAGCAGTTTCACATTCTAACTCTATGTTTTGTTTCCTTTTCATGTAGCCCTAAGCAGTGACTGGCGAGAAACACTTTCATTGAAAGGGGTTGCAAGCTTCCAAAAATTACGAGTCTCCAGAAATCTCAGCAAATATTTTTTCACCCAAACTGCATGATACTTTCAGGTAATGATCAGTACACTAAGCCCACTGGTTCTCCAAATTTCATTCTTCTATGTTGAAGCGTTCGTTCCCAGTAACAGTTTCCATTCTGGCATTTCACTCTGTTTTCTCCTATATTGATAGATGTATTTGGAACTCTAAATCAAACACGGTTTGTGCTAGCTTCTTGAAACTTGACACAGTAATGCAGTTTCGCATTCTAACTCTATGTTTTGTTTCCTTTTCATGTAGCCCTAAGCAATGACTGGCGAGAAACACTTTCATTGAAAGGGGTTGCAAGCTTCCAAAAATTACGAGTCTCCAGAAATCTCAGCAAATATTTTTTCACCCAAACTGGATGATACTTTCAGGTAATTATCAGTACACTAAGCCTACTTGGGTTCCCAAATTTCGATCTTCTATGTTGAAGTGTTCGTTTCCAGTAACAGTTTCCATTCTGGCATTTCACTCTGTTTTCTCCTATATTGATAGATGTATTTGGAACTCTAAATCAAACACGGTTTGTGCTAGCTTCTTGAAACTTGACACAGTAAAGCAGTTTCACATTCTAACTCTATGTTTTGTTTCCTTTTCATGTAGCTTTAAGCAGTGACTGGCGAGAAACACTGCCATTGAAAGGGGTTGCAAGCTTCCAAAAACCACGAGTCTCCAGAAATCTCAGCAAATATTTTTTCACCCAAACTGGATGATACTTTCAGGTAATGATCAGTACACTTGGCCCACTTGGTTCTCCATATTTCGTTCTTCTATGTTGAAGCGTTCGTTTCCAGTAACAGTTTGAATTTTTGCGTTTCACTCTGTTTTCTCCTATATTGATAGATGTATTTGGAACTCTAAATCAAACACGGTTTGTGCTAGCTTCTTGAAACTTGACACAGTAAAGCAGTTTCACATTCTAACTCTATGTTTTGTTTCCTTTTCATGTAGCCCTAAGCAGTGACTGGCGAGAAACACTTTCATTGAAAGGGGTTGCAAGCTTCCAAAAATTACGAGTCTCCAGAAATCTCAGCAAATATTTTTTCACCCAAACTAGATGATACTTTCAGGTAATGATCAGTACACTAAGCCTTCTTGGTTCCCCAAATTTCGTTCTTCTATGTTGAAGCGTTCGTTTCCAGTAACAGTTTGAATTTTGTCGTTTCACTCTGTTTTCTCCTATATTGATAGATGTATTTGGAACTCTAAATCAAACACGGTTTGTGCTAGCTTCTTGAAACTTGACACAGTAAAGCAGTTTCACATTGTAACTCTATGTTTTGTTTCCTTTTCATGTAGCTTTAAGCAGTGACTGGCGAGAAACACTTTCATTGAAAGGGGTTGCAAGCTTCCAAAAATTACGAGTCTCCAGAAATCTCAGCAAATATTTTTTCACCCAAACTGGATGATACTTTCAGGTAATGATCAGTACACTAAGCCCACTTGGTTCTCCAAATTTCATTCTTCTATGTTGAAGCGTTCGTTTCCAGTAACAGTTTCCATTCTGGCATTTCACTCTGTTTTCTCCTATATTGATAGATGTATTTGGAACACTAAATCAAACACGGTTTGTGCTAGCTTCTTGAAACTTGACACAGTAAAGCAGTTTCAAATTCTAACTCTATGTTTTGTTTCCTTTTCATGTAGCTTTAAGCAGTGACTGGCGAGAAACACTTTCATTGAAAGGGGTTGCAAGCTTCCAAAAATTACGAGTCTCCAGAAATCTCAGCAAATATTTTTTCACCCAAACTGGATGATACTTTCAGGTAATGATCAGTACACTAAGCCCACTTGGTTCTCCAAATTTCATTCTTCTATGTTGAAGCTTTCGTTTCCAGTAACAGTTTCCATTCTGGCATTTCACTCTGTTTTCTCCTATATTGATAGATGTATTTGGAACTCTAAATCAAACACGGTTTGTGCTAGCTTCTTGAAACTTGACACAGTAAAGCAGTTTCACATTCTAACTCTATGTTTTGTTTCCTTTTCATGTAGCTTTAAGCAGTGACTGGCGAGAAACACTTTCATTGAAAGGGGTTGCAAGCTTCTAAAAATTACGAGTCTCCAGAAATCTCAGCAAATATTTTTTCACCCAAACTGGATGAAACTTTCAGGTAATGATCAGTACACTAAGCCCACATGGTTCCCCAAATTTCGTTCTTCTATGTTGAAGCGTTCGTTTCCAGTAACAGTTTGAATTTTGTCTTTCACTCTGTTTTCTCCTATATTGATAGATGTATTTGGAACACTAAATCAAACACGGTTTGTGCTAGCTTCTTGAAACTTGACACAGTAAAGCAGTTTCACATTCTAACTCTATGTTTTGTTTCCTTTTCATGTAGCTTTAAGCAGTGACTGGCGAGAAACACCTTCATTGAAAGGGGTTGCAAGCTTCCAAAAATTACGAGTCTTCAGAAATCTCAGCAAATATTTTTTCACCCAAACTAGATGATACTTTCAGGTAATGATCAGTACACTAAGCCCTCTTGGTTCCCCAAATTTCGTTCTTCTATGTTGAAGCGTTCGTTTCCACTAACAGTTTCCACTCTGGCATTTCACTCTGTTTTCTCCTATATTGATAGATGTATTTGGAACTCTAAATCAAACACGGTTTGTGCTAGCTTCTTGAAACTTGACACAGTAAAGCAGTTTCACATTGTAACTCTATGTTTTGTTTCCTTTTCATGTAGCTTTAAGCAGTGACTGGCGAGAAACACTTTCATTGAAAGGGGTTGCAAGCTTCCAAAAATTACGAGTCTCCAGAAATCTCAGCAAATATTTTTTCACCCAAACTGGATGATACTTTCAGGTAATGATCAGTACACTAAGCCCACTTGGTTCTCCAAATTTCATTCTTCTATGTTGAAGCGTTCGTTTCCAGTAACAGTTTCCATTCTGGCATTTCACTCTGTTTTCTCCTATATTGATAGATGTATTTGGAACTCTAAATCAAACACGGTTTGTACTAGCTTCTTGAAACTTGACACAGTAAAGCAGTTTCACATTCTAACTCTATGTTTTGTTTCCTTTTCATGTAGCCCTAAGCAGTGACTGGCGAGAAACACTTTCATTGAAAGGGGTTGCAAGCTTCCAAAAATTACGATTCTCCAGAAATCTCAGCAAATATTTTTTCACCCAAACTGGATGATACTTTCAGGTAATGATCAGTACACTAAGCCCACTTGGTTCCCCAAATTTCGTTCTTCTATGTTGAAGCGTTCGTTTCCAGTAACAGTTTGAATTTTGTCGTTTCACTCTGTTTTCTCCTATATTGCTAGATGTATTTGGAACACTAAATCAAACACGGTTTGTGCTAGCTTCTTGAAACTTGACACAGTAAAGCAGTTTCACATTCTAACTCTATGTTTTGTTTCCTTTTCATGTAGCTTTAAGCAGTGACTGGCGAGAAACACCTTCATTGAAAGGGGTTGCAAGCTTCCAAAAACCACGAGTCTCCAGAAATCTCAGCAAATATTTTTTCACCCAAACTGGATGATACTTTCAGGTAATGATCAGTACACTTGGCCCACTTGGTTCTCCATATTTCGTTCTTCTATGTTGAAGCGTTCGTTTCCAGTAACAGTTTGAATTTTTGCGTTTCACTCTGTTTTCTCCTATATTGATAGATGTATTTGGAACTCTAAATCAAACACGGTTTGTGCTAGCTTCTTGAAACTTGACACAGTAAAGCAGTTTCACATTGTAACTCTATGTTTTGTTTCCTTTTCATGTAGCTTTAAGCAGTGACTGGCGAGAAACACTTTCATTGAAAGGGGTTGCAAGCTTCCAAAAATTACGAGTCTCCAGAAATCTCAGCAAATATTTTTTCACCCAAACTGGATGATACTTTCAGGTAATGATCAGTACACTAAGCCCACTTGGTTCTCCAAATTTCATTCTTCTATGTTGAAGCGTTCGTTTCCAGTAACAGTTTCCATTCTGGCATTTCACTCTGTTTTCTCCTATATTGATAGATGTATTTGGAACACTAAATCAAACACGGTTTGTGCTAGCTTCTTGAAACTTGACACAGTAAAGCAGTTTCAAATTCTAACTCTATGTTTTGTTTCCTTTTCATGTAGCTTTAAGCAGTGACTGGCGAGAAACACTTTCATTGAAAGGGGTTGCAAGCTTCCAAAAATTACGAGTCTCCAGAAATCTCAGCAAATATTTTTTCACCCAAACTGGATGATACTTTCAGGTAATGATCAGTACACTAAGCCCACTTGGTTCTCCAAATTTCATTCTTCTATGTTGAAGCTTTCGTTTCCAGTAACAGTTTCCATTCTGGCATTTCACTCTGTTTTCTCCTATATTGATAGATGTATTTGGAACTCTAAATCAAACACGGTTTGTGCTAGCTTCTTGAAACTTGACACAGTAAAGCAGTTTCACATTCTAACTCTAAGTTTTGTTTCTTTTTCATGTAGCCCTAAGCAGTGACTGGCGAGAAACACTTTCATTGAAAGGGGTTGCAAGCTTCCAAAAATTACGAGTCTCCAGAAATCTCAGCAAATATTTTTTCACCCAAACTGGATGAAACTTTCAGGTAATGATCAGTACACTAAGCCCACATGGTTCCCCAAATTTCGTTCTTCTATGTTGAAGCGTTCGTTTCCTGTAACAGTTTGAATTTTGTCTTTCACTCTGTTTTCTCCTATATTGATAGATGTATTTGGAACACTAAATCAAACACGGTTTGTGCTAGCTTCTTGAAACTTGACACAGTAAAGCAGTTTCACATTCTAACTCTATGTTTTGTTTCCTTTTCATGTAGCTTTAAGCAGTGACTGGCGAGAAACACCTTCATTGAAAGGGGTTGCAAGCTTCCAAAAATTACGAGTCTACAGAAATCTCAGCAAATATTTTTTCACCCAAACTAGATGATACTTTCAGGTAATGATCAGTACACTAAGCCCTCTTGGTTCCCCAAATTTCGTTCTTCTATGTTGAAGCGTTCGTTTCCACTAACAGTTTCCACTCTGGCATTTCACTCTGTTTTCTCCTATATTGATACATGTATTTGGAACTCTAAATCAAACACGGTTTGTGCTAGCTTCTTGAAACTTGACACAGTAAAGCAGTTTCACATTGTAACTCTATGTTTTGTTTCCTTTTCATGTAGCTTTAAGCAGTGACTGGCGAGAAACACTTTCATTGAAAGGGGTTGCAAGCTTCCAAAAATTACGAGTCTCCAGAAATCTCAGCAAATATTTTTTCACCCAAACTGGATGATACTTTCAGGTAATGATCAGTACACTAAGCCCACTTGGTTCTCCAAATTTCATTCTTCTATGTTGAAGCGTTCGTTTCCAGTAACAGTTTCCATTCTGGCATTTCACTCTGTTTTCTCCTATATTGATAGATGTATTTGGAACTCTAAATCAAACACGGTTTGTACTAGCTTCTTGAAACTTGACACAGTAAAGCAGTTTCACATTCTAACTCTATGTTTTGTTTCCTTTTCATGTAGCCCTAAGCAGTGACTGGCGAGAAACACTTTCATTGAAAGGGGTTGCAAGCTTCCAAAAATTACGAGTCTCCAGAAATCTCAGCAAATATTTTTTCACCCAAACTGGATGATACTTTCAGGTAATGATCAGTACACTAAGCCCACTTGGTTCCCCAAATTTCGTTCTTCTATGTTGAAGCGTTCGTTTCCAGTAACAGTTTGAATTTTGTCGTTTCACTCTGTTTTCTCCTATATTGCTAGATGTATTTGGAACACTAAATCAAACACGGTTTGTGCTAGCTTCTTGAAACTTGACACAGTAAAGCAGTTTCACATTGTAACTCTATGTTTTGTTTCCTTTTCATGTAGCTTTAAGCAGTGACTGGCAAGAAACACCTTCATTGAAAGGGGTTGCAAGCTTCCAAAAATCACGAGTCTCCAGAAATCTCAGCAAATATTTTTTCACCCAAACTGGATGATACTTTCAGGTAATGATCAGTACACTTGGCCCACTTGGTTCTCCATATTTCGTTCTTCTATGTTGAAGCGTTCGTTTACAGTAACAGTTTCCACTCTGGCATTACACTCTGTTTTCTCCTATATTGATAGATGTATTTGGAACTCTAAATCAAACACGGTTTGTGCTAGCTTCTTGAAACTTGACACAGTAATGCAGTTTCACATTCTAACAATATGTTTTGTTTCCTTTTCATGTAGCCCTAAGCAGTGACTGGCGAGAAACACTTTCATTGAAAGGGGTTGCAAGCTTCCAAAAATTACGAGTCTCCAGAAATCTCAGCAAATATTTTTTCACCCAAACTGGATGATACTTTCAGGTAATGATCAGTACACTAAGCCCACTTGGTTCTCCAAATTTCGTTCTTCTATGTTGAAGCGTTCGTTTCCAGTAACAGTTTGAATTTTTGCGTTTCACTCTGTTTTCTCCTATATTGATAGATGTATTTGGAACTCTAAATCAAACACGGTTTGTGCTAGCTTCTTGAAACTTGACACAGTAAAGCAGTTTCACATTCTAACTCTATGTTTTGTTTCCTTTTCATGTAGCCCTAAGCAGTGACTGGCGAGAAACACTTTCATTGAAAGGGGTTGCAAGCTTCCAAAAATTACGAGTCTCCAGAAATCTCAGCAAATATTTTTTCACCGAAACTAGATGATACTTTCAGGTAATGATCAGTACACTAAGCCCTCTTGGTTCCCCAAATTTCGTTCTTCTATGTTGAAGCGTTCGTTTCCAGTAACAGTTTGAATTTTGTCGTTTCACTCTGTTTTCTCCTATATTGATAGATGTATTTGGAACTCTAAATCAAACACGGTTTGTGCTAGCTTCTTGAAACTTGACACAGTAAAGCAGTTTCACATTGTAACTCTATGTTTTGTTTCCTTTTCATGTAGCTTTAAGCAGTGACTGGCGAGAAACACTTTCATTGAAAGGGGTTGCAAGCTTCCAAAAATTACGAGTCTCCAGAAATCTCAGCAAATATTTTTTCACCCAAACTGGATGATACTTTCAGGTAATGATCAGTACACTAAGCCCACTTGGTTCTCCAAATTTCATTCTTCTATGTTGAAGCGTTCGTTTCCAGTAACAGTTTCCATTCTGGCATTTCACTCTGTTTTCTCCTATATTGATAGATGTATTTGGAACTCTAAATCAAACACGGTTTGTGCTAGCTTCTTGAAACTTGACACAGTAAAGCAGTTTCACATTCTAACTCTATGTTTTGTTTCCTTTTCATGTAGCCCTAAGCAGTGACTGGCGAGAAACACTTTCATTGAAAGGGGTTGCAAGCTTCCAAAAATTACGAGTCTCCAGAAATCTCAGCAAATATTTTTTCACCCAAACTGGATGATACTTTCAGGTAATGATCAGTACACTAAGCCCACTTGGTTCCCCAAATTTCGTTCTTCTATGTTGAAGCGTTCGTTTCCAGTAACAGTTTGAATTTTGTCGTTTCACTCTGTTTTCTCCTATATTGCTAGATGTATTTGGAACACTAAATCAAACACGGTTTGTGCTAGCTTCTTGAAACTTGACACAGTAAAGCAGTTTCACATTGTAACTCTATGTTTTGTTTCCTTTTCATGTAGCTTTAAGCAGTGACTGGCAAGAAACACCTTCATTGAAAGGGGTTGCAAGCTTCCAAAAATCACGAGTCTCCAGAAATCTCAGCAAATATTTTTTCACCCAAACTGGATGATACTTTCAGGTAATGATCAGTACACTTGGCCCACTTGGTTCTCCATATTTCGTTCTTCTATGTTGAAGCGTTCGTTTACAGTAACAGTTTCCACTCTGGCATTACACTCTGTTTTCTCCTATATTGATAGATGTATTTGGAACTCTAAATCAAACACGGTTTGTGCTAGCTTCTTGAAACTTGACACAGTAATGCAGTTTCACATTCTAACAATATGTTTTGTTTCCTTTTCATGTAGCCCTAAGCAGTGACTGGCGAGAAACACTTTCATTGAAAGGGGTTGCAAGCTTCCAAAAATTACGAGTCTCCAGAAATCTCAGCAAATATTTTTTCACCCAAACTGGATGATACTTTCAGGTAATGATCAGTACACTAAGCCCACTTGGTTCTCCAAATTTCGTTCTTCTATGTTGAAGCGTTCGTTTCCAGTAACAGTTTGAATTTTTGCGTTTCACTCTGTTTTCTCCTATATTGATAGATGTATTTGGAACTCTAAATCAAACACGGTTTGTGCTAGCTTCTTGAAACTTGACACAGTAAAGCAGTTTCACATTCTAACTCTATGTTTTGTTTCCTTTTCATGTAGCCCTAAGCAGTGACTGGCGAGAAACACTTTCATTGAAAGGGGTTGCAAGCTTCCAAAAATTACGAGTCTCCAGAAATCTCAGCAAATATTTTTTCACCGAAACTAGATGATACTTTCAGGTAATGATCAGTACACTAAGCCCTCTTGGTTCCCCAAATTTCGTTCTTCTATGTTGAAGCGTTCGTTTCCAGTAACAGTTTGAATTTTGTCGTTTCACTCTGTTTTCTCCTATATTGATAGATGTATTTGGAACTCTAAATCAAACACGGTTTGTGCTAGCTTCTTGAAACTTGACACAGTAAAGCAGTTTCACATTGTAACTCTATGTTTTGTTTCCTTTTCATGTAGCTTTAAGCAGTGACTGGCGAGAAACACTTTCATTGAAAGGGGTTGCAAGCTTCCAAAAATTACGAGTCTCCAGAAATCTCAGCAAATATTTTTTCACCCAAACTGGATGATACTTTCAGGTAATGATCAGTACACTAAGCCCACTTGGTTCTCCAAATTTCATTCTTCTATGTTGAAGCGTTCGTTTCCAGTAACAGTTTCCATTCTGGCATTTCACTCTGTTTTCTCCTATATTGATAGATGTATTTGGAACTCTAAATCAAACACGGTTTGTGCTAGCTTCTTGAAACTTGACACAGTAAAGCAGTTTCACATTCTAACTCTATGTTTTGTTTCCTTTTCATGTAGCCCTAAGCAGTGACTGGCGAGAAACACTTTCATTGAAAGGGGTTGCAAGCTTCCAAAAATTACGAGTCTCCAGAAATCTCAGCAAATATTTTTTCACCCAAACTGGATGATACTTTCAGGTAATGATCAGTACACTAAGCCCACTTGGTTCCCCAAATTTCGTTCTTCTATTTTGAAGCGTTCGTTTCCAGTAACAGTTTGAATTTTGTCGTTTCACTCTGTTTTCTCCTATATTGATAGATGTATTTGGAACACTAAATCAAACACGGTTTGTGCTAGCTTCTTGAAACTTGACACAGTAAAGCAGTTTCACATTCTAACTCTATGTTTTGTTTCCTTTTCATGTAGCTTTAAGCAGTGACTGGCGAGAAACACTTTCATTGAAAGGGGTTGCAAGCTTCCAAAAATTACGAGTCTCCAGAAATCTCAGCAAATATTTTTTCACCCAAACTGGATGATACTTTCAGGTAATGATCAGTACACTAAGCCCACTTGGTTCTCCAAATTTCATTCTTCTATGTTGAAGCGTTCGTTTCCAGTAACAATTCCATTCTGGCATTTCACTCTGTTTTCTCCTATATTGATAGATGTATTTGGAACTCTAAATCAAACACGGTTTGTGCTAGCTTCTTGAAACTTGACACAGTAAAGCAGTTTCACATTGTAACTCTATGTTTTGTTTCCTTTTCATGTAGCTTTAAGCAGTGACTGGCGAGAAACACTTTCATTGAAAGGGGTTGCAAGCTTCCAAAAATTACGAGTCTCCAGAAATCTCAGCAAATATTTTTTCACCCAAACTGGATGATACTTTCAGGTAATGATCAGTACACTAAGCCCACTTGGTTCTCCAAATTTCATTCTTCTATGTTGAAGCGTTCGTTTCCAGTAACAGTTTCCATTCTGGCATTTCACTCTGTTTTCTCCTATATTGATAGATGTATTTGGAACTCTAAATCAAACACGGTTTGTACTAGCTTCTTGAAACTTGACACAGTAAAGCAGTTTCACATTCTAACTCTATGTTTTGTTTGCTTTTCATGTAGCCCTAAGCAGTGACTGGCGAGAAACACTTTCATTGAAAGGGGTTGCAAGCTTCCAAAAATTACGAGTCTCCAGAAATCTCAGCAAATATTTTTTCACCCAAACTGGATGATACTTTCAGGTAATGATCAGTACACTAAGCCCACTTGGTTCCCCAAATTTCGTTCTTCTATGTTGAAGCGTTCGTTTCCAGTAACAGTTTGAATTTTGTCGTTTCACTCTGTTTTCTCCTATATTGCTAGATGTATTTGGAACACTAAATCAAACACGGTTTGTGCTAGCTTCTTGAAACTTGACACAGTAAAGCAGTTTCACATTCTAACTCTATGTTTTGTATCCTTTTCATGTAGCTTTAAGCAGTGACTGGCGAGAAACACCTTCATTGAAAGGGGTTGCAAGCTTCCAAAAATCACGAGTATCCAGAAATCTCAGCAAATATTTTTTCACCCAAACTGGATGATACTTTCAGGTAATGATCAGTACACTTGGCCCACTTGGTTCTCCATATTTCGTTTTTGTATGTTGAAGCGTTCGTTTACAGTAACAGTTTCCACTCTGGCATTACACTCTGTTTTCTCCTATATTGATAAATGTATTTGGAACTCTAAATCAAACACGGTTTGTGCTAGCTTCTTGAAACTTGACACAGTAATGCAGTTTCACATTCTAACAATATGTTTTGTTTCCTTTTCATGTAGCCCTAAGCAGTGACTGGCGAGAAACACTTTCATTGAAAGGGGTTGCAAGCTTCCAAAAATTACGAGTCTCCAGAAATCTCAGCAAATATTTTTTCACCCAAACTGGATGATACTTTCAGGTAATGATTAGTACACTAAGCCCACTTGGTTCTCCAAATTTCGTTCTTCTATGTTGAAGCGTTCGTTTCCAGTAACAGTTTGAATTTTTGCGTTTCACTCTGTTTTCTCCTATATTGATAGATGTATTTGGAACTCTAAATCAAACACGGTTTGTGCTAGCTTCTTGAAACTTGACACAGTAAAGCAGTTTCACATTCTAACTCTATGTTTTGTTTCCTTTTCATGTAGCCCTAAGCAGTGACTGGCGAGAAACACTTTCAATGAAAGGGGTTGCAAGCTTCCAAAAATTACGAGTCTCCAGAAATCTCAGCAAATATTTTTTCACCCAAACTAGATGATACTTTCAGGTAATGATCAGTACACTAAGCCCTCTTGGTTCCCCAAATTTCGTTCTTCTATGTTGAAGCGTTCGTTTCCAGTAACAGTTTGAATTTTGTCGTTTCACTCTGTTTTCTCCTATATTGATAGATGTATTTGGAACTCTAAATCAAACACGGTTTGTGCTAGCTTCTTGAAACTTGACACAGTAAAGCAGTTTCACATTCTAACTCTATGTTTTGTTTCCTTTTCATGTAGCTTTAAGCAGTGACTGGCGAGAAACACTTTCATTGAAAGGGGTTGCAAGCTTCCAAAAATTACGAGTCTCCAGAAATCTCAGCAAATATTTTTTCACCCAAACTGCATGATACTTTCAGGTAATGATCAGTACACTAAGCCCACTTGGTTCTCCAAATTTCATTCTTCTATGTTGAAGCGTTCGTTCCCAGTAACAGTTTCCATTCTGGCATTTCACTCTGTTTTCTCCTATATTGATAGATGTATTTGGAACTCTAAATCAAACACGGTTTGTGCTAGCTTCTTGAAACTTGACACAGTAAAGCAGTTTCACATTCTAACTCTATGTTTTGTTTCCTTTTCATGTAGCCCTAAGCAGTGACTGGCGAGAAACACTTTCATTGAAAGGGGTTGCAAGCTTCCAAAAATTACGAGTCTCCAGAAATCTCAGCAAATATTTTTTCACCCAAACTGGATGATACTTTCAGGTAATGATCAGTACACTAAGCCCACTTGGTTCCCCAAATTTCGTTCTTCTATGTTGAAGCGTTCGTTGCCAGTAACAGTTTGAATTTTGTCGTTTCACTCTGTTTTCTCCTATATTGATAGATGTATTTGGAACACTAAATCAAACACGGTTTGTGCTAGCTTCTTGAAACTTGACACAGTAAAGCAGTTTCACATTGTAACTCTATGTTTTGTTTCCTTTTCATGTAGCTTTAAGCAGTGACTGGCGAGAAACACCTTCATTGAAAGGGGTTGCAAGCTTCCAAAAATTACGAGTCTCCAGAAATCTCAGCAAATATTTTTTCACCCAAACTGGATGATACTTTCAGGTAATGATCAGTACACTAAGCCCACTGGGTTCTCCAAATTTCATTCTTCTATGTTGAAGCGTTCGTTTCCAGTAACAGTTTCCATTCTGGCATTTCACTCTGTTTTCTCCTATATTGATAGATGTATTTGGAACTCTAAATCAAACACGGTTTGTGCTAGCTTCTTGAAACTTGACACAGTAAAGCAGTTTCACATTCTAACTCTATGTTTTGTTTCCTTTTCATGTAGCTTTAAGCAGTGACTGGCGAGAAACACCTTCATTGAAAGGGGTTGCAAGCTTCCAAAAATTACGAGTCTCCAGAAATCTCAGCAAATATTTTTTCACCCAAACTGGATGATACTTTCAGGTAATGATCAGTACACTAAGCCCACTCGGTTCTCCAAATTTCATTCTTCAATGTTGAAGCGTTCGTTTCCAGTAACAGTTTCCATTCTGGCATTTCACTCTGTTTTCTCCTATATTGATAGATGTATTTGGAACTCTAAATCAAACACGGTTTGTGCTAGCTTCTTGAAACTTGACACAGTAAAGCAGTTTCACATTCTAACTCTATGTTTTGTTTCCTTTTCTTGTAGCCCTAAGCAGAGACTGGCGAGAAACACTTTCATTGAAAGGGGTTGCAAGCTTCTCAAAATTACGAGTCTCCAGAAATCTCAGCAAATATTTTTTCACCCAAACTGCATGATACTTTCAGGTAATGATCAGTACACTAAGCCCACTTGGTTCCCCAAATTTCGTTCTTCTATGTTGAAGCGTTCGTTTCCAGTAACAGTTTGAATTTTTGCGTTTCACTCTGTTTTCTCCTATATTGATAGATGTATTTGGAACTCTAAATCAAACACGGTTTGTGCTAGCTTCTTGAAACTTGACACAGTAAAGCAGTTTCACATTCTAACTCTATGTTTTGTTTCCTTTTCATGTAGCCCTAAGCAGTGACTGGCGAGAAACACTTTAATTGAAAGGGGTTGCAAGCTTCCAAAAATTACGAGTCTCCAGAAATCTCAGCAAATATTTTTTCACCCAAACTAGATGATAGTTTCAGGTAATGATCAGTACACTAAGCCCTCTTGGTTCCCCAAATTTCGTTCTTCTATGTTGAAGCGTTCGTTTCCAGTAACAGTTTCCACTCTGGCATTTCACTCTGTTTTCTCCTATATTGATAGATGTATTTGGAACTCTAAATCAAACACGGTTTGTGCTAGCTTCTTGAAACTTGACACAGTAAAGCAGTTTCACATTCTAACTCTATGTTTTGTTTCCTTTTCATGTAGCCCTAAGCAGTGACTGGCGAGAAACACTTTCATTGAAAGGGGTTGCAAGCTTCCAAAAATTACGAGTCTTCAGAAATCTCAGCAAATATTTTTTCACCCAAACTAGATGATACTTTCAGGTAATGATCAGTACACTAAGCCCTCTTGGTTCCCCAAATTTCGTTCTTCTATGTTGAAGCGTTCGTTTACACTAACAGTTTCCACTCTGGCATTTCATTCTGTTTTCTCCTATATTGATAGATGTATTTGGAACTCTAAATCAAACACGGTTTGTGCTAGCTTCTTGAAACTTGACACAGTAAAGCAGTTTCACATTGTAACTCTATGTTTTGTTTCCTTTTCATGTAGCTTTAAGCAGTTACTGGCGAGAAACACTTTCATTGAAAGGGGTTGCAAGCTTCCAAAAATTACGAGTCTCCAGAAATCTCAGCAAATATTTTTTCACCCAAACTGCATGATACTTTCAGGTAATGATCAGTACACTAAGCCCACTTGGTTCTCCAAATTTCATTCTTCTATGTTGAAGCGTTCGTTTCCAGTAACAGTTTCCATTCTGGCATTTCACTCTGTTTTCTCCTATATTGATAGATGTATTTGGAACTCTAAATCAAACACGGTTTGTGCTAGCTTCTTGAAACTTGACACAGTAAAGCAGTTTCACATTCTAACTCTATGTTTTGTTTCCTTTTCATGTAGCTTTAAGCAGTGACTGGCGAGAAACACTTTCATTGAAAGGGGTTGCAAGCTTCCAAAAATTACGAGTCTCCAGAAATCTCAGCAAATATTTTTTCACCCAAACTGGATGATACTTTCAGGTAATGATCAGTACACTAAGCCCACTTGGTTCCCCAAATTTCGTTCTTCTATGTTGAAGCGTTCGTTTCCAGTAACAGTTTGAATTTTGTCGTTTCACTCTGTTTTCTCCTATATTGATAGATGTATTTGGAACTCTAAATCAAACACGGTTTGTGCTAGCATCTTGAAACTTGACACAGTAAAGCAGTTTCACATTGTAACTCTATGTTTTGTTTCCTTTTCATGTAGCTTTAAGCAGTGACTGGCGAGAAACACTTTCATTGAAAGGGGTTGCAAGCTTCCAAAAATTACGAGTCTCCAGAAATCTCAGCAAATATTTTTTCACCCAAACTGGATGATACTTTCAGGTAATGATCAGTACACTAAGCCCACTTGGTTCCCCAAATTTCGTTCTTCTATGTTGAAGCGTTCGTTTCCAGTAACAGTTTGAATTTTTGCGTTTCACTCTGTTTTCTCCTATATTGATAGATGTATTGGAACTCTAAATCAAACACGGTTTGTGCTAGCTTCTTGAAACTTGACACAGTAAAGCAGTTTCACATTCTAACTCTATGTTTTGTTTCCTTTTCATGTAGCCCTAAGCAGTGAATGGCGAGAAACACTTTCATTGAAAGGGGTTGCAAGCTTCCAAAAATTACGAGTCTCCAGAAATCTCAGCAAATATTTTTTCACCCAAACTGGATGATACTTTCAGGTAATGATCAGTACACTAAGCCCTCTTGGTTCCCCAAATTTCGTTCTTCTATGTTGAAGCGTTCGTTTCCAGTAACGGTTTGAATTTTGTCGTTTCACTCTGTTTTCTCCTATATCGATAGATGTATTTGGAACTCTAAATCAAACACGGTTTTTGCTAGCTTCTTGAAACTTGACACAGTAAAGCAGTTTCACATTGTAACTCTATGTTTTGTTTCCTTTTCATGTAGCTTTAAGCAGTGACTGGCGAGAAACACTTTCATTGAAAGGGGTTGCAAGCTTCCAAAAATTACGAGTCTCCAGAAATCTCAGCAAATATTTTTTCACCCAAACTGCATGATACTTTCAGGTAATGATCAGTACACTAAGCCCACTTGGTTCTCCAAATTTCATTCTTCTATGTTGAAGCGTTCGTTTCCAGTAACAGTTTCCATTCTGGCATTTCACTCTGTTTTCTCCTATATTGATAGATGTATTTGGAACTCTAAATCAAACACGGTTTGTGCTAGCTTCTTGAAACTTGACACAGTAAAGCAGTTTCACATTGTAACTCTATGTTTTGTTTCCTTTTCATGTAGCTTTAAGCAGTGACTGGCGAGAAACACTTTCATTGAAAGGGGTTGCAAGCTTCCAAAAATTACGAGTCTCCAGAAATCTCAGCAAATATTTTTTCACCCAAACTGGATGATACTTTCAGGTAATGATCAGTACACTAAGCCCACTTGGTTCCCCAAATTTCATTCTTCTATGTTGAAGCGTTCGTTTCCAGTAACAGTTTGAATTTTGTCGTTTCACTCTGTTTTCTCCTATATTGATAGATGTATTTGGAACACTAAATCAAACACGGTTTGTGCTAGCTTCTTGAAACTTGACACAGTAAAGCAGTTTCACATTCTAACTCTATGTTTTGTTTCCTTTTCATGTAGCTTTAAGCAGTGACTTGCGAGAAACACTTTCATTGAAAGGGGTTGCAAGCTTCCAAAAATCACGAGTCTCCAGAAATCTCAGCAAATATTTTTTCACCCAAACTGGATGATACTTTCAGGTAATGATCAGTACACTTGGCCCACTTGGTTCTCCATATTCCGTTCTTCTATGTTGAAGCGTTCGTTTACAGTAACAGTTTCCACTCTGGCATTACACTCTGTTTTCTCCTATATTGATAGATGTATTTGGAACTCTAAATCAAACACGGTTTGTGCTAGCTTCTTGAAACTTGACACAGTAAAGCAGTTTCACATTCTAACTCTATGTTTTGTTTCCTTTTCATGTAGCCCTAAGCAGTGACTGGCGAGAAACACTTTCATTGAAAGGGGTTGCAAGCTTCCAAAAATTACGAGTCTTCAGAAATCTCAGCAAATATTTTTTCACCCAAACTAGATGATACTTTCAGGTAATGATCAGTACACTAAGCCCTCTTGGTTCCCCAAATTTCGTTCTTCTATGTTGAAGCGTTCGTTTCCACTAACAGTTTCCACTCTGGCATTTCACTCTGTTTTCTCCTATATTGATAGATGTATTTGGAACTCTAAATCAAACACGGTTTGTGCTAGCTTCTTGAAACTTGACACAGTAAAGCAGTTTCACATTGTAACTCTATGTTTTGTTTCCTTTTCATGTAGCCCTAAGCAGTGACTGGCGAGAAACACTTTCATTGAAAGGGGTTGCAAGCTTCCAAAAATTACGAGTCTCCAGAAATCTCAGCAAATATTTTTTCACCCAAGCTGCATGATACTTTCAGGTAATGATCAGTACACTAAGCCCTCTTGGTTCCCCAAATTTCGTTCTTCTATGTTGAAGCGTTCGTTTCCAGTAACAGTTTGAATTTTGTCGTTTCACTCTGTTTTCTCCTATATTGATAGATGTATTTGGAACTCTAAATCAAACACGGTTTGTGCTAGCTTCTTGAAACTTGACACAGTAAAGCAGTTTCACATTGTAACTCTATGTTTTGTTTCCTTTTCATGTAGCTTTAAGCAGTGACTGGCGAGAAACACTTTCATTGAAAGGGGTTGCAAGCTTCTAAAAATTACGAGTCTCCAGAAATCTCAGCAAATATTTTTTCACCCAAACTGGATGATACTTTCACGTAATGATCAGTACACTTGGCCCACTTGGTTCTCCAAATTTCGTTCTTCTATGTTGAAGCGTTCGTTTCCAGTAACAGTTTCCATTCTGGCATTTCACTCTGTTTTCTCCTATATTGATAGATGTATTTGGAACTCTAAATCAAACACGGTTTGTGCTAGCTTCTTGAAACTTCACACAGTAAAGCAGTTTCACATTGTAACTCTATGTTTTGTTTCCTTTTCATGTAGCTTTAAGCAGTGACTGGCGAGAAACACTTTCATTGAAAGGGGTTGCAAGCTTCCAAAAATTACGAGTCTCCAGAAATCTCAGCAAATATTTTTTCACCCAAACTGGATGATACTTTCAGGTAATGATCAGTACACTAAGCCCACTTGGTTCTCCAAATTTCGTTCTTCTATGTTGAAGCGTTCGTTTCCAGTAACAGTTTCCATTCTGGCATTTCACTCTGTTTTCTCCTATATTGATAGATGTATTTGGAACTCTAAATCAAACACGGTTTGTGCTAGCTTCTTGAAACTTGACACAGTAAAGCAGTTTCACATTCTAACTCTATGTTTTGTTTCCTTTTCATGTAGCCCTAAGCAGTGACTGGCGAGAAACACTTTCATTGAAAGGGGTTGCAAGCTTCCAAAAATTACGAGTCTCCAGAAATCTCAGCAAATATTTTTTCACCCAAACTGCATGATACTTTCAGGTAATGATCAGTACACTAAGCCCACTTGGTTCCCCAAATTTCGTTCTTCTATGTTGAAGCGTTCGTTTCCAGTAACAGTTTGAATTTTTGCGTTTCACTCTGTTTTCTCCTATATTGATAGATGTATTGGAACTCTAAATCAAACACGGTTTGTGCTAGCTTCTTGAAACTTGACACAGTAAAGCAGTTTCACATTCTAACTCTATGTTTTGTTTCCTTTTCATGTAGCCCTAAGCAGTGACTGGCGAGAAACACTTTCATTGAAAGGGGTTGCAAGCTTCCAAAAATTACGAGTCTCCAGAAATCTCAGCAAATATTTTTTCACCCAAACTGGATGATACTTTCAGGTAATGATCAGTACACTAAGCCCTCTTGGTTCCCCAAATTTCGTTCTTCTATGTTGAAGCGTTCGTTTCCAGTAACGGTTTGAATTTTGTCGTTTCACTCTGTTTTCTCCTATATCGATAGATGTATTTGGAACTCTAAATCAAACACGGTTTGTGCTAGCTTCTTGAAACTTGACACAGTAAAGCAGTTTCACATTGTAACTCTATGTTTTGTTTCCTTTTCATGTAGCTTTAAGCAGTGACTGGCGAGAAACACTTTCATTGAAAGGGGTTGCAAGCTTCCAAAAATTACGAGTCTCCAGAAATCTCAGCAAATATTTTTTCACCCAAACTGCATGATACTTTCAGGTAATGATCAGTACACTAAGCCCACTTGGTTCTCCAAATTTCATTCTTCTATGTTGAAGCGTTCGTTTCCAGTAACAGTTTCCATTCTGGCATTTCACTCTGTTTTCTCCTATATTGATAGATGTATTTGGAACTCTAAATCAAACACGGTTTGTGCTAGCTTCTTGAAACTTGACACAGTAAAGCAGTTTCACATTGTAACTCTATGTTTTGTTTCCTTTTCATGTAGCTTTAAGCAGTGACTGGCGAGAAACACTTTCATTGAAAGGGGTTGCAAGCTTCCAAAAATTACGAGTCTCCAGAAATCTCAGCAAATATTTTTTCACCCAAACTGGATGATACTTTCAGGTAATGATCAGTACACTAAGCCCACTTGGTTCCCCAAATTTCATTCTTCTATGTTGAAGCGTTCGTTTCCAGTAACAGTTTGAATTTTGTCGTTTCACTCTGTTTTCTCCTATATTGATAGATGTATTTGGAACACTAAATCAAACACGGTTTGTGCTAGCTTCTTGAAACTTGACACAGTAAAGCAGTTTCACATTCTAACTCTATGTTTTGTTTCCTTTTCATGTAGCTTTAAGCAGTGACTTGCGAGAAACACTTTCATTGAAAGGGGTTGCAAGCTTCCAAAAATCACGAGTCTCCAGAAATCTCAGCAAATATTTTTTCACCCAAACTGGATGATACTTTCAGGTAATGATCAGTACACTTGGCCCACTTGGTTCTCCATATTCCGTTCTTCTATGTTGAAGCGTTCGTTTACAGTAACAGTTTCCACTCTGGCATTACACTCTGTTTTCTCCTATATTGATAGATGTATTTGGAACTCTAAATCAAACACGGTTTGTGCTAGCTTCTTGAAACTTGACACAGTAAAGCAGTTTCACATTCTAACTCTATGTTTTGTTTCCTTTTCATGTAGCCCTAAGCAGTGACTGGCGAGAAACACTTTCATTGAAAGGGGTTGCAAGCTTCCAAAAATTACGAGTCTTCAGAAATCTCAGCAAATATTTTTTCACCCAAACTAGATGATACTTTCAGGTAATGATCAGTACACTAAGCCCTCTTGGTTCCCCAAATTTCGTTCTTCTATGTTGAAGCGTTCGTTTCCACTAACAGTTTCCACTCTGGCATTTCACTCTGTTTTCTCCTATATTGATAGATGTATTTGGAACTCTAAATCAAACACGGTTTGTGCTAGCTTCTTGAAACTTGACACAGTAAAGCAGTTTCACATTGTAACTCTATGTTTTGTTTCCTTTTCATGTAGCCCTAAGCAGTGACTGGCGAGAAACACTTTCATTGAAAGGGGTTGCAAGCTTCCAAAAATTACGAGTCTCCAGAAATCTCAGCAAATATTTTTTCACCCAAACTAGATGATACTTTCAGGTAATGATCAGTACACTAAGCCCTCTTGGTTCCCCAAATTTCGTTCTTCTATGTTGAAGCGTTCGTTTCCAGTAACAGTTTGAATTTTGTCGTTTCACTCTGTTTTCTCCTATATTGATAGATGTATTTGGAACTCTAAATCAAACACGGTTTGTGCTAGCTTCTTGAAACTTGACACAGTAAAGCAGTTTCACATTGTAACTCTATGTTTTGTTTCCTTTTCATGTAGCTTTAAGCAGTGACTGGCGAGAAACACTTTCATTGAAAGGGGTTGCAAGCTTCTAAAAATTATGAGTCTCCAGAAATCTCAGCAAATATTTTTTCACCCAAACTGGATGATACTTTCACGTAATGATCAGTACACTTGGCCCACTTGGTTCTCCAAATTTCGTTCTTCTATGTTGAAGCGTTCGTTTCCAGTAACAGTTTCCATTCTGGCATTTCACTCTGTTTTCTCCTATATTGATAGATGTATTTGGAACTCTAAATCAAACACGGTTTGTGCTAGCTTCTTGAAACTTCACACAGTAAAGCAGTTTCACATTCTAACTCTATGTTTTGTTTCCTTTTCATGTAGCTTTAAGCAGTGACTGGCGAGAAACACTTTCATTGAAAGGGGTTGCAAGCTTCCAAAAATTACGAGTCTCCAGAAATCTCAGCAAATATTTTTTCACCCAAACTGGATGATACTTTCAGGTAATGATCAGTACACTAAGCCCACTTGGTTCTCCAAATTTCGTTCTTCTATGTTGAAGCGTTCGTTTCCAGTAACAGTTTCCATTCTGGCATTTCACTCTGTTTTCTCCTATATTGATAGATGTATTTGGAACTCTAAATCAAACACGGTTTGTGCTAGCTTCTTGAAACTTGACACAGTAAAGCAGTTTCACATTCTAACTCTATGTTTTGTTTCCTTTTCATGTAGCCCTAAGCAGTGACTGGCGAGAAACACTTTCATTGAAAGGGGTTGCAAGCTTCCAAAAATTACGAGTCTCCACAAATCTCAGCAAATATTTTTTCACCCAAACTGCATGATACTTTCAGGTAATGATCAGTACACTAAGCCCACTCGGTTCTCCAAATTTCATTCTTCTATGTTGAAGCGTTCGTTTCCAGTAACAGTTTCCATTCTGGCATTTCACTCTGTTTTCTCCTATATTGATAGATGTATTTGGAACTCTAAATCAAACACGGTTTGTGCTAGCTTCTTGAAACTTGACACAGTAAAGCAGTTTCACATTCTAACTCTAAGTTTTGTTTCCTTTTCTTGTAGCCCTAAGCAGAGACTGGCGAGAAACACTTTCATTGAAAGGGGTTGCAAGCTTCTAAAAATTACGAGTCTCCAGAAATCTCAGCAAATATTTTTTCACCCAAACTGGATGATACTTTCAGGAAATGATCAGTACACTTGGCCCACTTGGTTCTCCATATTTCGTTCTTCTATGTTGAAGCGTTCGTTTACACTAACAGTTTCCACTCTGGCATTTCACTCTGTTTTCTCCTATATTGATAGATGTATTTGGAACTCTAAATCAAACACGGTTTGTGCTAGCTTCTTGAAACTTGACACAGTAAAGCAGTTTCACATTCTAACTCTATGTTTTGTTTCCTTTTCATGTAGCCCTAAGCAGTGACTGGCGAGAAACACTTTCATTGAAAGGGGTTGCAAGCTTCCAAAAATTACGAGTCTTCAGAAATCTCAGCAAATATTTTTTCACCCAAACTAGATGATACTTTCAGGTAATGATCAGTACACTAAGCCCTCTTGGTTCCCCAAATTTCGTTCTTCTATGTTGAAGCGTTCGTTTCCACTAACAGTTTCCACTCTGGCATTTCACTCTGTTTTCTCCTATATTGATAGATGTATTTGGAACTCTAAATCAAACACGGTTTGTGCTAGCTTCTTGAAACTTGACACAGTAAAGCAGTTTCACATTGTAACTCTATGTTTTGTTTCCTTTTCATGTAGCTTTAAGCAGTGACTGGCGAGAAACACTTTCATTGAAAGGGGTTGCAAGCTTCCAAAAATTACGAGTCTCCAGAAATCTCAGCAAATATTTTTTCACCCAAACTGCATGATACTTTCAGGTAATGATCAGTACACTAAGCCCACTTGGTTCTCCAAATTTCATTCTTCCCTGTTGAAGCGTTCGTTTCCAGTAACAGTTTCCATTCTGGCATTTCACTCTGTTTTCTCCTATATTGATAGATGTATTTGGAACTCTAAATCAAACACGGTTTGTGCTAGCTTCTTGAAACTTGACACAGTAAAGCAGTTTCACATTCTAACTCTATGTTTTGTTTCCTTTTCATGTAGCCCTAAGCAGTGACTGGCGAGAAACACTTTCATTGAAAGGGGTTGCAAGCTTCCAAAAATTACGAGTCTCCAGAAATCTCAGCAAATATTTTTTCACCCAAGCTGCATGATACTTTCAGGTAATGATCAGTACACTAAGCCCTCTTGGTTCCCCAAATTTCGTTCTTCTATGTTGAAGCGTTCGTTTCCAGTAACAGTTTGAATTTTGTCGTTTCACTCTGTTTTCTCCTATATTGATAGATGTATTTGGAACTCTAAATCAAACACGGTTTGTGCTAGCTTCTTGAAACTTGACACAGTAAAGCAGTTTCACATTGTAACTCTATGTTTTGTTTCCTTTTCATGTAGCTTTAAGCAGTGACTGGCGAGAAACACTTTCATTGAAAGGGGTTGCAAGCTTCTAAAAATTACGAGTCTCCAGAAATCTCAGCAAATATTTTTTCACCCAAACTGGATGATACTTTCACGTAATGATCAGTACACTTGGCCCACTTGGTTCTCCAAATTTCGTTCTTCTATGTTGAAGCGTTCGTTTCCAGTAACAGTTTCCATTCTGGCATTTCACTCTGTTTTCTCCTATATTGATAGATGTATTTGGAACTCTAAATCAAACACGGTTTGTGCTAGCTTCTTGAAACTTGACACAGTAAAGCAGTTTCACATTCTAACTCTATGTTTTGTTTCCTTTTCATGTAGCCCTAAGCAGTGACTGGCGAGAAACACTTTCATTGAAAGGGGTTGCAAGCTTCCAAAAATTACGAGTCTTCAGAAATCTCAGCAAATATTTTTATACCCAAACTAGATGATACTTTCAGGTAATGATCAGTACACTAAGCCCTCTTGGTTCCCCAAATTTCGTTCTTCTATGTTGAAGCGTTCGTTTACACTAACAGTTTCCACTCTGGCATTTCACTCTGTTTTCTCCTATATTGATAGATGTATTTGGAACTCTAAATCAAACACGGTTTGTACTAGCTTCTTGAAACTTGACACAGTAAAGCAGTTTCACATTGTAACTCTATGTTTTGTTTCCTTTTCATGTAGCTTTAAGCAGTGACTGGCGAGAAACACTTTCATTGAAAGGGGTTGCAAGCTTCCAAAAATTACGAGTCTCCAGAAATCTCAGCAAATATTTTTTCACCCAAACTGCATGATACTTTCAGGTAATGATCAGTACACTAAGCCCACTTGGTTCTCCAAATTTCAATCTTCTATGTTGAAGCGTTCGTTTCCAGTAACAGTTTCCATTCTGGCATTTCACTCTGTTTTCTCCTATATTGATAGATGTATTTGGAACTCTAAATCAAACACGGTTTGTGCTAGCTTCTTGAAACTTGACACAGTAAAGCAGTTTCACATTCTAACTCAATGTTTTGTTTCCTTTTCATGTAGCCCTAAGCAGTGACTGGCGAGAAACACTTTCATTGAAAGGGGTTGCAAGCTTCCAAAAATTACGAGTCTTCAGAAATCTCAGCAAATATTTTTTCACCCAAACTAGATGATACATTCAGGTAATGATCAGTACACTAAGCCCTCTTGGTTCCCCAAATTTCGTTCTTCTATGTTGAAGCGTTCGTTTACACTAACAGTTTCCACTCTGGCATTTTACTCTGTTTTCTTCTATATTGATAGATGTATTTGGAACTCTAAATCAAACACGGTTTGTGCTAGCTTCTTGAAACTTGACACAGTAAAGCAGTTTCACATTGTAACTCTATGTTTTGTTTCCTTTTCATGTAGCTTTAAGCAGTGACTGGCGAGAAACACTTTCATTGAAAGGGGTTGCAAGCTTCCAAAAATTACGAGTCTCCAGAAATCTCAGCAAATATTTTTTCACCCAAACTGCATGATACTTTCAGGTAATGATCAGTACACTAAGCCCACTTGGTTCTCCAAATTTCATTCTTCTATGTTGAAGCGTTCGTTTCCAGTAACAGTTTCCATTCTGGCATTTCACTCTGTTTTCTCCTATATTGATAGATGTATTTGGAACTCTAAATCAAACACAGTTTGTGCTAGCTTCTTGAAACTTGACACAGTAAAGCAGTTTCACATTCTAACTCTATGTTTTGTTTCCTTTTCATGTAGCTTTAAGCAGTGACTGGCGAGAAACACTTTCATTGAAAGGGGTTGCAAGCTTCCAAAAATTACGAGTCTCCAGAAATCTCAGCAAATATTTTTTCACCCAAACTGGATGATACTTTCAGGTAATGATCAGTACACTAAGCCCACTTGGTTCCCCAAATTTCGTTCTTCTATGTTGAAGCGTTCGTTTCCAGTAACAGTTTGAATTTTGTCGTTTCACTCTGTTTTCTCCTATATTGATAGATGTATTTGGAACACTAAATCAAACACGGTGTGCTAGCTTCTTGAAACTTGACACAGTAAAGCAGTTTCACATTCTAACTCTATGTTTTGTTTCCTTTTCATGTAGCTTTAAGCAGTGACTGGCGAGAAACACCTTCATTGAAATGGGTTGCAAGCTTCCAAAAATCACGAGTCTCCAGAAATCTCAGCAAATATTTTTTCACCCAAACTGGATGATACTTTCAGGTAATGATCAGTACACTTGGCCCACTTGGTTCTCCATATTTCGTTCTTCTATGTTGAAGCGTTCGTTTACAGTAACAGTTTCCACTCTGGCATTACACTCTGTTTTCTCCTATATTGATAGATGTATTTGGAACTCTAAATCAAACACTGTTTGTGCTAGCTTCTTGAAACTTGACACAGTAAAGCAGTTTCACATTCTAACTCTATGTTTTGTTTCCTTTTCATGTAGCCCTAAGCAGTGACTGGCGAGAAACACTTTAATTGAAAGGGGTTGCAAGCTTCCAAAAATTACGAGTCTTCAGAAATCTCAGCAAATATTTTTTCACCCAAACTAGATGATACTTTCAGGTAATGATCAGTACACTAAGCCCTCTTGGTTCCCCAAATTTCGTTTTTCTATGTTGAAGCGTTCGTTTACACTAACAGTTTCCACTCTGGCATTTCACTCTGTTTTCTCCTATATTGATAGATGTATTTGGAACTCTAAATCAAACACGGTTTGTGCTAGCTTCTTGAAACTTGACACAGTAAAGCAGTTTCACATTGTAACTCTATGTTTTGTTTCCTTTTCATGTAGCTTTAAGCAGTGACTGGCGAGAAACACTTTCATTGAAAGGGGTTGCAAGCTTCCAAAAATTACGAGTCTCCAGAAATCTCAGCAAATATTTTTTCACCCAAACTGGATGATACTTTCAGGTAATGATCAGTACACTAAGCCCACTTGGTTCCCCAAATTTCGTTCTTCTATGTTGAAGCGTTCGTTTCCAGTAACAGTTTGAATTTTTGCGTTTCACTCTGTTTTCTCCTATATTGATAGATGTATTTGGAACTCTAAATCAAACACGGTTTGTGCTAGCTTCTTGAAACTTGACACAGTAAAGCAGTTTCACATTCTAACTCTATGTTTTGTTTCCTTTTCATGTAGCCCTAAGCAGTGACTGGCGAGAAACACTTTCATTGAAAGGGGTTGCAAGCTTCCAAAAATTACGAGTCTCCAGAAATCTCAGCAAATATTTTTTCACCCAAACTGCATGATACTTTCAGGTAATGATCAGTACACTAAGCCCTCTTGGTTCCCCAAATTTCGTTCTTCTATGTTGAAGCGTTCGTTTCCAGTAACGGTTTGAATTTTGTCATTTCACTCTGTTTTCTCCTATATTGATAGATGTATTTGGAACTCTAAATCAAACACGGTTTGTGCTAGCTTCTTGAAACTTGACACAGTAAAGCAGTTTCACATTCTAACTCTATGTTTTGTTTCCTTTTCATGTAGCCCTAAGCAGTGACTGGCGAGAAACACTTTAATTGAAAGGGGTTGCAAGCTTCCAAAAATTACGAGTCTTCAGAAATCTCAGCAAATATTTTTTCACCCAAACTAGATGATACATTCAGGTAATGATCAGTACACTTGGCCCACTTGGTTCTCCATATTTCGTTCTTCTATGTTGAAGCGTTCGTTTACAGTAACAGTTTCCACTCTGGCATTACACTCTGTTTTCTCCTATATTGATAGATGTATTTGGAACTCTAAATCAAACACGGTTTGTGCTAGCTTCTTGAAACTTGACACAGTAAAGCAGTTTCACATTCTAACTCTATGTTTTGTTTCCTTTTCATGTAGCCCTAAGCAGTGACTGGCGAGAAACACTTTAATTGAAAGGGGTTGCAAGCTTCCAAAAATTACGAGTCTTCAGAAATCTCAGCAAATATTTTTTCACCCAAACTAGATGATACTTTCAGGTAATGATCAGTACACTAAGCCCTCTTGGTTCCCCAAATTTCGTTTTTCTATGTTGAAGCGTTCGTTTCCAGTAACAGTTTCCATTCTGGCATTTCACTCTGTTTTCTCCTATATTGATAGATGTATTTGGAACTCTAAATCAAACACGGTTTGTGCTAGCTTCTTGAAACTTCACACAGTAAAGCAGTTTCACATTGTAACTCTATGTTTTGTTTCCTTTTCATGTAGCTTTAAGCAGTGACTGGCGAGAAACACTTTCATTGAAAGGGGTTGCAAGCTTCCAAAAATTACGAGTCTCCAGAAATCTCAGCAAATATTTTTTCACCCAAACTGGATGATACTTTCAGGTAATGATCAGTACACTAAGCCCACTTGGTTCTCCAAATTTCGTTCTTCTATGTTGAAGCGTTCGTTTCCAGTAACAGTTTCCATTCTGGCATTTCACTCTGTTTTCTCCTATATTGATAGATGTATTTGGAACTCTAAATCAAACACGGTTTGTGCTAGCTTCTTGAAACTTGACACAGTAAAGCAGTTTCACATTCTAACTCTATGTTTTGTTTCCTTTTCATGTAGCCCTAAGCAGTGACTGGCGAGAAACACTTTCATTGAAAGGGGTTGCAAGCTTCCAAAAATTACGAGTCTCCAGAAATCTCAGCAAATATTTTTTCACCCAAACTGCATGATACTTTCAGGTAATGATCAGTACACTAAGCCCACTCGGTTCTCCAAATTTCATTCTTCTATGTTGAAGCGTTCGTTTCCAGTAACAGTTTCCATTCTGGCATTTCACTCTGTTTTCTCCTATATTGATAGATGTATTTGGAACTCTAAATCAAACACGGTTTGTGCTAGCTTCTTGAAACTTGACACAGTAAAGCAGTTTCACATTCTAACTCTAAGTTTTGTTTCCTTTTCTTGTAGCCCTAAGCAGAGACTGGCGAGAAACACTTTCATTGAAAGGGGTTGCAAGCTTCTAAAAATTACGAGTCTCCAGAAATCTAAGCAAATATTTTTTCACCCAAACTGGATGATACTTTCAGGTAATGATCAGTACACTTGGCCCACTTGGTTCTCCATATTTCGTTCTTCTATGTTGAAGCGTTCGTTTACACTAACAGTTTCCACTCTGGCATTTCACTCTGTTTTCTCCTATATTGATAGATGTATTTGGAACTCTAAATCAAACACGGTTTGTGCTAGCTTCTTGAAACTTGACACAGTAAAGCAGTTTCACATTGTAACTCTATGTTTTGTTTCCTTTTCATGTAGCTTTAAGCAGTGACTGGCGAGAAACACTTTCATTGAAAGGGGTTGCAAGCTTCCAAAAATTACGAGTCTCCAGAAATCTCAGCAAATATTTTTTCACCCAAACTGGATGATACTTTCAGGTAATGATCAGTACACTAAGCCCACTTGGTTCCCCAAATTTCGTTCTTCTATGTTGAAGCGTTCGTTTCCAGTAACAGTTTGAATTTTTGCGTTTCACTCTGTTTTCTCCTATATTGATAGATGTATTTGGAACTCTAAATCAAACACGGTTTGTGCTAGCTTCTTGAAACTTGACACAGTAAAGCAGTTTCACATTCTAACTCTATGTTTTGTTTCCTTTTCATGTAGCCCTAAGCAGTGACTGGCGAGAAACACTTTCATTGAAAGGGGTTGCAAGCTTCCAAAAATTACGAGTCTCCAGAAATCTCAGCAAATATTTTTTCACCCAAACTAGATGATACTTTCAGGTAATGATCAGTACACTAAGCCCTCTTGGTTCCCCAAATTTCGTTCTTCTATGTTGAAGCGTTCGTTTCCAGTAACAGTTTGAATTTTGTCGTTTCACTCTGTTTTCTCCTATATTGATAGATGTATTTGGAACTCTAAATCAAACACGGTTTGTGCTAGCTTCTTGAAACTTGACACAGTAAAGCAGTTTCACATTGTAACTCTATGTTTTGTTTCCTTTTCATGTAGCTTTAAGCAGTGACTGGCGAGAAACACTTTCATTGAAAGGGGTTGCAAGCTTCCAAAAATTACGAGTCTCCAGAAATCTCAGCAAATATTTTTTCACCCAAACTGGATGATACTTTCAGGTAATTATCAGTACACTAAGCCCACTTGGTTCTCCAAATTTCATTCTTCTATGTTGAAGCGTTCATTTCCAGTAACAGTTTCCACTCTGGCATTTCACTCTGTTTTCTCCTATATTGATAGATGTATTTGGAACTCTAAATCAAACACGGTTTGTGCTAGCTTCTTGAAACTTGACACAGTAAAGCAGTTTCACATTCTAACTCTATGTTTTGTTTCCTTTTCATGTAGCCCTAAGCAGTGACTGGCGAGAAACACTTTCATTGAAAGGGGTTGCAAGCTTCCAAAAATTACGAGTCTTCAGAAATCTCAGCAAATATTTTTATACCCAAACTAGATGATACTTTCAGGTAATGATCAGTACACTAAGCCCTCTTGGTTCCCCAAATTTCGTTCTTCTATGTTGAAGCGTTCGTTTACACTAACAGTTTCCACTCTGGCATTTCACTCTGTTTTCTCCTATATTGATAGATGTATTTGGAACTCTAAATCAAACACGGTTTGTACTAGCTTCTTGAAACTTGACACAGTAAAGCAGTTTCACATTGTAACTCTATGTTTTGTTTCCTTTTCATGTAGCTTTAAGCAGTGACTGGCGAGAAACACTTTCATTGAAAGGGGTTGCAAGCTTCCAAAAATTACGAGTCTCCAGAAATCTCAGCAAATATTTTTTCACCCAAACTGCATGATACTTTCAGGTAATGATCAGTACACTAAGCCCACTTGGTTCTCCAAATTTCAATCTTCTATGTTGAAGCGTTCGTTTCCAGTAACAGTTTCCATTCTGGCATTTCACTCTGTTTTCTCCTATATTGATAGATGTATTTGGAACTCTAAATCAAACACGGTTTGTGCTAGCTTCTTGAAACTTGACACAGTAAAGCAGTTTCACATTCTAACTCAATGTTTTGTTTCCTTTTCATGTAGCCCTAAGCAGTGACTGGCGAGAAACACTTTCATTGAAAGGGGTTGCAAGCTTCCAAAAATTACGAGTCTTCAGAAATCTCAGCAAATATTTTTTCACCCAAACTAGATGATACATTCAGGTAATGATCAGTACACTAAGCCCTCTTGGTTCCCCAAATTTCGTTCTTCTATGTTGAAGCGTTCGTTTACACTAACAGTTTCCACTCTGGCATTTTACTCTGTTTTCTTCTATATTGATAGATGTATTTGGAACTCTAAATCAAACACGGTTTGTGCTAGCTTCTTGAAACTTGACACAGTAAAGCAGTTTCACATTGTAACTCTATGTTTTGTTTCCTTTTCATGTAGCTTTAAGCAGTGACTGGCGAGAAACACTTTCATTGAAAGGGGTTGCAAGCTTCCAAAAATTACGAGTCTCCAGAAATCTCAGCAAATATTTTTTCACCCAAACTGCATGATACTTTCAGGTAATGATCAGTACACTAAGCCCACTTGGTTCTCCAAATTTCATTCTTCTATGTTGAAGCGTTCGTTTCCAGTAACAGTTTCCATTCTGGCATTTCACTCTGTTTTCTCCTATATTGATAGATGTATTTGGAACTCTAAATCAAACACAGTTTGTGCTAGCTTCTTGAAACTTGACACAGTAAAGCAGTTTCACATTCTAACTCTATGTTTTGTTTCCTTTTCATGTAGCTTTAAGCAGTGACTGGCGAGAAACACTTTCATTGAAAGGGGTTGCAAGCTTCCAAAAATTACGAGTCTCCAGAAATCTCAGCAAATATTTTTTCACCCAAACTGGATGATACTTTCAGGTAATGATCAGTACACTAAGCCCACTTGGTTCCCCAAATTTCGTTCTTCTATGTTGAAGCGTTCGTTTCCAGTAACAGTTTGAATTTTGTCGTTTCACTCTGTTTTCTCCTATATTGATAGATGTATTTGGAACACTAAATCAAACACGGTGTGCTAGCTTCTTGAAACTTGACACAGTAAAGCAGTTTCACATTCTAACTCTATGTTTTGTTTCCTTTTCATGTAGCTTTAAGCAGTGACTGGCGAGAAACACCTTCATTGAAATGGGTTGCAAGCTTCCAAAAATCACGAGTCTCCAGAAATCTCAGCAAATATTTTTTCACCCAAACTGGATGATACTTTCAGGTAATGATCAGTACACTTGGCCCACTTGGTTCTCCATATTTCGTTCTTCTATGTTGAAGCGTTCGTTTACAGTAACAGTTTCCACTCTGGCATTACACTCTGTTTTCTCCTATATTGATAGATGTATTTGGAACTCTAAATCAAACACGGTTTGTGCTAGCTTCTTGAAACTTGACACAGTAAAGCAGTTTCACATTCTAACTCTATGTTTTGTTTCCTTTTCATGTAGCCCTAAGCAGTGACTGGCGAGAAACACTTTAATTGAAAGGGGTTGCAAGCTTCCAAAAATTACGAGTCTTCAGAAATCTCAGCAAATATTTTTTCACCCAAACTAGATGATACTTTCAGGTAATGATCAGTACACTAAGCCCTCTTGGTTCCCCAAATTTCGTTTTTCTATGTTGAAGCGTTCGTTTACACTAACAGTTTCCACTCTGGCATTTCACTCTGTTTTCTCCTATATTGATAGATGTATTTGGAACTCTAAATCAAACACGGTTTGTGCTAGCTTCTTGAAACTTGACACAGTAAAGCAGTTTCACATTGTAACTCTATGTTTTGTTTCCTTTTCATGTAGCTTTAAGCAGTGACTGGCGAGAAACACTTTCATTGAAAGGGGTTGCAAGCTTCCAAAAATTACGAGTCTCCAGAAATCTCAGCAAATATTTTTTCACCCAAACTGGATGATACTTTCAGGTAATGATCAGTACACTAAGCCCACTTGGTTCCCCAAATTTCGTTCTTCTATGTTGAAGCGTTCGTTTCCAGTAACAGTTTGAATTTTTGCGTTTCACTCTGTTTTCTCCTATATTGATAGATGTATTTGGAACTCTAAATCAAACACGGTTTGTGCTAGCTTCTTGAAACTTGACACAGTAAAGCAGTTTCACATTCTAACTCTATGTTTTGTTTCCTTTTCATGTAGCCCTAAGCAGTGACTGGCGAGAAACACTTTCATTGAAAGGGGTTGCAAGCTTCCAAAAATTACGAGTCTCCAGAAATCTCAGCAAATATTTTTTCACCCAAACTGCATGATACTTTCAGGTAATGATCAGTACACTAAGCCCTCTTGGTTCCCCAAATTTCGTTCTTCTATGTTGAAGCGTTCGTTTCCAGTAACGGTTTGAATTTTGTCGTTTCACTCTGTTTTCTCCTATATTGATAGATGTATTTGGAACTCTAAATCAAACACGGTTTGTGCTAGCTTCTTGAAACTTGACACAGTAAAGCAGTTTCACATTGTAACTCTATGTTTTGTTTCCTTTTCATGTAGCTTTAAGCAGTGACTGGCGAGAAACACTTTCATTGAAAGGGGTTGCAAGCTTCCAAAAATTACGAGTCTCCAGAAATCTCAGCAAATATTTTTTCACCCAAACTGCATGATACTTTCAGGTAATGATCAGTGCACTAAGCCCACTTGGTTCTCCAAATTTCATTCTTCTATGTTGAAGCGTTCGTTTCCAGTAACAGTTTCCATTCTGGCATTTCACTCTGTTTTCTCCTATATTGATAGATGTATTTGGAACTCTAAATCAAACACGGTTTGTGCTAGCTTCTTGAAACTTGACACAGTAAAGCAGTTTCACATTCTAACTCTATGTTTTGTTTCCTTTTCATGTAGCTTTAAGCAGTGACTGGCGAGAAACACTTTCATTGAAAGGGGTTGCAAGCTTCCAAAAATTACGAGTCTCCAGAAATCTCAGCAAATATTTTTTCACCCAAACTGGATGATACTTTCAGGTAATGATCAGTACACTAAGCCCACTTGGTTCCCCAAATTTCGTTCTTCTATGTTGAAGCGTTCGTTTCCAGTAACAGTTTGAATTTTGTCGTTTCACTCTGTTTTCTCCTATATTGATAGATGTATTTGGAACACTAAATCAAACACGGTTTGTGCTAGCTTCTTGAAACTTGACACAGTAAAGCAGTTTCACATTCTAACTCTATGTTTTGTTTCCTTTTCATGTAGCTTTAAGCAGTGACTTGCGAGAAACACCTTCATTGAAAGGGGTTGCAAGCTTCCAAAAATCACGAGTCTCCAGAAATCTCAGCAAATATTTTTTCACCCAAACTGGATGATACTTTCAGGTAATGATCAGTACACTTGGCCCACTTGGTTCTCCATATTCCGTTCTTCTATGTTGAAGCGTTCGTTTACAGTAACAGTTTCCACTCTGGCATTACACTCTGTTTTCTCCTATATTGATAGATATATTTGGAACTCTAAATCAAACACGGTTTGTGCTAGCTTCTTGAAACTTGACACAGTAAAGCAGTTTCACATTCTAACTCTATGTTTTGTTTCCTTTTCATGTAGCCCTAAGCAGTGACTGGCGAGAAGCACTTTCATTGAAAGGGGTTGCAAGCTTCCAAAAATTACGAGTCTTCAGAAATCTCAGCAAATATTTTTTCACCCAAACTAGATGATACTTTCAGGTAATGATCAGTACACTAAGCCCTCTTGGTTCCCCAAATTTCGTTCTTCTATGTTGAAGCGTTCGTTTCCACTAACAGTTTCCACTCTGGCATTTCACTCTGTTTTCTCCTATATTGATAGATGTATTTGGAACTCTAAATCAAACACGGTTTGTGCTAGCTTCTTGAAACTTGACACAGTAAAGCAGTTTCACATTGTAACTCTATGTTTTGTTTCCTTTTCATGTAGCTTTAAGCAGTGACTGGCGAGAAACACTTTCATTGAAAGGGGTTGCAAGCTTCCAAAAATTACGAGTCTCCAGAAATCTCAGCAAATATTTTTTCACCCAAACTGCATGATACTTTCAGGTAATGATCAGTACACTAAGCCGACTTGGTTCTCCAAATTTCATTCTTCTATGTTGAAGCGTTCGTTTCCAGTAACAGTTTCCATTCTGGCATTTCACTCTGTTTTCTCCTATATTGATAGATGTATTTGGAACTCTAAATCAAACACGGTTTGTGCTAGCTTCTTGAAACTTGACACAGTAAAGCAGTTTCACATTCTAACTCTATGTTTTGTTTCCTTTTCATGTAGCCCTAAGCAGTGACTGGCGAGAAACACTTTCATTGAAAGGGGTTGCAAGCTTCCAAAAATTACGAGTCTCCAGAAATCTCAGCAAATATTTTTTCACCCAAGCTGCATGATACTTTCAGGTAATGATCAGTACACTAAGCCCTCTTGGTTCCCCAAATTTCGTTCTTCTATGTTGAAGCGTTCGTTTCCAGTAACAGTTTGAATTTTGTCGTTTCACTCTGTTTTCTCCTATATTGATAGATGTATTTGGAACTCTAAATCAAACACGGTTTGTGCTAGCTTCTTGAAACTTGACACAGTAAAGCAGTTTCACATTGTAACTCTATGTTTTGTTTCCTTTTCATGTAGCTTTAAGCAGTGACTGGCGAGAAACACTTTCATTGAAAGGGGTTGCAAGCTTCTAAAAATTACGAGTCTCCAGAAATCTCAGCAAATATTTTTTCACCCAAACTGGATGATACTTTCACGTAATGATCAGTACACTTGGCCCACTTGGTTCTCCAAATTTCGTTCTTCTATGTTGAAGCGTTCGTTTCCAGTAACAGTTTCCATTCTGGCATTTCAATCTGTTTTCTCCTATATTGATAGATGTATTTGGAACTCTAAATCAAACACGGTTTGTGCTAGCTTCTTGAAACTTCACACAGTAAAGCAGTTTCACATTGTAACTCTATGTTTTGTTTCCTTTTCATGTAGCTTTAAGCAGTGACTGGCGAGAAACACTTTCATTGAAAGGGGTTGCAAGCTTCCAAAAATTACGAGTCTCCAGAAATCTCAGCAAATATTTTTTCACCCAAACTGGATGATACTTTCAGGTAATGATCAGTACACTAAGCCCACTTGGTTCTCCAAATTTCGTTCTTCTATGTTGAAGCGTTCGTTTCCAGTAACAGTTTCCATTCTGGCATTTCACTCTGTTTTCTCCTATATTGATAGATGTATTTGGAACTCTAAATCAAACACGGTTTGTGCTAGCTTCTTGAAACTTGACACAGTAAAGCAGTTTCACATTCTAACTCTATGTTTTGTTTCCTTTTCATGTAGCCCTAAGCAGTGACTGGCGAGAAACACTTTCATTGAAAGGGGTTGCAAGCTTCCAAAAATTACGAGTCTCCAGAAATCTCAGCAAATATTTTTTCACCCAAACTAGATGATACTTTCAGGTAATGATCAGTACACTAAGCCCTCTTGGTTCCCCAAATTTCGTTCTTCTATGTTGAAGCGTTCGTTTCCAGTAACAGTTTGAATTTTGTCGTTTCACTCTGTTTTCTCCTATATTGATAGATGTATTTGGAACTCTAAATCAAAAACGGTTTGTGCTAGCTTCTTGAAACTTGACACAGTAAAGCAGTTTCACATTGTAACTCTATGTTTTGTTTCCTTTTCATGTAGCTTTAAGCAGTGACTGGCGAGAAACACTTTCATTGAAAGGGGTTGCAAGCTTCCAAAAATTACGAGTCTCCAGAAATCTCAGCAAATATTTTTTCACCCAAACTGGATGATACTTTCAGGTAATTATCAGTACACTAAGCCCACTTGGTTCTCCAAATTTCATTCTTCTATGTTGAAGCGTTCGTTTCCAGTAACAGTTTCCACTCTGGCATTTCACTCTGTTTTCTCCTATATTGATAGATGTATTTGGAACTCTAAATCAAACACGGTTTGTGCTACCTTCTTGAAACTTGACACATTAAAGCAGTTTCACATTCTAACTCTATGTTTTGTTTCCTTTTCATGTAGCCCTAAGCAGTGACTGGCGAGAAACACTTTCATTGAAAGGGGTTGCAAGCTTCCAAAAATTACGAGTCTTCAGAAATCTCAGCAAATATTTTTATACCCAAACTAGATGATACTTTCAGGTAATGATCAGTACACTAAGCCCTCTTGGTTCCCCAAATTTCGTTCTTCTATGTTGAAGCGTTCGTTTACACTAACAGTTTCCACTCTGGCATTTCACTCTGTTTTCTCCTATATTGATAGATGTATTTGGAACTCTAAATCAAACACGGTTTGTGCTAGCTTCTTGAAACTTGACACAGTAAAGCAGTTTCACATTGTAACTCTATGTTTTGTTTCCTTTTCATGTAGCTTTAAGCAGTGACTGGCGAGAAACACTTTCATTGAAAGGGGTTGCAAGCTTCCAAAAATTACGAGTCTCCAGAAATCTCAGCAAATATTTTTTCACCCAAACTGCATGATACTTTCAGGTAATGATCAGTACACTAAGCCCACTTGGTTCTCCAAATTTCAATCTTCTATGTTGAAGCGTTCGTTTCCAGTAACAGTTTCCATTCTGGCATTTCACTCTGTTTTCTCCTATATTGATAGATGTATTTGGAACTCTAAATCAAACACGGTTTGTGCTAGCTTCTTGAAACTTGACACAGTAAAGCAGTTTCACATTCTAACTCAATGTTTTGTTTCCTTTTCATGTAGCCCTAAGCAGTGACTGGCGAGAAACACTTTCATTGAAAGGGGTTGCAAGCTTCCAAAAATTACGAGTCTTCAGAAATCTCAGCAAATATTTTTTCACCCAAACTAGATGATACATTCAGGTAATGATCAGTACACTAAGCCCTCTTGGTTCCCCAAATTTCGTTCTTCTATTTTGAAGCGTTCGTTTACACTAACAGTTTCCACTCTGGCATTTTACTCTGTTTTCTCCTATATTGATAGATGTATTTGGAACTCTAAATCAAACACGGTTTGTGCTAGCTTCTTGAAACTTGACACAGTAAAGCAGTTTCACATTCTAACTCTATGTTTTGTTTCCTTTTCATGTAGCTTTAAGCAGTGACTGGCGAGAAACACTTTCATTGAAAGGGGTTGCAAGCTTCCAAAAATTACGAGTCTCCAGAAATCTCAGCAAATATTTTTTCACCCAAACTGGATGATACTTTCAGGTAATGATCAGTACACTAAGCCCACTTGGTTCCCCAAATTTCGTTCTTCTATGTTGAAGCGTTCGTTTCCAGTAACAGTTTGAATTTTGTCGTTTCACTCTGTTTTCTCCTATATTGATAGATGTATTTGGAACTCTAAATCAAACACGGTTTGTGCTAGCTTCTTGAAACTTGACACAGTAAAGCAGTTTCACATTGTAACTCTATGTTTTGTTTCCTTTTCATGTAGCTTTAAGCAGTGACTGGCGAGAAACACTTTCATTGAAAGGGGTTGCAAGCTTCCAAAAATTACGAGTCTCCAGAAATCTCAGCAAATATTTTTTCACCCAAACTGGATGATACTTTCAGGTAATGATCAGTACACTAAGCCCACTTGGTTCCCCAAATTTCGTTCTTCTATGTTGAAGCGTTCGTTTCCAGTAACAGTTTGAATTTTGTCGTTTCACTCTGTTTTCTCCTATATTGATAGATGTATTTGGAACACTAAATCAAACACGGTTTGTGCTAGCTTCTTGAAACTTGACACAGTAAAGCAGTTTCACATTCTAACTCTATGTTTTGTTTCCTTTTCATGTAGCTTTAAGCAGTGACTTGCGAGAAACACCTTCATTGAAAGGGGTTGCAAGCTTCCAAAAATCACGAGTCTCCAGAAATCTCAGCAAATATTTTTTCACCCAAACTGGATGATACTTTCAGGTAATGATCAGTACACTTGGCCCACTTGGTTCTCCATATTCCGTTCTTCTATGTTGAAGCGTTCGTTTACAGTAACAGTTTCCACTCTGGCATTACACTCTGTTTTCTCCTATATTGATAGATATATTTGGAACTCTAAATCAAACACGGTTTGTGCTAGCTTCTTGAAACTTGACACAGTAAAGCAGTTTCACATTCTAACTCTATGTTTTGTTTCCTTTTCATGTAGCCCTAAGCAGTGACTGGCGAGAAACACTTTCATTGAAAGGGGTTGCAAGCTTCCAAAAATTACGAGTCTTCAGAAATCTCAGCAAATATTTTTTCACCCAAACTAGATGATACTTTCAGGTAATGATCAGTACACTAAGCCCTCTTGGTTCCCCAAATTTCGTTCTTCTATGTTGAAGCGTTCGTTTCCACTAACAGTTTCCACTCTGGCATTTCACTCTGTTTTCTCCTATATTGATAGATGTATTTGGAACTCTAAATCAAACACGGTTTGTGCTAGCTTCTTGAAACTTGACACAGTAAAGCAGTTTCACATTGTAACTCTATGTTTTGTTTCCTTTTCATGTAGCTTTAAGCAGTGACTGGCGAGAAACACTTTCATTGAAAGGGGTTGCAAGCTTCCAAAAATTACGAGTCTCCAGAAATCTCAGCAAATATTTTTTCACCCAAACTGCATGATACTTTCAGGTAATGATCAGTACACTAAGCCGACTTGGTTCTCCAAATTTCATTCTTCTATGTTGAAGCGTTCGTTTCCAGTAACAGTTTCCATTCTGGCATTTCACTCTGTTTTCTCCTATATTGATAGATGTATTTGGAACTCTAAATCAAACACGGTTTGTGCTAGCTTCTTGAAACTTGACACAGTAAAGCAGTTTCACATTCTAACTCTATGTTTTGTTTCCTTTTCATGTAGCCCTAAGCAGTGACTGGCGAGAAACACTTTCATTGAAAGGGGTTGCAAGCTTCCAAAAATTACGAGTCTCCAGAAATCTCAGCAAATATTTTTTCACAAAAGCTGCATGATACTTTCAGGTAATGATCAGTACACTAAGCCCTCTTGGTTCCCCAAATTTCATTCTTCTATGTTGAAGCGTTCGTTTCCAGTAACAGTTTCCATTCTGGCATTTCACTCTGTTTTCTCCTATATTGATAGATGTATTTGGAACTCTAAATCAAACACGGTTTGTGCTAGCTTCTTGAAACTTGACACAGTAAAGCAGTTTCACATTCTAACTCTAAGTTTTGTTTCCTTTTCTTGTAGCCCTAAGCAGAGACTGGCGAGAAACACTTTCATTGAAAGGGGTTGCAAGCTTCTAAAAATTACGAGTCTCCAGAAATCTCAGCAAATATTTTTTCACCCAAACTGGATGATACTTTCAGGTAATGATCAGTACACTTGGCCCACTTGGTTCTCCATATTTCGTTCTTCTATGTTGAAGCGTTCGTTTACACTAACAGTTTCCACTCTGGCATTTCACTCTGTTTTCTCCTATATTGATAGATGTATTTGGAACTCTAAATCAAACACGGTTTGTGCTAGCTTCTTGAAACTTGACACAGTAAAGCAGTTTCACATTCTAACTCTATGTTTTGTTTCCTTTTCATGTAGCACTAAGCAGTGACTGGCGAGAAACACTTTCATTGAAAGGGGTTGCAAGCTTCCAAAAATTACGAGTCTCCAGAAATCTCAGCAAATATTTTTTCACCCAAACTGCATGATACTTTCAGGTAATGATCAGTACACTAAGCCCACTCGGTTCTCCAAATTTCATTCTTCTATGTTGAAGCGTTCGTTTCCAGTAACAGTTTCCATTCTGGCATTTCACTCTGTTTTCTCCTATATTGATAGATGTATTTGGAACTCTAAATCAAACACGGTTTGTGCTAGCTTCTTGAAACTTGACACAGTAAAGCAGTTTCACATTCTAACTCTAAGTTTTGTTTCCTTTTCTTGTAGCCCTAAGCAGAGACTGGCGAGAAACACTTTCATTGAAAGGGGTTGCAAGCTTCTAAAAATTACGAGTCTCCAGAAATCTCAGCAAATATTTTTTCACCCAAACTGGATGATACTTTCAGGTAATGATCAGTACACTTGGCCTACTTGGTTCTCCATATTTCGTTCTTCTATGTTGAAACGTTCGTTTACACTAACAGTTTCCACTCTGGCATTTCACTCTGTTTTCTCCTATATTGATAGATGTATTTGGAACTCTAAATCAAACACGGTTTGTGCTAGCTTCTTGAAACTTGACACAGTAAAGCAGTTTCACATTCTAACTCTATGTTTTGTTTCCTTTTCATGTAGCTTTAAGCAGTGACTGGCGAGAAACACTTTCATTGAAAGGGGTTGCAAGCTTCCAAAAATTACGAGTCTCCAGAAATCTCAGCAAATACTTTTTCACCCAAACTGGATGATACTTTCAGGTAATGATCAGTACACTAAGCCCACTTGGTTCTCCAAATTTCATTCTTCTATGTTGAAGCGTTCGTTTCCAGTAACAGTTTCCATTCTGGCATTTCACTCTGTTTTCTCCTATATTGATAGATGTATTTGGAACTCTAAATCAAACACGGTTTGTGCTAGCTTCTTGAAACTTGACACAGTAAAGCAGTTTCACATTCTAACTCTATGTTTTGTTTCCTTTTCATGTAGCCCTAAGCAGTGACTGGCGAGAAACACTTTCATTGAAAGGGGTTGCAAGCTTCCAAAAATTACGAGTCTCCAGAAATCTCAGCAAATATTTTTTCACCCAAACTGGATGATACTTTCAGGTAATGATCAGTACACTAAGCCCACTTGGTTCCCCAAATTTCGTTCTTCTATGTTGAAGCGTTCGTTTCCAGTAACAGTTTGAATTTTGTCGTTTCACTCTGTTTTCTCCTATATTGATAGATGTATTTGGAACACTAAATCAAACACGGTTTGTGCTAGCTTCTTGAAACTTGACACAGTAAAGCAGTTTCACATTCTAACTCTATGTTTTGTTTCCTTTTCATGTAGCTTTAAGCAGTGACTGGCGAGAAACACCTTCATTGAAAGGGGTTGCAAGCTTCCAAAAATTACGAGTCTCCAGAAATCTCAGCAAATATTTTTTCACCCAAACTGGATGATACTTTCAGGTAATGATCAGTACACTAAGCCCACTCGGTTCTCCAAATTTCATTCTTCTATGTTGAAGCGTTCGTTTCCAGTAACAGTTTCCATTCTGGCATTTCACTCTGTTTTCTCCTATATTGATAGATGTATTTGGAACTCTAAATCAAACACGGTTTGTGCTAGCTTCTTGAAACTTGACACAGTAAAGCAGTTTCACATTCTAACTCTATGTTTTGTTTCCTTTTCTTGTAGCCTTAAGCAGAGACTGGCGAGAAACACTTTCATTGAAAGGGGTTGCAAGCTTCTAAAAATTACGAGTCTCCAGAAATCTCAGCAAATATTTTTTCACCCAAACTGGATGATACTTTCAGGTAATGATCAGTACACTTGGCCCACTTGGTTCTCCATATTTCGTTCTTCTATGTTGAATCGTTCGTTTACACTAACAGTTTCCACTCTGGCATTTCACTCTGTTTTCTCCTATATTGATAGATGTATTTGGAACTCTAAATCAAACACGGTTTTGCTAGCTTCTTGAAACTTGACACAGTAAAGCAGTTTCACATTCTAACTCTATGTTTTGTTTCCTTTTCATGTAGCCCTAAGCAGTGACTGGCGAGAAACACTTTCATTGAAAGGGGTTGCAAGCTTCCAAAAATTACGAGTCTCCAGAAATCTCAGCAAATATTTTTTCACCCAAACTAGATGATACTTTCAGGTAATGATCAGTACACTATGCCCTCTTGGTTCCCCAAATTTCGATCTTCTATGTTGAAGCGTTCGTTTCCAGTAACAGTTTGAATTTAGTCGTTTCACTCTGTTTTCTCCTATATTGATAGATGTATTTGGAACTCTAAATCAAACACGGTTTGTGCTAGCTTCTTGAAACTTCACACAGTGAAGCAGTTTCACATTGTAACTCTATGTTTTGTTTCCTTTTCATGTAGCTTTAAGCAGTGACTGGCGAGAAACACTTTCATTGAAAGGGGTTGCAAGCTTCCAAAAATTACGAGTCTCCAGAAATCTCAGCAAATATTTTTTCACCCAAACTGGATGATACTTTCAGGTAATGATCAGTACACTAAGCCCACTTGGTTCTCCAAATTTCATTCTTCTATGTTGAAGCGTTCGTTTCCAGTAACAGTTTCCATTCTGGCATTTCACTCTGTTTTCTCCTATATTGATAGATGTATTTGGAACTCTAAATCAAACACGGTTTGTGCTAGCTTCTTGAAACTTGACACAGTAAAGCAGTTTCACATTCTTTTTTTTTTTTTTTTTTTTTTTTAATTTCATTTTTACATCTTAAGAAAGTATTTGTTTTTTTTATTTTTTTTTTTTTATTTTTTTTTTTTTTAATTTTTTTTTATTTTTTTATTTTTTATTTTTTTTTTTTTTACATTTTTTTATTGGTTGTTCACAACATTACAAAGCTCTTGACATATTATATTTCATACATTAGATTGACATGGGTTATGAACTCCCAATTTTACCCCAGATGCAGATTGCAGAATCACGTCAGTTACACATCCACAATTTTACATAATGCCATATTAGTGACTGTTGTATTCTGCTACCTTTCCTATCCCCTACTATCCCCCCTCCCCTCCCCTCCCATCTTCTCTCTCTACCCCATCTACTGTAATTCATTTCTCTCTTTGTTTATTTTCCCATTCCCCTCACAACCTCTTATATGTAATTTTGTTTAGCAATGAGTGTCTCCCTTCATTTCCATGCAATTTCCCTTTTCTCTCCCTTTCCCTCCCATCTCAAGTCTCTGTTTAATGTTACTCTTTTCTTCCTACTCTTCCTCCCTGCTCTGTTCATACTTGCTCTCATTATATCAAAGAAGACATTTGGTATCTGTTTTTCTAACTCTATGTTTTGTTTCCTTTTCATGTAGCCCTAAGCAGTGACTGGCGAGAAACACTTTCATTGAAAGGGGTTGCAAGCTTCCAAAAATTACGAGTCTCCAGAAATCTCAGCAAATATTTTTTCACCCAAACTGGATGATACTTTCAGGTAATGATCAGTACACTAAGCCCACTTGGTTCCCCAAATTTCGTTCTTCTATGTTGAAGCGTTCGTTTCCAGTAACAGTTTGAATTTTGTCGTTTCACTCTGTTTTCTCCTATATTGATAGATGTATTTGGAACACTAAATCAAACACGGTTTGTGCTAGCTTCTTGAAACTTGACACAGTAAAGCAGTTTCACATTCTAACTCTATGTTTTGTTTCCTTTTCATGTAGCTTTAAGCAGTGACTGGCGAGAAATACCTTCATTGAAAGGGGTTGCAAGCTTCCAAAAATTACGAGTCTCCAGAAATCTCAGCAAATACTTTTTCACCCAAACTGGATGATACTTTCAGGTAATGATCAGTACACTAAGCCCACTCGGTTCTCCAAATTTCATTCTTCTATGTTGAAGCGTTCGTTTCCAATTACAGTTTCCATTCTGGCATTTCACTCTGTTTTCTCCTATATTGTTAGATGTATTTGGAACTCTAAATCAAACACGGTTTGTGCTAGCTTCTTGAAACTTGACACAGTAAAGCAGTTTCACATTCTAACTCTATGTTTTGTTTCCTTTTCTTGTAGCCCTAAGCAGAGACTGGCGAGAAACACTTTCATTGAAAGGGGTTGCAAGCTTCTAAAAATTACGAGTCTCCAGAAATCTCAGCAAATATTTTTTCACCCAAACTGGATGATACCTTCAGGTAATGATCAGTACACTTGGCCCACTTGGTTCTCCATATTTCGTTCTTCTATTTTGAAGCGTTCGTTTACACTAACAGTTTCCACTCTGGCATTTCACTCTGTTTTCTCCTATATTGATAGATGTATTTGGAACTCTAAATCAAACACGGTTTGTGCTAGCTTCTTGAAACTTGACACAGTAAAGCAGTTTCACATTCTAACTCTAAGTTTTGTTTCTTTTTCATGTAGCCCTAAGCAGTGACTGGCGAGAAACACTTTCATTGAAAGGGGTTGCAAGCTTCCAAAAATTACGAGTCTCCAGAAATCTCAGCAAATATTTTTTCACCCAAACTGCATGATACTTTCAGGTAATGATCAGTACACTAAGCCCACTTGGTTCCCCAAATTTCGTTCTTCTATGTTGAAGCGTTCGTTTCCAGTAACAGTTTGAATTTTGTCGTTTCACTCTGTTTTCTCCTATATTGATAGATGTATTTGGAACACTAAATCAAACACGGTTTGTGCTAGCTTCTTGAAACTTGACACAGTAAAGCAGTTTCACATTCTACCTCTATGTTTTGTTTCCTTTTCATGTAGCTTTAAGCAGTGACTGGCGAGAAACACCTTCATTGAAAGGGGTTGCAAGCTTCCAAAAATTACGAGTCTCCAGAAATCTCAGCAAATATTTTTTCACCCAAACTGGATGATACTTTCAGGTAATGATCAGTACACTAAGCCCACTCGGTTCTCCAAATTTCGTTCTTCTATGTTGAAGCGTTCGTTTCCAGTAACAGTTTCCATTCTGGCATTTCACTCTGTTTTCTCCTATATTGATAGATGTATTTGGAACTCTAAATCAAACACGGTTTGTGCTAGCTTCTTGAAACTTGACACAGTAAAGCAGTTTCACATTCTAACTCTCTGTTTTGTTTCCTTTTCATGTAGCCCTAAGCAGTGACTGGCGAGAAACACTTTCATTGAAAGGGGTTGCAAGCTTCCAAAAATTACGAGTCTCCAGAAATCTCAGCAAATATTTTTTCACCCAAACTAGATGATACTTTCAGGTAATGATCAGTACACTAAGCCCTCTTGGTTCCCCAAATTTCGATCTTCTATGTTGAAGCGTTCGTTTCCAGTAACAGTTTGAATTTAGTCGTTTCACTCTGTTTTCTCCTATATTGATAGATGTATTTGAACTCTAAATCAAACACGGTTTGTGCTAGCTTCTTGAAACTTCACACAGTAAAGCAGTTTCACATTGTAACTCTATGTTTTGTTTCCTTTTCATGTAGCTTTAAGCAGTGACTGGCGAGAAACACTTTCATTGAAAGGGGTTGCAAGCTTCCAAAAATTACGAGTCTCCAGAAATCTCAGCAAATACTTTTTCACCCAAACTGGATGATACTTTCAGGTAATGATCAGTACACTAAGCCCACTCGGTTCTCCAAATTTCATTCTTCTATGTTGAAGCGTTCGTTTCCAGTAACAGTTTCCATTCTGGCATTTCACTCTGTTTTCTCCTATATTGATAGATGTATTTGGAACTCTAAATCAAACACGGTTTGTGCTAGCTTCTTGAAACTTGACACAGTAAAGCAGTTTCACATTCTAACTCTATGTTTTGTTTCCTTTTCTTGTAGCCCTAAGCAGAGACTGGCGAGAAACACTTTCATTGAAAGGGGTTGCAAGCTTCTAAAAATTACGAGTCTCCAGAAATCTCAGCAAATATTTTTTCACCCAAACTGGATGATACTTTCAGGTAATGATCAGTACACTTGGCCCACTTGGTTCTCCATATTTCGTTCTTCTATGTTGAAGCGTTCGTTTACACTAACAGTTTCCACTCTGGCATTTCACTCTGTTTTCTCCTATATTTATAGATGTATTTGGAACTCTAAATCAAACACGGTTTGTGCTAGCTTCTTGAAACTTGACACAGTAAAGCAGTTTCACATTCTAACTCTAAGTTTTGTTTCTTTTTCATGTAGCCCTAAGCAGTGACTGGCGAGAAACACTTTCATTGAAAGGGGTTGCAAGCTTCCAAATATTACGAGTCTCCAGAAATCTCAGCAAATATTTTTTCACCCAAACTGCATGATACTTTCAGGTAATGATCAGTACACTAAGCCCACTTGGTTCCCCAAATTTCCTTCTTCTATGTTGAAGCGTTCGTTTCCAGTAACAGTTTGAATTTTTGCGTTTCACTCTGTTTTCTCCTATATTGATAGATGTATTTGGAACTCTAAATCAAACACGGTTTGTGCTAGCTTCTTGAAACTTGACACAGTAAAGCAGTTTCACATTCTAACTCTATGTTTTGTTTCCTTTTCATGTAGCCCTAAGCAGTGCCTGGCGAGAAACACTTTCATTGTAAGGGGTTGCAAGCTTCCAAAAATTACGAGTCTCCAGAAATCTCAGCAAATATTTTTTCACCCAAACTAGATGATAGTTTCAGGTAATGATCAGTACACTAAGCCCTCTTGGTTCCCCAAATTTCGTTCTTCTATGTTGAAGCGTTCGTTTCCAGTAACAGTTTCCACTCTGGCATTTCACTCTGTTTTCTCCTATATTGATAGATGTATTTGGAACTCTAAATCAAACACGGTTTGTGCTAGCTTCTTGAAACTTGACACAGTAAAGCAGTTTCACATTGTAACTCTATGTTTTGTTTCCTTTTCATGTAGCCCTAAGCAGTGACTGGCGAGAAACACTTTCATTGAAAGGGGTTGCAAGCTTCCAAAAATTACGAGTCTTCAGAAATCTCAGCAAATATTTTTTCACCCAAACTAGATGATACTTTCAGGTAATGATCAGTACACTAAGCCCTCTTGGTTCCCCAAATTTCGTTCTTCTATGTTGAAGCGTTCGTTTACACTAACAGTTTCCACTCTGGCATTTCACTCTGTTTTCTCCTATATTGATAGATGTATTTGGAACTCTAAATCAAACACGGTTTGTGCTAGCTTCTTGAAACTTGACACAGTAAAGCAGTTTCACATTCTAACTCTATGTTTTGTTTCCTTTTCATGTAGCCCTAAGCAGTGACTGGCGAGAAACACTTTCATTGAAAGGGGTTGCAAGCTTCCAAAAATTACGAGTCTTCAGAAATCTCAGCAAATATTTTTTCACCCAAACTGGATGATACTTTCGGGTAATGATCAGTACACTAAGCCCACTCGGTTCTCCAAATTTCGTTCTTCTATGTTGAAGCGTTCGTTTCCAGTAACAGTTTCCATTCTGGCATTTCACTCTGTTTTCTCCTATATTGATAGATGTATTTAGAACTCTAAATCAAACACGGTTTGTGCTAGCTTCTTGAAACTTGACACAGTAAAGCAGTTTCACATTCTAACTCTATGTTTTGTTTCCTTTTCTTGTAGCCCTAAGCAGAGACTGGCGAGAAACACTTTCATTGAAAGCGGTTGCAAGCTTCTAAAAATTACGAGTCTCCAGAAATCTCAGCAAATATTTTTTCACCCAAACTGGATGATACTTTCAGGTAATGATCAGTACACTAAGCCCACTTGGTTCCCCAAATTTCGTTCTTCTATGTTGAAGCGTTCGTTTCCAGTAACAGTTTGAATTTTGTCGTTTCACTCTGTTTTCTCCTATATTGATAGATGTATTTGGAACACTAAATCAAACACGGTTTGTGCTAGCTTCTTGAAACTTGACACAGTAAAGCAGTTTCACATTCTAACTCTATGTTTTTTTTTTTTTCATGTAGCTTTAAGCAGTGACTGGCGAGAAACACCTTCATTGAAAGGGGTTGCAAGCTTCCAAAAATTACGAGTCTCCAGAAATCTCAGCAAATATTTTTTCACCCAAACTGGATGATACTTTCAGGTAATGATCAGTACACTAAGCCCACTCGGTTCTCCAAATTTCGTTCTTCTATGTTGAAGCGTTCGTTTCCAGTAACAGTTTCCATTCTGGCATTTCACTCTGTTTTCTCCTATATTGATAGATGTATTTGGAACTCTAAATCAAACACGGTTTGTGCTAGCTTCTTGAAACTTGACACAGTAAAGCAGTTTCACATTCTAACTCTATGTTTTGTTTCCTTTTCTTGTAGCCCTAAGCAGAGACTGGCGAGAAACACTTTCATTGAAAGGGGTTGCAAGCTTCTAAAAATTACGAGTCTCCAGAAATCTCAGCAAATATTTTTTCACCCAAACTGGATGATACTTTCAGGTAATGATCAGTACACTTGGCCCACTTGGTTCTCCATATTTCGTTCTTCTATGTTGAAGCGTTCGTTTACACTAACAGTTTCCACTCTGGCATTTCACTCTGTTTTCTCCTATATTGATAGATGTATTTGGAACTCTAAATCAAACACGGTTTGTGCTAGCTTCTTGAAACTTGACACAGTAAAGCAGTTTCACATTCTAACTCTATGTTTTGTTTCTTTTTCATGTAGCCCTAAGCAGTGACTGGCGAGAAACACTTTCATTGAAAGGGGTTGCAAGCTTCCAAAAATTACGAGTCTCCAGAAATCTCAGCAAATATTTTTTCACCCAAACTGCATGATACTTTCAGGTAATGATCAGTACACTAAGCCCACTTGGTTCCCCAAATTTCGTTCTTCTATGTTGAAGCGTTCGTTTCCAGTAACAGTTTGAATTTTTGCGTTTCACTCTGTTTTCTCCTATATTGATAGATGTATTTGGAACTCTAAATCAAACACGGTTTGTGCTAGCTTCTTGAAACTTGACACAGTAAAGCAGTTTCACATTCTAACTCTATGTTTTGTTTCCTTTTCATGTAGCCCTAAGCAGTGACTGGCGAGAAACACTTTCATTGAAAGGGGTTGCAAGCTTCCAAAAATTACGAGTCTCCAGAAATCTCAGCAAATATTTTTTCACCCAAACTAGATGATAGTTTCAGGTAATGATCAGTACACTAAGCCCTCTTGGTTCCCCAAATTTCGTTCTTCTATGTTGAAGCGTTCGTTTCCAGTAACAGTTTCCACTCTGGCATTTCACTCAGTTTTCTCTTATATTGATAGATGTATTTGGAACTCTAAATCAAACACGGTTTGTGCTAGCTTCTTGAAACTTGACACAGTAAAGCAGTTTCACATTGTAACTCTATGTTTTGTTTCCTTTTCATGTAGCCCTAAGCAGTGACTGGCGAGAAACACTTTCATTGAAAGGGGTTGCAAGCTTCCAAAAATTACGAGTCTTCAGAAATCTCAGCAAATATTTTTTCACCCAAACTAGATGATACTTTCAGGTAATGATCAGTACACTAAGCCCTCTTGGTTCCCCAAATTTCGTTCTTCTATGTTGAAGCGTTCGTTTACACTAACAGTTTCCACTCTGGCATTTCACTCTGTTTTCTCCTATATTGATAGATGTATTTGGAACTCTAAATCAAACACGGTTTGTGCTAGCTTCTTGAAACTTGACACAGTAAAGCAGTTTCACATTCTAACTCTATGTTTTGTTTCCTTTTCATGTAGCCCTAAGCAGTGACTGGCGAGAAACACTTTCATTGAAAGGGGTTGCAAGCTTCCAAAAATTACGAGTCTTCAGAAATCTCAGCAAATATTTTTTCACCCAAACTGGATGATACTTTCGGGTAATGATCAGTACACTAAGCCCACTCGGTTCTCCAAATTTCGTTCTTCTATGTTGAAGCGTTCGTTTCCAGTAACAGTTTACACTCTGGCATTTCACTCTGTTTTCTCCTATATTGATAGATGTATTTGGAACTCTAAATCAAACACGGTTTGTGCTAGCTTCTTGAAACTTGACACAGTAAAGCAGTTTCACATTCTAACTCTATGTTTTGTTTCCTTTTCTTGTAGCCCTAAGCAGAGACTGGCGAGAAACACTTTCATTGAAAGCGGTTGCAAGCTTCTAAAAATTACGAGTCTCCAGAAATCTCAGCAAATATTTTTTCACCCAAACTGGATGATACTTTCAGGTAATGATCAGTACACTAAGCCCACTTGGTTCCCCAAATTTCGTTCTTCTATGTTGAAGCGTTCGTTTCCAGTAACAGTTTGAATTTTGTCGTTTCACTCTGTTTTCTCCTATATTGATAGATGTATTTGGAACACTAAATCAAACACGGTTTGTGCTAGCTTCTTGAAACTTGACACAGTAAAGCAGTTTCACATTCTAACTCTATGTTTTTTTTTTTTTTTCATGTAGCTTTAAGCAGTGACTGGCGAGAAACACCTTCATTGAAAGGGGTTGCAAGCTTCCAAAAATTACGAGTCTCCAGAAATCTCAGCAAATATTTTTTCACCCAAACTGGATGATACTTTCAGGTAATGATCAGTACACTAAGCCCACTCGGTTCTCCAAATTTCGTTCTTCTATGTTGAAGCGTTCGTTTCCAGTAACAGTTTCCATTCTGGCATTTCACTCTGTTTTCTCCTATATTGATAGATGTATTTGGAACTCTAAATCAAACACGGTTTGTGCTAGCTTCTTGAAACTTGACACAGTAAAGCAGTTTCACATTCTAACTCTATGTTTTGTTTCCTTTTCTTGTAGCCCTAAGCAGAGACTGGCGAGAAACACTTTCATTGAAAGGGGTTGCAAGCTTCTAAAAATTACGAGTCTCCAGAAATCTCAGCAAATATTTTTTCACCCAAACTGGATGATACTTTCAGGTAATGATCAGTACACTTGGCCCACTTGGTTCTCCATATTTCGTTCTTCTATGTTGAAGCGTTCGTTTACACTAACAGTTTCCACTCTGGCATTTCACTCTGTTTTCTCCTATATTGATAGATGTATTTGGAACTCTAAATCAAACACGGTTTGTGCTAGCTTCTTGAAACTTGACACAGTAAAGCAGTTTCACATTCTAACTCTATGTTTTGTTTCTTTTTCATGTAGCCCTAAGCAGTGACTGGCGAGAAACACTTTCATTGAAAGGGGTTGCAAGCTTCCAAAAATTACGAGTCTCCAGAAATCTCAGCAAATATTTTTTCACCCAAACTGCATGATACTTTCAGGTAATGATCAGTACACTAAGCTCACTTGGTTCCCCAAATTTCGTTCTTCTATGTTGAAGCGTTCGTTTCCAGTAACAGTTTGAATTTTTGCGTTTCACTCTGTTTTCTCCTATATTGATAGATGTATTTGGAACTCTAAATCAAACACGGTTTGTGCTAGCTTCTTGAAACTTGACACAGTAAAGCAGTTTCACATTCTAACTCTATGTTTTGTTTCCTTTTCATGTAGCCCTAAGCAGTGACTGGCGAGAAACACTTTCATTGAAAGGGGTTGCAAGCTTCCAAAAATTACGAGTCTCCAGAAATCTCAGCAAATATTTTTTCACCCAAACTAGATGATACTTTCAGGTAATGATCAGTACACTAAGCCCTCTTGGTTCCCCAAATTTCGTTCTTCTATGTTGAAGCGTTCGTTTCCAGTAACAGTTTGAATTTTGTCGTTTCACTCTGTTTTCTCCTATATTGATAGATGTATTTGGAACTCTAAATCAAACACGGTTTGTGCTAGCTTCTTGAAACTTGACACAGTAAAGCAGTTTCACATTGTAACTCTATGTTTTGTTTCCTTTTCATGTAGCTTTAAGCAGTGACTGGCGAGAAACACTTTCATTGAAAGGGGTTGCAAGCTTCTAAAAATTACGAGTCTCCAGAAATCTCAGCAAATATTTTTTCACCCAAACTGGATGATACTTTCAGGTAATGATCAGTACACTAAGCCCACTTGGTTCTCCAAATTTCATTCTTCTATGTTGAAGCGTTCGTTTCCAGTAACAGTTTCCACTCTGGCATTTCACTCTGTTTTCTCCTATATTGATAGATGTATTTGGAACTCTAAATCAAACACGGTTTGTGCTAGCTTCTTGAAACTTGACACAGTAAAGCAGTTTCACATTGTAACTCTATGTTTTGTTTCCTTTTCATGTAGCCCTAAGCAGTGACTGGCGAGAAACACTTTCATTGAAAGGGGTTGCAAGCTTCCAAAAATTACGAGTCTTCAGAAATCTCAGCAAATATTTTTTCACCCAAACTAGATGATACTTTCAGGTAATGATCAGTACACTAAGCCCTCTTGGTTCCCCAAATTTCGTTCTTCTATGTTGAAGCGTTCGTTTACACTAACAGTTTCCACTCTGGCATTTCACTCTGTTTTCTCCTATATTGATAGATGTATTTGGAACTCTAAATCAAACACGGTTTGTGCTAGCTTCTTGAAACTTGACACAGTAAAGCAGTTTCACATTGTAACTCTATGTTTTGTTTCCTTTTCATGTAGCTTTAAGCAGTGACTGGCGAGAAACACCTTCATTGAAAGGGGTTGCAAGCTTCCAAAAATCACGAGTCTCCAGAAATCTCAGCAAATATTTTTTCACCCAAACTGGATGATACTTTCAGGTAATGATCAGTACACTAAGCCCACTTGGTTCTCCAAATTTCATTCTTCTATGTTGAAGCGTTCGTTTCCAGTAACAGTTTCCATTCTGGCATTTCACTCTGTTTTCTCCTATATTGATAGATGTATTTGGAACTCTAAATCAAACACGGTTTGTGCTAGCTTCTTGAAACTTGACACAGTAAAGCAGTTTCACATTCTAACTCTATGTTTTGTTTCCTTTTCATGTAGCTTCAAGCAGTGACTGGGGAGAAACACTTTCATTGAAAGGGGTTGCAAGCTTCCAAAAATTACGAGTCTCCAGAAATCTCAGCAAATATTTTTTCACCCAAACTGGATGATACTTTCAGGTAATGATCAGTACACTAAGCCCACTTGGTTCCCCAAATTTCGTTCTTCTATGTTGAAGCGTTCGTTTCCAGTAACAGTTTGAATTTTGTCGTTTCACTCTGTTTTCTCCTATATTGATAGATGTATTTGGAACACTAAATCAAACACGGTTTGTGCTAGCTTCTTGAAACTTGACACAGTAAAGCAGTTTCACATTCTAACTTTATGTTTTGTTTCCTTTTCATGTAGCTTTAAGCAGTGACTGGCGAGAAACACTTTCATTGAAAGGGGTTGCAAGCTTCTAAAAATTACGAGTCTCCAGAAATCTCAGCAAATATTTTTTCACCCAAACTGGATGATACTTTCACGTAATGATCAGTACACTTGGCCCACTTGGTTCTCCAAATTTCGTTCTTCTATGTTGAAGCGTTCGTTTCCAGTAACAGTTTCCATTCTGGCATTTCACTCTGTTTTCTCCTATATTGATAGATGTATTTGGAACTCTAAATCAAACACGGTTTGTGCTAGCTTCTTGAAACTTCACACAGTAAAGCAGTTTCACATTCTAACTCTATGTTTTGTTTCCTTTTCTTGTAGCCCTAAGCAGAGACTGGCGAGAAACACTTTCATTGAAAGGGGTTGCAAGCTTCTAAAAATTACGAGTCTCCAGAAATCTCAGCAAATATTTTTTCACCCAAACTGGATGATACTTTCAGGTAATGATCAGTACACTTGGCCCACTTGGTTCTCCATATTTCGTTCTTCTATGTTGAAGCGTTCGTTTACACTAACAGTTTCCACTCTGGCATTTCACTCTGTTTTCTCCTATATTGATAGATGTATTTGGAACTCTAAATCAAACACGGTTTGTGCTAGCTTCTTGAAACTTGACACAGTAAAGCAGTTTCACATTCTAACTCTAAGTTTTGTTTCTTTTTCATGTAGCCCTAAGCAGTGACTGGCGAGAAACACTTTCATTGAAAGGGGTTGCAAGCTTCCAAAAATTACGAGTCTCCAGAAATCTCAGCAAATATTTTTTCACCCAAACTGCATGATACTTTCAGGTAATGATCAGTACACTAAGCTCACTTGGTTCCCCAAATTTCGTTCTTCTATGTTGAAGCGTTCGTTTCCAGTAACAGTTTGAATTTTTGCGTTTCACTCTGTTTTCTCCTATATTGATAGATGTATTTGGAACTCTAAATCAAACACGGTTTGTGCTAGCTTCTTGAAACTTGACACAGTAAAGCAGTTTCACATTCTAACTCTATGTTTTGTTTCCTTTTCATGTAGCCCTAAGCAGTGAATGGCGAGAAACACTTTCATTGAAAGGGGTTGCAAGCTTCCAAAAATTACGAGTCTCCAGAAATCTCAGCAAATATTTTTTCACCCAAACTAGATGATACTTTCTGGTAATGATCAGTACACTAAGCCCTCTTGGTTCCCCAAATTTCGTTCTTCTATGTTGAAGCGTTCGTTTCCAGTAACAGTTTGAATTTTGTCATTTCACTCTGTTTTCTCCTATATTGATAGATGTATTTGGAACTCTAAATCAAACACGGTTTGTGCTAGCTTCTTGAAACTTGACACAGTAAAGCAGTTTCACATTCTAACTCTATGTTTTGTTTCCTTTTCATGTAGCTTTAAGCAGTGACTGGCGAGAAACACTTTCATTGAAAGGGGTTGCAAGCTACTAAAAATTACGAGTGTCCAGAAATCTCAGCAAATATTTTTTCACCCAAACTGGATGATACTTTCACGTAATGATCAGTACACTTGGCCCACTTGGTTCTCCAAATTTCGTTCTTCTATGTTGAAGCGTTCGTTTCCAGTAACAGTTTCCATTCTGGCATTTCACTCTGTTTTCTCCTATAGTGATAGATGTATTTGGAACTCTAAATCAAACACGGTTTGTGCTAGCTTCTTGAAACTTGACACAGTAAAGCAGTTTCACATTGTAACTCTATGTTTTGTTTCCTTTTCATGTAGCCCTAAGCAGTGACTGGCGAGAAACACTTTCATTGAAAGGGGTTGCAAGCTTCCAAAAATTACGAGTCTTCAGAAATCTCAGCAAATATTTTTTCACCCAAACTAGATGATACTTTCAGGTAATGATCAGTACACTAAGCCCTCTTGGTTCCCCAAATTTCGTTCTTCTATGTTGAAGCGTTCGTTTACACTAACAGTTTCCACTCTGGCATTTCACTCTGTTTTCTCCTATATTGATAGATGTATTTGGAACTCTAAATCAAACACGGTTTGTGCTAGCTTCTTGAAACTTGACACAGTAAAGCAGTTTCACATTCTAACTCTATGTTTTGTTTCCTTTTCATGTAGCCCTAAGCAGTGACTGGCGAGAAACACTTTCATTGAAAGGGGTTGCAAGCTTCCAAAAATTACGAGTCTTCAGAAATCTCAGCAAATATTTTTTCACCCAAACTGGATGATACTTTCGGGTAATGATCAGTACACTAAGCCCACTCGGTTCTCCAAATTTCGTTCTTCTATGTTGAAGCGTTCGTTTCCAGTAACAGTTTACACTCTGGCATTTCACTCTGTTTTCTCCTATATTGATAGATGTATTTGGAACTCTAAATCAAACACGGTTTGTGCTAGCTTCTTGAAACTTGACACAGTAAAGCAGTTTCACATTCTAACTCTATGTTTTGTTTCCTTTTCTTGTAGCCCTAAGCAGAGACTGGCGAGAAACACTTTCATTGAAAGCGGTTGCAAGCTTCTAAAAATTACGAGTCTCCAGAAATCTCAGCAAATATTTTTTCACCCAAACTGGATGATACTTTCAGGTAATGATCAGTACACTAAGCCCACTTGGTTCCCCAAATTTCGTTCTTCTATGTTGAAGCGTTCGTTTCCAGTAACAGTTTGAATTTTGTCGTTTCACTCTGTTTTCTCCTATATTGATAGATGTATTTGGAACACTAAATCAAACACGGTTTGTGCTAGCTTCTTGAAACTTGACACAGTAAAGCAGTTTCACATTCTAACTCTATGTTTTTTTTTTTTTTTCATGTAGCTTTAAGCAGTGACTGGCGAGAAACACCTTCATTGAAAGGGGTTGCAAGCTTCCAAAAATTACGAGTCTCCAGAAATCTCAGCAAATATTTTTTCACCCAAACTGGATGATACTTTCAGGTAATGATCAGTACACTAAGCCCACTCGGTTCTCCAAATTTCGTTCTTCTATGTTGAAGCGTTCGTTTCCAGTAACAGTTTCCATTCTGGCATTTCACTCTGTTTTCTCCTATATTGATAGATGTATTTGGAACTCTAAATCAAACACGGTTTGTGCTAGCTTCTTGAAACTTGACACAGTAAAGCAGTTTCACATTCTAACTCTATGTTTTGTTTCCTTTTCTTGTAGCCCTAAGCAGAGACTGGCGAGAAACACTTTCATTGAAAGGGGTTGCAAGCTTCTAAAAATTACGAGTCTCCAGAAATCTCAGCAAATATTTTTTCACCCAAACTGGATGATACTTTCAGGTAATGATCAGTACACTTGGCCCACTTGGTTCTCCATATTTCGTTCTTCTATGTTGAAGCGTTCGTTTACACTAACAGTTTCCACTCTGGCATTTCACTCTGTTTTCTCCTATATTGATAGATGTATTTGGAACTCTAAATCAAACACGGTTTGTGCTAGCTTCTTGAAACTTGACACAGTAAAGCAGTTTCACATTCTAACTCTATGTTTTGTTTCTTTTTCATGTAGCCCTAAGCAGTGACTGGCGAGAAACACTTTCATTGAAAGGGGTTGCAAGCTTCCAAAAATTACGAGTCTCCAGAAATCTCAGCAAATATTTTTTCACCCAAACTGCATGATACTTTCAGGTAATGATCAGTACACTAAGCTCACTTGGTTCCCCAAATTTCGTTCTTCTATGTTGAAGCGTTCGTTTCCAGTAACAGTTTGAATTTTTGCGTTTCACTCTGTTTTCTCCTATATTGATAGATGTATTTGGAACTCTAAATCAAACACGGTTTGTGCTAGCTTCTTGAAACTTGACACAGTAAAGCAGTTTCACATTCTAACTCTATGTTTTGTTTCCTTTTCATGTAGCCCTAAGCAGTGACTGGCGAGAAACACTTTCATTGAAAGGGGTTGCAAGCTTCCAAAAATTACGAGTCTCCAGAAATCTCAGCAAATATTTTTTCACCCAAACTAGATGATACTTTCAGGTAATGATCAGTACACTAAGCCCTCTTGGTTCCCCAAATTTCGTTCTTCTATGTTGAAGCGTTCGTTTCCAGTAACAGTTTGAATTTTGTCGTTTCACTCTGTTTTCTCCTATATTGATAGATGTATTTGGAACTCTAAATCAAACACGGTTTGTGCTAGCTTCTTGAAACTTGACACAGTAAAGCAGTTTCACATTGTAACTCTATGTTTTGTTTCCTTTTCATGTAGCTTTAAGCAGTGACTGGCGAGAAACACTTTCATTGAAAGGGGTTGCAAGCTTCTAAAAATTACGAGTCTCCAGAAATCTCAGCAAATATTTTTTCACCCAAACTGGATGATACTTTCAGGTAATGATCAGTACACTAAGCCCACTTGGTTCTCCAAATTTCATTCTTCTATGTTGAAGCGTTCGTTTCCAGTAACAGTTTCCACTCTGGCATTTCACTCTGTTTTCTCCTATATTGATAGATGTATTTGGAACTCTAAATCAAACACGGTTTGTGCTAGCTTCTTGAAACTTGACACAGTAAAGCAGTTTCACATTGTAACTCTATGTTTTGTTTCCTTTTCATGTAGCCCTAAGCAGTGACTGGCGAGAAACACTTTCATTGAAAGGGGTTGCAAGCTTCCAAAAATTACGAGTCTTCAGAAATCTCAGCAAATATTTTTTCACCCAAACTAGATGATACTTTCAGGTAATGATCAGTACACTAAGCCCTCTTGGTTCCCCAAATTTCGTTCTTCTATGTTGAAGCGTTCGTTTACACTAACAGTTTCCACTCTGGCATTTCACTCTGTTTTCTCCTATATTGATAGATGTATTTGGAACTCTAAATCAAACACGGTTTGTGCTAGCTTCTTGAAACTTGACACAGTAAAGCAGTTTCACATTGTAACTCTATGTTTTGTTTCCTTTTCATGTAGCTTTAAGCAGTGACTGGCGAGAAACACCTTCATTGAAAGGGGTTGCAAGCTTCCAAAAATCACGAGTCTCCAGAAATCTCAGCAAATATTTTTTCACCCAAACTGGATGATACTTTCAGGTAATGATCAGTACACTAAGCCCACTTGGTTCTCCAAATTTCATTCTTCTATGTTGAAGCGTTCGTTTCCAGTAACAGTTTCCATTCTGGCATTTCACTCTGTTTTCTCCTATATTGATAGATGTATTTGGAACTCTAAATCAAACACGGTTTGTGCTAGCTTCTTGAAACTTGACACAGTAAAGCAGTTTCACATTCTAACTCTATGTTTTGTTTCCTTTTCATGTAGCTTCAAGCAGTGACTGGGGAGAAACACTTTCATTGAAAGGGGTTGCAAGCTTCCAAAAATTACGAGTCTCCAGAAATCTCAGCAAATATTTTTTCACCCAAACTGGATGATACTTTCAGGTAATGATCAGTACACTAAGCCCACTTGGTTCCCCAAATTTCATTCTTCTATGTTGAAGCGTTCGTTTCCAGTAACAGTTTGAATTTTGTCGTTTCACTCTGTTTTCTCCTATATTGATAGATGTATTTGGAACACTAAATCAAACACGGTTTGTGCTAGCTTCTTGAAACTTGACACAGTAAAGCAGTTTCACATTCTAACTTTATGTTTTGTTTCCTTTTCATGTAGCTTTAAGCAGTGACTGGCGAGAAACACTTTCATTGAAAGGGGTTGCAAGCTTCTAAAAATTACGAGTCTCCAGAAATCTCAGCAAATATTTTTTCACCCAAACTGGATGATACTTTCACGTAATGATCAGTACACTTGGCCCACTTGGTTCTCCAAATTTCGTTCTTCTATGTTGAAGCGTTCGTTTCCAGTAACAGTTTCCATTCTGGCATTTCACTCTGTTTTCTCCTATATTGATAGATGTATTTGGAACTCTAAATCAAACACGGTTTGTGCTAGCTTCTTGAAACTTCACACAGTAAAGCAGTTTCACATTCTAACTCTATGTTTTGTTTCCTTTTCTTGTAGCCCTAAGCAGAGACTGGCGAGAAACACTTTCATTGAAAGGGGTTGCAAGCTTCTAAAAATTACGAGTCTCCAGAAATCTCAGCAAATATTTTTTCACCCAAACTGGATGATACTTTCAGGTAATGATCAGTACACTTGGCCCACTTGGTTCTCCATATTTCGTTCTTCTATGTTGAAGCGTTCGTTTACACTAACAGTTTCCACTCTGGCATTTCACTCTGTTTTCTCCTATATTGATAGATGTATTTGGAACTCTAAATCAAACACGGTTTGTGCTAGCTTCTTGAAACTTGACACAGTAAAGCAGTTTCACATTCTAACTCTATGTTTTGTTTCTTTTTCATGTAGCCCTAAGCAGTGACTGGCGAGAAACACTTTCATTGAAAGGGGTTGCAAGCTTCCAAAAATTACGAGTCTCCAGAAATCTCAGCAAATATTTTTTCACCCAAACTGCATGATACTTTCAGGTAATGATCAGTACACTAAGCTCACTTGGTTCCCCAAATTTCGTTCTTCTATGTTGAAGCGTTCGTTTCCAGTAACAGTTTGAATTTTTGCGTTTCACTCTGTTTTCTCCTATATTGATAGATGTATTTGGAACTCTAAATCAAACACGGTTTGTGCTAGCTTCTTGAAACTTGACACAGTAAAGCAGTTTCACATTCTAACTCTATGTTTTGTTTCCTTTTCATGTAGCCCTAAGCAGTGACTGGCGAGAAACACTTTCATTGAAAGGGGTTGCAAGCTTCCAAAAATTACGAGTCTCCAGAAATCTCAGCAAATATTTTTTCACCCAAACTAGATGATACTTTCAGGTAATGATCAGTACACTAAGCCCTCTTGGTTCCCCAAATTTCGTTCTTCTATGTTGAAGCGTTCGTTTCCAGTAACAGTTTGAATTTTGTCGTTTCACTCTGTTTTCTCCTATATTGATAGATGTATTTGGAACTCTAAATCAAACACGGTTTGTGCTAGCTTCTTGAAACTTGACACAGTAAAGCAGTTTCACATTGTAACTCTATGTTTTGTTTCCTTTTCATGTAGCTTTAAGCAGTGACTGGCGAGAAACACTTTCATTGAAAGGGGTTGCAAGCTTCTAAAAATTACGAGTCTCCAGAAATCTCAGCAAATATTTTTTCACCCAAACTGGATGATACTTTCAGGTAATGATCAGTACACTAAGCCCACTTGGTTCTCCAAATTTCATTCTTCTATGTTGAAGCGTTCGTTTCCAGTAACAGTTTCCACTCTGGCATTTCACTCTGTTTTCTCCTATATTGATAGATGTATTTGGAACTCTAAATCAAACACGGTTTGTGCTAGCTTCTTGAAACTTGACACAGTAAAGCAGTTTCACATTGTAACTCTATGTTTTGTTTCCTTTTCATGTAGCCCTAAGCAGTGACTGGCGAGAAACACTTTCATTGAAAGGGGTTGCAAGCTTCCAAAAATTACGAGTCTTCAGAAATCTCAGCAAATATTTTTTCACCCAAACTAGATGATACTTTCAGGTAATGATCAGTACACTAAGCCCTCTTGGTTCCCCAAATTTCGTTCTTCTATGTTGAAGCGTTCGTTTACACTAACAGTTTCCACTCTGGCATTTCACTCTGTTTTCTCCTATATTGATAGATGTATTTGGAACTCTAAATCAAACACGGTTTGTGCTAGCTTCTTGAAACTTGACACAGTAAAGCAGTTTCACATTGTAACTCTATGTTTTGTTTCCTTTTCATGTAGCTTTAAGCAGTGACTGGCGAGAAACACCTTCATTGAAAGGGGTTGCAAGCTTCCAAAAATCACGAGTCTCCAGAAATCTCAGCAAATATTTTTTCACCCAAACTGGATGATACTTTCAGGTAATGATCAGTACACTAAGCCCACTTGGTTCTCCAAATTTCATTCTTCTATGTTGAAGCGTTCGTTTCCAGTAACAGTTTCCATTCTGGCATTTCACTCTGTTTTCTCCTATATTGATAGATGTATTTGGAACTCTAAATCAAACACGGTTTGTGCTAGCTTCTTGAAACTTGACACAGTAAAGCAGTTTCACATTCTAACTCTATGTTTTGTTTCCTTTTCATGTAGCTTCAAGCAGTGACTGGGGAGAAACACTTTCATTGAAAGGGGTTGCAAGCTTCCAAAAATTACGAGTCTCCAGAAATCTCAGCAAATATTTTTTCACCCAAACTGGATGATACTTTCAGGTAATGATCAGTACACTAAGCCCACTTGGTTCCCCAAATTTCGTTCTTCTATGTTGAAGCGTTCGTTTCCAGTAACAGTTTGAATTTTGTCGTTTCACTCTGTTTTCTCCTATATTGATAGATGTATTTGGAACACTAAATCAAACACGGTTTGTGCTAGCTTCTTGAAACTTGACACAGTAAAGCAGTTTCACATTCTAACTTTATGTTTTGTTTCCTTTTCATGTAGCTTTAAGCAGTGACTGGCGAGAAACACTTTCATTGAAAGGGGTTGCAAGCTTCTAAAAATTACGAGTCTCCAGAAATCTCAGCAAATATTTTTTCACCCAAACTGGATGATACTTTCACGTAATGATCAGTACACTTGGCCCACTTGGTTCTCCAAATTTCGTTCTTCTATGTTGAAGCGTTCGTTTCCAGTAACAGTTTCCATTCTGGCATTTCACTCTGTTTTCTCCTATATTGATAGATGTATTTGGAACTCTAAATCAAACACGGTTTGTGCTAGCTTCTTGAAACTTCACACAGTAAAGCAGTTTCACATTCTAACTCTATGTTTTGTTTCCTTTTCTTGTAGCCCTAAGCAGAGACTGGCGAGAAACACTTTCATTGAAAGGGGTTGCAAGCTTCTAAAAATTACGAGTCTCCAGAAATCTCAGCAAATATTTTTTCACCCAAACTGGATGATACTTTCAGGTAATGATCAGTACACTTGGCCCACTTGGTTCTCCATATTTCGTTCTTCTATGTTGAAGCGTTCGTTTACACTAACAGTTTCCACTCTGGCATTTCACTCTGTTTTCTCCTATATTGATAGATGTATTTGGAACTCTAAATCAAACACGGTTTGTGCTAGCTTCTTGAAACTTGACACAGTAAAGCAGTTTCACATTCTAACTCTAAGTTTTGTTTCTTTTTCATGTAGCCCTAAGCAGTGACTGGCGAGAAACACTTTCATTGAAAGGGGTTGCAAGCTTCCAAAAATTACGAGTCTCCAGAAATCTCAGCAAATATTTTTTCACCCAAACTGCATGATACTTTCAGGTAATGATCAGTACACTAAGCTCACTTGGTTCCCCAAATTTCGTTCTTCTATGTTGAAGCGTTCGTTTCCAGTAACAGTTTGAATTTTTGCGTTTCACTCTGTTTTCTCCTATATTGATAGATGTATTTGGAACTCTAAATCAAACACGGTTTGTGCTAGCTTCTTGAAACTTGACACAGTAAAGCAGTTTCACATTCTAACTCTATGTTTTGTTTCCTTTTCATGTAGCCCTAAGCAGTGAATGGCGAGAAACACTTTCATTGAAAGGGGTTGCAAGCTTCCAAAAATTACGAGTCTCCAGAAATCTCAGCAAATATTTTTTCACCCAAACTAGATGATACTTTCTGGTAATGATCAGTACACTAAGCCCTCTTGGTTCCCCAAATTTCGTTCTTCTATGTTGAAGCGTTCGTTTCCAGTAACAGTTTGAATTTTGTCATTTCACTCTGTTTTCTCCTATATTGATAGATGTATTTGGAACTCTAAATCAAACACGGTTTGTGCTAGCTTCTTGAAACTTGACACAGTAAAGCAGTTTCACATTGTAACTCTATGTTTTGTTTCCTTTTCATGTAGCTTTAAGCAGTGACTGGCGAGAAACACTTTCATTGAAAGGGGTTGCAAGCTACTAAAAATTACGAGTGTCCAGAAATCTCAGCAAATATTTTTTCACCCAAACTGGATGATACTTTCACGTAATGATCAGTACACTTGGCCCACTTGGTTCTCCAAATTTCGTTCTTCTATGTTGAAGCGTTCGTTTCCAGTAACAGTTTCCATTCTGGCATTTCACTCTGTTTTCTCCTATAGTGATAGATGTATTTGGAACTCTAAATCAAACACGGTTTGTGCTAGCTTCTTGAAACTTGACACAGTAAAGCAGTTTCACATTGTAACTCTATGTTTTGTTTCCTTTTCATGTAGCCCTAAGCAGTGACTGGCGAGAAACACTTTCATTGAAAGGGGTTGCAAGCTTCCAAAAATTACGAGTCTTCAGAAATCTCAGCAAATATTTTTTCACCCAAACTAGATGATACTTTCAGGTAATGATCAGTACACTAAGCCCTCTTGGTTCCCCAAATTTCGTTCTTCTATGTTGAAGCGTTCGTTTACACTAACAGTTTCCACTCTGGCATTTCACTCTGTTTTCTCCTATATTGATAGATGTATTTGGAACTCTAAATCAAACACGGTTTGTGCTAGCTTCTTGAAACTTGACACAGTAAAGCAGTTTCACATTCTAACTCTATGTTTTGTTTCCTTTTCATGTAGCCCTAAGCAGTGACTGGCGAGAAACACTTTCATTGAAAGGGGTTGCAAGCTTCCAAAAATTACGAGTCTTCAGAAATCTCAGCAAATATTTTTTCACCCAAACTGGATGATACTTTCGGGTAATGATCAGTACACTAAGCCCACTCGGTTCTCCAAATTTCGTTCTTCTATGTTGAAGCGTTCGTTTCCAGTAACAGTTTACACTCTGGCATTTCACTCTGTTTTCTCCTATATTGATAGATGTATTTGGAACTCTAAATCAAACACGGTTTGTGCTAGCTTCTTGAAACTTGACACAGTAAAGCAGTTTCACATTCTAACTCTATGTTTTGTTTCCTTTTCTTGTAGCCCTAAGCAGAGACTGGCGAGAAACACTTTCATTGAAAGCGGTTGCAAGCTTCTAAAAATTACGAGTCTCCAGAAATCTCAGCAAATATTTTTTCACCCAAACTGGATGATACTTTCAGGTAATGATCAGTACACTAAGCCCACTTGGTTCCCCAAATTTCGTTCTTCTATGTTGAAGCGTTCGTTTCCAGTAACAGTTTGAATTTTGTCGTTTCACTCTGTTTTCTCCTATATTGATAGATGTATTTGGAACACTAAATCAAACACGGTTTGTGCTAGCTTCTTGAAACTTGACACAGTAAAGCAGTTTCACATTCTAACTCTATGTTTTTTTTTTTTTTTCATGTAGCTTTAAGCAGTGACTGGCGAGAAACACCTTCATTGAAAGGGGTTGCAAGCTTCCAAAAATTACGAGTCTCCAGAAATCTCAGCAAATATTTTTTCACCCAAACTGGATGATACTTTCAGGTAATGATCAGTACACTAAGCCCACTCGGTTCTCCAAATTTCGTTCTTCTATGTTGAAGCGTTCGTTTCCAGTAACAGTTTCCATTCTGGCATTTCACTCTGTTTTCTCCTATATTGATAGATGTATTTGGAACTCTAAATCAAACACGGTTTGTGCTAGCTTCTTGAAACTTGACACAGTAAAGCAGTTTCACATTCTAACTCTATGTTTTGTTTCCTTTTCTTGTAGCCCTAAGCAGAGACTGGCGAGAAACACTTTCATTGAAAGGGGTTGCAAGCTTCTAAAAATTACGAGTCTCCAGAAATCTCAGCAAATATTTTTTCACCCAAACTGGATGATACTTTCAGGTAATGATCAGTACACTTGGCCCACTTGGTTCTCCATATTTCGTTCTTCTATGTTGAAGCGTTCGTTTACACTAACAGTTTCCACTCTGGCATTTCACTCTGTTTTCTCCTATATTGATAGATGTATTTGGAACTCTAAATCAAACACGGTTTGTGCTAGCTTCTTGAAACTTGACACAGTAAAGCAGTTTCACATTCTAACTCTATGTTTTGTTTCTTTTTCATGTAGCCCTAAGCAGTGACTGGCGAGAAACACTTTCATTGAAAGGGGTTGCAAGCTTCCAAAAATTACGAGTCTCCAGAAATCTCAGCAAATATTTTTTCACCCAAACTGCATGATACTTTCAGGTAATGATCAGTACACTAAGCTCACTTGGTTCCCCAAATTTCGTTCTTCTATGTTGAAGCGTTCGTTTCCAGTAACAGTTTGAATTTTTGCGTTTCACTCTGTTTTCTCCTATATTGATAGATGTATTTGGAACTCTAAATCAAACACGGTTTGTGCTAGCTTCTTGAAACTTGACACAGTAAAGCAGTTTCACATTCTAACTCTATGTTTTGTTTCCTTTTCATGTAGCCCTAAGCAGTGACTGGCGAGAAACACTTTCATTGAAAGGGGTTGCAAGCTTCCAAAAATTACGAGTCTCCAGAAATCTCAGCAAATATTTTTTCACCCAAACTAGATGATACTTTCAGGTAATGATCAGTACACTAAGCCCTCTTGGTTCCCCAAATTTCGTTCTTCTATGTTGAAGCGTTCGTTTCCAGTAACAGTTTGAATTTTGTCGTTTCACTCTGTTTTCTCCTATATTGATAGATGTATTTGGAACTCTAAATCAAACACGGTTTGTGCTAGCTTCTTGAAACTTGACACAGTAAAGCAGTTTCACATTGTAACTCTATGTTTTGTTTCCTTTTCATGTAGCTTTAAGCAGTGACTGGCGAGAAACACTTTCATTGAAAGGGGTTGCAAGCTTCTAAAAATTACGAGTCTCCAGAAATCTCAGCAAATATTTTTTCACCCAAACTGGATGATACTTTCAGGTAATGATCAGTACACTAAGCCCACTTGGTTCTCCAAATTTCATTCTTCTATGTTGAAGCGTTCGTTTCCAGTAACAGTTTCCACTCTGGCATTTCACTCTGTTTTCTCCTATATTGATAGATGTATTTGGAACTCTAAATCAAACACGGTTTGTGCTAGCTTCTTGAAACTTGACACAGTAAAGCAGTTTCACATTGTAACTCTATGTTTTGTTTCCTTTTCATGTAGCCCTAAGCAGTGACTGGCGAGAAACACTTTCATTGAAAGGGGTTGCAAGCTTCCAAAAATTACGAGTCTTCAGAAATCTCAGCAAATATTTTTTCACCCAAACTAGATGATACTTTCAGGTAATGATCAGTACACTAAGCCCTCTTGGTTCCCCAAATTTCGTTCTTCTATGTTGAAGCGTTCGTTTACACTAACAGTTTCCACTCTGGCATTTCACTCTGTTTTCTCCTATATTGATAGATGTATTTGGAACTCTAAATCAAACACGGTTTGTGCTAGCTTCTTGAAACTTGACACAGTAAAGCAGTTTCACATTGTAACTCTATGTTTTGTTTCCTTTTCATGTAGCTTTAAGCAGTGACTGGCGAGAAACACCTTCATTGAAAGGGGTTGCAAGCTTCCAAAAATCACGAGTCTCCAGAAATCTCAGCAAATATTTTTTCACCCAAACTGGATGATACTTTCAGGTAATGATCAGTACACTAAGCCCACTTGGTTCTCCAAATTTCATTCTTCTATGTTGAAGCGTTCGTTTCCAGTAACAGTTTCCATTCTGGCATTTCACTCTGTTTTCTCCTATATTGATAGATGTATTTGGAACTCTAAATCAAACACGGTTTGTGCTAGCTTCTTGAAACTTGACACAGTAAAGCAGTTTCACATTCTAACTCTATGTTTTGTTTCCTTTTCATGTAGCTTCAAGCAGTGACTGGGGAGAAACACTTTCATTGAAAGGGGTTGCAAGCTTCCAAAAATTACGAGTCTCCAGAAATCTCAGCAAATATTTTTTCACCCAAACTGGATGATACTTTCAGGTAATGATCAGTACACTAAGCCCACTTGGTTCCCCAAATTTCATTCTTCTATGTTGAAGCGTTCGTTTCCAGTAACAGTTTGAATTTTGTCGTTTCACTCTGTTTTCTCCTATATTGATAGATGTATTTGGAACACTAAATCAAACACGGTTTGTGCTAGCTTCTTGAAACTTGACACAGTAAAGCAGTTTCACATTCTAACTTTATGTTTTGTTTCCTTTTCATGTAGCTTTAAGCAGTGACTGGCGAGAAACACTTTCATTGAAAGGGGTTGCAAGCTTCTAAAAATTACGAGTCTCCAGAAATCTCAGCAAATATTTTTTCACCCAAACTGGATGATACTTTCACGTAATGATCAGTACACTTGGCCCACTTGGTTCTCCAAATTTCGTTCTTCTATGTTGAAGCGTTCGTTTCCAGTAACAGTTTCCATTCTGGCATTTCACTCTGTTTTCTCCTATATTGATAGATGTATTTGGAACTCTAAATCAAACACGGTTTGTGCTAGCTTCTTGAAACTTCACACAGTAAAGCAGTTTCACATTCTAACTCTATGTTTTGTTTCCTTTTCTTGTAGCCCTAAGCAGAGACTGGCGAGAAACACTTTCATTGAAAGGGGTTGCAAGCTTCTAAAAATTACGAGTCTCCAGAAATCTCAGCAAATATTTTTTCACCCAAACTGGATGATACTTTCAGGTAATGATCAGTACACTTGGCCCACTTGGTTCTCCATATTTCGTTCTTCTATGTTGAAGCGTTCGTTTACACTAACAGTTTCCACTCTGGCATTTCACTCTGTTTTCTCCTATATTGATAGATGTATTTGGAACTCTAAATCAAACACGGTTTGTGCTAGCTTCTTGAAACTTGACACAGTAAAGCAGTTTCACATTCTAACTCTAAGTTTTGTTTCTTTTTCATGTAGCCCTAAGCAGTGACTGGCGAGAAACACTTTCATTGAAAGGGGTTGCAAGCTTCCAAAAATTACGAGTCTCCAGAAATCTCAGCAAATATTTTTTCACCCAAACTGCATGATACTTTCAGGTAATGATCAGTACACTAAGCTCACTTGGTTCCCCAAATTTCGTTCTTCTATGTTGAAGCGTTCGTTTCCAGTAACAGTTTGAATTTTTGCGTTTCACTCTGTTTTCTCCTATATTGATAGATGTATTTGGAACTCTAAATCAAACACGGTTTGTGCTAGCTTCTTGAAACTTGACACAGTAAAGCAGTTTCACATTCTAACTCTATGTTTTGTTTCCTTTTCATGTAGCCCTAAGCAGTGAATGGCGAGAAACACTTTCATTGAAAGGGGTTGCAAGCTTCCAAAAATTACGAGTCTCCAGAAATCTCAGCAAATATTTTTTCACCCAAACTAGATGATACTTTCTGGTAATGATCAGTACACTAAGCCCTCTTGGTTCCCCAAATTTCGTTCTTCTATGTTGAAGCGTTCGTTTCCAGTAACAGTTTGAATTTTGTCATTTCACTCTGTTTTCTCCAATATTGATAGATGTATTTGGAACTCTAAATCAAACACGGTTTGTGCTAGCTTCTTGAAACTTGACACAGTAAAGCAGTTTCACATTGTAACTCTATGTTTTGTTTCCTTTTCATGTAGCTTTAAGCAGTGACTGGCGAGAAACACTTTCATTGAAAGGGGTTGCAAGCTACTAAAAATTACGAGTCTCCAGAAATCTCAGCAAATATTTTTTCACCCAAACTGGATGATACTTTCACGTAATGATCAGTACACTTGGCCCACTTGGTTCTCCAAATTTCGTTCTTCTATGTTGAAGCGTTCGTTTCCAGTAACAGTTTCCATTCTGGCATTTCACTCTGTTTTCTCCTATAGTGATAGATGTATTTGGAACTCTAAATCAAACACGGTTTGTGCTAGCTTCTTGAAACTTGACACAGTAAAGCAGTTTCACATTCTAACTCTACGTTTTGTTTCCTTTTCATGTAGCCCTAAGCAGTGACTGGCGGAAAAACATTCATTGAAAGGGGTTGCAAGCTTCCAAAAATTACGAGTCTTCAGAAATCTCAGCAAATATTTTTTCACCCAAACTGGATGATACTTTCGGGTAATGATCAGTACACTAAGCCCACTCGGTTCTCCAAATTTCGTTCTTCTATGTAGAAGCGTTCGTTTCCAGTAACAGTTTCCATTCTGGCATTTCACTCTGTTTTCTCCTATATTGATAGATGTATTTGGAACTCTAAATCAAACACGGTTTGTGCTAGCTTCTTGAAACTTGACACAGTAAAGCAGTTTCACATTCTAACTCTATGTTTTGTTTCCTTTTCTTGTAGCCCTAAGCAGAGACTGGCGAGAAACACTTTCATTGAAAGCGGTTGCAAGCTTCTAAAAATTACGAGTCTCCAGAAATCTCAGCAAATATTTTTTCACCCAAACTGGATGATACTTTCAGGTAATGATCAGTACACTAAGCCCACTTGGTTCCCCAAATTTCGTTCTTCTATGTTGAAGCGTTCGTTTCCAGTAACAGTTTGAATTTTGTCGTTTCACTCTGTTTTCTCCTATATTGATAGATGTATTTGGAACACTAAATCAAACACGGTTTGTGCTAGCTTCTTGAAACTTGACACAGTAAAGCAGTTTCACATTCTAACTCTATGTTTTTTTTTTTTTTTTTTTTCATGTAGCTTTAAGCAGTGACTGGCGAGAAACACCTTCATTGAAAGGGGTTGCAAGCTTCCAAAAATTACGAGTCTCCAGAAATCTCAGCAAATATTTTTTCACCCAAACTGGATGATACTTTCAGCTAATGATCAGTACACTAAGCCCACTCGGTTCTCCAAATTTCGTTCTTCTATGTTGCAGCGTTCGTTTCCAGTAACAGTTTCCATTCTGGCATTTCACTCTGTTTTCTCCTATATTGATAGATGTATTTGGAACTCTAAATCAAACACGGTTTGTGCTAGCTTCTTGAAACTTGACACAGTAAAGCAGTTTCACATTCTAACTCTATGTTTTGTTTCCTTTTCTTGTAGCCCTAAGCAGAGACTGGCGAGAAACACTTTCATTGAAAGGGGTTGCAAGCTTCTAAAAATTACGAGTCTCCAGAAATCTCAGCAAATATTTTTTCACCCAAACTGGATGATACTTTCAGGTAATGATCAGTACACTTGGCCCACTTGGTTCTCCATATTTCGTTCTTCTATGTTGAAGCGTTCGTTTACACTAACAGTTTCCACTCTGGCATTTCACTCTGTTTTCTCCTATATTGATAGATGTATTTGGAACTCTAAATCAAACACGGTTTGTGCTAGCTTCTTGAAACTTGACACAGTAAAGCAGTTTCACATTCTAACTCTATGTTTTGTTTCTTTTTCATGTAGCCCTAAGCAGTGACTGGCGAGAAACACTTTCATTGAAAGGGGTTGCAAGCTTCCAAAAATTACGAGTCTCCAGAAATCTCAGCAAATATTTTTTCACCCAAACTGCATGATACTTTCAGGTAATGATCAGTACACTAAGCCCACTTGGTTCCCCAAATTTCGTTCTTCTATGTTGAAGCGTTCGTTTCCAGTAACAGTTTGAATTTTTGCGTTTCACTCTGTTTTCTCCTATATTGATAGATGTATTTGGAACTCTAAATCAAACACGGTTTGTGCTAGCTTCTTGAAACTTGACACAGTAAAGCAGTTTCACATTCTAACTCTATGTTTTGTTTCCTTTTCATGTAGCCCTAAGCAGTGACTGGCGAGAAACACTTTCATTGAAAGGGGTTGCAAGCTTCCAAAAATTACGAGTCTCCAGAAATCTCAGCAAATATTTTTTCACCCAAACTAGATGATAGTTTCAGGTAATGATCAGTACACTAAGCCCTCTTGGTTCCCCAAATTTCGTTCTTCTATGTTGAAGCGTTCGTTTCCAGTAACAGTTTGAATTTTGTCGTTTCACTCTGTTTTCTCCTATATTGATAGATGTATTTGGAACTCTAAATCAAACACGGTTTGTGCTAGCTTCTTGAAACTTGACACAGTAAAGCAGTTTCACATTCTAACTCTAAGTTTTGTTTCCTTTTCATGTAGCTTTAAGCAGTGACTGGCGAGAAACACTTTCATTGAAAGGGGTTGCAAGCTTCCAAAAATTACGAGTCTCCAGAAATCTCAGCAAATATTTTTTCACCCAAACTGGATGATACTTTCAGGTAATGATCAGTACACTAAGCCCACTTGGTTCTCCAAATTCCATTCTTCTATGTTGAAGCGTTCGTTTCCAGTAACAGTTTCCACTCTGGCATTTCACTCTGTTTTCTCCTATATTGATAGATGTATTTGGAACTCTAAATCAAACACGGTTTGTGCTAGCTTCTTGAAACTTGACACAGTAAAGCAGTTTCACATTGTAACTCTATGTTTTGTTTCCTTTTCATGTAGCTTTAAGCAGTGACTGGCGAGAAACACTTTCATTGAAAGGGGTTGCAAGCTTCCAAAAATTACGAGTCTCCAGAAATCTCAGCAAATATTTTTTCACCCAAACTGGATGATACTTTCAGGTAATGATCAGTACACTAAGCCCACTTGGTTCCCCAAATTTCGTTCTTCTATGTTGAAGCGTTCGTTTCCAGTAACAGTTTGAATTTTTGCGTTTCACTCTGTTTTCTCCTATATTGATAGATGTATTTGGAACTCTAAATCAAACACGGTTTGTGCTAGCTTCTTGAAACTTGACACAGTAAAGCAGTTTCACATTCTAACTCTATGTTTTGTTTCCTTTTCATGTAGCCCTAAGCAGTGACTGGCGAGAAACACTTTCATTGAAAGGGGTTGCAAGCTTCCAAAAATTACGAGTCTCCAGAAATCTCAGCAAATATTTTTTCACCCAAACTAGATGATAGTTTCAGGTAATGATCAGTACACTAAGCCCTCTTGGTTCCCCAAATTTCGTTCTTCTATGTTGAAGCGTTCGTTTCCAGTAACAGTTTGAATTTTGTCGTTTCACTCTGTTTTCTCCTATATTGATAGATGTATTTGGAACTCTAAATCAAACACGGTTTGTGCTAGCTTCTTGAAACTTGACACAGTAAAGCAGTTTCACATTCTAACTCTATGTTTTGTTTCCTTTTCATGTAGCTTTAAGCAGTGACTGGCGAGAAACACTTTCATTGAAAGGGGTTGCAAGCTTCCAAAAATTACGAGTCTCCAGAAATCTCAGCAAATATTTTTTCACCCAAACTGGATGATACTTTCAGGTAATGATCAGTACACTAAGCCCACTTGGTTCTCCAAATTTCATTCTTCTATGTTGAAGCGTTCGTTTCCAGTAACAGTTTCCACTCTGGCATTTCACTCTGTTTTCTCCTATATTGATAGATGTATTTGGAACTCTAAATCAAACACGGTTTGTGCTAGCTTCTTGAAACTTGACACAGTAAAGCAGTTTCACATTCTAACTCTATGTTTTGTTTCCTTTTCATGTAGCCCTAAGCAGTGACTGGCGAGAAACACTTTCATTGAAAGGGGTTGCAAGCTTCCAAAAATTACGAGTCTTCAGAAATCTCAGCAAATATTTTTTCACCCAAACTAGATGATACTTTCAGGTAATGATCAGTACACTAAGCCCTCTTGGTTCCCCAAATTTCGTTCTTCTATGTTGAAGCGTTCGTTTACACTAACAGTTTCCACTCTGGCATTTCACTCTGTTTTCTCCTATATTGATAGATGTATTTGGAACTCTAAATCAAACACGGTTTGTGCTAGCTTCTTGAAACTTGACACAGTAAAGCAGTTTCACATTGTAACTCTATGTTTTGTTTCCTTTTCATGTAGCTTTAAGCAGTGACTGGCGAGAAACACTTTCATTGAAAGGGGTTGCAAGCTTCCAAAAATTACGAGTCTCCAGAAATCTCAGCAAATATTTTTTCACCCAAACTGGATGATACTTTCAGGTAATGATCAGTACACTAAGCCCACTTGGTTCTCCAAATTTCATTCTTCTATTTTGAAGCGTTCGTTTCCAGTAACAGTTTCCATTCTGGCATTTCACTCTGTTTTCTCCTATATTGATAGATGTATTTGGAACTCTAAATCAAACACGGATTGTGCTAGCTTCTTGAAACTTGACACAGTAAAGCAGTTTCACATTCTAACTCTATGTTTTGTTTCCTTTTCATGTAGCTTTAAGCAGTGACTGGGGAGAAACACTTTCATTGAAAGGGGTTGCAAGCTTCCAAAATTACGAGTCTCCAGAAATCTCAGCAAATATTTTTTCACCCAAACTGGATGATACTTTCAGGTAATGATCAGTACACTAAGCCCACTTGGTTCCCCAAATTTCGTTCTTCTATGTTGAAGCGTTCGTTTCCAGTAACAGTTTGAATTTTGTCGTTTCACTCTGTTTTCTCCTATATTGATAGATGTATTTGGAACACTAAATCAAACACGGTTTGTGCTAGCTTCTTGAAACTTGACACAGTAAAGCAGTTTCACATTCTAACTTTATGTTTTGTTTCCTTTTCATGTAGCCTTAAGCAGTGACTGGCGAGAAACACTTTCATTGAAAGGGGTTGCAAGCTTCAAAAAATTACGAGTCTCCAGAAATCTCAGCAAATATTTTTTCACCCAAACTGGATGATACTTTCACGTAATGATCAGTACACTTGGCCCACTTGGTTCTCCAAATTTCGTTCTTCTATGTTGAAGCGTTCGTTTCCAGTAACAGTTTCCATTCTGGCATTTCACTCTGTTTTCTCCTATATTGATAGATGTATTTGGAACTCTAAATCAAACACGGTTTGTGCTACCTTCTTGAAACTTCACACAGTAAAGCAGTTTCACATTCTAACTCTATGTTTTGTTTCCTTTTCTTGTAGCCCTAAGCAGAGACTGGCGAGAAACACTTTCATTGAAAGGGGTTGCAAGCTTCTAAAAATTACGAGTCTCCAGAAATCTCAGCAAATATTTTTTCACCCAAACTGGATGATACTTTCAGGTAATGATCAGTACACTTGGCCCACTTGGTTCTCCATATTTCGTTCTTCTATGTTGAAGCGTTCGTTTACACTAACAGTTTCCACTCTGGCATTTCACTCTGTTTCCTCCTATATTGATAGATGTATTTGGAACTCTAAATCAAACACGGTTTGTGCTAGCTTCTTGAAACTTGACACAGTAAAGCAGTTTCACATTCTAACTCTAAGTTTTGTTTCTTTTTCATGTAGCCCTAAGCAGTGACTGGCGAGAAACACTTTCATTGAAAGGGGTTGCAAGCTTCCAAAAATTACGAGTCTCCAGAAATCTCAGCAAATATTTTTTCACCCAAACTGCATGATACTTTCAGGTAATGATCAGTACACTAAGCTCACTTGGTTCCCCAAATTTCGTTCTTCTATGTTGAAGCATTCGTTTCCAGTAACAGTTTGAATTTTTGCGTTTCACCCTGTTTTCTCCTATATTGATAGATGTATTTGGAACTCTAAATCAAACACGGTTTGTGCTAGCTTCTTGAAACTTGACACAGTAAAGCAGTTTCACATTCTAACTCTATATTTTGTTTCCTTTTCATGTAGCCCTAAGCAGTGACTGGCGAGAAACACTTTCATTGAAAGGGGTTGCAAGCTTCCAAAAATTACGAGTCTCCAGAAATCTCAGCAAATATTTTTTCACCCAAACTAGATGATACTTTCAGGTAATGATCAGTACACTAAGCCCTCTTGGTTCCCCAAATTTCGTTCTTCTATGTTGAAGCGTTCGTTTCCAGTAACAGTTTGAATTTTGTCGTTTCACTCTGTTTTCTCCTATATTGATAGATGTATTTGGAACTCTAAATCAAACACGGTTTGTGCTAGCTTCTTGAAACTTGACACAGTAAAGCAGTTTCACATTGTAACTCTATGTTTTGTTTCCTTTTCATGTAGCTTTAAGCAGTGACTGGCGAGAAACCCTTTCATTGAAAGGGGTTGCAGGCTTCTAAAAATTACGAGTCTCCAGAAATCTCAGCAAATATTTTTTCACCCAAACTGCATGATACTTTCAGGTAATGATCAGTACACTAAGCCCACTTGGTTCCCCAAATTTCGTTCTTCTATGTTGAAGCGTTCGTTTCCAGTAACAGTTTGAATTTTTGCGTTTCACTCTGTTTTCTCCTATATTGATAGATGTATTTGGAACTCTAAATCAAACACGGTTTGTGCTAGCTTCTTGAAACTTGACACAGTAAAGCAGTTTCACATTCTAACTCTATGTTTTGTTTCCTTTTCATGTAGCCCTAAGCAGTGACTGGCGAGAAACACTTTCATTGAAAGGGGTTGCAAGCTTCCAAAAATTACGAGTCTCCAGAAATCTCAGCAAATATTTTTTCACCGAAACTAGATGATAGTTTCAGGTAATGATCAGTACACTAAGCCCTCTTGGTTCCCCAAATTTCGTTCTTCTATGTTGAAGCGTTCGTTTCCAGTAACAGTTTGAATTTTGTCGTTTCACTCTGTTTTCTCCTTTATTGATAGATGTATTTGGAACTCTAAATCAAACACGGTTTGTGCTAGCTTCTTGAAACTTGACACAGTAAAGCAGTTTCACATTCTAACTCTATGTTTTGTTTCCTTTTCATGTAGCTTTAAGCAGTGACTGGCGAGAAACACATTCATTGAAAGGGGTTGCAAGCTTCCAAAAATTACGAGTCTCCAGAAATCTCAGCAAATATTTTTTCACCCAAACTGGATGATACTTTCAGGTAATGATCAGTACACTAAGCCCACTTGGTTCTCCAAATTTCATTCTTCTATGTTGAAGCGTTCGTTTCCAGTAACAGTTTCCACTCTGGCATTTCACTCTGTTTTCTCCTATATTGATAGATGTATTTGGAACTCTAAATCAAACACGGTTTGTGCTAGCTTCTTGAAACTTGACACAGTAAAGCAGTTTCACATTGTAACTCTATGTTTTGTTTCCTTTTCATGTAGCCCTAAGCAGTGACTGGCGAGAAACACTTTCATTGAAAGGGGTTGCAAGCTTCCAAAAATTACGAGTCTTCAGAAATCTCAGCAAATATTTTTTCATCCAAACTAGATGATACTTTCAGGTAATGATCAGTACACTAAGCCCTCTTGGTTCCCCAAATTTTGTTCTTCTATGTTGAAGCGTTCGTTTACACTAACAGTTTCCACTCTGGCATTTCACTCTGTTTTCTCCTATATTGATAGATGTATTTGGAACTCTAAATCAAACACGGTTTGTGCTAGCTTCTTGAAACTTGACACAGTAAAGCAGTTTCACATTGTAACTCTATGTTTTGTTTCCTTTTCATGTAGCTTTAAGCAGTGACTGGCGAGAAACACTTTCATTGAAAGGGGTTGCAAGCTTCCAAAAATTACGAGTCTCCAGAAATCTCAGCAAATATTTTTTCACCCAAACTTGATGATACTTTCAGGTAATGATCAGTACACTAAGCCCACTTGGTTCTCCAAATTTCATTCTTCTATGTTGAAGCGTTCGTTTCCAGTAACAGTTTCCATTCTGGCATTTCACTCTGTTTTCTCCTATATTGATAGATGTATTTGGAACTCTAAATCAAACACGGTTTGTGCTAGCTTCTTGAAACTTGACACAGTAAAGCAGTTTCACATTCTAACTCTATGTTTTGTTTCCTTTTCATGTAGCTTTAAGCAGTGACTGGGGAGAAACACTTTCATTGAAAGGGGTTGCAAGCTTCCAAAAATTACGAGTCTCCAGAAATCTCAGCAAATATTTTTTCACCCAAACTGGATGATACTTTCAGGTAATGATCAGTACACTAAGCCCACTTGGTTCCCCAAATTTCGTTCTTCTATGTTGAAGCGTTCGTTTCCAGTAACAGTTTGAATTTTGTCGTTTCACTCTGTTTTCTCCTATATTGATAGATGTATTTGGAACACTAAATCAAACACGGTTTGTGCTAGCTTCTTGAAACTTGACACAGTAAAGCAGTTTCACATTCTAACTTTATGTTTTGTTTCCTTTTCATGTAGCTTTAAGCAGTGACTGGCGAGAAACACTTTCATTGAAAGGGGTTGCAAGCTTCTAAAAATTACGAGTCTCCAGAAATCTCAGCAAATATTTTTTCACCGAAACTAGATGATAGTTTCAGGTAATGATCAGTACACTAAGCCCTCTTGGTTCCCCAAATTTCGTTCTTCTATGTTGAAGCGTTCGTTTCCAGTAACAGTTTGAATTTTGTCGTTTCACTCTGTTTTCTCCTTTATTGATAGATGTATTTGGAACTCTAAATCAAACACGGTTTGTGCTAGCTTCTTGAAACTTGACACAGTAAAGCAGTTTCACATTCTAACTCTATGTTTTGTTTCCTTTTCATGTAGCTTTAAGCAGTGACTGGCGAGAAACACATTCATTGAAAGGGGTTGCAAGCTTCCAAAAATTACGAGTCTCCAGAAATCTCAGCAAATATTTTTTCACCCAAACTGGATGATACTTTCAGGTAATGATCAGTACACTAAGCCCACTTGGTTCTCCAAATTTCATTCTTCTATGTTGAAGCGTTCGTTTCCAGTAACAGTTTCCACTCTGGCATTTCACTCTGTTTTCTCCTATATTGATAGATGTATTTGGAACTCTAAATCAAACACGGTTTGTGCTAGCTTCTTGAAACTTGACACAGTAAAGCAGTTTCACATTGTAACTCTATGTTTTGTTTCCTTTTCATGTAGCCCTAAGCAGTGACTGGCGAGAAACACTTTCATTGAAAGGGGTTGCAAGCTTCCAAAAATTACGAGTCTTCAGAAATCTCAGCAAATATTTTTTCATCCAAACTAGATGATACTTTCAGGTAATGATCAGTACACTAAGCCCTCTTGGTTCCCCAAATTTTGTTCTTCTATGTTGAAGCGTTCGTTTACACTAACAGTTTCCACTCTGGCATTTCACTCTGTTTTCTCCTATATTGATAGATGTATTTGGAACTCTAAATCAAACACGGTTTGTGCTAGCTTCTTGAAACTTGACACAGTAAAGCAGTTTCACATTGTAACTCTATGTTTTGTTTCCTTTTCATGTAGCTTTAAGCAGTGACTGGCGAGAAACACTTTCATTGAAAGGGGTTGCAAGCTTCCAAAAATTACGAGTCTCCAGAAATCTCAGCAAATATTTTTTCACCCAAACTTGATGATACTTTCAGGTAATGATCAGTACACTAAGCCCACTTGGTTCTCCAAATTTCATTCTTCTATGTTGAAGCGTTCGTTTCCAGTAACAGTTTCCATTCTGGCATTTCACTCTGTTTTCTCCTATATTGATAGATGTATTTGGAACTCTAAATCAAACACGGTTTGTGCTAGCTTCTTGAAACTTGACACAGTAAAGCAGTTTCACATTCTAACTCTATGTTTTGTTTCCTTTTCATGTAGCTTTAAGCAGTGACTGGGGAGAAACACTTTCATTGAAAGGGGTTGCAAGCTTCCAAAAATTACGAGTCTCCAGAAATCTCAGCAAATATTTTTTCACCCAAACTGGATGATACTTTCAGGTAATGATCAGTACACTAAGCCCACTTGGTTCCCCAAATTTCGTTCTTCTATGTTGAAGCGTTCGTTTCCAGTAACAGTTTGAATTTTGTCGTTTCACTCTGTTTTCTCCTATATTGATAGATGTATTTGGAACACTAAATCAAACACGGTTTGTGCTAGCTTCTTGAAACTTGACACAGTAAAGCAGTTTCACATTCTAACTTTATGTTTTGTTTCCTTTTCATGTAGCTTTAAGCAGTGACTGGCGAGAAACACTTTCATTGAAAGGGGTTGCAAGCTTCTAAAAATTACGAGTCTCCAGAAATCTCAGCAAATATTTTTTCACCCAAACTGGATGATACTTTCACGTAATGATCAGTACACTTGGCCCACTTGGTTCTCCAAATTTCGTTCTTCTATGTTGAAGCGTTCGTTTCCAGTAACAGTTTCCATTCTGGCATTTCACTCTGTTTTCTCCTATATTGATAGATGTATTTGGAACTCTAAATCAAACACGGTTTGTGCTAGCTTCTTGAAACTTCACACAGTAAAGCAGTTTCACATTCTAACTCTATGTTTTGTTTCCTTTTCTTGTAGCCCTAAGCAGAGACTGGCGAGAAACACTTTCATTGAAAGGGGTTGCAAGCTTCTAAAAATTACGAGTCTCCAGAAATCTCAGCAAATATTTTTTTACCCAAACTGGATGATACTTTCCGGTAATGATCAGTACACTTTGCCCACTTGGTTCTCCATATTTCGTTCTTCTATGTTGAAGCGTTCGTTTACACTAACAGTTTCCACTCTGGCATTTCACTCTGTTTCCTCCTATATTGATAGATGTATTTGGAACTCTAAATCAAACACGGTTTGTGCTAGCTTCTTGAAACTTGACACAGTAAAGCAGTTTCACATTCTAACTCTAAGTTTTGTTTCTTTTTCATGTAGCCCTAAGCAGTGACTGGCGAGAAACACTTTCATTGAAAGGGGTTGGAGCTTCCAAAAATTACGAGTCTCCAGAAATCTCAGCAAATATTTTTTCACCCAAACTGCATGATACTTTCAGGTAATGATCAGTACACTAAGCTCACTTGGTTCCCCAAATTTCGTTCTTCTATGTTGAAGCATTCGTTTCCAGTAACAGTTTGAATTTTTGCGTTTCACTCTGTTTTCTCCTATATTGATAGATGTATTTGGAACTCTAAATCAAACACGGTTTGTGCTAGCTTCTTGAAACTTGACACAGTAAAGCAGTTTCACATTCTAACTCTATGTTTTGTTTCCTTTTCATGTAGCCCTAAGCAGTGACTGGCGAGAAACACTTTCATTGAAAGGGGTTGCAAGCTTCCAAAAATTACGAGTCTCCAGAAATCTCAGCAAATATTTTTTCACCCAAACTAGATGATACTTTCAGGTAATGATCAGTACACTAAGCCCTCTTGGTTCCCCAAATTTCGTTCTTCTATGTTGAAGCGTTCATTTCCAGTAACAGTTTGAATTTTGTCGTTTCACTCTGTTTTCTCCTATATTGATAGATGTATTTGGAACTCTAAATCAAACACGGTTTGTGCTAGCTTCTTGAAACTTGACACAGTAAAGCAGTTTCACATTGTAACTCTATGTTTTGTTTCCTTTTCATGTAGCTTTAAGCAGTGACTGGCGAGAAACACTTTCATTGAAAGGGGTTGCAAGCTTCTAAAAATTACGAGTCTCCAGAAATCTCAGCAAATATTTTTTCACCCAAACTGGATGATACTTTCACGTAATGATCAGTACACTTGGCCCACTTGGTTCTCCAAATTTCGTTCTTCTATGTTGAAGCGTTCGTTTCCAGTAACAGTTTCCATTCTGGCATTTCACTCTGTTTTCTCCTATATTGATAGATGTATTTGGAACTCTAAATCAAACACGGTTTGTGCTAGCTTCTTGAAACTTCACACAGTAAAGCAATTTCACATTGTAACTCTATGTTTTGTTTCCTTTTCATGTAGCTTTAAGCAGTGACTGGCGAGAAACACTTTCATTGAAAGGGGTTGCAAGCTTCCAAAAATTACGAGTCTCCAGAAATCTCAGCAAATATTTTTTTAACCCAAACTGGATGATACTTTCAGGTAATGATCAGTACACTAAGCCCACTTGGTTCTCCAAATTTCATTCTTCTATGTTGAAGCGTTCGTTTCCAGTAACAGTTTCCATTCTGGCATTTCACTCTGTTTTCTCCTATATTGATAGATGTATTTGGAACTCTAAATCAAACACGGTTTGTGCTAGCTTCTTGAAACTTGACACAGTTTAGCAGTTTCACATTCTAACTCTATGTTTTGTTTCCTTTTCATGTAGCCCTAAGCAGTGACTGGCGAGAAACACTTTCATTGAAAGGGGTTGCAAGCTTCCAAAAATTACGAGTCTCCAGAAATCTCAGCAAATATTTTTTCACCCAAACTGGATGATACTTTCGGGTAATGATCAGTACACTAAGCCCACTTGGTTCCCCAAATTTCGTTCTTCTATGTTGAAGCGTTCGTTTCCAGTAACAGTTTGAATTTTGTCGTTTCACTCTGTTTTCTCCTATATTGATAGATGTATTTGGAACACTAAATCAAACACTGTTTGTGCTAGCTTCTTGAAACTTGACACAGTAAAGCAGTTTCACATTCTAACTCTATGTTTTGTTTCCTTTTCATGTAGCTTTAAGCAGTGACTGGCGAGAAACACCTTCATTGAAAGGGGTTGCAAGCTTCCAAAAATTACGAGTCTCCAGAAATCTCAGCAAATATTTTTTCACCCAAACTGGATGATACTTTCAGGTAATGATCAGTACACTAAGCCCACTCGGTTCTCCAAATTTCATTCTTCTATGTTGAAGCGTTCGTTTCCAGAAACAGTTTCCATTCTGGCATTTCACTCTGTTTTCTCCTATATTGATAGATGTATTTGGAACTCTAAATCAAACACGGTTTGTGCTAGCTTCTTGAAACTTGACACAGTAAAGCAGTTTCACATTCTAACTCTATGTTTTGTTTCCTTTTCTTGTAGCCCTAAGCAGAGACTGGCGAGAAACACTTTCATTGAAAGGGGTTGCAAGCTTCCAAAAATTACGAGTCTCCAGAAATCTCAGCAAATATTTTTTCACCCAAACTGGATGATACTTTCAGGTAATGATCAGTACACTTGGCCCACTTGGTTCTCCATATTTCGTTCTTCTATGTTGAAGCGTTCGTTTACACTAACAGTTTCCACTCTGGCATTTCACTCTGTTTTCTCCTATATTGATAGATGTATTTGGAACTCTAAATCAAACACGGTTTGTGCTAGCTTCTTGAAACTTGACACAGTAAAGCAGTTTCACATTCTAACTCTATGCTTTGTTTCCTTTTCATGTAGCCCTAAGCAGTGACTGGCGAGAAACACTTTCATTGAAAGGGGTTGCAAGCTTCCAAAAATTACGAGTCTCCAGAAATCTCAGCAAATATTTTTTCACCCAAACTGGATGATACTTTCAGGTAATGATCAGTACACTAAGCCCACTTGGTTCCCCAAATTTCGTTCTTCTATGTTGAAGCGTTCGTTTCCAGTAACAGTTTGAATTTTGTCGTTTCACTCTGTTTTCTCCTATATTGATAGATGTATTTGGAACACTAAATCAAACACGGTTTGTGCTAGCTTCTTGAAACTTGACACAGTAAAGCAGTTTCACATTCTAACTCTATGTTTTTTTTTTTTTTCATGTAGCTTTAAGCAGTGACTGGCGAGAAACACCTTCATTGAAAGGGGTTGCAAGCTTCCAAAAATTACGAGTCTCCAGAAATCTCAGCAAATACTTTTTCACCCAAACTGGATGATACTTTCTGGTAATGATCAGTACACTAAGCCCACTCGGGTCTCCAAATTTCATTCTTCTATGTTGAAGCGTTCGTTTCCAGTAACAGTTTCCATTCTGGCATTTTACTCTGTTTTCTCCTATATTGATAGATGTATTTGGAACTCTAAATCAAACACGGTTTGTGCTAGCTTCTTGAAACTTGACACAGTAAAGCAGTTTCACATTCTAACTCTATGTTTTGTTTCCTTTTCTTGTAGCCCTAAGCAGAGACTGGCGAGAAACACTTTCATTGAAAGGGGTTGCAAGCTTCTAAAAATTACGAGTCTCCAGAAATCTCAGCAAATATTTTTTCACCCAAACTGGATGATACTTTCAGGTAATGATCAGTACACTTGGCCCACTTGGTTCTCCATATTTCGTTCTTCTATGTTGAAGAGTTCGTTTACACTAACAGTTTCCACTCTGGCATTTCACTCTGTTTTCTCCTATAGTGATAGATGTATTTGGAACTCTAAATCAAACACGGTTTGTGCTAGCTTCTTGAAACTTGACACAGTAAAGCAGTTTCACATTGTAACTCTATGTTTTGTTTCCTTTTCATGTAGCCCTAAGCAGTGACTGGCGAGAAACACTTTCATTGAAAGGGGTTGCAAGCTTCCAAAAATTATGAGTCTCCAGAAATCTCAGCAAATATTTTTTCACCCAAACTGGATGATAGTTTCAGGTAATGATCAGTACACTAAGCCCTCTTGGTTCCCCAAATTTCGATCTTCTATGTTGAAGCGTTCGTTTCCAGTAACAGTTTGAATTTAGTCGTTTCACTCTGTTTTCTCCTATATTGATAGATGTATTTGGAACTCTAAATCAAACACGGTTTGTGCTAGCTTCTTGAAACTTGACACAGAAAAGCAGTTTCACATTGTAACTCTAAGTTTTGTTTCCTTTTCATGTAGCTTTAAGCAGTGACTGGCGAGAAACACTTTCATTGAAATGGGTTGCAAGCTTCCAAAAATTACGTGTCTCCAGAAATCTCAGCAAATATTTTTTCACCCAAACTGGATGATACTTTCAGGTAATGATCAGTACACTAAGCCCACTTGGTTCTCCAAATTTCGTTCTTCTATGTTGAAGCGTTCGTTTCCAGTAACAGTTTCCATTCTGGCATTTCACTCTGTTTTCTCCTATATTGATAGATGTATTTGGAACTCTAAATCAAACACGGTTTGTGCTAGCTTCTTGAAACTAGACACAGTAAAGCAGTTTCACATTCTAACTCTATGTTTTGTTTCCTTTTCATGTAGCCCTAAGCAGTGACTGGCGAGAAACACTTTCATTGAAAGGGGTTGCAAGCTTCCAAAAATTACGAGTCTCCAGAAATCTCAGCAAATATTTTTTCACCCAAACTGGATGATACTTTCAGGTAATGATCAGTACACTAAGCCCACTTGGTTCCCCAAATTTCGTTCTTCTATGTTGAAGCGTTCGTTTCCAGTAACAGTTTGAATTTTGTCGTTTCACTCTGTTTTCTCCTATATTGATAGATGTATTTGGAACACTAAATCAAACACGGTTTGTGCTAGCTTCTTGAAACTTGACACAGTAAAGCAGTTTCACATTCTAACTCTATGTTTTGTTTCCTTTTCATGTAGCTTTAAGCAGTGACTGGCGAGAAACACCTTCATTGAAAGGGGTTGCAAGCTTCCAAAAATTACGAGTCTCCAGAAATCTCAGCAAATACTTTTTCACCCAAACTGGATGATACTTTCAGGTAATGATCAGTACACTAAGCCCACTCGGGTCTCCAAATTTCATTCTTCTATGTTGAAGCGTTCGTTTCCAGTAACAGTTTCCATTCTGGCATTTTACTCTGTTTTCTCCTATATTGATAGATGTATTTGGAACTCTAAATCAAACACGGTTTGTGCTAGCTTCTTGAAACTTGACACAGTAAAGCAGTTTCACATTCTAACTCTATGTTTTGTTTCCTTTTCTTGTAGCCCTAAGCAGAGACTGGCGAGAAACACTTTCATTGAAAGGGGTTGCAAGCTTCTAAAAATTACGAGTCTCCAGAAATCTCAGCAAATATTTTTTCACCCAAACTGGATGATACTTTCAGGTAATGATCAGTACACTTGGCCCACTTGGTTCTCCATATTTCGTTCTTCTATGTTGAAGCGTTCGTTTCCAGTAACAGTTTCCATTCTGGCATTTCACTCTGTTTTCTCCTATATTGATAGATGTATTTGGAACTCTAAATCAAACACGGTTTGTGCTAGCTTCTTGAAACTTCACACAGTAAAGCAATTTCACATTGTAACTCTATGTTTTGTTTCCTTTTCATGTAGCTTTAAGCAGTGACTGGCGAGAAACACTTTCATTGAAAGGGGTTGCAAGCTTCCAAAAATTACGAGTCTCCAGAAATCTCAGCAAATATTTTTTTAACCCAAACTGGATGATACTTTCAGGTAATGATCAGTACACTAAGCCCACTTGGTTCTCCAAATTTCATTCTTCTATGTTGAAGCGTTCGTTTCCAGTAACAGTTTCCATTCTGGCATTTCACTCTGTTTTCTCCTATATTGATAGATGTATTTGGAACTCTAAATCAAACACGGTTTGTGCTAGCTTCTTGAAACTTGACACAGTTTAGCAGTTTCACATTCTAACTCTATGTTTTGTTTCCTTTTCATGTAGCCCTAAGCAGTGACTGGCGAGAAACACTTTCATTGAAAGGGGTTGCAAGCTTCCAAAAATTACGAGTCTCCAGAAATCTCAGCAAATATTTTTTCACCCAAACTGGATGATACTTTCGGGTAATGATCAGTACACTAAGCCCACTTGGTTCCCCAAATTTCGTTCTTCTATGTTGAAGCGTTCGTTTCCAGTAACAGTTTGAATTTTGTCGTTTCACTCTGTTTTCTCCTATATTGATAGATGTATTTGGAACACTAAATCAAACACTGTTTGTGCTAGCTTCTTGAAACTTGACACAGTAAAGCAGTTTCACATTCTAACTCTATGTTTTGTTTCCTTTTCATGTAGCTTTAAGCAGTGACTGGCGAGAAACACCTTCATTGAAAGGGGTTGCAAGCTTCCAAAAATTACGAGTCTCCAGAAATCTCAGCAAATATTTTTTCACCCAAACTGGATGATACTTTCAGGTAATGATCAGTACACTAAGCCCACTCGGTTCTCCAAATTTCATTCTTCTATGTTGAAGCGTTCGTTTCCAGAAACAGTTTCCATTCTGGCATTTCACTCTGTTTTCTCCTATATTGATAGATGTATTTGGAACTCTAAATCAAACACGGTTTGTGCTAGCTTCTTGAAACTTGACACAGTAAAGCAGTTTCACATTCTAACTCTATGTTTTGTTTCCTTTTCTTGTAGCCCTAAGCAGAGACTGGCGAGAAACACTTTCATTGAAAGGGGTTGCAAGCTTCCAAAAATTACGAGTCTCCAGAAATCTCAGCAAATATTTTTTCACCCAAACTGGATGATACTTTCAGGTAATGATCAGTACACTTGGCCCACTTGGTTCTCCATATTTCGTTCTTCTATGTTGAAGCGTTCGTTTACACTAACAGTTTCCACTCTGGCATTTCACTCTGTTTTCTCCTATATTGATAGATGTATTTGGAACTCTAAATCAAACACGGTTTGTGCTAGCTTCTTGAAACTTGACACAGTAAAGCAGTTTCACATTCTAACTCTATGCTTTGTTTCCTTTTCATGTAGCCCTAAGCAGTGACTGGCGAGAAACACTTTCATTGAAAGGGGTTGCAAGCTTCCAAAAATTACGAGTCTCCAGAAATCTCAGCAAATATTTTTTCACCCAAACTGGATGATACTTTCAGGTAATGATCAGTACACTAAGCCCACTTGGTTCCCCAAATTTCGTTCTTCTATGTTGAAGCGTTCGTTTCCAGTAACAGTTTGAATTTTGTCGTTTCACTCTGTTTTCTCCTATATTGATAGATGTATTTGGAACACTAAATCAAACACGGTTTGTGCTAGCTTCTTGAAACTTGACACAGTAAAGCAGTTTCACATTCTAACTCTATGTTTTTTTTTTTTTTCATGTAGCTTTAAGCAGTGACTGGCGAGAAACACCTTCATTGAAAGGGGTTGCAAGCTTCCAAAAATTACGAGTCTCCAGAAATCTCAGCAAATACTTTTTCACCCAAACTGGATGATACTTTCTGGTAATGATCAGTACACTAAGCCCACTCGGGTCTCCAAATTTCATTCTTCTATGTTGAAGCGTTCGTTTCCAGTAACAGTTTCCATTCTGGCATTTTACTCTGTTTTCTCCTATATTGATAGATGTATTTGGAACTCTAAATCATACACGGTTTGTGCTAGCTTCTTGAAACTTGACACAGTAAAGCAGTTTCACATTCTAACTCTATGTTTTGTTTCCTTTTCTTGTAGCCCTAAGCAGAGACTGGCGAGAAACACTTTCATTGAAAGGGGTTGCAAGCTTCTAAAAATTACGAGTCTCCAGAAATCTCAGCAAATATTTTTTCACCCAAACTGGATGATACTTTCAGGTAATGATCAGTACACTTGGCCCACTTGGTTCTCCATATTTCGTTCTTCTATGTTGAAGAGTTCGTTTACACTAACAGTTTCCACTCTGGCATTTCACTCTGTTTTCTCCTATAGTGATAGATGTATTTGGAACTCTAAATCAAACACGGTTTGTGCTAGCTTCTTGAAACTTGACACAGTAAAGCAGTTTCACATTGTAACTCTATGTTTTGTTTCCTTTTCATGTAGCCCTAAGCAGTGACTGGCGAGAAACACTTTCATTGAAAGGGGTTGCAAGCTTCCAAAAATTATGAGTCTCCAGAAATCTCAGCAAATATTTTTTCACCCAAACTGGATGATAGTTTCAGGTAATGATCAGTACACTAAGCCCTCTTGGTTCCCCAAATTTCGATCTTCTATGTTGAAGCGTTCGTTTCCAGTAACAGTTTGAATTTAGTCGTTTCACTCTGTTTTCTCCTATATTGATAGATGTATTTGGAACTCTAAATCAAACACGGTTTGTGCTAGCTTCTTGAAACTTGACACAGAAAAGCAGTTTCACATTGTAACTCTAAGTTTTGTTTCCTTTTCATGTAGCTTTAAGCAGTGACTGGCGAGAAACACTTTCATTGAAATGGGTTGCAAGCTTCCAAAAATTACGTGTCTCCAGAAATCTCAGCAAATATTTTTTCACCCAAACTGGATGATACTTTCAGGTAATGATCAGTACACTAAGCCCACTTGGTTCTCCAAATTTCGTTCTTCTATGTTGAAGCGTTCGTTTCCAGTAACAGTTTCCATTCTGGCATTTCACTCTGTTTTCTCCTATATTGATAGATGTATTTGGAACTCTAAATCAAACACGGTTTGTGCTAGCTTCTTGAAACTAGACACAGTAAAGCAGTTTCACATTCTAACTCTATGTTTTGTTTCCTTTTCATGTAGCCCTAAGCAGTGACTGGCGAGAAACACTTTCATTGAAAGGGGTTGCAAGCTTCCAAAAATTACGAGTCTCCAGAAATCTCAGCAAATATTTTTTCACCCAAACTGGATGATACTTTCAGGTAATGATCAGTACACTAAGCCCACTTGGTTCCCCAAATTTCGTTCTTCTATGTTGAAGCGTTCGTTTCCAGTAACAGTTTGAATTTTGTCGTTTCACTCTGTTTTCTCCTATATTGATAGATGTATTTGGAACACTAAATCAAACACGGTTTGTGCTAGCTTCTTGAAACTTGACACAGTAAAGCAGTTTCACATTCTAACTCTATGTTTTGTTTCCTTTTCATGTAGCTTTAAGCAGTGACTGGCGAGAAACACCTTCATTGAAAGGGGTTGCAAGCTTCCAAAAATTACGAGTCTCCAGAAATCTCAGCAAATACTTTTTCACCCAAACTGGATGATACTTTCAGGTAATGATCAGTACACTAAGCCCACTCGGGTCTCCAAATTTCATTCTTCTATGTTGAAGCGTTCGTTTCCAGTAACAGTTTCCATTCTGGCATTTTACTCTGTTTTCTCCTATATTGATAGATGTATTTGGAACTCTAAATCAAACACGGTTTGTGCTAGCTTCTTGAAACTTGACACAGTAAAGCAGTTTCACATTCTAACTCTATGTTTTGTTTCCTTTTCTTGTAGCCCTAAGCAGAGACTGGCGAGAAACACTTTCATTGAAAGGGGTTGCAAGCTTCTAAAAATTACGAGTCTCCAGAAATCTCAGCAAATATTTTTTCACCCAAACTGGATGATACTTTCAGGTAATGATCAGTACACTTGGCCCACTTGGTTCTCCATATTTCGTTCTTCTATGTTGAAGCGTTCGTTTACACTAACAGTTTCCACTCTGGCATTTCACTCTGTTTTCTCCTATATTGATAGATGTATTTGGAACTCTAAATCAAACACGGTTTGTGCTAGCTTCTTGAAACTTGACACAGTAAAGCAGTTTCACATTCTAACTCTAAGTTTTGTTTCTTTTTCATGTAGCCCTAAGCAGTGACTGGCGAGAAACACTTTCATTGAAAGGGGTTGCAAGCTTCCAAAAATTACGAGTCTCCAGAAATCTCAGCAAATATTTTTTCACACAAACTGCATGATACTTTCAGGTAATGATCAGTACACTAAGCCCACTTGGTTCCCCAAATTTCGTTCTTCTATGTTGAAGCGTTCGTTTCCAGTAACAGTTTGAATTTTTGCGTTTCACTCTGTTTTCTCCTATATTGATAGATGTATTTGGAACTCTAAATCAAACACGGTTTGTGCTAGCTTCTTGAAACTTGACACAGTAAAGCAGTTTCACATTGTAACTCTATGTTTTGTTTCCTTTTCATGTAGCCCTAAGCAGTGACTGGCGAGAAACACTTTCATTGAAAGGGGTTGCAAGCTTCCAAAAATTACGAGTCTTCAGAAATCTCAGGAAATATTTTTTCACCCAAACTAGATGATACTTTCAGGTAATGATCAGTACACTAAGCCCTCTTGGTTCCCCAAATTTCGTTCTTCTATGTTGAAGTGTTCGTTTACACTAACAGTTTCCACTCTGGCATTTCACTCTGTTTTCTCCTATATTGATAGATGTATTTGGAACTCTAAATCAAACACGGTTTGTGCTAGCTTCTTGAAACTTGACACAGTAAAGCAGTTTCACATTCTAACTCTATGTTTTGTTTCCTTTTCATGTAGCTTTAAGCAGTGACTGGCGAGAAACACTTTCATTGAAAGGGGTTGCAAGCTTCCAAAAATTACGAGTCTCCAGAAATCTCAGCAAATATTTTTTCACCCAAACTGGATGATACTTTCAGGTAATGATCAGTACACTAAGCCCACTTGGTTCTCCAAATTTCATTCTTCTATGTTGAAGCGTTCGTTTCCAGTAACAGTTTCCATTCTGGCATTTCACTCTGTTTTCTCCTATATTGATAGATGTATTTGGAACTCTAAATCAAACACGGTTTGTGCTAGCTTCTTGAAACTTGACACCGTAAAGCAGTTTCACATTCTATCTCTATGTTTTGTTTCCTTTTCATGTAGCCCTAAGCAGTGACTGGTGAGAAACACTTTCATTGAAAGGGGTTGCAAGCTTCCAAAAATTACGAGTCTCCAGAAATCTCAGCAAATATTTTTTCACCCAAACTAGATGATACTTTCAGGTAATGATCAGTACACTAAGCCCTCTTGGTTCCCCAAATTTCGTTCTTCTATGTTGAAGCGTTCGTTTCCAGTAACAGTTTGAATTTTGTCGTTTCGCTCTGTTTTATCCTATATTGATAGATGTATTTGGAACTCTAAATCAAACACGGTTTGTGCTAGCTTCTTGAAACTTGACACAGTAAAGCAGTTTCACATTGTAACTCTATGTTTTGTTTCCTTTTCATGTAGCCCTAAGCAGTGACTGGCGAGAAACACTTTCATTGAAAGGGGTTGCAAGCTTCCAAAAATTACGAGTCTCCAGAAATCTCAGGAAATATTTTTTCACCCAAACTGGATGATACTTTCAGGTAATGATCAGTACACTAAGCCCACTTGGTTCTCCAAATTTCATTCTTCTATGTTGAAGCGTTCGTTTCCAGTAACAGTTTCCACTCTGGCATTTCACTCTGTTTTCTCCTATATTGATAGATGTATTTGGAACTCTAAATCAAACACGGTTTGTGCTAGCTTCTTGAAACTTGACACAGTAAAGCAGTTTCACATTCTAACTCTATGTTTTGTTTCCTTTTCATGTAGCCCTAAGCAGTGACTGGCGAGAAACACTTTCATTGAAAGGGGTTGCAAGCTTCCAAAAATTACGAGTCTTCAGAAATCTCAGCAAATATTTTTTCACCCAAACTAGATGATACTTTAAGGTAATGATCAGTACACTAAGCCCTCTTGGTTCCCCAAATTTCGTTCTTCTATGTTGAAGCGTTCGTTTACACTAACAGTTTCCACTCTGGCATTTCACTCTGTTTTCTCCTATATTGATAGATGTATGTGGAACTCTAAATCAAACACGGTTTGTGCTAGCTTCTTGAAACTTGACACAGTAAAGCAGTTTCACATTCTAACTCTATGTTTTGTTTCCTTTTCATGTAGCTTTAAGCAGTGACTGGAGATAAACACTTTCAATGAAAGGGGTTGCAAGCTTCCAAAAATTACGAGTCTCCAGAAATCTCAGCAAATATTTTTTCACCCAAACTGGATGATACTTTCAGGTAATGATCAGTACACTAAGCCCACTTGGTTCCCCAAATTTCGTTCTTCTATGTTGAAGCGTTCGTTTCCAGTAACAGTTTGAATTTTGTCGTTTCACTCTGTTTTCTCCTATATTGATAGATGTATTTGGAACTCTAAATCAAACACGGTTTGTGCTAGCTTCTTGAAACTTGACACAGAAAAGCAGTTTCACATTGTAACTCTAAGTTTTGTTTCCTTTTCATGTAGCTTTAAGCAGTGACTGGCGAGAAACACTTTCATTGAAATGGGTTGCAAGCTTCCAAAAATTACGAGTCTCCAGAAATCTCAGCAAATATTTTTTCACCCAAACTGGATGATACTTTCAGGTAATGATCAGTACACTAAGCCCACTTGGTTCTCCAAATTTCGTTCTTCTATGTTGAAGCGTTCGTTTCCAGTAACAGTTTCCATTCTGGCATTTCACTCTGTTTTCTCCTATATTGATAGATGTATTTGGAACTCTAAATCAAACACGGTTTGTGCTAGCTTCTTGAAACTTGACACAGTAAAGCAGTTTCACATTCTAACTCTATGTTTTGTTTCCTTTTCATGTAGCCCTAAGCAGTGACTGGCGAGAAACACTTTCATTGAAAGGGGTTGCAAGCTTCCAAAAATTACGAGTCTCCAGAAATCTCAGCAAATATTTTTTCACCCAAACTGGATGATACTTTCAGGTAATGATCAGTACACTAAGCCCACTTGGTTCCCCAAATTTCGTTCTTCTATGTTGAAGCGTTCGTTTCCAGTAACAGTTTGAATTTTGTCGTTTCACTCTGTTTTCTCCTATATTGATAGATGTATTTGGAACTCTAAATCAAACACGGTTTGTGCTAGCTTCTTGAAACTTGACACAGTAAAGCAGTTTCACATTCTAACTCTATGTTTTGTTTCCTTTTCTTGTAGCCCTAAGCAGAGACTGGTGAGAAACACTTTCATTGAAAGGGGTTGCAAGCTTCTAAAAATTACGAGTCTCCAGAAATCTCAGCAAATATTTTTTCACCCAAACTGGATGATACTTTCAGGTAATGATCAGTACACTTGGCCCACTTGGTTCTCCATATTTCGTTCTTCTATGTTGAAGCGTTCGTTTACACTAACAGTTTCCACTCTGGCATTTCACTCTGTTTTCTCCTATATTGATAGATGTATTTGGAACTCTAAATCAAACACGGTTTGTGCTAGCTTCTTGAAACTTGACACAGTAAAGCAGTTTCACATTCTAACTCTAAGTTTTGTTTCTTTTTCATGTAGCCCTAAGCAGTGACTGGCGAGAAACACTTTCATTGAAAGGGGTTGCAAGCTTCCAAAAATTACGAGTCTCCAGAAATCTCAGCAAATATTTTTTCACCCAAACTGCATGATACTTTCAGGTAATGATCAGTACACTAAGCCCACTTGGTTCCCCAAATTTCGTTCTTCTATGTTGAAGCGTTCGTTTCCAGTAACAGTTTGAATTTTTGCGTTTCACTCTGTTTTCTCCTATATTGATAGATGTATTTGGAACTCTAAATCAAACACGGTTTGTGCTAGCTTCTTGAAACTTGACACAGTAAAGCAGTTTCACATTGTAACTCTATGTTTTGTTTCCTTTTCATGTAGCCCTAAGCAGTGACTGGCGAGAAACACTTTCATTGAAAGGGGTTGCAAGCTTCCAAAAATTACGAGTCTTCAGAAATCTCAGCAAATATTTTTTCACCCAAACTAGATGATACTTTCAGGTAATGATCAGTACACTAAGCCCTCTTGGTTCCCCAAATTTCGTTCTTCTATGTTGAAGTGTTCGTTTACACTAACAGTTTCCACTCTGGCATTTCACTCTGTTTTCTCCTATATTGATAGATGTATTTGGAACTCTAAATCAAACACGGTTTGTGCTAGCTTCTTGAAACTTGACACAGTAAAGCAGTTTCACATTGTAACTCTATGTTTTGTTTCCTTTTCATGTAGCTTTAAGCAGTGACTGGCGAGAAACACTTTCATTGAAAGGGGTTGCAAGCTTCAAAAATTACGAGTCTCCAGAAATCTCAGCAAATATTTTTTCACCCAAACTGGATGATACTTTCAGGTAATGATCAGTACACTAAGCCCACTTGGTTCTCCAAATTTCATTCTTCTATGTTGAAGCGTTCGTTTCCAGTAACAGTTTCCACTCTGGCATTTCACTCTGTTTTCTCCTATATTGATAGATGTATTTGGAACTCTAAATCAAACACGGTTTGTGCTAGCTTCTTGAAACTTGACACAGTAAAGCAGTTTCACATTCTAACTCTATGTTTTGTTTCCTTTTCATGTAGCCCTAAGCAGTGACTGGCGAGAAACACTTTCATTGAAAGGGTTTCAAGCTTCCAAAAATTACGAGTCTTCAGAAATCTCAGCAAATATTTTTTCACCCAAACTAGATGATACTTTCAGGTAATGATCAGTACACTAAGCCCTCTTGGTTCCCCAAATTTCGTTCTTCTATGTTGAAGCGTTCGTTTACACTAACAGTTTCCACTCTGGCATTTCACTCTGTTTTCTCCTATATTGATAGATGTATTTGGAACTCTAAATCAAACACGGTTTGTGCTAGCTTCTTGAAACTTGACACAGTAAAGCAGTTTCACATTGTAACTCTATGTTTTGTTTCCTTTTCATGTAGCTTTAAGCAGTGACTGGCGAGAAACACTTTCATTGAAAGGGGTTGCAAGCTTCCAAAAATTACGAGTCTCCAGAAATCTCAGCAAATATTTTTTCACCCAAACTGGATGATACTTTCAGGTAATGATCAGTACACTAAGCCCACTTGGTTCCCCAAATTTCGTTCTTCTATGTTGAAGCGTTCGTTTCCAGTAACAGTTTGAATTTTGTCGTTTCACTCTGTTTTCTCCTATATTGATAGATGTATTTGGAACACTAAATCAAACACGGTTTGTGCTAGCTTCTTGAAACTTGACACAGTAAAGCAGTTTCACATTCTAACTCTATGTTTTGTTTCCTTTTCATGTAGCTTTAAGCAGTGACTGGCGAGAAACACTTTCATTGAAAAGGGTTGCAAGCTTCTAAAAATTACGAGTCTCCAGAAATCTCAGCAAATATTTTTTCACCCAAACTGGATGATACTTTCACGTAATGATCAGTACACTTGGCCCACTTGGTTCTCCAAATTTCGTTCTTCTATGTTGAAGCGTTCGTTTCCAGTAACAGTTTCCATTCTGGCATTTCACTCTGTTTTCTCCTATATTGATAGATGTATTTGGAACTCTAAATCAAACACGGTTTGTGCTAGCTTCTTGAAACTTGACACAGTAAAGCAGTTTCACATTGTAACTCTATGTTTTGTTTCCTTTTCATGTAGCTTTAAGCAGTGACTGGCGAGAAACACTTTCATTGAAAGGGGTTGCAAGCTTCCAAAAATTACGAGTCTCCAGAAATCTCAGCAAATATTTTTTCACCCAAACTGGATGATACTTTCAGGTAATGATCAGTACACTAAGCCCACTTGGTTCTCCAAATTTCGTTCTTCTATGTTGAAGCGTTCGTTTCCAGTAACAGTTTCCATTCTGGCATTTCACTCTGTTTTCTCCTATATTGATAGATGTATTTGGAACTCTAAATCAAACACGGTTTGTGCTAGCTTCTTGAAACTTGACACAGTAAAGCAGTTTCACATTCTAACTCTATGGTTTGTTTCCTTTTCATGTAGCCCTAAGCAGTGACTGGCGAGAAACACTTTCATTGAAAGGGGTTGCAAGCTTCCAAAAATTACGAGTCTCCAGAAATCTCAGCAAATATTTTTTCACCCAAACTGGATGATACTTTCAGGTAATGATCAGTACACTAAGCCCACTCGGTTCTCCAAATTTCATTCTTCTATGTTGAAGCGTTCGTTTCCAGTAACAGTTTCCATTCTGGCATTTCACTCTGTTTTCTCCTATATTGATAGATGTATTTGGAACTCTAAATCAAACACGGTTTGTGCTAGCTTCTTGAAACTTGACACAGTAAAGCAGTTTCACATTCTAACTCTATGTTTTGTTTCCTTTTCTTGTAGCCCTAAGCAGAGACTGGCGAGAAACACTTTCATTGAAAGGGGTTGCAAGCTTCTAAAAATTACGAGTCTCCAGAAATCTCAGCAAATATTTTTTCACCCAAACTGGATGATACTTTCAGGTAATGATCAGTACACTTGGCCCACTTGGTTCTCCATATTTCGTTCTTCTATGTTGAAGCGTTCGTTTACACTAACAGTTTCCACTCTGGCATTTCACTCTGTTTTCTCCTATATTGATAGATGTATTTGGAACTCTAAATCAAACACGGTTTGTGCTAGCTTCTTGAAACTTGACACAGTAAAGCAGTTTCACATTCTAACTCTATTTTTTGTTTCTTTTTCATGTAGCCCTAAGCAGTGACTGGCGAGAAACACTTTCATTGAAAGGGGTTGCAAGCTTCCAAAAATTACGAGTCTCCAGAAATCTCAGCAAATATTTTTTCACCCAAACTGCATGATACTTTCAGGTAATGATCAGTACACTAAGCTCACTTGGTTCCCCAAATTTCGTTCTTCTATGTTGAAGCGTTCGTTTCCAGTAACAGTTTGAATTTTTGCGTTTCACTCTGTTTTCTCCTATATTGATAGATGTATTTGGAACTCTAAATCAAACACGGTTTGTGCTAGCTTCTTGAAACTTGAAACAGTAAAGCAGTTTCACATTCTAACTCTATGTTTTGTTTCCTTTTCATGTAGCACTAAGCAGTGACTGGCGAGAAACACTTTCATTGAAAGGGGTTGCAAGCTTCCAAAAATTACGAGTCTCCAGAAATCTCAGCAAATATTTTTTCACCCAAACTAGATGATACTTTCAGGTAATGATCAGTACACTAAGCCCTCTTGGTTCCCCAAATTTCGTTCTTCTATGTTGAAGCGTTCGTTTCCAGTAACAGTTTGAATTTTGTCGTTTCACTCTGTTTTCTCCTATATTGATAGATGTATTTGGAACTCTAAATCAAACACGGTTTGTGCTAGCTTCTTGAAACTTGACACAGTAAAGCAGTTTCACATTCTAACTCTATGTTTTGTTTCCTTTTCATGTAGCCCTAAGCAGTGACTGGCGAGAAACACTTTCATTGAAAGGGGTTGCAAGCTTCCAAAAATTACGAGTCTCCAGAAATCTCAGCAAATATTTTTTCACCCAAACTGGATGATACTTTCAGGTAATGATCAGTACACTAAGCCCACTTGGTTCCCCAAATTTCGTTCTTCTATGTTGAAGCGTTCGTTTCCAGTAACAGTTTGAATTTTGTCGTTTCACTCTGTTTTCTCCTATATTGATAGATGTATTTGGAACACTAAATCAAACACGGTTTGTGCTAGCTTCTTGAAACTTGACACAGTAAAGCAGTTTCACATTCTAACTCTATGTTTTGTTTCGTTTTCATGTAGCTTTAAGCAGTGACTGGCGAGAAACACCTTCATTGAAAGGGGTTGCAAGCTTCCAAAAATTACGAGTCTCCAGAAATCTCAGCAAATATTTTTTCACCCAAACTGGATGATACTTTCAGGTAATGATCAGTACACTTGGCCCACTTGGTTCTCCATATTTCGTTCTTCTATGTTGAAGCGTTCGTTTACACTAACAGTTTCCACTCTGGCATTTCACTCTGTTTTCTCCTATATTGATAGATGTATTTGGAACTCTAAATCAAACACGGTTTGTGCTAGCTTCTTGAAACTTGACACAGTAAAGCAGTTTCACATTCTAACTCTATGTTTTGTTTCCTTTTCATGTAGCCCTAAGCAGTGACTGGCGAGAAACACTTTCATTGAAAGGGGTTGCAAGCTTCCAAAAATTACGAGTCTCCAGAAATCTCAGCAAATATTTTTTCACCCAAACTGGATGATACTTTCAGGTAATGATCAGTACACTAAGCCCACTTGGTTCCCCAAATTTCGTTCTTCTATGTTGAAGCGTTCGTTTCCAGTAACAGTTTGAATTTTGTCGTTTCACTCTGTTTTCTCCTATATTGATAGATGTATTTGGAACACTAAATCAAACACGGTTTGTGCTAGCTTCTTGAAACTTGACACAGTAAAGCAGTTTCACATTCTAACTCTATGTTTTGTTTCCTTTTCATGTAGCTTTAAGCAGTGACTGGCGAGAAACACCTTCATTGAAAGGGGTTGCAAGCTTCCAAAAATTACGAGTCTCCAGAAATCTCAGCAAATACTTTTTCACCCAAACTGGATGATACTTTCAGGTAATGATCAGTACACTAAGCCCACTCGGTTCTCCAAATTTCATTCTTCTATGTTGAAGCGTTCGTTTCCAGTAACAGTTTCCATTCAGGCATTTCACTCTGTTTTCTCCTATATTGATAGATGTATTTGGAACTCTAAATCAAACACGGTTTGTGCTAGCTTCTTGAAACTTGACACAGTAAAGCAGTTTCACATTCTAACTCTATGTTTTGTTTCCTTTTCTTGTAGCCCTAAGCAGAGACTGGCGAGAAACACTTTCATTGAAAGGGGTTGCAAGCTTCTAAAAATTACGAGTCTCCAGAAATCTCAGCAAATATTTTTTCACCCAAACTGGATGATACTTTCAGGTAATGATCAGTACACTTGGCCCACTTGGTTCTCCATATTTCGTTCTTCTATGTTGAAGCGTTCATTTCCACTAACAGTTTCCACTCTGGCATTTCACTCTGTTTTCTCCTATATTGATAGATGTATTTGGAACTCTAAATCAAACACGGTTTGTGCTAGCTTCTTGAAACTTGACACAGTAAAGCAGTTTCACATTCTAACTCTAAGTTTTGTTTCTTTTTCATGTAGCCCTAAGCAGTGACTGGCAAGAAACACTTTCATTGAAAGGGGTTGCAAGCTTCCAAAAATTACGAGTCTCCAGAAATCTCAGCAAATATTTTTTCACCCAAACTGCATGATACTTTCAGGTAATGATCAGTACACTAAGCCCACTTGGTTCCCCAAATTTCGTTCTTCTATGTTGAAGCGTTCGTTTCCAGTAACAGTTTGAATTTTTGCGTTTCACTCTGTTTTCTCCTATATTGATAGATGTATTTGGAACTCTAAATCAAACACGGTTTGTGCTAGCTTCTTGAAACTTGACACAGTAAAGCAGTTTCACATTGTAACTCTATGTTTTGTTTCCTTTTCATGTAGCCCTAAGCAGTGACTGGCGAGAAACACTTTCATTGAAAGGGGTTGCAAGCTTCCAAAAATTACGAGTCTTCAGAAATCTCAGCAAATATTTTTTCACCCAAACTAGATGATACTTTCAGGTAATGATCAGTACACTAAGCCCTCTTGGTTCCCCAAATTTCGTTCTTCTATGTTGAAGCGTTCGTTTACACTAACAGTTTCCACTCTGGCATTTCACTCTGTTTTCTCATATTGATAGATGTATTTGGAACTCTAAATCAAACACGGTTTGTGCTAGCTTCTTGAAACTTGACACAGTAAAGCAGTTTCACATTCTAACTCTATGTTTTGTTTCCTTTTCATGTAGCACTAAGCAGTGACTGGCGAGAAACACTTTCATTGAAAGGGGTTGCAAGCTTCCAAAAATTACGAGTCTCCAGAAATCTCAGCAAATATTTTTTCACCCAAACTAGATGATACTTTCAGGTAATGATCAGTACACTAAGCCCTCTTGGTTCCCCAAATTTCGTTCTTCTATGTTGAAGCGTTCGTTTCCAGTAACAGTTTGAATTTTGTCGTTTCACTCTGTTTTCTCCTATATTGATAGATGTATTTGGAACTCTAAATCAAACACGGTTTGTGCTAGCTTCTTGAAACTTGACACAGTAAAGCAGTTTCACATTCTAACTCTATGTTTTGTTTCCTTTTCATGTAGCCCTAAGCAGTGACTGGCGAGAAACACTTTCATTGAAAGGGGTTGCAAGCTTCCAAAAATTACGAGTCTCCAGAAATCTCAGCAAATATTTTTTCACCCAAACTGGATGATACTTTCAGGTAATGATCAGTACACTAAGCCCACTCGGTTCCCCAAATTTCGTTCTTCTATGTTGAAGCGTTCGTTTCCAGTAACAGTTTGAATTTTGTCGTTTCACTCTGTTTTCTCCTATATTGATAGATGTATTTGGAACACTAAATCAAACACGGTTTGTGCTAGCTTCTTGAAACTTGACACAGTAAAGCAGTTTCACATTCTAACTCTATGTTTTGTTTCCTTTTCATGTAGCTTTAAACAGTGACTGGCGAGAAACACCTTCATTGAAAGGGGTTGCAAGCTTCCAAAAATTACGAGTCTCCAGAAATCTCAGCAAATATTTTTTCACCCAAACTGGATGATACTTTCAGGTAATGATCAGTACACTTGGCCCACTTGGTTCTCCATATTTCGTTCTTCTATGTTGAAGCGTTCGTTTACACTAACAGTTTCCACTCTGGCATTTCACTCTGTTTTCTCCTATATTGATAGATGTATTTGGAACTCTAAATCAAACACGGTTTGTGCTAGCTTCTTGAAACTTGACACAGTAAAGCAGTTTCACATTCTAACTCTATGTTTTGTTTCCTTTTCATGTAGCCCTAAGCAGTGACGGGCGAGAAACACTTTCATTGAAAGGGGTTGCAAGCTTCCAAAAATTACGAGTCTCCAGAAATCTCAGCAAATATTTTTTCACCCAAACTGGATGATACTTTCAGGTAATGATCACTACACTAAGCCCACTTGGTTCTCCAAATTTCATTCTTCTATGTTGAAGCGTTCGTTTCCAGTAACAGTTTCCATTCTGGCATTTCACTCTGTTTTCTCCTATATTGATAGATGTATTTGGAACTCTAAATCAAACACGGTTTGTGCTAGCTTCTTGAAACTTGACACAGTAAAGCAGTTTCACATTCTAACTCTATGTTTTGTTTCCTTTTCATGTAGCCCTAAGCAGTGACTGGCGAGAAACACTTTCATTGAAAGGGGTTGCAAGCTTCCAAAAATTACGAGTCTCCAGAAATCTCAGCAAATATTTTTTCACCCAAACTGGATGATACTTTCAGGTAATGATCAGTACACTAAGCCCACTTGGTTCCCCAAATTTCGTTCTTCTATGTTGAAGCGTTCGTTTCCAGTAACAGTTTGAATTTTGTCGTTTCACTCTGTTTTCTCCTATATTGATAGATGTATTTGGAACACTAAATCAAACACGGTTTGTGCTAGCTTCTTGAAACTTGACACAGTAAAGCAGTTTCACATTCTAACTCTAGGTTTTGTTTCCTTTTCATGTAGCTTTAAGCAGTGACTGGCGAGAAACACCTTCATTGAAAGGGGTTGCAAGCTTCCAAAAATTACGAGTCTCCAGAAATCTCAGCAAATACTTTTTCACCCAAACTGGATGATACTTTCAGGTAATGATCAGTACACTAAGCCCACTCGGTTCTCCAAATTTCATTCTTCTATGTTGAAGCGTTCGTTTCCAGTAACAGTTTCCATTCTGGCATTTCACTCTGTTTTCTCCTATATTGATAGATGTATTTGGAACTCTAAATCAAACACGGTTTGTGCTAGCTTCTTGAAACTTGACACAGTAAAGCAGTTTCACATTCTAACTCTATGTTTTGTTTCCTTTTCTTGTAGCCCTAAGCAGAGACTGGCGAGAAACACTTTCATTGAAAGGGGTTGCAAGCTTCCAAAAATTACGAGTCTCCAGAAATCTCAGCAAATATTTTTTCACCCAAACTGGATGATACTTTCAGGTAATGATCAGTACACTTGGCCCACTTGGTTCTCCATATTTCGTTCTTCTATGTTGAAGCGTTCATTTCCACTAACAGTTTCCACTCTGGCATTTCACTCTGTTTTCTCCTATATTGATAGATGTATTTGGAACTCTAAATCAAACACGGTTTGTGCTAGCTTCTTGAAACTTGACACAGTAAAGCAGTTTCACATTCTAACTCTAAGTTTTGTTTCTTTTTCATGTAGCCCTAAGCAGTGACTGGCGAGAAACACTTTCATTGAAAGGGGTTGCAAGCTTCCAAAAATTACGAGTCTCCAGAAATCTCAGCAAATATTTTTTCACCCAAACTGCATGATACTTTCAGGTAATGATCAGTACACTAAGCCCACTTGGTTCCCCAAATTTCGTTCTTCTATGTTGAAGCGTTCGTTTCCAGTAACAGTTTCCATTCTGGCATTTCACTCTGTTTTCTCCTATATTGATAGATGTATTTGGAACTCTAAATCAAACACGGTTTGTGCTAGCTTCTTGAAACTTGACACAGTAAAGCAGTTTCACATTCTAACTCTATGTTTTGTTTCCTTTTCATGTAGCCCTAAGCAGTGACTGGCGAGAAACACTTTCATTGAAAGGGGTTGCAAGCTTCCAAAAATTACGAGTCTCCAGAAATCTCAGCAAATATTTTTTCACCCAAACTGGATGATACTTTCAGGTAATGATCAGTACACTAAGCCCACTTGGTTCCCCAAATTTCGTTCTTCTATGTTGAAGCGTTCGTTTCCAGTAACAGTTTGAATTTTGTCGTTTCACTCTGTTTTCTCCTATATTGATAGATGTATTTGGAACACTAAATCAAACACGGTTTGTGCTAGCTTCTTGAAACTTGACACAGTAAAGCAGTTTCACATTCTAACTCTAGGTTTTGTTTCCTTTTCATGTAGCTTTAAGCAGTGACTGGCGAGAAACACCTTCATTGAAAGGGGTTGCAAGCTTCCAAAAATTACGAGTCTCCAGAAATCTCAGCAAATACTTTTTCACCCAAACTGGATGATACTTTCAGGTAATGATCAGTACACTAAGCCCACTCGGTTCTCCAAATTTCATTCTTCTATGTTGAAGCGTTCGTTTCCAGTAACAGTTTCCATTCAGGCATTTCACTCTGTTTTCTCCTATATTGATAGATGTATTTGGAACTCTAAATCAAACACGGTTTGTGCTAGCTTCTTGAAACTTGACACAGTAAAGCAGTTTCACATTCTAACTCTATGTTTTGTTTCCTTTTCTTGTAGCCCTAAGCAGAGACTGGCGAGAAACACTTTCATTGAAAGGGGTTGCAAGCTTCTAAAAATTACGAGTCTCCAGAAATCTCAGCAAATATTTTTTCACCCAAACTGGATGATACTTTCAGGTAATGATCAGTACACTTGGCCCACTTGGTTCTCCATATTTCGTTCTTCTATGTTGAAGCGTTCATTTCCACTAACAGTTTCCACTCTGGCATTTCACTCTGTTTTCTCCTATATTGATAGATGTATTTGGAACTCTAAATCAAACACGGTTTGTGCTAGCTTCTTGAAACTTGACACAGTAAAGCAGTTTCACATTCTAACTCTAAGTTTTGTTTCTTTTTCATGTAGCCCTAAGCAGTGACTGGCAAGAAACACTTTCATTGAAAGGGGTTGCAAGCTTCCAAAAATTACGAGTCTCCAGAAATCTCAGCAAATATTTTTTCACCCAAACTGCATGATACTTTCAGGTAATGATCAGTACACTAAGCCCACTTGGTTCCCCAAATTTCGTTCTTCTATGTTGAAGCGTTCGTTTCCAGTAACAGTTTGAATTTTTGCGTTTCACTCTGTTTTCTCCTATATTGATAGATGTATTTGGAACTCTAAATCAAACTCGGTTTGTGCTAGCTTCTTGAAACTTGACACAGTAAAGCAGTTTCACATTGTAACTCTATGTTTTGTTTCCTTTTCATGTAGCCCTAAGCAGTGACTGGCGAGAAACACTTTCATTGAAAGGGGTTGCAAGCTTCCAAAAATTACGAGTCTTCAGAAATCTCAGCAAATATTTTTTCACCCAAACTAGATGATACTTTCAGGTAATGATCAGTACACTAAGCCCTCTTGGTTCCCCAAATTTCGTTCTTCTATGTTGAAGCGTTCGTTTACACTAACAGTTTCCACTCTGGCATTTCACTCTGTTTTCTCATATTGATAGATGTATTTGGAACTCTAAATCAAACACGGTTTGTGCTAGCTTCTTGAAACTTGACACAGTAAAGCAGTTTCACATTCTAACTCTATGTTTTGTTTCCTTTTCATGTAGCACTAAGCAGTGACTGGCGAGAAACACTTTCATTGAAAGGGGTTGCAAGCTTCCAAAAATTACGAGTCTCCAGAAATCTCAGCAAATATTTTTTCACCCAAACTAGATGATACTTTCAGGTAATGATCAGTACACTAAGCCCTCTTGGTTCCCCAAATTTCGTTCTTCTATGTTGAAGCGTTCGTTTCCAGTAACAGTTTGAATTTTGTCGTTTCACTCTGTTTTCTCCTATATTGATAGATGTATTTGGAACTCTAAATCAAACACGGTTTGTGCTAGCTTCTTGAAACTTGACACAGTAAAGCAGTTTCACATTCTAACTCTATGTTTTGTTTCCTTTTCATGTAGCCCTAAGCAGTGACTGGCGAGAAACACTTTCATTGAAAGGGGTTGCAAGCTTCCAAAAATTACGAGTCTCCAGAAATCTCAGCAAATATTTTTTCACCCAAACTGGATGATACTTTCAGGTAATGATCAGTACACTAAGCCCACTCGGTTCCCCAAATTTCGTTCTTCTATGTTGAAGCGTTCGTTTCCAGTAACAGTTTGAATTTTGTCGTTTCACTCTGTTTTCTCCTATATTGATAGATGTATTTGGAACACTAAATCAAACACGGTTTGTGCTAGCTTCTTGAAACTTGACACAGTAAAGCAGTTTCACATTCTAACTCTATGTTTTGTTTCCTTTTCATGTAGCTTTAAACAGTGACTGGCGAGAAACACCTTCATTGAAAGGGGTTGCAAGCTTCCAAAAATTACGAGTCTCCAGAAATCTCAGCAAATATTTTTTCACCCAAACTGGATGATACTTTCAGGTAATGATCAGTACACTTGGCCCACTTGGTTCTCCATATTTCGTTCTTCTATGTTGAAGCGTTCGTTTACACTAACAGTTTCCACTCTGGCATTTCACTCTGTTTTCTCCTATATTGATAGATGTATTTGGAACTCTAAATCAAACACGGTTTGTGCTAGCTTCTTGAAACTTGACACAGTAAAGCAGTTTCACATTCTAACTCTATGTTTTGTTTCCTTTTCATGTAGCCCTAAGCAGTGACGGGCGAGAAACACTTTCATTGAAAGGGGTTGCAAGCTTCCAAAAATTACGAGTCTCCAGAAATCTCAGCAAATATTTTTTCACCCAAACTGGATGATACTTTCAGGTAATGATCACTACACTAAGCCCACTTGGTTCTCCAAATTTCATTCTTCTATGTTGAAGCGTTCGTTTCCAGTAACAGTTTCCATTCTGGCATTTCACTCTGTTTTCTCCTATATTGATAGATGTATTTGGAACTCTAAATCAAACACGGTTTGTGCTAGCTTCTTGAAACTTGACACAGTAAAGCAGTTTCACATTCTAACTCTATGTTTTGTTTCCTTTTCATGTAGCCCTAAGCAGTGACTGGCGAGAAACACTTTCATTGAAAGGGGTTGCAAGCTTCCAAAAATTACGAGTCTCCAGAAATCTCAGCAAATATTTTTTCACCCAAACTGGATGATACTTTCAGGTAATGATCAGTACACTAAGCCCACTTGGTTCCCCAAATTTCGTTCTTCTATGTTGAAGCGTTCGTTTCCAGTAACAGTTTGAATTTTGTCGTTTCACTCTGTTTTCTCCTATATTGATAGATGTATTTGGAACACTAAATCAAACACGGTTTGTGCTAGCTTCTTGAAACTTGACACAGTAAAGCAGTTTCACATTCTAACTCTATGTTTTGTTTCCTTTTCATGTAGCTTTAAGCAGTGACTGGCGAGAAACACCTTCATTGAAAGGGGTTGCAAGCTTCCAAAAATTACGAGTCTCCAGAAATCTCAGCAAATACTTTTTCACCCAAACTGGATGATACTTTCAGGTAATGATCAGTACACTAAGCCCACTCGGTTCTCCAAATTTCATTCTTCTATGTTGAAGCGTTCGTTTCCAGTAACAGTTTCCATTCTGGCATTTCACTCTGTTTTCTCCTATATTGATAGATGTATTTGGAACTCTAAATCAAACACGGTTTGTGCTAGCTTCTTGAAACTTGACACAGTAAAGCAGTTTCACATTCTAACTCTATGTTTTGTTTCCTTTTCTTGTAGCCCTAAGCAGAGACTGGCGAGAAACACTTTCATTGAAAGGGGTTGCAAGCTTCCAAAAATTACGAGTCTCCAGAAATTTCAGCAAATATTTTTTCACCCAAACTGGATGATACTTTCAGGTAATGATCAGTACACTTGGCCCACTTGGTTCTCCATATTTCGTTCTTCTATGTTGAAGCGTTCGTTTACACTAACAGTTTCCACTCTGGCATTTCACTCTGTTTTCTCCTATATTGATAGATGTATTTGGAACTCTAAATCAAACACGGTTTGTGCTAGCTTCTTGAAACTTGACACAGTAAAGCAGTTTCACATTCTAACTCTATGTTTTGTTTCCTTTTCATGTAGCCCTAAGCAGTGACTGGCGAGAAACACTTTCATTGAAAGGGGTTGCAAGCTTCCAAAAATTACGAGTCTTCAGAAATCTCAGCAAATATTTTTTCACCCAAACTGGATGATACTTTCGGGTAATGATCAGTACACTAAGCCCACTTGGTTCCCCAAATTTCGTTCTTCTATGTTGAAGCGTTCGTTTCCAGTAACAGTTTGAATTTTGTCGTTTCACTCTGTTTTCTCCTATATTGATAGATGTATTTGGAACACTAAATCAAACACGGTTTGTGCTAGCTTCTTGAAACTTGACACAGTAAAGCAGTTTCACATTGTAACTCTATGTTTTGTTTCCTTTTCATGTAGCTTTAAGCAGTGACTGGCGAGAAACACCTTCATTGAAAGGGGTTGCCAGCTTCCAAAAATTACGAGTCTCCAGAAATCTCAGCAAATATTTTTTCACCCAAACTGGATGATACTTTCAGGTAATGATCAGTACACTAAGCCCACTCGGTTCTCCAAATTTCATTCTTCTATGTTGAAGCGTTCGTTTCCAGTAACAGTTTCCATTCTGGCATTTCACTCTGTTTTCTCCTATATTGATAGATGTATTTGGAACTCTAAATCAAACACGGTTTGTGCTAGCTTCTTGAAACTTGACACAGTAAAGCAGTTTCACATTCTAACTCTATGTTTTGTTTCCTTTTCTTGTAGCCCTAAGCAGAGACTGGCGAGAAACACTTTCATTGAAAGGGGTTGCAAGCTTCTAAAAATTACGAGTCTCCAGAAATCTCAGCAAATATTTTTTCACCCAAACTGGATGATACTTTCAGGTAATGATCAGTACACTTGGCCCACTTGGTTGTCCATATTTCGTTCTTCTATGTTGAAGCGTTCGTTTACACTAACAGTTTCCACTCTGGCATTTCACTCTGTTTTCTCCTATATTGATAGATGTATTTGGAACTCTAAATCAAACACGGTTTGTGCTAGCTTCTTGAAACTTGACACAGTAAAGCAGTTTCACATTCTAACTCTATGTTTTGTTTCTTTTTTATGTAGCCCTAAGCAGTGACTGGCGAGAAACACTTTCATTGAAAGGGGTTGCAAGCTTCCAAAAATTACGAGTCTCCAGAAATCTCAGCAAATATTTTTTCACCCAAACTGCATGATACTTTCAGGTAATGATCAGTACACTAAGCCCACTTGGTTCCCCAAATTTCATTCTTCTATGTTGAAGCGTTCGTTTCCAGTAACAGTTTGAATTTTTGCGTTTCACTCTGTTTTCTCCTATATTGATAGATGTATTTGGAACTCTAAATCAAACACGGTTTGTGCTAGCTTCTTGAAACTTGACACAGTAAAGCAGTTTCACATTCTAACTCTATGTTTTGTTTCCTTTTCATGTAGCCCTAAGCAGTGACTGGCGAGAAACACTTTCATTGAAAGGGGTTGCAAGCTTCCAAAAATTACGAGTCTCCAGAAATCTCAGCAAATATTTTTTCACCCACACTAGATGATAGTTTCAGGTAATGATCAGTACACTAAGCGCTCTTGGTTCCCCAAATTTCGTTCTTCTATGTTGAAGCGTTCGTTTCCAGTAACAGTTTGAATTTTGTCGTTTCACTCTGTTTTCTCCTATATTGATAGATGTATTTGGAACTCTAAATCAAACACGGTTTGTGCTAGCTTCTTGAAACTTGACACAGTAAAGCAGTTTCACATTGTAACTCTATGTTTTGTTTCCTTTTCATGTAGCTTTAAGCAGTGACTGGCGAGAAACACTTTCATTGAAAGGGGTTGCAAGCTTCCAAAAATTACGAGTCTCCAGAAATTTCAGCAAATATTTTTTCACCCAAACTGGATGATACTTTCAGGTAATGATCAGTACACTTGGCCCACTTGGTTCTCCATATTTCGTTCTTCTATGTTGAAGCGTTCGTTTACACTAACAGTTTCCACTCTGGCATTTCACTCTGTTTTCTCCTATATTGATAGATGTATTTGGAACTCTAAATCAAACACGGTTTGTGCTAGCTTCTTGAAACTTGACACAGTAAAGCAGTTTCACATTCTAACTCTATGTTTTGTTTCCTTTTCATGTAGCCCTAAGCAGTGACTGGCGAGAAACACTTTCATTGAAAGGGGTTGCAAGCTTCCAAAAATTACGAGTCTTCAGAAATCTCAGCAAATATTTTTTCACCCAAACTGGATGATACTTTCGGGTAATGATCAGTACACTAAGCCCACTTGGTTCCCCAAATTTCGTTCTTCTATGTTGAAGCGTTCGTTTCCAGTAACAGTTTGAATTTTGTCGTTTCACTCTGTTTTCTCCTATATTGATAGATGTATTTGGAACACTAAATCAAACACGGTTTGTGCTAGCTTCTTGAAACTTGACACAGTAAAGCAGTTTCACATTGTAACTCTATGTTTTGTTTCCTTTTCATGTAGCTTTAAGCAGTGACTGGCGAGAAACACCTTCATTGAAAGGGGTTGCCAGCTTCCAAAAATTACGAGTCTCCAGAAATCTCAGCAAATATTTTTTCACCCAAACTGGATGATACTTTCAGGTAATGATCAGTACACTAAGCCCACTCGGTTCTCCAAATTTCATTCTTCTATGTTGAAGCGTTCGTTTCCAGTAACAGTTTCCATTCTGGCATTTCACTCTGTTTTCTCCTATATTGATAGATGTATTTGGAACTCTAAATCAAACACGGTTTGTGCTAGCTTCTTGAAACTTGACACAGTAAAGCAGTTTCACATTCTAACTCTATGTTTTGTTTCCTTTTCTTGTAGCCCTAAGCAGAGACTGGCGAGAAACACTTTCATTGAAAGGGGTTGCAAGCTTCTAAAAATTACGAGTCTCCAGAAATCTCAGCAAATATTTTTTCACCCAAACTGGATGATACTTTCAGGTAATGATCAGTACACTTGGCCCACTTGGTTGTCCATATTTCGTTCTTCTATGTTGAAGCGTTCGTTTACACTAACAGTTTCCACTCTGGCATTTCACTCTGTTTTCTCCTATATTGATAGATGTATTTGGAACTCTAAATCAAACACGGTTTGTGCTAGCTTCTTGAACCTTGACACAGTAAAGCAGTTTCACATTCTAACTCTATGTTTTGTTTCTTTTTTATGTAGCCCTAAGCAGTGACTGGCGAGAAACACTTTCATTGAAAGGGGTTGCAAGCTTCCAAAAATTACGAGTCTCCAGAAATCTCAGCAAATATTTTTTCACCCAAACTGCATGATACTTTCAGGTAATGATCAGTACACTAAGCCCACTTGGTTCCCCAAATTTCATTCTTCTATGTTGAAGCGTTCGTTTCCAGTAACAGTTTGAATTTTTGCGTTTCACTCTGTTTTCTCCTATATTGATAGATGTATTTGGAACTCTAAATCAAACACGGTTTGTGCTAGCTTCTTGAAACTTGACACAGTAAAGCAGTTTCACATTCTAACTCTATGTTTTGTTTCCTTTTCATGTAGCCCTAAGCAGTGACTGGCGAGAAACACTTTCATTGAAAGGGGTTGCAAGCTTCCAAAAATTACGAGTCTCCAGAAATCTCAGCAAATATTTTTTCACCCACACTAGATGATAGTTTCAGGTAATGATCAGTACACTAAGCGCTCTTGGTTCCCCAAATTTCGTTCTTCTATGTTGAAGCGTTCGTTTCCAGTAACAGTTTGAATTTTGTCGTTTCACTCTGTTTTCTCCTATATTGATAGATGTATTTGGAACTCTAAATCAAACACGGTTTGTGCTAGCTTCTTGAAACTTGACACAGTAAAGCAGTTTCACATTGTAACTCTATGTTTTGTTTCCTTTTCATGTAGCTTTAAGCAGTGACTGGCGAGAAACACTTTCATTGAAAGGGGTTGCAAGCTTCCAAAAATTACGAGTCTCCAGAAATCTCAGCAAATATTTTTTCACCCAAACTGGATGATACTTTCAGGTAATGATCAGTACACTAAGCCCACTTGGTTCTCCAAATTTCATTCTTCTATGTTGAAGCTTTCGTTTCCAGTAACAGTTTCCACTCTGGCATTTCACTCTGTTTTCTCCTATATTGATAGATGTATTTGGAACTCTAAATCAAACACGGTTTGTGCTAGCTTCTTGAAACTTGACACAGTAAAGCAGTTTCACATTCTAACTCTATGTTTTGTTTCCTTTTCATGTAGCCCTAAGCAGTGACTGGCGAGAAACACTTTCATTGAAAGGGGTTGCAAGCTTCCAAAAATTACGAGTCTTCAGAAATCTCAGCAAATATTTTTTCACCCAAACTAGATGATACTTTCAGGTAATGATCAGAACACTAAGCCCTCTTGGTTCCCCAAATTTCGTTCTTCTATGTTGAAGCGTTCGTTTACACTAACAGTTTCCACTCTGGCATTTCACTCTGTTTTCTCCTATATTGATAGATGTATTTGGAACTCTAAATCAAACACGGTTTGTGCTAGCTTCTTGAAACTTGACACAGTAAAGCAGTTTCACATTGTAACTCTATGTTTTGTTTCCTTTTCATGTAGCTTTAAGCAGTGACTGGCGAGAAACACTTTCATTGAAAGGGGTTGCAAGCTTCCAAAAATTACGAGTCTCCAGAAATCTCAGCATATATTTTTTCACCCAAACTGGATGATACTTTCAGGTAATGATCAGTACACTAAGCCCACTTGGTTCCCCAAATTTCGTTCTTCTATGTTGAAGCGTTCGTTTCCAGTAACAGTTTGAATTTTGTCGTTTCACTCTGTTTTCTCCTATATTGATAGATGTATTTGGAACACTAAATCAAACACGGTTTGTGCTAGCTTCTTGAAACTTGACACAGTAAAGCAGTTTCACATTCTAACTCTATGTTTTGTTTCCTTTTCATGTAGCTTTAAGCAGTGACTGGCGAGAAACACTTTCATTGAAAGGGGTTGCAAGCTTCCAAAAATTACGAGTCTCCAGAAATCTCAGCAAATATTTTTTCACCCAAACTGGATGATACTTTCAGGTAATGATCAGTACACTAAGCCCACTTGGTTCTCCAAATTTCATTCTTCTATGTTGAAGCGTTCGTTTCCAGTAACAGTTTGAATTTTTGCGTTTCACTCTGTTTTCTCCTATATTGATAGATATATTTGGAACTCTAAATCAAACACGGTTTGTGCTAGCTTCTTGAAACTTGACACAGTAAAGCAGTTTCACATTCTAACTCTATGTTTTGTTTCCTTTTCATGTAGCCCTAAGCAGTGACTGGCGAGAAACACTTTCATTGAAAGGGGTTGCAAGCTTCCAAAAATTACGAGTCTTCAGAAATCTCAGCAAATATTTTTTCACCCAAACTAGATGATACTTTCAGGTAATGATCAGTACACTAAGCCCTCTTGGTTCCCCAAATTTCGTTCTTCTATGTTGAAGCGTTCGTTTACACTAACAGTTTCCACTCTGGCATTTCACTCTGTTTTCTCCTATATTGATAGATGTATTTGGAACTCTAATTCAAACACGGTTTGTGCTAGCTTCTTGAAACTTGACACAGTAAACCAGTTTCACATTCTAACACTATGTTTTGTTTCCTTTTCATGTAGCCCTAAGCAGTGACTGGCGAGAAACACTTTCATTGAAAGGGGTTGCAAGCTTCCAAAAATTACGAGTCTCCAGAAATCTCAGCAAATATTTTTTCACCCAAACTGGATGATACTTTCAGGTAATGATCAGTACACTAAGCCCACTTGGTTCCCCAAATTTCGTTCTTCTATGTTGAAGCGTTCGTTTCCAGTAACAGTTTGAATTTTTGCGTTTCACTCTGTTTTCTCCTATATTGATAGATGTATTTGGAATTCTAAATCAAACACGGTTTGTGCTAGCTTCTTGAAACTTGACACAGTAAAGCAGTTTCACATTCTAACTCTATGTTTTGTTTCCTTTTCATGTAGCTTTAAGCAGTGACTTGCGAGAAACACTTTCATTGAAAGGGGTTGCAAGCTTCCAAAAATTACGAGTCTCCAGAAATCTCAGCAAATACTTTTTCACCCAAACTGGATGATACTTTCAGGTAATGATCAGTACTCTAAGCCCACTTGGTTCTCCAAATTTCATTCTTCTATGTTGAAGCGTTTGTTTCCAGTAACAGTTTCCATTCTGGCATTTCACTCTGTTTTCTCCTATATTGATAGATGTATTTGGAACTCTAAATCAAACACGGTTTGTGCTAGCTTCTTGAAACTTGACACAGTAAAGCAGTTTCACATTCTAACTCTATGTTTTGTTTCCTTTTCTTGTAGCCCTAAGCAGAGACTGGCGAGAAACACTTTCATTGAAAGGGGTTGCAAGCTTCTAAAAATTACGAGTCTCCAGAAATCTCAGCAAATATTTTTTCACCCAAACTGGATGATACTTTCAGGTAATGATCAGTACACTTGGCCCACTTGGTTCTCCATATTTCGTTCTTCTATGTTGAAGCGTTCGTTTACACTAACAGTTTCCACTCTGGCATTTCACTCTGTTTTCTCCTATATTGATAATGTATTTGGAACTCTAAATCAAACACGGTTTGTGCTAGCTTCTTGAAACTTGACACAGTAAAGCAGTTTCACATTCTAACTCTAAGTTTTGTTTCTTTTTCATGTAGCCCTAAGCAGTGACTGGCAAGAAACACTTTCATTGAAAGGGGTTGCAAGCTTCCAAAAATTACGAGTCTCCAGAAATCTCAGCAAATATTTTTTCACCCAAACTGCATGATACTTTCAGGTAATGATCAGTACACTAAGCCCACTTGGTTCCCCAAATTTCGTTCTTCTATGTTGAAGCGTTCGTTTCCAGTAACAGTTTGAATTTTTGCGTTTCACTCTGTTTTCTCCTATATTGATAGATGTATTTGGAACTCTAAATCAAACACGGTTTGTGCTAGCTTCTTGAAACTTGACACAGTAAAGCAGTTTCACATTCTAACTCTATGTTTTGTTTCCTTTTCATGTAGCCCTAAGCAGTGACTGGCGAGAAACATTTTCATTGAAAGGGGTTGCAAGCTTCCAAAAATTACGAGTCTTCAGAAATCTCAGCAAATATTTTTTCACCCAAACTAGATGATACTTTCAGGTACTGATCAGTACACTAAGCCATCTTGGTTCCCCAAATTTCGTTCTTCTATGTTGAAGCGTTCGTTTACACTAACAGTTTCCACTCTGGCATTTCACTCTGTTTTCTCCTATATTGATAGATGTATTTGGAACTCTAAATCAAACACGGTTTGTGCTAGCTTCTTGAAACTTGACACAGTAAAGCAGTTTCACATTCTAACTCTATGTTTTGTTTCCTTTTCATGTAGCTTTAAGCAGTGACTGGCGAGAAACACTTTCATTGAAAGGGGTTGCAAGCTTCCAAAAATTACGAGTCTCCAGAAATCTCAGCAAATATTTTTTCACCCAAACTGGATGATACTTTCAGGTAATGATCAGTACACTAAGCCCACTTGGTTCTCCAAATTTCATTCTTCTATGTTGAAGCGTTCGTTTCCAGTAACAGTTTGAATTTTTGCGTTTCACTCTGTTTTCTCCTATATTGATAGATATATTTGGAACTCTAAATCAAACACGGTTTGTGCTAGCTTCTTGAAACTTGACACAGTAAAGCAGTTTCACATTCTAACTCTATGTTTTGTTTCCTTTTCATGTAGCCCTAAGCAGTGACTGGCGAGAAACACTTTCATTGAAAGGGGTTGCAAGCTTCCAAAAATTACGAGTCTTCAGAAATCTCAGCAAATATTTTTTCACCCAAACTAGATGATACTTTCAGGTAATGATCAGTACACTAAGCCCTCTTGGTTCCCCAAATTTCGTTCTTCTATGTTGAAGCGTTCGTTTCCAGTAACAGTTTGAATTTTGTCGTTTCACTCTGTTTTCTCCTATATTGATAGATGTATTTGGAAGTCTAAATCAAACACGGTTTGTGCTAGCTTCTTGAAACTTGACACAGTAAAGCAGTTTCACATTCTAACTCTATGTTTTGTTTCCTTTTCATGTAGCCCTAAGCAGTGACTGGCGAGAAACATTTTCATTGAAAGGGTTTGCAAGCTTCCAAAAATTACGAGTCTTCAGAAATCTCAGCAAATATTTTTTCACCCAAACTAGATGATACTTTCAGGTACTGATCAGTACACTAAGCCCTCTTGGTTCCCCAAATTTCGTTCTTCTATGTTGAAGCGTTCGTTTCCAGTAACAGTTTGAATTTTTGTGTTTCACTCTGTTTTCTCCTATATTGATAGATGTATTTGGAACTCTAAATCAAACACGGTTTGTGCTAGCTTCTTGAAACTTGACACAGTAAAGCAGTTTCACATTCTAACTCTATGTTTTGTTTCCTTTTCATGTAGCTTTAAGCAGTGACTGGCGAGAAACACTTTCATTGAAAGGGGTTGCAAGCTTCCAAAAATTACGAGTCTTCAGAAATCTCAGCAAATATTTTTTCACCCAAACTACATGATACTTTCAGGTAATGATCAGTACACTAAGCCCTCTTGGTTCCCCAAATTTCGTTCTTCTATGTTGAAGCGTTCGTTTACACTAACAGTTTCCACTCTGGCATTTCACTCTGTTTTCTCCTATATTGATAGATGTATTTGGAACTCTAAATCAAACACGGTTTGTGCTAGCTTCTTGAAACTTGACACAGTAAAGCAGTTTCACATTCTAACACTATGTTTTGTTTCCTTTTCATGTAGCCCTAAGCAGTGACTGGCGAGAAACACTTTCATTGAAAGGGGTTGCAAGCTTCCAAAAATTACGAGTCTCCAGAAATCTCAGCAAATATTTTTTCACCCAAACTGGATGATACTTTCAGGTAATGATCAGTACACTAAGCCCACTTGGTTCCCCAAATTTCGTTCTTCTATGTTGAAGCGTTCGTTTCCAGTAACAGTTTGAATTTTTGCGTTTCACTCTGTTTTCTCCTATATTGATAGATGTATTTGGAACTCTAAATCAAACACGGTTTGTGCTAGCTTCTTGAAACTTGACACAGTAAAGCAGTTTCACATTGTAACTCTATGTTTTGTTTCCTTTTCATGTAGCCCTAAGCAGTGACTGGCGAGAAACACTTTCATTGAAAGGGGTTGCAAGCTTCCAAAAATTACGAGTCTCAAGAAATCTCAGCAAATATTTTTTCACCCAAACTAGATGATAGTTTCAGGTAATGATCAGTACACTAAGCCCTCTTGGTTCCCCAAATTTCGTTCTTCTATGTTGAAGCGTTCGTTTCCAGTAACAGTTTGAATTTTGTCGTTTCACTCTGTTTTCTCCTATATTGATAGATGTATTTGGAACTCTAAATCAAACACGGTTTGTGCTAGCTTCTTGAAACTTGACACAGTAAAGCAGTTTCACATTCTAACTCTATGTTTTGTTTCTTTTTCATGTAGCCCTAAGCAGTGACTGGCGAGAAACACTTTCATTGAAAGGGGTTGCAAGCTTCCAAAAGTTACGAGTCTCCAGAAATCTCAGCAAATATTTTTTCACCCAAACTGGATGATACTTTCACGTAATGATCAGTACACTTGGCCCACTTGGTTCTCCAAATTTCGTTCTTCTATGTTGAAGCGTTCGTTTCCAGTAACAGTTTCCATTCTGGCATTTCACTCTGTTTTCTCCTATATTGATAGATGTATTTGGAACTCTAAATCAAACACGGTTTGTGCTAGCTTCTTGAAACTTGACACAGTAATGCAGTTTCAGATTCTAACTCTATGTTTTGTTTCCTTTTCATGTAGCTTTAAGCAGTGACTGGCGAGAAACACTTTCATTGAAAGGGGTTGCAAGCTTCCAAAAATTACGAGTCTCCAGAAATCTCAGCAAATATTTTTTCACCCAAACTGGATGATACTTTCAGGTAATGATCAGTACACTAAGCCCACTCGGTTCTCCAAATTTCATTCTTCTATGTTGAAGCGTTCGTTTCCAGTAACAGTTTCCATTCTGGCATTTCACTCTGTTTTCTCCTATATAGATAGATGTATTTGGAACTCTAAATCAAACACGGTTTGTGCTAGCTTCTTGAAACTTGACACAGTAATGCAGTTTCACATTCTAACTCTATGTTTTGTTTCCTTTTCTTGTAGCCCTAAGCAGAGACTGGCGAGAAACACTTTCATTGAAAGGGGTTGCAAGCTTCTAAAAATTACGAGTCTCCAGAAATCTCAGCAAATATTTTTTCACCCAAACTGGATGATACTTTCACGTAATGATCAGTACACTTGGCCCACTTGGTTCTCCAAATTTCGTTCTTCTATGTTGAAGCGTTCGTTTCCAGTAACAGTTTCCATTCTGGCATTTCACTCTGTTTTCTCCTATATTGATAGATGTATTTGGAACTCTAAATCAAACACGGTTTGTGCTAGCTTCTTGAAACTTGACACAGTAATGCAGTTTCAGATTCTAACTCTATGTTTTGTTTCCTTTTCATGTAGCTTTAAGCAGTGACTGGCGAGAAACACTTTCATTGAAAGGGGTTGCAAGCTTCCAAAAATTACGAGTCTCCAGAAATCTCAGCAAATATTTTTTCACCCAAACTGGATGATACTTTCAGGTAATGATCAGTACACTAAGCCCACTCGGTTCTCCAAATTTCATTCTTCTATGTTGAAGCGTTCGTTTCCAATAACAGTTTCCATTCTGGCATTTCACTCTGTTTTCTCCTATATTGATATGCCGCAGTCTTGGCTGGGCACAGAATCACGAGCCAATCAAGCAGGAACAAAACTTTATTTTGAAAAAGCCGCTAACACTCTCAGCGCCAGCAAGTCAAAAACCGGTCCTCCCACGAGGGTGTCCGACCGGAACCGCGCGCCGACCGGAACCCCCCGTCTCCTCCCACCTCCTCCGGAATTCCCTCCTACTATCCTTCCCCAACCAATGGGAACTCTCCAGCAGTCCCGTAAAGTCCCGTAACTTGAGTCCGGTAGCAGGCCAAGGTGAACAGCGGGAGTCCAGTTTGCATATGAATGTAAATTTTAACATAATCATCTCAGTGGCTAGCTGGCGTCACTTTACAACCAAAGGTGCCATACATCGTATATATGCTTGTGGCTCCTAGCATCTGCCCCCTTCTGTTTAATTAAGCAACAAGCAATGTGGCTAGGGACCGTGCCTGGTAGGTTGTCCAATTTAACATATGGTTCTTACCCGTCATGGGAGAACTGACCTTTAGGCGTCAGCTTCCTGTCTTAGGTTGAATCCACTGTAATCAGAGCAACCCGTCGCTGACTACCGGTCCAGCATTCAGCCATGCTTGTGGATAGGCCTATGCACCAGTGGGGGGGTGAGGTTCTTGCCTCACCTCTGTTGGCCCCCAAATTTAGCCTTGGTGCCAGTGGGGGGGTGAGGTTCTTTGCCTCACCTCTGTTGGCCCCCAAATTTAGACCATCACTAGTAGAAGGGAGGAGGATACAGAAATGCCACGACACCAAGCCAATTGACGGCTCCTTTGGAAAAATTGCGTCACTGGTGACACCATCAGCAAAGATATGCCAGTATTACCACAATAAACATGGGGTGAGCTGGCAAGGAAATTGCATCACTGGTGACACCATCAGCAAAAATATGCCAGCAGTACCACAATTCGGTGCACCAGATGATATTTCACAATGTATGCAACTGATATATAGTCCAGGCAAGTTCTGCAAGCAGTTCAAATTGGAGGAGTCTATCAATATGTCCATATCCTCCCAAAGTAAATCAAGTCCTTGATAGCATTACTTGTTGAGTTATATTCATTGATGCATCAGTTTATACAGTTTACTGTGATAGCTATCATAGAAGCTGTAGTTTGGTTTTATCTCAGTCTTCACTGGAATTGGGATGGAGATGGAAATTCTGGCAATGATGGTAAAGAGACATTATCCTGAACAGAATTATTAAATATAATAAAAAGAAAAGGTGAAAGTAAACAAACAGATCTGTTAAACTCCTTTAAAAACAATCCTTAACAGCCGTTTACCAAATTTAAATTAGTAAACAAACAGATCTGTTAACCATCTTTAACAACAATCATAAACAGCTGTTCACCTAATTTAAATTAAACCATATAAATCACGTGAATAAAGAAAAAATTCGGATCCATTTTTTCATGAGCGCTCCTCATATAAGAAATATGGACATACACACATACAGACATACAACACAAAACAGAAGTGTGCACACAACATACAACACATAAGACAATAGTAAATAAAGGCCTTGTAACTATACTTAGGTGAAATCTCCATTGCAATGTTTAAAAACTCCACAGTCAAAAAAAAAAAAATAAATAAATAAATAAATAAATAAATAAATAAATAAAAAATAAAACACAGTCAAAAAATAAAACTGATCAGAAAAACATTAACCTAGGTTTGTATGAGCTCAAAAATAAAATAGAACTTTATGATGTGGAAAAATGCAATAATAAAATAGATACTGAAAAAAAAAACCTTGGTTAATCACTGTCGCAGATGTAAGAATAGCCAAGCTGGAGCTCTGGATGTCAGCTGTTATGGATTTGAGTCAAATCATCTTCTTTTTCTGTAGAAATTGTTTTAGTTAATCTCTCTGGAATCCAAATCGGTTGCTGTTCATCCTGTGGGAAAACACAGACAGCGCCCCGATTCCAGACTATCACTGGATCCGGGCCTTTCCATTGTCCTGTTAGAATATCTTTCCAAAGTACCTTAGGCTTATGTACATTTTTGGGGTACAAATGTCTTTCCGCAGCACTAAGTCCCGATGAATCTAAATTTAAAAAGTTTAGAGTAAAAAGGGTTATTTTAAGTTTATCTTTGGGGGATATATACCCCTTTCCAATTCCCTCCTTTTGTTTTAATAAGTACATTTTAATAGTTTGATGAGCTCTTTCAACTATGCCTTGTCCTTGTGGATTGTATGGAATTCCTGTTATGTGAGTAATACCAAATGATGAGCAAAATTGTTTAAAAGAGGAGGAAGTATAACCAGGACCGTTGTCCGTTTTTAACTGTTTTGGAACGCCCACAGTGGCAAAATTTTGTAAGCAATGAGCTATAACATCTTTAGTTTTTTCTCCGGCATGAAGGGAGCCCATCAAAAATCCGGAAGAGGTATCAACTGTAACATGTAAATATTTTAATTTTCCAAATTCTGGCAAGTGTGTGACGTCCATCTGCCAAATATGGTTAGGTATTAGTCCTCTAGGATTGACTCCAAGATTAACTTGTGGTAAAAATGTCACACAATTTTGACATTGTTTTATTATATGTCTGGCCTGTTCTTTAGTTATTTTAAAACGCTTTTGTAAAGTATTAGCATTGACATGGAACCTTTTATGAAAATTTATAGCTTCTTCTATTGTGGAGAAAATATGTATGTCATGTGTAGATTTATCTGCTAGTTCATTGCCCATACTAAGGGCTCCAGGCAATCCTGTATGTGCCCTGATATGACCTATGAAGAATGGATCTTTTCGGTCCCAGATTAGACTTTGTATAGCGGAAAACAAAGAGAAAACAGTAGAGGAAGGGGAAATCCTACCAGCATCTTCAAGGGAATTAATAGCATTAACTACATACTGACTATCAGAAAATAAATTAAATACAGAATCTTTAAACATCATAAAAGCTTGTAATACTGCATTAAGCTCTACCTTTTGAGCTGATTGTTTGGGTACTAAAAATGTAAAAGTTTGATCAGGAGTAACTACTGCTGCTGTACCATTGTTTGACCCATCAGTGAATATATTTGGAGCATTTATGATAGGGGTTTTTCTTGTCATTTTTGGAAAAACTACAGGATGCTTAGACCAAAAAGACAACAAAGGATTAGATGGTAAGTGATTATCAAATGAAACACTAGTTTTACACAGGATTATTGCCCAAGTATTTAACTCATTAGCTAACTCATCAATTTGATCCATAGTATATGGAGTAATAATTTTATTGGGAGAAATCCCAAACACTCCCTTAGCTGCTTTTATTCCTTTGAGTATTAATTGTCCTACAGCCTCAGGATATCTAGTAAGAATAGTGTTAGGGGAATAAGATAAATGTATCCACAATAATGGACCTTCTTGCCAAAATACTCCTGTAGGAATATTTTTTGTTGGTAGTACAATAAATAATAAAGGCAAACTTATATCAATTCTATCCAAATGCATATTTTCCATATATGTTTCAATGATTTTTAATACTTTTCTTGCTTCAGGCGTTAACATGCGGGGTGAATTTGGATCTGATGGACCTTTTAGAATATCAAATAAAGGTCCTAACTCTCCTGTTGGTATGCCTAGATAAGGCCTTATCCAATTTATGTCTCCCAATAACTTTTGAAAGTCATTAAGTGATTTGAGTTGATCTACTCGTATTTGAATTTTTGGTGGACGGACCATGGTTGAGGATAATAGAACTCCTAAATAATTAATTGGAAGATTTAATTGTACTTTATCTATTGCTATCTCTAGATTATAATTTTTCAATAAATTTGTAAGTGTGGCATAACATTCTAGTAATGTGTTTTTATCTTTATGTGCCAGTAACACATCATCCATATAGTGAAATATTTGTAGTTCAGGATTTTGGTTTCTAAGTGGCTGGATTGCTTTATTAACATAAATTTGACACATAGTTGGGCTGTTAGCCATCCCTTGAGGGAGTACTTTCCATTCATATCTCTGATCAGGACCTTCATGATTCAGTGCAGGGATAGTAAATGCAAAATGTGGACTATCCTCGGGATGAATTGGAATTGAAAAGAAACAATCTTTAATATCTATAACTAAAACATGCCAGGTTTTTGGTAAAGCAGACAATTGAGGAATCCCTGATTGAGCAGGTCCCATAATAACCATCTCATTATTAATGGCTCTTAAATCTTGTAATAATCTCCATTTACCAGATTTCTTTTTAATGACAAAAATGGGAGTATTATAGGGGGATACGGAAGGTTGTATATGTCCTTCCGCTAACTGTTGTCTGACCAAGTCATGGGCTACTTGTATCTTTTCTTTAGTCAAGGGCCACTGAGGAACCCACACTGGTCTTTCTGATTTCCAAGTAATTTTGATTGTCTCAGTGGCCCTTTCTGAAAACCCAATTCATGTCTATTTATTTCTTGATCTATTTGAATAGGTGCTGTCATACCTTGTTCTTGTTCTCTTAATCTTTTTTCTTTCCTAAAGCCTTGTTTAGCCCTAGTAGTGGGCGCGTTAGGATTGATGTTATTTGTTAATGTCAATCCTAATTGATCTAGGACATCTCGTCCCCATAAATTTACAGGAAGATGATCCAATACATAGGGCTGTATAGTTCCTTCACATCCTTCAGGATCCCTCCAATCTAATACCATAGCACTTCTATGGGGATTTGTTGCCACTCCTAGGCCTCGAAGCGTTTGAGTGGCTTGTTGTAATGGCCAATGTTTTGGCCATTCTTGACGAGATATGATGCTGAGGTCAGCTCCTGTGTCCAGCAGCCCATTAAAGTCATGTCCTTGAATTTTTAATTTTAGCATTGGGCGAGAATCTAAATTTAAAGACAGCATAGCCCAATCTACACCTGTGGAGCCTAATCCCTTGGAACCTCTTTCTACATTACAACTGGAAAATTTATCATGCAGGCTGGGTATTATTAATAACTGTGCTATTCTATCTCCTGGTGAAATTACTGATATACCTCTTGGAGAACTAGCTATAATTTTTATTTCACCTTCATAATCGGGATCAATTACCCCAGGACTTATCATAAGTCCTTTTAGTGTAGAAGAACTGCGTCCCAATAATAAGCCTACTGTTCCCTGGGGAAGAGGTCCTTTTACTCCTGTGGGAATGATTTGAATTCCCATCTCTGGGGTTAGTACTGCTCTGGCAGAGGCGCAGATGTCCAGCCCTGCGCTCCCTCTAGTTTGTCTGATGAGGGATTTAATGGATAATGCGTCCTGGGCACTACCTTGATGGGGCTGTTGGGTTCCTCCATTGCCCCATATATTTGTGGTTTGGGGCCCCGGGGCATTGGGCCCTCTAGTCCGTTTTTTGGCAATGGAGCTTGATACCTTTCTCCACGATATCGTGGGTAAACACTTGGTCCTTGTCCGTTTTTTGATAACGGAATACCCTCTATGGTGGTTTGAGAACGGCATTCATTAGCCCAATGTCTCCCTCTACGGCATCGTGGGCAAATACCTGGTATTCTATTCCTTTGATATCCAGCTTTGTTAAACCCTCCTCTTATGGGGCAACTCCTTTTAAAATGTCCTGTTTGATTACAATTATAGCATGTTCTTGGCCTGGCATCTAAAGCCTGTTGTACTGCTGCTAAGACTTGCCCCTGTTCATTAATGTCTCTACATAATTTAATATATGTGTTTAAATCCTCATGTCTCCATGGTCTAATGACCTCTCTGCAGCAACGATTTGCTTGGTCATAAGCCAGTTGTTTTATAAATGGCATTACCTGTTCTGTATTTCCAAATATCCTAGAGGCTGACTGAATAAGTCTATCTACAAATTCAGCATAAGGTTCATTAGTTCCTTGTATTACCTTAGATAATTGACCTTGTAAGTCTCCATGCCCCTGTAAAGTTTTCCATGCCCTAACTGCATCTACAGCAATTTGTGCGTACACACCAGGGTCATATTCAATTTGTTGTCTTTGACCCTCATAAGGTCCCTTCCCCAAAAGCATGTCCATATTTCTTTGAGGGTACCCAGCTTCTGCATTTCGCCTAGCTGTCTCCATGCAAAATTCCTCATTGGCAACCTTCCATAACAAATATTGTCCTCCGTTTAGCACAGATCGACACATGTTAGCCCAATCTGCTGGTGTCATGTCCAAGTTGGTAACAGATTCAACCATGCTTATTGTGAAGGGAGCTTGCGGCCCATAGGTCGTTACAGCCTCCTTTAATTGCTTTATTGTTTTGAAATCTAAAGCACGGTGAATTCGTTGCCCTCCTGCCTGCTCAAGTACAGGGCATGCTAATCTTTGGGGTCCTGCCTCAGAATTCCGTCCATCAACTACGGTAGTTGAGGGCCGCTCAGCGGTAGATGGAGCTGTTGGCTGAGTTACGCCCTCTGGTGATAGAACGGAGTTGGTAGCAACCTCCTGTTGTAATTCTCCACCTGATGGCTGCTTGTCCTCTAAGCTTGCTTTCTTTAAATTCTCCTCTGTCTGACTAGCTTGAGAGACCTTCTCTTTTGCTTGACCTAGCGTTTTTTCTACCATAGTCTGGACCTCTAACAATTTACTTAACAGTTTTTCGGTTTGTTTTTTATTGGATTCTAATCTACTATAACCTAACCCAATAAGGTAGGATAAAACAAAGCCGAAGCAGAATGAAACAAAGACGGAGCAGACAATGGTTGTATCAATTTTCTCTTTCTCAGGGCTGAATAACTTCAAACCTTGAGCCAACCATTTTTTCCAGTTCGCCTGAGAAAATTCTAGGGCTAGGGAGCTCGAAATGAAAACAAAATAAATCAAAACAAGAACACATTGTTTTCTGAGAAGGTCATCCATCCTGTCGCCTTCCCTCAGGGGCGAGCAATTTACTCACCTCTAAGCTTCAGGCGTTCCCCGCACGGGCCGCCAAATGCCGCAGTCTTGGCTGGGCACAGAATCACGAGCCAATCAAGCAGGAACAAAACTTTATTTTGAAAAAGCCGCTAACACTCTCAGCGCCAGCAAGTCAAAAACCGGTCCTCCCACGAGGGTGTCCGACCGGAACCGCGCGCCGACCGGAACCCCCCGTCTCCTCCCACCTCCTCCGGAATTCCCTCCTACTATCCTTCCCCAACCAATGGGAACTCTCCAGCAGTCCCGTAAAGTCCCGTAACTTGAGTCCGGTAGCAGGCCAAGGTGAACAGCGGGAGTCCAGTTTGCATATGAATGTAAATTTTAACATAATCATCTCAGTGGCTAGCTGGCGTCACTTTACAACCAAAGGTGCCATACATCGTATATATGCTTGTGGCTCCTAGCATTGATAGATGTATTTGGAACTCTAAATCAAACACGGTTTGTGCTAGCTTCTTGAAATTTGACACAGTAAAGCAGTTTCACATTCTAACTCTATGTTTTGTTTCCTTTTCTTGTAGCCCTAAGCAGAGACTGGCGAGAAACACTTTCATTGAAAGGGGTTGCAAGCTTCTAAAAATTACGAGTCTCCAGAAATCTCAGCAAATATTTTTTCACCCAAACTGGATGATACTTTCAGGTAATGATCAGTACACTTGGCCCACTTGGTTCTCCATATTTCGTTCTTCTATGTTGAAGCGTTCGTTTACACTAACAGTTTCCACTCTGGCATTTCACTCTGTTTTCTCCTATATTGATAGATGTATTTGGAACTCTAAATCAAACACGGTTTGTGCTAGCTTCTTGAAACTTGACACAGTAAAGCAGTTTCACATTCTAACTCTAAGTTTTCTTTCTTTTTCATGTAGCCCTAAGCAGTGACTGGCGAGAAACACTTTCATTGAAAGGGGTTGCAAGCTTCCAAAAATTACGAGTCTCCAGAAATCTCAGCAAATATTTTTTCACCCAAACTGCATGATACTTTCAGGTAATGATCAGTACACTAAGCCCACTTGGTTCCAAAAATTTCGTTCTTCTATGTTGAAGCGTTCTTTTCCAGTAACAGTTTGAATTTGTGCGTTTCACTCTGTTTTCTCCTATATTGATAGATGTATTTGAAACTCTAAATCAAACACGGTTTGTGCTAGCTTCTTGAAACTTGACACAGTAAAGCAGTTTCACATTCTAACTCTATGTTTTGTTTCCTTTTCATGTAGCCCTAAGCAGTGACTGGCGAGAAACACTTTCATTGAAAGGGGTTGCAAGCTTCCAAAAATTACGAGTCTTCAGAAATCTCAGCAAATATTTTTTCACCCAAACTAGATGATACTTTCAGGTACTGATCAGTACACTAAGCCCTCTTGGTTCCCCAAATTTCGTTCTTCTATGTTGAAGCGTTCGTTTACACTAACAGTTTCCACTCTGGCATTTCACTCTGTTTTCTCCTATATTGATAGATGTATTTGGAACTCTAAATCAAACACGGTTTGTGCTAGCTTCTTGAAACTTGACACAGTAAAGCAGTTTCACATTCTAACAATATGTTTTGTTTCCTTTTCATGTAGCCCTAAGCAGTGACTGGCGAGAAACACTTTCATTGAAAGGGGTTGCAAGCTTCTAAAAATTACGAGTCTCCAGAAATCTCAGCAAATATTTTTTCACCCAAACTGGATGATACTTTCAGGTAATGATCAGTACACTAAGCCCACTTGGTTCTCCAAATTTCGTTCTTCTATGTTGAAGCGTTCTTTTCCAGTAACAGTTTCCATTCTGGCATTTCACTCTGTTTTCTCCTATATTGATAGATGTATTTGGAACTCTAAATCAAACACGGTTTGTGCTAGCTTCTTGAAACTTGACACAGTAAAGCAGTTTCACATTCTAACTCTATGTTTTGTTTCCTTTTCATGTAGCCCTAAGCAGTGACTGGCGAGAAACACTTTCATTGAAAGGGGTTGCAAGCTTCCAAAAATTACGAGTCTTCAGAAATCTCAGCAAATATTTTTTCACCCAAACTAGATGATACTTTCAGGTAATGATCAGTACACTAAGCCCTCTTGGTTCCCCAAATTTCGTTCTTCTATGTTGAAGCGTTCGTTTCCAGTAACAGTTTGAATTTTGTCGTTTCACTCTGTTTTCTCCTATATTGATAGATGTATTTGGAACACTAAATCAAACACGGTTTGTGCTAGCTTCTTGAAACTTGACACAGTAAAGCAGTTTCACATTGTAACTCTACGTTTTGTTTCCTTTTCATGTAGCTTTAAGCAGTGACTGGCGAGAAACACTTTCATTGAAAGGGGTTGCAAGCTTCCAAAAATTACGAGTCTCCAGAAATCTCAGCAAATATTTTTTCACCCAAACTGGATGATACTTTCAGGATATTGATCAGTACACTAAGCCCACTTGGTTCTCCAAATTTCATTCTTCTATGTTGAAGCGTTCGTTTCCAGTAACAGTTTCCATTCTGGCATTTCACTCTGTTTTCTCCTATATTGATAGATGTATTTGGAACTCTAAATCAAACACGGTTTGTGCTAGCTTCTTGAAACTTGACACAGTAAAGCAGTTTCACATTCTAACTCTATGTTTTGTTTCCTTTTCATGTTACCCTAAGCAGTGACTGGCGAGAAACACTTTCATTGAAAGGGGTTGCAAGCTTCCAAAAATTACGAGTCTCCAGAAATCTCAGCAAATATTTTTTCACCCAAACTGGATGATACTTTCAGGTAATGATCAGTACACTAAGCCCACTTGGGTCCCCAAATTTCGTTCTTCTATGTTGAAGCGTTCGTTTCCTTAACAGTTTGAATTTTGTCGTTTCACTCTGTTTTCTAATATATTGATAGATGTATTTGGAACACTAAATCAAACACGGTTTGTGCTAGCTTCTTGAAACTTGACACAGTAAAGCAGTTTCACATTCTAACTCTATGTTTTGTTTCCTTTTCATGTAGCTTTAAGCAGTGACTGGCGAGAAACACCTTCATTGAAAGGGGTTGCAAGCTTCCAAAAATCACGAGTCTCCAGAAATCTCAGAAAATATTTTTTCACCCAAACTGGATGATACTTTCAGGTAATGATCAGTACACTAAGCCCTCTTGGTTCCCCAAATTTCGTTCTTCTATGTTGAAGCGTTCGTTTCCAGTAACAGTTTGAATTTTGTCGTTTCACTCTGTTTTCTCCTATATTGATAGATGTATTTGGAACTCTAAATCAAACACGGCTTGTGCTAGCTTCTTGAAACTTGACAAAGTAAAGCAGTTTCACATTCTAACTCTATGTTTTGTTTCCTTTTCTTGTAGCCCTAAGCAGAGACTGGTGAGAAACACTTTCATTGAAAGGGGTTGCAAGCTTCTAAAAATTACGAGTCTCCAGAAATCTCAGCAAATATTTTTTCACCCAAACTGGATGATACTTTCAGGTAATGATCAGTACACTTAGCCCACTTGGTTCTCCATATTTCGTTCTTCTATGTTGAAGCGTTCGTTTACACTAACAGTTTCCACTCTGGCATTTCACTCTGTTTTCTCCTATATTGATAGATGTATTTGGAACTCTAAATCAAACATGGTTTGTGCTAGCTTCTTGAAACTTGACACAGTAAAGCAGTTTCACATTCTAACTCTATGTTTTGTTTCTTTTTCATGTAGCTTTAAGCAGTGACTGGCGAGAAACACTTTCATTGAAAGGTGTTGCAAGCTTCCAAAAATTACGAGTCTCCAGAAATATCAGCAAATATTTTTTCACCCAAACTGGATGATACTTTCAGGTAATGATTAGTACACTAAACCCACTTGGTTCTCCAAATTTCGTTCTTCTATGTTGAAGCGTTCGTTTCTAGTAACAGTTTGAATGTTGTCGTTTCACTCTGTTTTCTCCTATATTGATAGATGTATTTGGAACTCTAAATCAAACACGGTTTGTGCTAGCTTCTTGAAACTTGACACAGTAAAGCAGTTTCACATTCTAACAATATGTTTTGTTTCCTTTTCATGTAGCCCTAAGCAGTGACTGGCGAGAAACACTTTCATTGAAAGGGGTTGCAAGCTTCTAAAAATTACGAGTCTCCAGAAATCTCAGCAAATATTTTTTCACCCAAACTGGATGATACTTTCAGGTAATGATCAGTACACTAAGCCCACTCGGTTCTCCAAATTTCATTCTTCTATGTTGAAGCGTTCGTTTCCAGTAACAGTTTCCATTCTGGCATTTCACTCTGTTTTCTCCTATATTGATAGATGTATTTGGAACTCTAAATCAAACACGGTTTGTGCTAGCTTCTTGAAATTTGACACAGTAAAGCAGTTTCACATTCTAACTCTATGTTTTGTTTCCTTTTCTTGTAGCCCTAAGCAGAGACTGGCGAGAAACACTTTCATTGAAAGGGGTTGCAAGCTTCTAAAAATTACGAGTCTCCAGAAATCTCAGCAAATATTTTTTCACCCAAACTGGATGATACTTTCAGGTAATGATCAGTACACTTGGCCCACTTGGTTCTCCATATTTCGTTCTTCTATGTTGAAGCGTTCGTTTACACTAACAGTTTCCACTCTGGCATTTCACTCTGTTTTCTCCTATATTGATAGATGTATTTGGAACTCTAAATCAAACACGGTTTGTGCTAGCTTCTTGAAACTTGACACAGTAAAGCAGTTTCACATTCTAACTCTAAGTTTTCTTTCTTTTTCATGTAGCCCTAAGCAGTGACTGGCGAGAAACACTTTCATTGAAAGGGGTTGCAAGCTTCCAAAAATTACGAGTCTCCAGAAATCTCAGCAAATATTTTTTCACCCAAACTGCATGATACTTTCAGGTAATGATCAGTACACTAAGCCCACTTGGTTCCAAAAATTTCGTTCTTCTATGTTGAAGCGTTCGTTTCCAGTAACAGTTTGAATTTGTGCGTTTCACTCTGTTTTCTCCTATATTGATAGATGTATTTGGAACTCTAAATCAAACACGGTTTGTGCTAGCTTCTTGAAACTTGACACAGTAAAGCAGTTTCACATTCTAACTCTATGTTTTGTTTCCTTTTCATGTAGCCCTAAGCAGTGACTGGCGAGAAACACTTTCATTGAAAGGGGTTGCAAGCTTCCAAAAATTACGAGTCTTCAGAAATCTCAGCAAATATTTTTTCACCCAAACTAGATGATACTTTCAGGTACTGATCAGTACACTAAGCCCTCTTGGTTCCCCAAATTTTGTTCTTCTATGTTGAAGCGTTCGTTTACACTAACAGTTTCCACTCTGGCATTTCACTCTGTTTTCTCCTATATTGATAGATGTATTTGGAACTCTAAATCAAACACGGTTTGTGCTAGCTTCTTGAAACTTGACACAGTAAAGCAGTTTCACATTCTAACAATATGTTTTGTTTCCTTTTCATGTAGCCCTAAGCAGTGACTGGCGAGAAACACTTTCATTGAAAGGGGTTGCAAGCTTCTAAAAATTACGAGTCTCCAGAAATCTCAGCAAATATTTTTTCACCCAAACTGGATGATACTTTCAGGTAATGATCAGTACACTAAGCCCACTTGGTTCTCCAAATTTCGTTCTTCTATGTTGAAGCGTTCTTTTCCAGTAACAGTTTCCATTCTGGCATTTCACTCTGTTTTCTCCTATATTGATAGATGTATTTGGAACTCTAAATCAAACACGGTTTGTGCTAGCTTCTTGAAACTTGACACAGTAAAGCAGTTTCACATTCTAACTCTATGTTTTGTTTCCTTTTCATGTAGCTTTAAGCAGTGACTGGCGAGAAACACTTTCATTGAAAGGGGTTGCAAGCTTCCAAAAATTACGAGTCTTCAGAAATCTCAGCAAATATTTTTTCACCCAAACTAGATGATACTTTCAGGTAATGATCAGTACACTAAGCCCTCTTGGTTCCCCAAATTTCGTTCTTCTATGTTGAAGCGTTCGTTTCCAGTAACAGTTTGAATTTTGTCGTTTCACTCTGTTTTCTCCTATATTGATAGATGTATTTGGAACACTAAATCAAACACGGTTTGTGCTAGCTTCTTGAAACTTGACACAGTAAAGCAGTTTCACATTGTAACTCTACGTTTTGTTTCCTTTTCATGTAGCTTTAAGCAGTGACTGGCGAGAAACACTTTCATTGAAAGGGGTTGCAAGCTTCCAAAAATTACGAGTCTCCAGAAATCTCAGCAAATATTTTTTCACCCAAACTGGATGATACTTTCAGGTAATGATCAGTACACTAAGCCCACTTGGTTCTCCAAATTTCATTCTTCTATGTTGAAGCGTTCATTTCCAGTAACAGTTTCCATTCTGGCATTTCACTCTGTTTTCTCCTATATTGATAGATGTATTTGGAACTCTAAATCAAACACGGTTTGTGCTAGCTTCTTGAAACTTGACACAGTAAAGCAGTTTCACATTCTAACTCTATGTTTTGTTTCCTTTTCATGTTACCCTAAGCAGTGACTGGCGAGAAACACTTTCATTGAAAGGGGTTGCAAGCTTCCAAAAATTACGAGTCTCCAGAAATCTCAGCAAATATTTTTTCACCCAAACTGGATGATACTTTCAGGTAATGATCAGTACACTAAGCCCACTTGGGTCCCCAAATTTCGTTCTTCTATGTTGAAGCGTTCGTTTCCAGTAACAGTTTGAATTTTGTCGTTTCACTCTGTTTTCTAATATATTGATAGATGTATTTGGAACACTAAATCAAACACGGTTTGTGCTAGCTTCTTGAAACTTGACACAGTAAAGCAGTTTCACATTCTAACTCTATGTTTTGTTTCCTTTTCATGTAGCTTTAAGCAGTGACTGGCGAGAAACACCTTCATTGAAAGGGGTTGCAAGCTTCCAAAAATCACGAGTCTCCAGAAATCTCAGAAAATATTTTTTCACCCAAACTGGATGATACTTTCAGGTAATGATCAGTACACTAAGCCCTCTTGGTTCCCCAAATTTCGTTCTTCTATGTTGAAGCGTTCGTTTCCAGTAACAGTTTGAATTTTGTCGTTTCACTCTGTTTTCTCCTATATTGATAGATGTATTTGGAACTCTAAATCAAACACGGCTTGTGCTAGCTTCTTGAAACTTGACAAAGTAAAGCAGTTTCACATTCTAACTCTATGTTTTGTTTCCTTTTCTTGTAGCCCTAAGCAGAGACTGGTGAGAAACACTTTCATTGAAAGGGGTTGCAAGCTTCTAAAAATTACGAGTCTCCAGAAATCTCAGCAAATATTTTTTCACCCAAACTGGATGATACTTTCAGGTAATGATCAGTACACTTAGCCCACTTGGTTCTCCATATTTCGTTCTTCTATGTTGAAGCGTTCGTTTACACTAACAGTTTCCACTCTGGCATTTCACTCTGTTTTCTCCTATATTGATAGATGTATTTGGAACTCTAAATCAAACATGGTTTGTGCTAGCTTCTTGAAACTTGACACAGTAAAGCAGTTTCACATTCTAACTCTATGTTTTGTTTCTTTTTCATGTAGCTTTAAGCAGTGACTGGCGAGAAACACTTTCATTGAAAGGGGTTGCAAGCTTCCAAAAATTACGAGTCTCCAGAAATATCAGCAAATATTTTTTCACCCAAACTGGATGATACTTTCAGGTAATGATTAGTACACTAAGCCCACTTGGTTCTCCAAATTTCGTTCTTCTATGTTGAAGCGTTCGTTTCTAGTAACAGTTTGAATGTTGTCGTTTCACTCTGTTTTCTCCTATATTGATAGATGTATTTGGAACTCTAAATCAAACACGGTTTGTGCTAGCTTCTTGAAACTTGACACAGTAAAGCAGTTTCACATTCTAACAATATGTTTTGTTTCCTTTTCATGTAGCCCTAAGCAGTGACTGGCGAGAAACACTTTCATTGAAAGGGGTTGCAAGCTTCTAAAAATTACGAGTCTCCAGAAATCTCAGCAAATATGTTTTCACCCAAACTGGATGATACTTTCAGGTAATGATCAGTACACTAAGCCCACTTGGTTCTCCAAATTTCGTTCTTCTATGTTGAAGCGTTCTTTTCCAGTAACAGTTTCCATTCTGGCATTTCACTCTGTTTTCTCCTATATTGATAGATGTATTTGGAACTCTAAATCAAACACGGTTTGTGCTAGCTTCTTGAAACTTGACACAGTAATGCAGTTTCACATTCTAACAATATGTTTTGTTTCCTTTTCATGTAGCCCTAAGCAGTGACTGGCGAGAAACACTTTCATTGAAAGGGGTTGCAAGCTTCCAAAAATTACGAGTCTCCAGAAATCTCAGCAAATATTTTTTCACCCAAGCTGCATGATACTTTCAGGTAATGATCAGTACACTAAGCCCACTTGGTTCCCCAAATTTCGTTCTTCTATGTTGAAGCGTTCGTTTCCAGTAACAGTTTGAATTTTTGCGTTTCACTCTGTTTTCTCCTATATTGATAGATGTATTTGGAACTCTAAATCAAACACGGTTTGTGCTAGCTTCTTGAAACTTGACACAGTAAAGCAGTTTCACATTCTAACTCTATGTTTTGTTTCCTTTTCATGTAGCCCTAAGCAGTGACTGGCGAGAAACACTTTCATTGAAAGGGGTTGCAAGCTTCCAAAAATTACGAGTCTCCAGAAATCTCAGCAAATATTTTTTCACCCAAACTGGATGATACTTTCAGGTAATGATCAGTACACTAAGCCCTCTTGGTTCCCCAAATTTCGTTCTTCTATGTTGAAGCGTTCGTTTCCAGTAACGGTTTGAATTTTGTCGTTTCACTCTGTTTTCTCCTATATTGATAGATGTATTTGGAACTCTAAATCAAACACGGTTTGTGCTAGCTTCTTGAAACTTGACACAGTAAAGCAGTTTCACATTCTAACTCTATGTTTTGTTTCCTTTTCATGTAGCTTTAAGCAGTGACTGGCGAGAAACACTTTCATTGAAAGGGGTTGCAAGCTTCCAAAAATTACGAGTCTCCAGAAATCTCAGCAAATATTTTTTCACCCAAACTGGATGATACTTTCAGGTAATGATCAGTACACTTGGCCCACTTGGTTCTCCATATTTCGTTCTTCTATGTTGAAGCGTTCGTTTACACTAACAGTTTCCACTCTGGCATTTCACTCTGTTTTCTCCTATATTGATAGATGTATTTGGAACTCTAAATCAAACACGGTTTGTGCTAGCTTCTTGAAACTTGACACAGTAAAGCAGTTTCACATTCTAACTCTATGTTTTGTTTCCTTTTCATGTAGCTTTAAGCAGTGACTGGCGAGAAACACCTTCATTGAAAGGGGTTGCAAGCTTCCAAAAATCACGAGTCTCCAGAAATCTCAGCAAATATTTTTTCACCCAAACTGGATGATACTTTCAGGTAATGATCAGTACACTAAGCCCTCTTGGTTCCCCAAATTTCGTTCTTCTATGTTGAAGCGTTCGGTTCCAGTAACAGTTTGAATTTTGTCGTTTCACTCTGTTTTCTCCTATATTGATAGATGTATTTGGAAGTCTAAATCAAACAAGGTTTGTGCTAGCTTCTTGAAACTTGACACAGTAAAGCAGTTTCACATTCTAACTCTATGTTTTGTTTCCTTTTCATGTAGCTTTAAGCAGTGACTGGCGAGAAACACTTTCATTGAAAGGGGTTGCAAGCTTCTAAAAATTACGAGTCTCCAGAAATCTCAGCAAATATTTTTTCACCCAAACTGGATGATACTTTCACGTAATGATCAGTACACTTGGCCCACTTGGTTCTCCAAATTTCATTCTTCTATGTTGAAGCGTTCGTTTCCAGTAACAGTTTCCATTCTGGCATTTCACTCTGTTTTCTCCTATATTGATAGATGTATTTGGAACTCTAAATCAAACATGGTTTGTGCTAGCTTCTTGAAACTTGACACAGTAATGCAGTTTCAGATTCTAACTCTATGTTTTGTTTCCTTTTCATGTAGCTTTAAGCAGTGACTGGCGAGAAACACTTTCATTGAAAGGGGTTGCAAGCTTCCAAAAATTACGAGTCTCCAGAAATCTCAGCAAATATTTCTTCACCCAAACTGGATGATACTTTCAGGTAATGATCAGTACACTAAGCCCACTCGGTTCTCCAAATTTCATTCTTCTATGTTGAAGCGTTCGTTTCCAGTAACAGTTTCCATTCTGGCATTTCACTCTGTTTTCTCCTATATTGATAGATGTATTTGGAACTCTAAATCAAACACGGTTTGTGCTAGCTTCTTGAAACTTGACACAGTAAAGCAGTTTCACATTCTAACTGTATGTTTTGTTTCCTTTTCATGTAGCTTTAAGCAGTGACTGGCGAGAAACACTTTCATTGAAAGGGGTTGCAAGCTTCCAAAAATTACGAGTCTCCAGAAATCTCAGCAAATATTTTTTCACCCAAACTGGATGATACTTTCAGGTAATGATCAGTACACTAATCCCTCTTGGTTCCCCAAATTTCGTTCTTCTATGTTGAAGCGTTCGTTTCCAGTAACGGTTTGAATTTTGTCGTTTCACTCTGTTTTCTCCTATATCGATAGATGTATTTGGAACTCTAAATCAAACACGGTTTGTGCTAGCTTCTTGAAACTTGACACAGTAAAGCAGTTTCACATTCTAACTCTATGTTTTGTTTCCTTTTCATGTAGCTTTAAGCAGTGACTTGCGAGAAACACTTTCATTGAAAGGGGTTGCAAGCTTCCAAAAATTACGAGTCTCCAGAAATCTCAGCAAATATTTTTTCACCCAAACTGGATGATACTTTCAGGTAATGATCAGTACACTAAGCCCACTTGGTTCTCCAAATTTCATTCTTCTATGTTGAAGCGTTCGTTTCCAGTAACAGTTTCCATTCTGGCATTTCACTCTGTGTTCTCCTATATTGATAGATGTATTTGGAACTCTAAATCAAACACGGTTTGTGCTAGCTTCTTGAAACTTGACACAGTAAAGCAGTTTCACATTCTAACTCTATGTTTTGTTTCCTTTTCATGTAGCCCTAAGCAGTGACTGGCGAGAAACACTTTCATTGAAAGGGGTTGCAAGCTTCCAAAAATTACGAGTCTCCAGAAATCTCAGCAAATATTTTTTCACCCAAACTGGATGATACTTTCAGGTAATGATCAGTACACTAAGCCCACTTGGTTCCCCAAATTTCGTTCTTCTATGTTGAGGCGTTCGTTTCCAGTAACAGTTTGAATTTTTGCGTTTCACTCTGTTGTCTCCTATATTGATAGATGTATTTGGAACTCTAAATCAAACACGGTTTGTGCTAGCTTCTTGAAACTTGACACAGTAAAGCAGTTTCACATTCTAACTCTATGTTTTGTTTCCTTTTCATGTAGCCTTAAGCAGTGACTGGCGAGAAACACTTTCATTGAAAGGGGTTGCAAGCTTCCAAAAATTACGAGTCTCCAGAAATCTCAGCAAATATTTTTTCACCCAAACTAGATGATACTTTCAGGTAATGATCAGTACACTAAGCCCTCTTGGTTCACCAAATTTCGTTCTTCTATGTTGAAGCGTTCGTTTCCAGTAACAGTTTCAATTTTGTCGTTTCACTCTGTTTTCTCCTATATTGGTAGATGTATTTGGAACTCTAAATCAAACAAGGTTTGTGCTAGCTTCTTGAAACTTGACACAGTAAAGCAGTTTCACATTCTAACTCTATGTTTTGTTTCCTTTTCATGTAGCTTTAAGCAGTGACTGGCGAGAAACACTTTCATTGAAAGGGGTTGCAAGCTTCTAAAAATTACGAGTCTCCAGAAATCTCAGCAAATATTTTTTCACCCAAACTGGATGATACTTTCACGTAATGATCAGTACACTTGGCCCACTTGGTTCTCCAAATTTCGTTCTTCTATGTTGAAGCGTTCGTTTCCAGTAACAGTTTCCATTCTGGCATTTCACTCTGTTTTCTCCTATATTGATAGATGTATTTGGAACTCTAAATCAAACACGGTTTGTGCTAGCTTCTTAAAACTTGACACAGTAATGCAGTTTCAGATTCTAACTCTATGTTTTGTTTCCTTTTCATGTAGCTTTAAGCAGTGACTGGCGAGAAACACTTTCATTGAAAGGGGTTGCAAGCTTCCAAAAATTACGAGTCTCCAGAAATCTCAGCAAATATTTTTTCACCCAAACTGGATGATACTTTCAGGTAATGATCAGTACACTAAGCCCACTCGGTTCTCCAAATTTCATTCTTCTATGTTGAAGCGTTCGTTTCCAGTAACAGTTTCCATTCTGGCATTTCACTCTGTTTTCTCCTATATTGATAGATGTATTTGGAACTCTAAATCAAACACGGTTTGTGCTAGCTTCTTGAAACTTGACACAGTAATGCAGTTTCACATTCTAACTCTATGTTTTGTTTCCTTTTCTTGTAGCCCTAAGCAGAGACTGGCGAGAAACACTTTCATTGAAAGGGGTTGCAAGCTTCTAAAAATTACGAGTCTCCAGAAATCTCAGCAAATATTTTTTCACCCATTCTGGATGATACTTTCAGGTAATGATCAGTACACTTGGCCCACTTGGTCCTCCATATTTCGTTCTTCTATGTTGAAGCGTTCGTTTACACTAACAGTTTCCACTCTGGCATTTCACTCTGTTTTCTCCTATATTGATAGATGTATTTGGAACTCTAAATCAAACACGGTTTGTGCTAGCTTCTTGAAACTTGACACAGTAAAGCAGTTTCACATTCTAACTCTATGTTTTGTTTCCTTTTCATGTAGCCCTAAGCAGTGACTGGCGAGAAACACTTTCATTGAAAGGGGTTGCAAGCTTCCAAAAATTACGAGTCTCCAGAAATCTCAGCAAATATTTTTTCACCCAAACTAGATGATACTTTCAGGTAATGATCAGTACACTAAGCCCTCTTGGTTCCCCAAATTTCGTTCTTCTATGTTGAAGCGTTCGTTTCCAGTAACGGTTTGAATTTTGTCGTTTCACTCTGTTTTCTCCTATATCGATAGATGTATTTGGAACTCTAAATCAAACACGGTTTGTGCTAGCTTCTTGAAACTTGACACAGTAAAGCAGTTTCACATTCTAACTCTATGTTTTGTTTCCTTTTCATGTAGCTTTAAGCAGTGACTTGCGAGAAACACTTTCATTGAAAGGGGTTGCAAGCTTCCAAAAATTACGAGTCTCCAGAAATCTCAGCAAATATTTTTTCACCCAAACTGGATGATACTTTCAGGTAATGATCAGTACACTTGGCCCACTTGGTTCTCCATATTTCGTTCTTCTATGTTGAAGCGTTCGTTTCCAGTAACAGTTTCCATTCTGGCATTTCACTCTGTTTTCTCCTATATTGATAGATGTATGTGGAACTCTAAATCAAACACGGTTTGTGCTAGCTTCTTGAAACTTCACACAGTAAAGCAGTTTCACATTCTAACTCTATGTTTTGTTTCTTTTTCATGTAGCCCTAAGCAGTGACTGGCGAGAAACACTTTCATTGAAAGGGGTTGCAAGCTTCCAAAAATTACGAGTCTCCAGAAATCTCAGCAAATATTTTTTCACCCAAACTGCATGATACTTTCAGGTAATGATCAGTACACTAAGCCCACTTGGTTCCCCAAATTTCGTTCTTCTATGTTGAAGCGTTCGTTTCCAGTAACAGTTTGAATTTTTGCGTTTCACTCTGTTTTCTCCTATATTGATAGATGTATTTGGAACTCTAAATCAAACACGGTTTGTGCTAGCTTCTTGAAACTTGACACAGTAAAGCAGTTTCACATTCTAACTCTATGTTTTGTTTCCTTTTCATGTAGCCCTAAGCAGTGACTGGCGAGAAACACTTTCATTGAAAGGGGTTGCAAGCTTCCAAAAATTACGAGTCTCCAGAAATCTCAGCAAATATTTTTTCACCCAAACTGGATGATACTTTCAGGTAATGATCAGTACACTTAGCCCACTTGGTTCTCCATATTTCGTTCTTCTATGTTGAAGCGTTCGTTTACACTAACAGTTTCCACTCTGGCATTTCACTCTGTTTTCTCCTATATTGATAGATGTATTTGGAACTCTAAATCAAACATGGTTTGTGCTAGCTTCTTGAAACTTGACACAGTAAAGCAGTTTCACATTCTAACTCTATGTTTTGTTTCTTTTTCATGTAGCTTTAAGCAGTGACTGGCGAGAAACACTTTCATTGAAAGGGGTTGCAAGCTTCCAAAAATTACGAGTCTCCAGAAATATCAGCAAATATTTTTTCACCCAAACTGGATGATACTTTCAGGTAATGATTAGTACACTAAGCCCACTTGGTTCTCCAAATTTCGTTCTTCTATGTTGAAGCGTTCGTTTCTAGTAACAGTTTGAATGTTGTCGTTTCACTCTGTTTTCTCCTATATTGATAGATGTATTTGGAACTCTAAATCAAACACGGTTTGTGCTAGCTTCTTGAAACTTGACACAGTAAAGCAGTTTCACATTCTAACAATATGTTTTGTTTCCTTTTCATGTAGCCCTAAGCAGTGACTGGCGAGAAACACTTTCATTGAAAGGGGTTGCAAGCTTCTAAAAATTACGAGTCTCCAGAAATCTCAGCAAATATGTTTTCACCCAAACTGGATGATACTTTCAGGTAATGATCAGTACACTAAGCCCACTTGGTTCTCCAAATTTCGTTCTTCTATGTTGAAGCGTTCTTTTCCAGTAACAGTTTCCATTCTGGCATTTCACTCTGTTTTCTCCTATATTGATAGATGTATTTGGAACTCTAAATCAAACACGGTTTGTGCTAGCTTCTTGAAACTTGACACAGTAATGCAGTTTCACATTCTAACAATATTTTTTGTTTCCTTTTCATGTAGCCCTAAGCAGTGACTGGCGAGAAACACTTTCATTGAAAGGGGTTGCAAGCTTCCAAAAATTACGAGTCTCCAGAAATCTCAGCAAATATTTTTTCACCCAAGCTGCATGATACTTTCAGGTAATGATCAGTACACTAAGCCCACTTGGTTCCCCAAATTTTGTTCTTCTATGTTGAAGCGTTCGTTTCCAGTAACAGTTTGAATTTTTGCGTTTCACTCTGTTTTCTCCTATATTGATAGATGTATTTGGAACTCTAAATCAAACACGGTTTGTGCTAGCTTCTTGAAACTTGACACAGTAAAGCAGTTTCACATTCTAACTCTATGTTTTGTTTCCTTTTCATGTAGCCCTAAGCAGTGACTGGCGAGAAACACTTTCATTGAAAGGGGTTGCAAGCTTCCAAAAATTACGAGTCTCCAGAAATCTCAGCAAATATTTTTTCACCCAAACTGGATGATACTTTCAGGTAATGATCAGTACACTAAGCCCTCTTGGTTCCCCAAATTTCGTTCTTCTATGTTGAAGCGTTCGTTTCCAGTAACGGTTTGAATTTTGTCGTTTCACTCTGTTTTATCCTATATTGATAGATGTATTTGGAACTCTAAATCAAACACGGTTTGTGCTAGCTTCTTGAAACTTGACACAGTAAAGCAGTTTCACATTCTAACTCTATGTTTTGTTTCCTTTTCATGTAGCTTTAAGCAGTGACTGGCGAGAAACACTTTCATTGAAAGGGGTTGCAAGCTTCCAAAAATTACGAGTCTCCAGAAATCTCAGCAAATATTTTTTCACCCAAACTGGATGATACTTTCAGGTAATGATCAGTACACTTGGCCCACTTGGTTCTCCATATTTCGTTCTTCTATGTTGAAGCGTTCGTTTACACTAACAGTTTCCACTCTGGCATTTCACTCTGTTTTCTCCTATATTGATAGATGTATTTGGAACTCTAAATCAAACACGGTTTGTGCTAGCTTCTTGAAACTTGACACAGTAAAGCAGTTTCACATTCTAACTCTATGTTTTGTTTCCTTTTCATGTAGCTTTAAGCAGTGACTGGCGAGAAACACCTTCATTGAAAGGGGTTGCAAGCTTCCAAAAATCACGAGTCTCCAGAAATCTCAGCAAATATTTTTTCACCCAAACTGGATGATACTTTCAGGTAATGATCAGTACACTAAGCCCTCTTGGTTTCCCAAATTTCGTTCTTCTATGTTGAAGCGTTCGGTTCCAGTAACAGTTTGAATTTTGTCGTTTCACTCTGTTTTCTCCTATATTGATAGATGTATTTGGAAGTCTAAATCAAACAAGGTTTGTGCTAGCTTCTTGAAACTTGACACAGTAAAGCAGTTTCACATTCTAACTCTATGTTTTGTTTCCTTTTCATGTAGCTTTAAGCAGTGACTGGCGAGAAACACTTTCATTGAAAGGGGTTGCAAGCTTCTAAAAATTACGAGTCTCCAGAAATCTCAGCAAATATTTTTTCACCCAAACTGGATGATACTTTCACGTAATGATCAGTACACTTGGCCCACTTGGTTCTCCAAATTTCATTCTTCTATGTTGAAGCGTTCGTTTCCAGTAACAGTTTCCATTCTGGCATTTCACTCTGTTTTCTCCTATATTGATAGATGTATTTGGAACTCTAAATCAAACACGGTTTTTGCTAGCTTCTTGAAACTTGACACAGTAATGCAGTTTCAGATTCTAACTCTATGTTTTGTTTCCTTTTCATGTAGCTTTAAGCAGTGACTGGCGAGAAACACTTTCATTGAAAGGGGTTGCAAGCTTCCAAAAATTACGAGTCTCCAGAAATCTCAGCAAATATTTCTTCACCCAAACTGGATGATACTTTCAGGTAATGATCAGTACACTAAGCCCACTCGGTTCTCCAAATTTCATTCTTCTATGTTGAAGCGTTCGTTTCCAGTAACAGTTTCCATTCTGGCATTTCACTCTGTTTTCTCCTATATTGATAGATGTATTTGGAACTCTAAATCAAACACGGTTTGTGCTAGCTTCTTGAAACTTGACACAGTAAAGCAGTTTCACATTCTAACTGTATGTTTTGTTTCCTTTTCATGTAGCTTTAAGCAGTGACTGGCGAGAAACACTTTCATTGAAAGGGGTTGCAAGCTTCCAAAAATTACGAGTCTCCAGAAATCTCAGCAAATATTTTTTCACCCAAACTGGATGATACTTTCAGGTAATGATCAGTACACTAAGCCCTCTTGGTTCCCCAAATTTCGTTCTTCTATGTTGAAGCGTTCGTTTCCAGTAACGGTTTGAATTTTGTCGTTTCACTCTGTTTTCTCCTATATCGATAGATGTATTTGGAACTCTAAATCAAACACGGTTTGTGCTAGCTTCTTGAAACTTGACACAGTAAAGCAGTTTCACATTCTAACTCTATGTTTTGTTTCCTTTTCATGTAGCTTTAAGCAGTGACTTGCGAGAAACACTTTCATTGAAAGGGGTTGCAAGCTTCCAAAAATTACGAGTCTCCAGAAATCTCAGCAAATATTTTTTCACCCAAACTGGATGATACTTTCAGGTAATGATCAGTACACTAAGCCCACTTGGTTCTCCAAATTTCATTCTTCTATGTTGAAGCGTTCGTTTCCAGTAACAGTTTCCATTCTGGCATTTCACTCTGTGTTCTCCTATATTGATAGATGTATTTGGAACTCTAAATCAAACACGGTTTGTGCTAGCTTCTTGAAACTTGACACAGTAAAGCAGTTTCACATTCTAACTCTATGTTTTGTTTCCTTTTCATGTAGCCCTAAGCAGTGACTGGCGAGAAACACTTTCATTGAAAGGGGTTGCAAGCTTCCAAAAATTACGAGTCTCCAGAAATCTCAGCAAATATTTTTTCACCCAAACTGGATGATACTTTCAGGTAATGATCAGTACACTAAGCCCACTTGGTTCCCCAAATTTCGTTCTTCTATGTTGAGGCGTTCGTTTCCAGTAACAGTTTGAATTTTTGCGTTTCACTCTGTTGTCTCCTATATTGATAGATGTATTTGGAACTCTAAATCAAACACGGTTTGTGCTAGCTTCTTGAAACTTGACACAGTAAAGCAGTTTCACATTCTAACTCTATGTTTTGTTTCCTTTTCATGTAGCCTTAAGCAGTGACTGGCGAGAAACACTTTCATTGAAAGGGGTTGCAAGCTTCCAAAAATTACGAGTCTCCAGAAATCTCAGCAAATATTTTTTCACCCAAACTAGATGATACTTTCAGGTAATGATCAGTACACTAAGCCCTCTTGGTTCACCAAATTTCGTTCTTCTATGTTGAAGCGTTCGTTTCCAGTAACAGTTTCAATTTTGTCGTTTCACTCTGTTTTCTCCTATATTGGTAGATGTATTTGGAACTCTAAATCAAACAAGGTTTGTGCTAGCTTCTTGAAACTTGACACAGTAAAGCAGTTTCACATTCTAACTCTATGTTTTGTTTCCTTTTCATGTAGCTTTAAGCAGTGACTGGCGAGAAACACTTTCATTGAAAGGGGTTGCAAGCTTCTAAAAATTACGAGTCTCCAGAAATCTCAGCAAATATTTTTTCACCCAAACTGGATGATACTTTCACGTAATGATCAGTACACTTGGCCCACTTGGTTCTCCAAATTTCGTTCTTCTATGTTGAAGCGTTCGTTTCCAGTAACAGTTTCCATTCTGGCATTTCACTCTGTTTTCTCCTATATTGATAGATGTATTTGGAACTCTAAATCAAACACGGTTTGTGCTAGCTTCTTAAAACTTGACACAGTAATGCAGTTTCAGATTCTAACTCTATGTTTTGTTTCCTTTTCATGTAGCTTTAAGCAGTGACTGGCGAGAAACACTTTCATTGAAAGGGGTTGCAAGCTTCCAAAAATTACGAGTCTCCAGAAATCTCAGCAAATATTTTTTCACCCAAACTGGATGATACTTTCAGGTAATGATCAGTACACTAAGCCCACTCGGTTCTCCAAATTTCATTCTTCTATGTTGAAGCGTTCGTTTCCAGTAACAGTTTCCATTCTGGCATTTCACTCTGTTTTCTCCTATATTGATAGATGTATTTGGAACTCTAAATCAAACACGGTTTGTGCTAGCTTCTTGAAACTTGACACAGTAATGCAGTTTCACATTCTAACTCTATGTTTTGTTTCCTTTTCTTGTAGCCCTAAGCAGAGACTGGCGAGAAACACTTTCATTGAAAGGGGTTGCAAGCTTCTAAAAATTACGAGTCTCCAGAAATCTCAGCAAATATTTTTTCACCCATTCTGGATGATACTTTCAGGTAATGATCAGTACACTTGGCCCACTTGGTCCTCCATATTTCGTTCTTCTATGTTGAAGCGTTCGTTTACACTAACAGTTTCCACTCTGGCATTTCACTCTGTTTTCTCCTATATTGATAGATGTATTTGGAACTCTAAATCAAACACGGTTTGTGCTAGCTTCTTGAAACTTGACACAGTAAAGCAGTTTCACATTCTAACTCTATGTTTTGTTTCCTTTTCATGTAGCCCTAAGCAGTGACTGGCGAGAAACACTTTCATTGAAAGGGGTTGCAAGCTTCCAAAAATTACGAGTCTCCAGAAATCTCAGCAAATATTTTTTCACCCAAACTGGATGATACTTTCAGGTAATGATCAGTACACTAAGCCCTCTTGGTTCCCCAAATTTCGTTCTTCTATGTTGAAGCGTTCGTTTCCAGTAACGGTTTGAATTTTGTCGTTTCACTCTGTTTTCTCCTATATCGATAGATGTATTTGGAACTCTAAATCAAACACGGTTTGTGCTAGCTTCTTGAAACTTGACACAGTAAAGCAGTTTCACATTCTAACTCTATGTTTTGTTTCCTTTTCATGTAGCTTTAAGCAGTGACTTGCGAGAAACACTTTCATTGAAAGGGGTTGCAAGCTTCCAAAAATTACGAGTCTCCAGAAATCTCAGCAAATATTTTTTCACCCAAACTGGATGATACTTTCAGGTAATGATCAGTACACTTGGCCCACTTGGTTCTCCATATTTCGTTCTTCTATGTTGAAGCGTTCGTTTCCAGTAACAGTTTCCATTCTGGCATTTCACTCTGTTTTCTCCTATATTGATAGATGTATGTGGAACTCTAAATCAAACACGGTTTGTGCTAGCTTCTTGAAACTTCACACAGTAAAGCAGTTTCACATTCTAACTCTATGTTTTGTTTCTTTTTCATGTAGCCCTAAGCAGTGACTGGCGAGAAACACTTTCATTGAAAGGGGTTGCAAGCTTCCAAAAATTACGAGTCTCCAGAAATCTCAGCAAATATTTTTTCACCCAAACTGCATGATACTTTCAGGTAATGATCAGTACACTAAGCCCACTTGGTTCCCCAAATTCCGTTCTTCTATGTTGAAGCGTTCGTTTCCAGTAACAGTTTGAATTTTTGCGTTTCACTCTGTTTTCTCCTATATTGATAGATGTATTTGGAACTCTAAATCAAACACGGTTTGTGCTAGCTTCTTGAAACTTGACACAGTAAAGCAGTTTCACATTCTAACTCTATGTTTTGTTTCCTTTTCATGTAGCCCTAAGCAGTGACTGGCGAGAAACACTTTCATTGAAAGGGGTTGCAAGCTTCCAAAAATTACGAGTCTCCAGAAATCTCAGCAAATATTTTTTCACCCAAACTAGATGATAGTTTCAGGTAATGATCAGTACACTAAGCCCTCTTGGTTCCCCAAATTTCGTTCTTCTATGTTGAAGCGTTCGTTTCCAGTAACAGTTTCCACTCTGGCATTTCACTCTGTTTTCTCCTATATTGATAGATGTATTTGGAACTCTAAATCAAACACGGTTTGTGCTAGCTTCTTGAAACTTGACACAGTAAAGCAGTTTCACATTGTAACTCTATGTTTTGTTTCCTTTTCATGTAGCCCTAAGCAGTGACTGGCGAGAAACACTTTCATTGAAAGGGGTTGCAAGCTTCCAAAAATTACGAGTCTTCAGAAATCTCAGCAAATATTTTTTCACCCAAACTAGATGATACTTTCAGGTAATGATCAGTACACTAAGCCCTCTTGGTTCCCCAAATTTCGTTCTTCTATGTTGAAGCGTTCGTTTACACTAACAGTTTCCACTCTGGCATTTCACTCTGTTTTCTCCTATATTGATAGATGTATTTGGAACTCTAAATCAAACACGGTTTGTGCTAGCTTCTTGAAACTTGACACAGTAAAGCAGTTTCACATTCTAACTCTATGTTTTGTTTCCTTTTCATGTAGCCCTAAGCAGTGACTGGCGAGAAACACTTTCATTGAAAGGGGTTGCAAGCTTCCAAAAATTACGAGTCTCCAGAAATCTCAGCAAATATTTTTTCACCCAAACTGGATGATACTTTCAGGTAATGATCAGTACACTAAGCCCACTCGGTTCTCCAAATTTCATTCTTCTATGTTGAAGCGTTCGTTTCCAGTAACAGTTTCCATTCTGGCATTTCACTCTGTTTTCTCCTATATTGATAGATGTATTTGGAACTCTAAATCAAACACGGTTTGTGCTAGCTTCTTGAAACTTGACACAGTAATGCAGTTTCACATTCTAACTCTATGTTTTGTTTCCTTTTCTTGTAGCCCTAAGCAGAGACTGGCGAGAAACACTTTCATTGAAAGGGGTTGCAAGCTTCTAAAAATTACGAGTCTCCAGAAATCTCAGCAAATATTTTTTCACCCATTCTGGATGATACTTTCAGGTAATGATCAGTACACTTGGCCCACTTGGTCCTCCATATTTCGTTCTTCTATGTTGAAGCGTTCGTTTACACTAACAGTTTCCACTCTGGCATTTCACTCTGTTTTCTCCTATATTGATAGATGTATTTGGAACTCTAAATCAAACACGGTTTGTGCTAGCTTCTTGAAACTTGACACAGTAAAGCAGTTTCACATTCTAACTCTATGTTTTGTTTCCTTTTCATGTAGCCCTAAGCAGTGACTGGCGAGAAACACTTTCATTGAAAGGGGTTGCAAGCTTCCAAAAATTACGAGTCTCCTGAAATCTCAGCAAATATTTTTTCACCCAAACTGGATGATACTTTCAGGTAATGATCAGTACACTAAGCCCTCTTGGTTCCCCAAATTTCGTTCTTCTATGTTGAAGCGTTCGTTTCCAGTAACGGTTTGAATTTTGTCGTTTCACTCTGTTTTCTCCTATATCGATAGATGTATTTGGAACTCTAAATCAAACACGGTTTGTGCTAGCTTCTTGAAACTTGACACAGTAAAGCAGTTTCACATTCTAACTCTATGTTTTGTTTCCTTTTCATGTAGCTTTAAGCAGTGACTTGCGAGAAACACTTTCATTGAAAGGGGTTGCAAGCTTCCAAAAATTACGAGTCTCCAGAAATCTCAGCAAATATTTTTTCACCCAAACTGGATGATACTTTCAGGTAATGATCAGTACACTTGGCCCACTTGGTTCTCCATATTTCGTTCTTCTATGTTGAAGCGTTCGTTTCCAGTAACAGTTTCCATTCTGGCATTTCACTCTGTTTTCTCCTATATTGATAGATGTATGTGGAACTCTAAATCAAACACGGTTTGTGCTAGCTTCTTGAAACTTCACACAGTAAAGCAGTTTCACATTCTAACTCTATGTTTTGTTTCTTTTTCATGTAGCCCTAAGCAGTGACTGGCGAGAAACACTTTCATTGAAAGGGGTTGCAAGCTTCCAAAAATTACGAGTCTCCAGAAATCTCAGCAAATATTTTTTCACCCAAACTGCATGATACTTTCAGGTAATGATCAGTACACTAAGCCCACTTGGTTCCCCAAATTTCGTTCTTCTATGTTGAAGCGTTCGTTTCCAGTAACAGTTTGAATTTTTGCGTTTCACTCTGTTTTCTCCTATATTGATAGATGTATTTGGAACTCTAAATCAAACACGGTTTGTGCTAGCTTCTTGAAACTTGACACAGTAAAGCAGTTTCACATTCTAACTCTATGTTTTGTTTCCTTTTCATGTAGCCCTAAGCAGTGACTGGCGAGAAACACTTTCATTGAAAGGGGTTGCAAGCTTCCAAAAATTACGAGTCTCCAGAAATCTCAGCAAATATTTTTTCACCCAAACTAGATGATAGTTTCAGGTAATGATCAGTACACTAAGCCCTCTTGGTTCCCCAAATTTCGTTCTTCTATGTTGAAGCGTTCGTTTCCAGTAACAGTTTCCACTCTGGCATTTCACTCTGTTTTCTCCTATATTGATAGATGTATTTGGAACTCTAAATCAAACACGGTTTGTGCTAGCTTCTTGAAACTTGACACAGTAAAGCAGTTTCACATTGTAACTCTATGTTTTGTTTCCTTTTCATGTAGCCCTAAGCAGTGACTGGCGAGAAACACTTTCATTGAAAGGGGTTGCAAGCTTCCAAAAATTACGAGTCTTCAGAAATCTCAGCAAATATTTTTTCACCCAAACTAGATGATACTTTCAGGTAATGATCAGTACACTAAGCCCTCTTGGTTCCCCAAATTTCGTTCTTCTATGTTGAAGCGTTCGTTTACACTAACAGTTTCCACTCTGGCATTTCACTCTGTTTTCTCCTATATTGATAGATGTATTTGGAACTCTAAATCAAACACGGTTTGTGCTAGCTTCTTGAAACTTGACACAGTAAAGCAGTTTCACATTCTAACTCTATGTTTTGTTTCCTTTTCATGTAGCCCTAAGCAGTGACTGGCGAGAAACACTTTCATTGAAAGGGGTTGCAAGCTTCCAAAAATTACGAGTCTTCAGAAATCTCAGCAAATATTTTTTCACCCAAACTGGATGATACTTTCGGGTAATGATCAGTACACTAAGCCCACTCGGTTCTCCAAATTTCGTTCTTCTATGTTGAAGCGTTCGTTTCCAGTAACAGTTTCCACTCTGGCATTTCACTCTGTTTTCTCCTATATTGATAGATGTATTTGGAACTCTAAATCAAACACGGTTTGTGCTAGCTTCTTGAAACTTGACACAGTAAAGCAGTTTCACATTCTAACTCTATGTTTTGTTTCCTTTTCTTGTAGCCCTAAGCAGAGACTGGCGAGAAACACTTTCATTGAAAGCGGTTGCAAGCTTCTAAAAATTACGAGTCTCCAGAAATCTCAGCAAATATTTTTTCACCCAAACTGGATGATACTTTCAGGTAATGATCAGTACACTAAGCCCACTTGGTTCCCCAAATTTCGTTCTTCTATGTTGAAGCGTTCGTTTCCAGTAACAGTTTGAATTTTGTCGTTTCACTCTGTTTTCTCCTATATTGATAGATGTATTTGGAACACTAAATCAAACACGGTTTGTGCTAGTTTCTTGAAACTTGACACAGTAAAGCAGTTTCACATTGTAACTCTATGTTTTGTTTCCTTTTCATGTAGCTTTAAGCAGTGACTGGCGAGAAACACTTTCATTGAAAGGGGTTGCAAGCTTCTAAAAATTACGAGTCTCCAGAAATCTCAGCAAATATTTTTTCACCCAAACTGGATGATACTTTCAGGTAATGATCAGTACACTAAGCCCACTTGGTTCTCCAAATTTCATTCTTCTATGTTGAAGCGTTCGTTTCCAGTAACAGTTTCCACTCTGGCATTTCACTCTGTTTTCTCCTATATTGATAGATGTATTTGGAACTCTAAATCAAACACGGTTTGTGCTAGCTTCTTGAAACTTGACACAGTAAAGCAGTTTCACATTCTAACTCTATGTTTTGTTTCCTTTTCATGTAGCCCTAAGCAGTGACTGGCGAGAAACACTTTCATTGAAAGGGGTTGCAAGCTTCCAAAAATTACGAGTCTTCAGAAATCTCAGCAAATATTTTTTCACCCAAACTAGATGATACTTTCAGGTAATGATCAGTACACTAAGCCCTCTTGGTTCCCCAAATTTCGTTCTTCTATGTTGAAGCGTTCGTTTACACTAACAGTTTCCACTCTGGCATTTCACTCTGTTTTCTCCTATATTGATAGATGTATTTGGAACTCTAAATCAAACACGGTTTGTGCTAGCTTCTTGAAACTTGACACAGTAAAGCAGTTTCACATTGTAACTCTATGTTTTGTTTCCTTTTCATGTAGCTTTAAGCAGTGACTGGCGAGAAACACCTTCATTGAAAGGGGTTGCAAGCTTCCAAAAATCACGAGTCTCCAGAAATCTCAGCAAATATTTTTTCACCCAAACTGGATGATACTTTCAGGTAATGATCAGTACACTAAGCCCACTTGGTTCTCCAAATTTCATTCTTCTATGTTGAAGCGTTCGTTTCCAGTAACAGTTTCCATTCTGGCATTTCACTCTGTTTTCTCCTATATTGATAGATGTATTTGGAACTCTAAATCAAACACGGTTTGTGCTAGCTTCTTGAAACTTGACACAGTAAAGCAGTTTCACATTCTAACTCTATGTTTTGTTTCCTTTTCATGTAGCTTCAAGCAGTGACTGGGGAGAAACACTTTCATTGAAAGGGGTTGCAAGCTTCCAAAAATTACGAGTCTCCAGAAATCTCAGCAAATATTTTTTCACCCAAACTGGATGATACTTTCAGGTAATGATCAGTACACTAAGCCCACTTGGTTCCCCAAATTTCGTTCTTCTATGTTGAAGCGTTCGTTTCCAGTAACAGTTTGAATTTTGTCGTTTCACTCTGTTTTCTCCTATATTGATAGATGTATTTGGAACACTAAATCAAACACGGTTTGTGCTAGCTTCTTGAAACTTGACACAGTAAAGCAGTTTCACATTCTAACTTTATGTTTTGTTTCCTTTTCATGTAGCTTTAAGCAGTGACTGGCGAGAAACACTTTCATTGAAAGGGGTTGCAAGCTTCTAAAAATTATGAGTCTCCAGAAATCTCAGCAAATATTTTTTCACCCAAACTGGATGATACTTTCACGTAATGATCAGTACACTTGGCCCACTTGGTTCTCCAAATTTCGTTCTTCTATGTTGAAGCGTTCGTTTCCAGTAACAGTTTCCATTCTGGCATTTCACTCTGTTTTCTCCTATATTGATAGATGTATTTGGAACTCTAAATCAAACACGGTTTGTGCTAGCTTCTTGAAACTTCACACAGTAAAGCAGTTTCACATTCTAACTCTATGTTTTGTTTCCTTTTCTTGTAGCCCTAAGCAGAGACTGGCGAGAAACACTTTCATTGAAAGGGGTTGCAAGCTTCTAAAAATTACGAGTCTCCAGAAATCTCAGCAAATATTTTTTCACCCAAACTGGATGATACTTTCAGGTAATGATCAGTACACTTGGCCCACTTGGTTCTCCATATTTCGTTCTTCTATGTTGAAGCGTTCGTTTACACTAACAGTTTCCACTCTGGCATTTCACTCTGTTTTCTCCTATATTGATAGATGTATTTGGAACTCTAAATCAAACACGGTTTGTGCTAGCTTCTTGAAACTTGACACAGTAAAGCAGTTTCACATTCTAACTCTAAGTTTTGTTTCTTTTTCATGTAGCCCTAAGCAGTGACTGGCGAGAAACACTTTCATTGAAAGGGGTTGCAAGCTTCCAAAAATTACGAGTCTCCAGAAATCTCAGCAAATATTTTTTCACCCAAACTGCATGATACTTTCAGGTAATGATCAGTACACTAAGCTCACTTGGTTCCCCAAATTTCGTTCTTCTATGTTGAAGCGTTCGTTTCCAGTAACAGTTTGAATTTTTGCGTTTCACTCTGTTTTCTCCTATATTGATAGATGTATTTGGAACTCTAAATCAAACACGGTTTGTGCTAGCTTCTTGAAACTTGACACAGTAAAGCAGTTTCACATTCTAACTCTATGTTTTGTTTCCTTTTCATGTAGCCCTAAGCAGTGAATGGCGAGAAACACTTTCATTGAAAGGGGTTGCAAGCTTCCAAAAATTACGAGTCTCCAGAAATCTCAGCAAATATTTTTTCACCCAAACTAGATGATACTTTCTGGTAATGATCAGTACACTAAGCCCTCTTGGTTCCCCAAATTTCGTTCTTCTATGTTGAAGCGTTCGTTTCCAGTAACAGTTTGAATTTTGTCATTTCACTCTGTTTTCTCCTATATTGATAGATGTATTTGGAACTCTAAATCAAACACGGTTTGTGCTAGCTTCTTGAAACTTGACACAGTAAAGCAGTTTCACATTGTAACTCTATGTTTTGTTTCCTTTTCATGTAGCTTTAAGCAGTGACTGGCGAGAAACACTTTCATTGAAAGGGGTTGCAAGCTACTAAAAATTACGAGTCTCCAGAAATCTCAGCAAATATTTTTTCACCCAAACTGGATGATACTTTCACGTAATGATCAGTACACTTGGCCCACTTGGTTCTCCAAATTTCGTTCTTCTATGTTGAAGCGTTCGTTTCCAGTAACAGTTTCCATTCTGGCATTTCACTCTGTTTTCTCCTATAGTGATAGATGTATTTGGAACTCTAAATCAAACACGGTTTGTGCTAGCTTCTTGAAACTTGACACAGTAAAGCAGTTTCACATTCTAACTCTACGTTTTGTTTCCTTTTCATGTAGCCCTAAGCAGTGACTGGCGGAAAAACATTCATTGAAAGGGGTTGCAAGCTTCCAAAAATTACGAGTCTTCAGAAATCTCAGCAAATATTTTTTCACCCAAACTGGATGATACTTTCGGGTAATGATCAGTACACTAAGCCCACTCGGTTCTCCAAATTTCGTTCTTCTATGTAGAAGCGTTCGTTTCCAGTAACAGTTTCCATTCTGGCATTTCACTCTGTTTTCTCCTATATTGATAGATGTATTTGGAACTCTAAATCAAACACGGTTTGTGCTAGCTTCTTGAAACTTGACACAGTAAAGCAGTTTCACATTCTAACTCTATGTTTTGTTTCCTTTTCTTGTAGCCCTAAGCAGAGACTGGCGAGAAACACTTTCATTGAAAGCGGTTGCAAGCTTCTAAAAATTACGAGTCTCCAGAAATCTCAGCAAATATTTTTTCACCCAAACTGGATGATACTTTCAGGTAATGATCAGTACACTAAGCCCACTTGGTTCCCCAAATTTCGTTCTTCTATGTTGAAGCGTTCGTTTCCAGTAACAGTTTGAATTTTGTCGTTTCACTCTGTTTTCTCCTATATTGATAGATGTATTTGGAACACTAAATCAAACACGGTTTGTGCTAGCTTCTTGAAACTTGACACAGTAAAGCAGTTTCACATTCTAACTCTATGTTTTTTTTTTTTTTTTTTCATGTAGCTTTAAGCAGTGACTGGCGAGAAACACCTTCATTGAAAGGGGTTGCAAGCTTCCAAAAATTACGAGTCTCCAGAAATCTCAGCAAATATTTTTTCACCCAAACTGGATGATACTTTCAGGTAATGATCAGTACACTAAGCCCACTCGGTTCTCCAAATTTCGTTCTTCTATGTTGAAGCGTTCGTTTCCAGTAACAGTTTCCATTCTGGCATTTCACTCTGTTTTCTCCTATATTGATAGATGTATTTGGAACTCTAAATCAAACACGGTTTGTGCTAGCTTCTTGAAACTTGACACAGTAAAGCAGTTTCACATTCTAACTCTATGTTTTGTTTCCTTTTCTTGTAGCCCTAAGCAGAGACTGGCGAGAAACACTTTCATTGAAAGGGGTTGCAAGCTTCTAAAAATTACGAGTCTCCAGAAATCTCAGCAAATATTTTTTCACCCAAACTGGATGATACTTTCAGGTAATGATCAGTACACTTGGCCCACTTGGTTCTCCATATTTCGTTCTTCTATGTTGAAGCGTTCGTTTACACTAACAGTTTCCACTCTGGCATTTCACTCTGTTTTCTCCTATATTGATAGATGTATTTGGAACTCTAAATCAAACACGGTTTGTGCTAGCTTCTTGAAACTTGACACAGTAAAGCAGTTTCACATTCTAACTCTATGTTTTGTTTCTTTTTCATGTAGCCCTAAGCAGTGACTGGCGAGAAACACTTTCATTGAAAGGGGTTGCAAGCTTCCAAAAATTACGAGTCTCCAGAAATCTCAGCAAATATTTTTTCACCCAAACTGCATGATACTTTCAGGTAATGATCAGTACACTAAGCCCACTTGGTTCCCCAAATTTCGTTCTTCTATGTTGAAGCGTTCGTTTCCAGTAACAGTTTGAATTTTTGCGTTTCACTCTGTTTTCTCCTATATTGATAGATGTATTTGGAACTCTAAATCAAACACGGTTTGTGCTAGCTTCTTGAAACTTGACACAGTAAAGCAGTTTCACATTCTAACTCTATGTTTTGTTTCCTTTTCATGTAGCCCTAAGCAGTGACTGGCGAGAAACACTTTCATTGAAAGGGGTTGCAAGCTTCCAAAAATTACGAGTCTCCAGAAATCTCAGCAAATATTTTTTCACCCAAACTAGATGATAGTTTCAGGTAATGATCAGTACACTAAGCCCTCTTGGTTCCCCAAATTTCGTTCTTCTATGTTGAAGCGTTCGTTTCCAGTAACAGTTTGAATTTTGTCGTTTCACTCTGTTTTCTCCTATATTGATAGATGTATTTGGAACTCTAAATCAAACACGGTTTGTGCTAGCTTCTTGAAACTTGACACAGTAAAGCAGTTTCACATTCTAACTCTATGTTTTGTTTCCTTTTCATGTAGCTTTAAGCAGTGACTGGCGAGAAACACTTTCATTGAAAGGGGTTGCAAGCTTCCAAAAATTACGAGTCTCCAGAAATCTCAGCAAATATTTTTTCACCCAAACTGGATGATACTTTCAGGTAATGATCAGTACACTAAGCCCACTTGGTTCTCCAAATTCCATTCTTCTATGTTGAAGCGTTCGTTTCCAGTAACAGATTCCACTCTGGCATTTCACTCTGTTTTCTCCTATATTGATAGATGTATTTGGAACTCTAAATCAAACACGGTTTGTGCTAGCTTCTTGAAACTTGACACAGTAAAGCAGTTTCACATTGTAACTCTATGTTTTGTTTCCTTTTCATGTAGCTTTAAGCAGTGACTGGCGAGAAACACTTTCATTGAAAGGGGTTGCAAGCTTCCAAAAATTACGAGTCTCCAGAAATCTCAGCAAATATTTTTTCACCCAAACTGGATGATACTTTCAGGTAATGATCAGTACACTAAGCCCACTTGGTTCCCCAAATTTCGTTCTTCTATGTTGAAGCGTTCGTTTCCAGTAACAGTTTGAATTTTTGCGTTTCACTCTGTTTTCTCCTATATTGATAGATGTATTTGGAACTCTAAATCAAACACGGTTTGTGCTAGCTTCTTGAAACTTGACACAGTAAAGCAGTTTCACATTCTAACTCTATGTTTTGTTTCCTTTTCATGTAGCCCTAAGCAGTGACTGGCGAGAAACACTTTCATTGAAAGGGGTTGCAAGCTTCCAAAAATTACGAGTCTCCAGAAATCTCAGCAAATATTTTTTCACCCAAACTAGATGATAGTTTCAGGTAATGATCAGTACACTAAGCCCTCTTGGTTCCCCAAATTTCGTTCTTCTATGTTGAAGCGTTCGTTTCCAGTAACAGTTTGAATTTTGTCGTTTCACTCTGTTTTCTCCTATATTGATAGATGTATTTGGAACTCTAAATCAAACACGGTTTGTGCTAGCTTCTTGAAACTTGACACAGTAAAGCAGTTTCACATTCTAACTCTATGTTTTGTTTCCTTTTCATGTAGCTTTAAGCAGTGACTGGCGAGAAACACTTTCATTGAAAGGGGTTGCAAGCTTCCAAAAATTACGAGTCTCCAGAAATCTCAGCAAATATTTTTTCACCCAAACTGGATGATACTTTCAGGTAATGATCAGTACACTAAGCCCACTTGGTTCTCCAAATTTCATTCTTCTATGTTGAAGCGTTCGTTTCCAGTAACAGTTTCCACTCTGGCATTTCACTCTGTTTTCTCCTATATTGATAGATGTATTTGGAACTCTAAATCAAACACGGTTTGTGCTAGCTTCTTGAAACTTGACACAGTAAAGCAGTTTCACATTCTAACTCTATGTTTTGTTTCCTTTTCATGTAGCCCTAAGCAGTGACTGGCGAGAAACACTTTCATTGAAAGGGGTTGCAAGCTTCCAAAAATTACGAGTCTCCAGAAATCTCAGCAAATATTTTTTCACCCAAACTGGATGATACTTTCAGGTAATGATCAGTACACTAAGCCCTCTTGGTTCCCCAAATTTCGTTCTTCTATGTTGAAGCGTTCGTTTCCAGTAACGGTTTGAATTTTGTCGTTTCACTCTGTTTTCTCCTATATCGATAGATGTATTTGGAACTCTAAATCAAACACGGTTTGTGCTAGCTTCTTGAAACTTGACACAGTAAAGCAGTTTCACATTCTAACTCTATGTTTTGTTTCCTTTTCATGTAGCTTTAAGCAGTGACTTGCGAGAAACACTTTCATTGAAAGGGGTTGCAAGCTTCCAAAAATTACGAGTCTCCAGAAATCTCAGCAAATATTTTTTCACCCAAACTGGATGATACTTTCAGGTAATGATCAGTACACTTGGCCCACTTGGTTCTCCATATTTCGTTCTTCTATGTTGAAGCGTTCGTTTCCAGTAACAGTTTCCATTCTGGCATTTCACTCTGTTTTCTCCTATATTGATAGATGTATGTGGAACTCTAAATCAAACACGGTTTGTGCTAGCTTCTTGAAACTTCACACAGTAAAGCAGTTTCACATTCTAACTCTATGTTTTGTTTCTTTTTCATGTAGCCCTAAGCAGTGACTGGCGAGAAACACTTTCATTGAAAGGGGTTGCAAGCTTCCAAAAATTACGAGTCTCCAGAAATCTCAGCAAATATTTTTTCACCCAAACTGCATGATACTTTCAGGTAATGATCAGTACACTAAGCCCACTTGGTTCCCCAAATTTCGTTCTTCTATGTTGAAGCGTTCGTTTCCAGTAACAGTTTGAATTTTTGCGTTTCACTCTGTTTTCTCCTATATTGATAGATGTATTTGGAACTCTAAATCAAACACGGTTTGTGCTAGCTTCTTGAAACTTGACACAGTAAAGCAGTTTCACATTCTAACTCTATGTTTTGTTTCCTTTTCATGTAGCCCTAAGCAGTGACTGGCGAGAAACACTTTCATTGAAAGGGGTTGCAAGCTTCCAAAAATTACGAGTCTCCAGAAATCTCAGCAAATATTTTTTCACCCAAACTAGATGATAGTTTCAGGTAATGATCAGTACACTAAGCCCTCTTGGTTCCCCAAATTTCGTTCTTCTATGTTGAAGCGTTCGTTTCCAGTAACAGTTTCCACTCTGGCATTTCACTCTGTTTTCTCCTATATTGATAGATGTATTTGGAACTCTAAATCAAACACGGTTTGTGCTAGCTTCTTGAAACTTGACACAGTAAAGCAGTTTCACATTGTAACTCTATGTTTTGTTTCCTTTTCATGTAGCCCTAAGCAGTGACTGGCGAGAAACACTTTCATTGAAAGGGGTTGCAAGCTTCCAAAAATTACGAGTCTTCAGAAATCTCAGCAAATATTTTTTCACCCAAACTAGATGATACTTTCAGGTAATGATCAGTACACTAAGCCCTCTTGGTTCCCCAAATTTCGTTCTTCTATGTTGAAGCGTTCGTTTACACTAACAGTTTCCACTCTGGCATTTCACTCTGTTTTCTCCTATATTGATAGATGTATTTGGAACTCTAAATCAAACACGGTTTGTGCTAGCTTCTTGAAACTTGACACAGTAAAGCAGTTTCACATTCTAACTCTATGTTTTGTTTCCTTTTCATGTAGCCCTAAGCAGTGACTGGCGAGAAACACTTTCATTGAAAGGGGTTGCAAGCTTCCAAAAATTACGAGTCTTCAGAAATCTCAGCAAATATTTTTTCACCCAAACTGGATGATACTTTCGGGTAATGATCAGTACACTAAGCCCACTCGGTTCTCCAAATTTCGTTCTTCTATGTTGAAGCGTTCGTTTCCAGTAACAGTTTCCACTCTGGCATTTCACTCTGTTTTCTCCTATATTGATAGATGTATTTGGAACTCTAAATCAAACACGGTTTGTGCTAGCTTCTTGAAACTTGACACAGTAAAGCAGTTTCACATTCTAACTCTATGTTTTGTTTCCTTTTCTTGTAGCCCTAAGCAGAGACTGGCGAGAAACACTTTCATTGAAAGCGGTTGCAAGCTTCTAAAAATTACGAGTCTCCAGAAATCTCAGCAAATATTTTTTCACCCAAACTGGATGATACTTTCAGGTAATGATCAGTACACTAAGCCCACTTGGTTCCCCAAATTTCGTTCTTCTATGTTGAAGCGTTCGTTTCCAGTAACAGTTTGAATTTTGTCGTTTCACTCTGTTTTCTCCTATATTGATAGATGTATTTGGAACACTAAATCAAACACGGTTTGTGCTAGTTTCTTGAAACTTGACACAGTAAAGCAGTTTCACATTGTAACTCTATGTTTTGTTTCCTTTTCATGTAGCTTTAAGCAGTGACTGGCGAGAAACACTTTCATTGAAAGGGGTTGCAAGCTTCTAAAAATTACGAGTCTCCAGAAATCTCAGCAAATATTTTTTCACCCAAACTGGATGATACTTTCAGGTAATGATCAGTACACTAAGCCCACTTGGTTCTCCAAATTTCATTCTTCTATGTTGAAGCGTTCGTTTCCAGTAACAGTTTCCACTCTGGCATTTCACTCTGTTTTCTCCTATATTGATAGATGTATTTGGAACTCTAAATCAAACACGGTTTGTGCTAGCTTCTTGAAACTTGACACAGTAAAGCAGTTTCACATTCTAACTCTATGTTTTGTTTCCTTTTCATGTAGCCCTAAGCAGTGACTGGCGAGAAACACTTTCATTGAAAGGGGTTGCAAGCTTCCAAAAATTACGAGTCTTCAGAAATCTCAGCAAATATTTTTTCACCCAAACTAGATGATACTTTCAGGTAATGATCAGTACACTAAGCCCTCTTGGTTCCCCAAATTTCGTTCTTCTATGTTGAAGCGTTCGTTTACACTAACAGTTTCCACTCTGGCATTTCACTCTGTTTTCTCCTATATTGATAGATGTATTTGGAACTCTAAATCAAACACGGTTTGTGCTAGCTTCTTGAAACTTGACACAGTAAAGCAGTTTCACATTGTAACTCTATGTTTTGTTTCCTTTTCATGTAGCTTTAAGCAGTGACTGGCGAGAAACACCTTCATTGAAAGGGGTTGCAAGCTTCCAAAAATCACGAGTCTCCAGAAATCTCAGCAAATATTTTTTCACCCAAACTGGATGATACTTTCAGGTAATGATCAGTACACTAAGCCCACTTGGTTCTCCAAATTTCATTCTTCTATGTTGAAGCGTTCGTTTCCAGTAACAGTTTCCATTCTGGCATTTCACTCTGTTTTCTCCTATATTGATAGATGTATTTGGAACTCTAAATCAAACACGGTTTGTGCTAGCTTCTTGAAACTTGACACAGTAAAGCAGTTTCACATTCTAACTCTATGTTTTGTTTCCTTTTCATGTAGCTTCAAGCAGTGACTGGGGAGAAACACTTTCATTGAAAGGGGTTGCAAGCTTCCAAAAATTACGAGTCTCCAGAAATCTCAGCAAATATTTTTTCACCCAAACTGGATGATACTTTCAGGTAATGATCAGTACACTAAGCCCACTTGGTTCCCCAAATTTCGTTCTTCTATGTTGAAGCGTTCGTTTCCAGTAACAGTTTGAATTTTGTCGTTTCACTCTGTTTTCTCCTATATTGATAGATGTATTTGGAACACTAAATCAAACACGGTTTGTGCTAGCTTCTTGAAACTTGACACAGTAAAGCAGTTTCACATTCTAACTTTATGTTTTGTTTCCTTTTCATGTAGCTTTAAGCAGTGACTGGCGAGAAACACTTTCATTGAAAGGGGTTGCAAGCTTCTAAAAATTATGAGTCTCCAGAAATCTCAGCAAATATTTTTTCACCCAAACTGGATGATACTTTCACGTAATGATCAGTACACTTGGCCCACTTGGTTCTCCAAATTTCGTTCTTCTATGTTGAAGCGTTCGTTTCCAGTAACAGTTTCCATTCTGGCATTTCACTCTGTTTTCTCCTATATTGATAGATGTATTTGGAACTCTAAATCAAACACGGTTTGTGCTAGCTTCTTGAAACTTCACACAGTAAAGCAGTTTCACATTCTAACTCTATGTTTTGTTTCCTTTTCTTGTAGCCCTAAGCAGAGACTGGCGAGAAACACTTTCATTGAAAGGGGTTGCAAGCTTCTAAAAATTACGAGTCTCCAGAAATCTCAGCAAATATTTTTTCACCCAAACTGGATGATACTTTCAGGTAATGATCAGTACACTTGGCCCACTTGGTTCTCCATATTTCGTTCTTCTATGTTGAAGCGTTCGTTTACACTAACAGTTTCCACTCTGGCATTTCACTCTGTTTTCTCCTATATTGATAGATGTATTTGGAACTCTAAATCAAACACGGTTTGTGCTAGCTTCTTGAAACTTGACACAGTAAAGCAGTTTCACATTCTAACTCTAAGTTTTGTTTCTTTTTCATGTAGCCCTAAGCAGTGACTGGCGAGAAACACTTTCATTGAAAGGGGTTGCAAGCTTCCAAAAATTACGAGTCTCCAGAAATCTCAGCAAATATTTTTTCACCCAAACTGCATGATACTTTCAGGTAATGATCAGTACACTAAGCTCACTTGGTTCCCCAAATTTCGTTCTTCTATGTTGAAGCGTTCGTTTCCAGTAACAGTTTGAATTTTTGCGTTTCACTCTGTTTTCTCCTATATTGATAGATGTATTTGGAACTCTAAATCAAACACGGTTTGTGCTAGCTTCTTGAAACTTGACACAGTAAAGCAGTTTCACATTCTAACTCTATGTTTTGTTTCCTTTTCATGTAGCCCTAAGCAGTGAATGGCGAGAAACACTTTCATTGAAAGGGGTTGCAAGCTTCCAAAAATTACGAGTCTCCAGAAATCTCAGCAAATATTTTTTCACCCAAACTAGATGATACTTTCTGGTAATGATCAGTACACTAAGCCCTCTTGGTTCCCCAAATTTCGTTCTTCTATGTTGAAGCGTTCGTTTCCAGTAACAGTTTGAATTTTGTCATTTCACTCTGTTTTCTCCTATATTGATAGATGTATTTGGAACTCTAAATCAAACACGGTTTGTGCTAGCTTCTTGAAACTTGACACAGTAAAGCAGTTTCACATTGTAACTCTATGTTTTGTTTCCTTTTCATGTAGCTTTAAGCAGTGACTGGCGAGAAACACTTTCATTGAAAGGGGTTGCAAGCTACTAAAAATTACGAGTCTCCAGAAATCTCAGCAAATATTTTTTCACCCAAACTGGATGATACTTTCACGTAATGATCAGTACACTTGGCCCACTTGGTTCTCCAAATTTCGTTCTTCTATGTTGAAGCGTTCGTTTCCAGTAACAGTTTCCATTCTGGCATTTCACTCTGTTTTCTCCTATAGTGATAGATGTATTTGGAACTCTAAATCAAACACGGTTTGTGCTAGCTTCTTGAAACTTGACACAGTAAAGCAGTTTCACATTCTAACTCTACGTTTTGTTTCCTTTTCATGTAGCCCTAAGCAGTGACTGGCGGAAAAACATTCATTGAAAGGGGTTGCAAGCTTCCAAAAATTACGAGTCTTCAGAAATCTCAGCAAATATTTTTTCACCCAAACTGGATGATACTTTCGGGTAATGATCAGTACACTAAGCCCACTCGGTTCTCCAAATTTCGTTCTTCTATGTAGAAGCGTTCGTTTCCAGTAACAGTTTCCATTCTGGCATTTCACTCTGTTTTCTCCTATATTGATAGATGTATTTGGAACTCTAAATCAAACACGGTTTGTGCTAGCTTCTTGAAACTTGACACAGTAAAGCAGTTTCACATTCTAACTCTATGTTTTGTTTCCTTTTCTTGTAGCCCTAAGCAGAGACTGGCGAGAAACACTTTCATTGAAAGCGGTTGCAAGCTTCTAAAAATTACGAGTCTCCAGAAATCTCAGCAAATATTTTTTCACCCAAACTGGATGATACTTTCAGGTAATGATCAGTACACTAAGCCCACTTGGTTCCCCAAATTTCGTTCTTCTATGTTGAAGCGTTCGTTTCCAGTAACAGTTTGAATTTTGTCGTTTCACTCTGTTTTCTCCTATATTGATAGATGTATTTGGAACACTAAATCAAACACGGTTTGTGCTAGCTTCTTGAAACTTGACACAGTAAAGCAGTTTCACATTCTAACTCTATGTTTTTTTTTTTTTTTTTTCATGTAGCTTTAAGCAGTGACTGGCGAGAAACACCTTCATTGAAAGGGGTTGCAAGCTTCCAAAAATTACGAGTCTCCAGAAATCTCAGCAAATATTTTTTCACCCAAACTGGATGATACTTTCAGGTAATGATCAGTACACTAAGCCCACTCAGTTCTCCAAATTTCGTTCTTCTATGTTGAAGCGTTCGTTTCCAGTAACAGTTTCCATTCTGGCATTTCACTCTGTTTTCTCCTATATTGATAGATGTATTTGGAACTCTAAATCAAACACGGTTTGTGCTAGCTTCTTGAAACTTGACACAGTAAAGCAGTTTCACATTCTAACTCTATGTTTTGTTTCCTTTTCTTGTAGCCCTAAGCAGAGACTGGCGAGAAACACTTTCATTGAAAGGGGTTGCAAGCTTCTAAAAATTACGAGTCTCCAGAAATCTCAGCAAATATTTTTTCACCCAAACTGGATGATACTTTCAGGTAATGATCAGTACACTTGGCCCACTTGGTTCTCCATATTTCGTTCTTCTATGTTGAAGCGTTCGTTTACACTAACAGTTTCCACTCTGGCATTTCACTCTGTTTTCTCCTATATTGATAGATGTATTTGGAACTCTAAATCAAACACGGTTTGTGCTAGCTTCTTGAAACTTGACACAGTAAAGCAGTTTCACATTCTAACTCTATGTTTTGTTTCTTTTTCATGTAGCCCTAAGCAGTGACTGGCGAGAAACACTTTCATTGAAAGGGGTTGCAAGCTTCCAAAAATTACGAGTCTCCAGAAATCTCAGCAAATATTTTTTCACCCAAACTGCATGATACTTTCAGGTAATGATCAGTACACTAAGCCCACTTGGTTCCCCAAATTTCGTTCTTCTATGTTGAAGCGTTCGTTTCCAGTAACAGTTTGAATTTTTGCGTTTCACTCTGTTTTCTCCTATATTGATAGATGTATTTGGAACTCTAAATCAAACACGGTTTGTGCTAGCTTCTTGAAACTTGACACAGTAAAGCAGTTTCACATTCTAACTCTATGTTTTGTTTCCTTTTCATGTAGCCCTAAGCAGTGACTGGCGAGAAACACTTTCATTGAAAGGGGTTGCAAGCTTCCAAAAATTACGAGTCTCCAGAAATCTCAGCAAATATTTTTTCACCCAAACTAGATGATAGTTTCAGGTAATGATCAGTACACTAAGCCCTCTTGGTTCCCCAAATTTCGTTCTTCTATGTTGAAGCGTTCGTTTCCAGTAACAGTTTGAATTTTGTCGTTTCACTCTGTTTTCTCCTATATTGATAGATGTATTTGGAACTCTAAATCAAACACGGTTTGTGCTAGCTTCTTGAAACTTGACACAGTAAAGCAGTTTCACATTCTAACTCTATGTTTTGTTTCCTTTTCATGTAGCTTTAAGCAGTGACTGGCGAGAAACACTTTCATTGAAAGGGGTTGCAAGCTTCCAAAAATTACGAGTCTCCAGAAATCTCAGCAAATATTTTTTCACCCAAACTGGATGATACTTTCAGGTAATGATCAGTACACTAAGCCCACTTGGTTCTCCAAATTCCATTCTTCTATGTTGAAGCGTTCGTTTCCAGTAACAGATTCCACTCTGGCATTTCACTCTGTTTTCTCCTATATTGATAGATGTATTTGGAACTCTAAATCAAACACGGTTTGTGCTAGCTTCTTGAAACTTGACACAGTAAAGCAGTTTCACATTGTAACTCTATGTTTTGTTTCCTTTTCATGTAGCTTTAAGCAGTGACTGGCGAGAAACACTTTCATTGAAAGGGGTTGCAAGCTTCCAAAAATTACGAGTCTCCAGAAATCTCAGCAAATATTTTTTCACCCAAACTGGATGATACTTTCAGGTAATGATCAGTACACTAAGCCCACTTGGTTCCCCAAATTTCGTTCTTCTATGTTGAAGCGTTCGTTTCCAGTAACAGTTTGAATTTTTGCGTTTCACTCTGTTTTCTCCTATATTGATAGATGTATTTGGAACTCTAAATCAAACACGGTTTGTGCTAGCTTCTTGAAACTTGACACAGTAAAGCAGTTTCACATTCTAACTCTATGTTTTGTTTCGTTTTCATGTAGCCCTAAGCAGTGACTGGCGAGAAACACTTTCATTGAAAGGGGTTGCAAGCTTCCAAAAATTACGAGTCTCCAGAAATCTCAGCAAATATTTTTTCACCCAAACTAGATGATAGTTTCAGGTAATGATCAGTACACTAAGCCCTCTTGGTTCCCCAAATTTCGTTCTTCTATGTTGAAGCGTTCGTTTCCAGTAACAGTTTGAATTTTGTCGTTTCACTCTGTTTTCTCCTATATTGATAGATGTATTTGGAACTCTAAATCAAACACGGTTTGTGCTAGCTTCTTGAAACTTGACACAGTAAAGCAGTTTCACATTCTAACTCTATGTTTTGTTTCCTTTTCATGTAGCTTTAAGCAGTGACTGGCGAGAAACACTTTCATTGAAAGGGGTTGCAAGCTTCCAAAAATTACGAGTCTCCAGAAATCTCAGCAAATATTTTTTCACCCAAACTGGATGATACTTTCAGGTAATGATCAGTACACTAAGCCCACTTGGTTCTCCAAATTTCATTCTTCTATGTTGAAGCGTTCGTTTCCAGTAACAGTTTCCACTCTGGCATTTCACTCTGTTTTCTCCTATATTGATAGATGTATTTGGAACTCTAAATCAAACACGGTTTGTGCTAGCTTCTTGAAACTTGACACAGTAAAGCAGTTTCACATTCTAACTCTATGTTTTGTTTCCTTTTCATGTAGCCCTAAGCAGTGACTGGCGAGAAACACTTTCATTGAAAGGGGTTGCAAGCTTCCAAAAATTACGAGTCTTCAGAAATCTCAGCAAATATTTTTTCACCCAAACTAGATGATACTTTCAGGTAATGATCAGTACACTAAGCCCTCTTGGTTCCCCAAATTTCGTTCTTCTATGTTGAAGCGTTCGTTTACACTAACAGTTTCCACTCTGGCATTTCACTCTGTTTTCTCCTATATTGATAGATGTATTTGGAACTCTAAATCAAACACGGTTTGTGCTAGCTTCTTGAAACTTGACACAGTAAAGCAGTTTCACATTGTAACTCTATGTTTTGTTTCCTTTTCATGTAGCTTTAAGCAGTGACTGGCGAGAAACACTTTCATTGAAAGGGGTTGCAAGCTTCCAAAAATTACGAGTCTCCAGAAATCTCAGCAAATATTTTTTCACCCAAACTGGATGATACTTTCAGGTAATGATCAGTACACTAAGCCCACTTGGTTCTCCAAATTTCATTCTTCTATGTTGAAGCGTTCGTTTCCAGTAACAGTTTCCATTCTGGCATTTCACTCTGTTTTCTCCTATATTGATAGATGTATTTGGAACTCTAAATCAAACACGGATTGTGCTAGCTTCTTGAAACTTGACACAGTAAAGCAGTTTCACATTCTAACTCTATGTTTTGTTTCCTTTTCATGTAGCTTTAAGCAGTGACTGGGGAGAAACACTTTCATTGAAAGGGGTTGCAAGCTTCCAAAATTACGAGTCTCCAGAAATCTCAGCAAATATTTTTTCACCCAAACTGGATGATACTTTCAGGTAATGATCAGTACACTAAGCCCACTTGGTTCCCCAAATTTCGTTCTTCTATGTTGAAGCGTTCGTTTCCAGTAACAGTTTGAATTTTGTCGTTTCACTCTGTTTTCTCCTATATTGATAGATGTATTTGGAACACTAAATCAAACACGGTTTGTGCTAGCTTCTTGAAACTTGACACAGTAAAGCAGTTTCACATTCTAACTTTATGTTTTGTTTCCTTTTCATGTAGCCTTAAGCAGTGACTGGCGAGAAACACTTTCATTGAAAGGGGTTGCAAGCTTCTAAAAATTACGAGTCTCCAGAAATCTCAGCAAATATTTTTTCACCCAAACTGGATGATACTTTCACGTAATGATCAGTACACTTGGCCCACTTGGTTCTCCAAATTTCGTTCTTCTATGTTGAAGCGTTCGTTTCCAGTAACAGTTTCCATTCTGGCATTTCACTCTGTTTTCTCCTATATTGATAGATGTATTTGGAACTCTAAATCAAACACGGTTTGTGCTAGCTTCTTGAAACTTCACACAGTAAAGCAGTTTCACATTCTAACTCTATGTTTTGTTTCCTTTTCTTGTAGCCCTAAGCAGAGACTGGCGAGAAACACTTTCATTGAAAGGGGTTGCAAGCTTCTAAAAATTACGAGTCTCCAGAAATCTCAGCAAATATTTTTTCACCCAAACTGGATGATACTTTCAGGTAATGATCAGTACACTTGGCCCACTTGGTTCTCCATATTTCGTTCTTCTATGTTGAAGCGTTCGTTTACACTAACAGTTTCCACTCTGGCATTTCACTCTGTTTCCTCCTATATTGATAGATGTATTTGGAACTCTAAATCAAACACGGTTTGTGCTAGCTTCTTGAAACTTGACACAGTAAAGCAGTTTCACATTCTAACTCTAAGTTTTGTTTCTTTTTCATGTAGCCCTAAGCAGTGACTGGCGAGAAACACTTTCATTGAAAGGGGTTGCAAGCTTCCAAAAATTACGAGTCTCCAGAAATCTCAGCAAATATTTTTTCACCCAAACTGCATGATACTTTCAGGTAATGATCAGTACACTAAGCTCACTTGGTTCCCCAAATTTCGTTCTTCTATGTTGAAGCATTCGTTTCCAGTAACAGTTTGAATTTTTGCGTTTCACTCTGTTTTCTCCTATATTGATAGATGTATTTGGAACTCTAAATCAAACACGGTTTGTGCTAGCTTCTTGAAACTTGACACAGTAAAGCAGTTTCACATTCTAACTCTATGTTTTGTTTCCTTTTCATGTAGCCCTAAGCAGTGACTGGCGAGAAACACTTTCATTGAAAGGGGTTGCAAGCTTCCAAAAATTACGAGTCTCCAGAAATCTCAGCAAATATTTTTTCACCCAAACTAGATGATACTTTCAGGTAATGATCAGTACACTAAGCCCTCTTGGTTCCCCAAATTTCGTTCTTCTATGTTGAAGCGTTCGTTTCCAGTAACAGTTTGAATTTTGTCGTTTCACTCTGTTTTCTCCTATATTGATAGATGTATTTGGAACTCTAAATCAAACACGGTTTGTGCTAGCTTCTTGAAACTTGACACAGTAAAGCAGTTTCACATTGTAACTCTATGTTTTGTTTCCTTTTCATGAAGCTTTAAGCAGTGACTGGCGAGAAACCCTTTCATTGAAAGGGGTTGCAAGCTTCTAAAAATTACGAGTCTCCAGAAATCTCAGCAAATATTTTTTCACCCAAACTGCATGATACTTTCAGGTAATGATCAGTACACTAAGCCCACTTGGTTCCCCAAATTTCGTTCTTCTATGTTGAAGCGTTCGTTTCCAGTAACAGTTTGAATTTTTGCGTTTCACTCTGTTTTCTCCTATATTGATAGATGTATTTGGAACTCTAAATCAAACACGGTTTGTGCTAGCTTCTTGAAACTTGACACAGTAAAGCAGTTTCACATTCTAACTCTATGTTTTGTTTCCTTTTCATGTAGCCCTAAGCAGTGACTGGCGAGAAACACTTTCATTGAAAGGGGTTGCAAGCTTCCAAAAATTACGAGTCTCCAGAAATCTCAGCAAATATTTTTTCACCGAAACTAGATGATAGTTTCAGGTAATGATCAGTACACTAAGCCCTCTTGGTTCCCCAAATTTCGTTCTTCTATGTTGAAGCGTTCGTTTCCAGTAACAGTTTGAATTTTGTCGTTTCACTCTGTTTTCTCCTATATTGATAGATGTATTTGGAACTCTAAATCAAACACGGTTTGTGCTAGCTTCTTGAAACTTGACACAGTAAAGCAGTTTCACATTCTAACTCTATGTTTTGTTTCCTTTTCATGTAGCTTTAAGCAGTGACTGGCGAGAAACACATTCATTGAAAGGGGTTGCAAGCTTCCAAAAATTACGAGTCTCCAGAAATCTCAGCAAATATTTTTTCACCCAAACTGGATGATACTTTCAGGTAATGATCAGTACACTAAGCCCACTTGGTTCTCCAAATTTCATTCTTCTATGTTGAAGCGTTCGTTTCCAGTAACAGTTTCCACTCTGGCATTTCACTCTGTTTTCTCCTATATTGATAGATGTATTTGGAACTCTAAATCAAACACGGTTTGTGCTAGCTTCTTGAAACTTGACACAGTAAAGCAGTTTCACATTGTAACTCTATGTTTTGTTTCCTGTTCATGTAGCCCTAAGCAGTGACTGGCGAGAAACACTTTCATTGAAAGGGGTTGCAAGCTTCCAAAAATTACGAGTCTTCAGAAATCTCAGCAAATATTTTTTCATCCAAACTAGATGATACTTTCAGGTAATGATCAGTACACTAAGCCCTCTTGGTTCCCCAAATTTTGTTCTTCTATGTTGAAGCGTTCGTTTACACTAACAGTTTCCACTCTGGCATTTCACTCTGTTTTCTCCTATATTGATAGATGTATTTGGAACTCTAAATCAAACACGGTTTGTGCTAGCTTCTTGAAACTTGACACAGTAAAGCAGTTTCACATTCTAACTCTATGTTTTGTTTCCTTTTCATGTAGCTTTAAGCAGTGACTGGCGAGAAACACTTTCATTGAAAGGGGTTGCAAGCTTCCAAAAATTACGAGTCTCCAGAAATCTCAGCAAATATTTTTTCACCCAAACTGGATGATACTTTCAGGTAATGATCAGTACACTAAGCCCACTTGGTTCTCCAAATTTCATTCTTCTATGTTGAAGCGTTCGTTTCCAGTAACAGTTTGAATTTTGTCGTTTCACTCTGTTTTCTCCTATATTGATAGATGTATTTGGAACACTAAATCAAACACGGTTTGTGCTAGCTTCTTGAAACTTGACACAGTAAAGCAGTTTCACATTCTAACTTTATGTTTTGTTTCCTTTTCATGTAGCTTTAAGCAGTGACTGGCGAGAAACACTTTCATTGAAAGGGGTTGCAAGCTTCTAAAAATTACGAGTCTCCAGAAATCTCAGCAAATATTTTTTCACCCAAACTGGATGATACTTTCACGTAATGATCAGTACACTTGGCCCACTTGGTTCTCCAAATTTCGTTCTTCTATGTTGAAGCGTTCGTTTCCAGTAACAGTTTCCATTCTGGCATTTCACTCTGTTTTCTCCTATATTGATAGATGTATTTGGAACTCTAAATCAAACACGGTTTGTGCTAGCTTCTTGAAACTTCACACAGTAAAGCAGTTTCACATTCTAACTCTATGTTTTGTTTCCTTTTCTTGTAGCCCTAAGCAGAGACTGGCGAGAAACACTTTCATTGAAAGGGGTTGCAAGCTTCTAAAAATTACGAGTCTCCAGAAATCTCAGCAAATATTTTTTTACCCAAACTGGATGATACTTTCAGGTAATGATCAGTACACTTTGCCCACTTGGTTCTCCATATTTCGTTCTTCTATGTTGAAGCGTTCGTTTACACTAACAGTTTCCACTCTGGCATTTCACTCTGTTTCCTCCTATATTGATAGATGTATTTGGAACTCTAAATCAAACACGGTTTGTGCTAGCTTCTTGAAACTTGACACAGTAAAGCAGTTTCACATTCTAACTCTAAGTTTTGTTTCTTTTTCATGTAGCCCTAAGCAGTGACTGGCGAGAAACACTTTCATTGAAAGGGGTTGCAAGCTTCCAAAAATTACGAGTCTCCAGAAATCTCAGCAAATATTTTTTCACCCAAACTGCATGATACTTTCAGGTAATGATCAGTACACTAAGCTCACTTGGTTCCCCAAATTTCGTTCTTCTATGTTGAAGCATTCGTTTCCAGTAACAGTTTGAATTTTTGCGTTTCACTCTGTTTTCTCCTATATTGATAGATGTATTTGGAACTCTAAATCAAACACAGTTTGTGCTAGCTTCTTGAAACTTGACACAGTAAAGCAGTTTCACATTCTAACTCTATGTTTTGTTTCCTTTTCATGTAGCCCTAAGCAGTGACTGGCGAGAAACACTTTCATTGAAAGGGGTTGCAAGCTTCCAAAAATTACGAGTCTCCAGAAATCTCAGCAAATATTTTTTCACCCAAACTAGATGATACTTTCAGGTAATGATCAGTACACTAAGCCCTCTTGGTTCCCCAAATTTCGTTCTTCTATGTTGAAGCGTTCATTTCCAGTAACAGTTTGAATTTTGTCGTTTCACTCTGTTTTCTCCTATATTGATAGATGTATTTGGAACTCTAAATCAAACACGGTTTGTGCTAGCTTCTTGAAACTTGACACAGTAAAGCAGTTTCACATTGTAACTCTATGTTTTGTTTCCTTTTCATGTAGCTTTAAGCAGTGACTGGCGAGAAACACTTTCATTGAAAGGGGTTGCAAGCTTCTAAAACTTACGAGTCTCCAGAAATCTCAGCAAATATTTTTTCACCCAAACTGGATGATACTTTCACGTAATGATCAGTACACTTGGCCCACTTGGTTCTCCAAATTTCGTTCTTCTATGTTGAAGCGTTCGTTTCCAGTAACAGTTTCCATTCTGGCATTTCACTCTGTTTTCTCCTATATTGATAGATGTATTTGGAACTCTAAATCAAACACGGTTTGTGCTAGCTTCTTGAAACTTCACACAGTAAAGCAATTTCACATTGTAACTCTATGTTTTGTTTCCTTTTCATGTAGCTTTAAGCAGTGACTGGCGAGAAACACTTTCATTGAAAGGGGTTGCAAGCTTCCAAAAATTACGAGTCTCCAGAAATCTCAGCAAATATTTTTTCACCCAAACTGGATGATACTTTCAGGTAATGATCAGTACACTAAGCCCACTTGGTTCTCCAAATTTCATTCTTCTATGTTGAAGCGTTCGTTTCCAGTAACAGTTTCCATTCTGGCATTTCACTCTGTTTTCTCCTATATTGATAGATGTATTTGGAACTCTAAATCAAACACGGTTTGTGCTAGCTTCTTGAAACTTGACACAGTTTAGCAGTTTCACATTCTAACTCTATGTTTTGTTTCCTTTTCATGTAGCCCTAAGCAGTGACTGGCGAGAAACACTTTCATTGAAAGGGGTTGCAAGCTTCCAAAAATTACGAGTCTCCAGAAATCTCAGCAAATATTTTTTCACCCAAACTGGATGATACTTTCGGGTAATGATCAGTACACTAAGCCCACTTGGTTCCCCAAATTTCGTTCTTCTATGTTGAAGCGTTCGTTTCCAGTAACAGTTTGAATTTTGTCGTTTCACTCTGTTTTCTCCTATATTGATAGATGTATTTGGAACACTAAATCAAACACTGTTTGTGCTAGCTTCTTGAAACTTGACACAGTAAAGCAGTTTCACATTCTAACTCTATGTTTTGTTTCCTTTTCATGTAGCTTTAAGCAGTGACTGGCGAGAAACACCTTCATTGAAAGGGGTTGCAAGCTTCCAAAAATTACGAGTCTCCAGAAATCTCAGCAAATATTTTTTCACCCAAACTGGATGATACTTTCAGGTAATGATCAGTACACTAAGCCCACTCGGTTCTCCAAATTTCATTCTTCTATGTTGAAGCGTTCGTTTCCAGAAACAGTTTCCATTCTGGCATTTCACTCTGTTTTCTCCTATATTGATAGATGTATTTGGAACTCTAAATCAAACACGGTTTGTGCTAGCTTCTTGAAACTTGACACAGTAAAGCAGTTTCACATTCTAACTCTATGTTTTGTTTCCTTTTCTTGTAGCCCTAAGCAGAGACTGGCGAGAAACACTTTCATTGAAAGGGGTTGCAAGCTTCCAAAAATTACGAGTCTCCAGAAATCTCAGCAAATATTTTTTCACCCAAACTGGATGATACTTTCAGGTAATGATCAGTACACTTGGCCCACTTGGTTCTCCATATTTCGTTCTTCTATGTTGAAGCGTTCGTTTACACTAACAGTTTCCACTCTGGCATTTCACTCTGTTTTCTCCTATATTGATAGATGTATTTGGAACTCTAAATCAAACACGGTTTGTGCTAGCTTCTTGAAACTTGACACAGTAAAGCAGTTTCACATTCTAACTCTATGTTTTGTTTCCTTTTCATGTAGCCCTAAGCAGTGACTGGCGAGAAACACTTTCATTGAAAGGGGTTGCAAGCTTCCAAAAATTACGAGTCTCCAGAAATCTCAGCAAATATTTTTTCACCCAAACTGGATGATACTTTCAGGTAATGATCAGTACACTAAGCCCACTTGGTTCTCCAAATTTCATTCTTCTATGTTGAAGCGTTCGTTTCCAGTAACAGTTTCCACTCTGGCATTTCACTCTGTTTTCTCCTATATTGATAGATGTATTTGGAACTCTAAATCAAACACGGTTTGTGCTAGCTTCTTGAAACTTGACACAGTAAAGCAGTTTCACATTGTAACTCTATGTTTTGTTTCCTTTTCATGTAGCCCTAAGCAGTGACTGGCGAGAAACACTTTCATTGAAAGGGGTTGCAAGCTTCCAAAAATTACGAGTCTCCAGAAATCTCAGCAAATATTTTTTCACCCAAACTGGATGATACTTTCAGGTAATGATCAGTACACTAAGCCCACTTGGTTCCCCAAATTTCGTTCTTCTATGTTGAAGCGTTCGTTTCCAGTAACAGTTTGAATTTTGTCGTTTCACTCTGTTTTCTCCTATATTGATAGATGTATTTGGAACTCTAAATCAAACACGGTTTGTGCTAGCTTCTTGAAACTTGACACAGTAAAGCAGTTTCACATTGTAACTCTATGTTTTGTTTCCTTTTCATGTAGCTTTAAGCAGTGACTGGCGAGAAACACTTTCATTGAAAGGGGTTGCAAGCTTCCAAAAATTACGAGTCTCCAGAAATCTCAGCAAATATTTTTTCACCCAAACTGGATGATACTTTCAGGTAATGATCAGTACACTAAGCCCACTTGGTTCTCCAAATTTCATTCTTCTATGTTGAAGCGTTCGTTTCCAGTAACAGTTTGAATTTTGTCGTTTCACTCTGTTTTCTCCTATATTGATAGATGTATTTGGAACACTAAATCAAACACGGTTTGTGCTAGCTTCTTGAAACTTGACACAGTAAAGCAGTTTCACATTCTAACTTTATGTTTTGTTTCCTTTTCATGTAGCTTTAAGCAGTGACTGGCGAGAAACACTTTCATTGAAAGGGGTTGCAAGCTTCTAAAAATTACGAGTCTCCAGAAATCTCAGCAAATATTTTTTCACCCAAACTGGATGATACTTTCACGTAATGATCAGTACACTTGGCCCACTTGGTTCTCCAAATTTCGTTCTTCTATGTTGAAGCGTTCGTTTCCAGTAACAGTTTCCATTCTGGCATTTCACTCTGTTTTCTCCTATATTGATAGATGTATTTGGAACTCTAAATCAAACACGGTTTGTGCTAGCTTCTTGAAACTTCACACAGTAAAGCAGTTTCACATTCTAACTCTATGTTTTGTTTCCTTTTCTTGTAGCCCTAAGCAGAGACTGGCGAGAAACACTTTCATTGAAAGGGGTTGCAAGCTTCTAAAAATTACGAGTCTCCAGAAATCTCAGCAAATATTTTTTTACCCAAACTGGATGATACTTTCAGGTAATGATCAGTACACTTTGCCCACTTGGTTCTCCATATTTCGTTCTTCTATGTTGAAGCGTTCGTTTACACTAACAGTTTCCACTCTGGCATTTCACTCTGTTTCCTCCTATATTGATAGATGTATTTGGAACTCTAAATCAAACACGGTTTGTGCTAGCTTCTTGAAACTTGACACAGTAAAGCAGTTTCACATTCTAACTCTAAGTTTTGTTTCTTTTTCATGTAGCCCTAAGCAGTGACTGGCGAGAAACACTTTCATTGAAAGGGGTTGCAAGCTTCCAAAAATTACGAGTCTCCAGAAATCTCAGCAAATATTTTTTCACCCAAACTGCATGATACTTTCAGGTAATGATCAGTACACTAAGCTCACTTGGTTCCCCAAATTTCGTTCTTCTATGTTGAAGCATTCGTTTCCAGTAACAGTTTGAATTTTTGCGTTTCACTCTGTTTTCTCCTATATTGATAGATGTATTTGGAACTCTAAATCAAACACGGTTTGTGCTAGCTTCTTGAAACTTGACACAGTAAAGCAGTTTCACATTCTAACTCTATGTTTTGTTTCCTTTTCATGTAGCCCTAAGCAGTGACTGGCGAGAAACACTTTCATTGAAAGGGGTTGCAAGCTTCCAAAAATTACGAGTCTCCAGAAATCTCAGCAAATATTTTTTCACCCAAACTAGATGATACTTTCAGGTAATGATCAGTACACTAAGCCCTCTTGGTTCCCCAAATTTCGTTCTTCTATGTTGAAGCGTTCATTTCCAGTAACAGTTTGAATTTTGTCGTTTCACTCTGTTTTCTCCTATATTGATAGATGTATTTGGAACTCTAAATCAAACACGGTTTGTGCTAGCTTCTTGAAACTTGACACAGTAAAGCAGTTTCACATTGTAACTCTATGTTTTGTTTCCTTTTCATGTAGCTTTAAGCAGTGACTGGCGAGAAACACTTTCATTGAAAGGGGTTGCAAGCTTCTAAAACTTACGAGTCTCCAGAAATCTCAGCAAATATTTTTTCACCCAAACTGGATGATACTTTCACGTAATGATCAGTACACTTGGCCCACTTGGTTCTCCAAATTTCGTTCTTCTATGTTGAAGCGTTCGTTTCCAGTAACAGTTTCCATTCTGGCATTTCACTCTGTTTTCTCCTATATTGATAGATGTATTTGGAACTCTAAATCAAACACGGTTTGTGCTAGCTTCTTGAAACTTCACACAGTAAAGCAATTTCACATTGTAACTCTATGTTTTGTTTCCTTTTCATGTAGCTTTAAGCAGTGACTGGCGAGAAACACTTTCATTGAAAGGGGTTGCAAGCTTCCAAAAATTACGAGTCTCCAGAAATCTCAGCAAATATTTTTTCACCCAAACTGGATGATACTTTCAGGTAATGATCAGTACACTAAGCCCACTTGGTTCTCCAAATTTCATTCTTCTATGTTGAAGCGTTCGTTTCCAGTAACAGTTTCCATTCTGGCATTTCACTCTGTTTTCTCCTATATTGATAGATGTATTTGGAACTCTAAATCAAACACGGTTTGTGCTAGCTTCTTGAAACTTGACACAGTTTAGCAGTTTCACATTCTAACTCTATGTTTTGTTTCCTTTTCATGTAGCCCTAAGCAGTGACTGGCGAGAAACACTTTCATTGAAAGGGGTTGCAAGCTTCCAAAAATTACGAGTCTCCAGAAATCTCAGCAAATATTTTTTCACCCAAACTGGATGATACTTTCGGGTAATGATCAGTACACTAAGCCCACTTGGTTCCCCAAATTTCGTTCTTCTATGTTGAAGCGTTCGTTTCCAGTAACAGTTTGAATTTTGTCGTTTCACTCTGTTTTCTCCTATATTGATAGATGTATTTGGAACACTAAATCAAACACTGTTTGTGCTAGCTTCTTGAAACTTGACACAGTAAAGCAGTTTCACATTCTAACTCTATGTTTTGTTTCCTTTTCATGTAGCTTTAAGCAGTGACTGGCGAGAAACACCTTCATTGAAAGGGGTTGCAAGCTTCCAAAAATTACGAGTCTCCAGAAATCTCAGCAAATATTTTTTCACCCAAACTGGATGATACTTTCAGGTAATGATCAGTACACTAAGCCCACTCGGTTCTCCAAATTTCATTCTTCTATGTTGAAGCGTTCGTTTCCAGAAACAGTTTCCATTCTGGCATTTCACTCTGTTTTCTCCTATATTGATAGATGTATTTGGAACTCTAAATCAAACACGGTTTGTGCTAGCTTCTTGAAACTTGACACAGTAAAGCAGTTTCACATTCTAACTCTATGTTTTGTTTCCTTTTCTTGTAGCCCTAAGCAGAGACTGGCGAGAAACACTTTCATTGAAAGGGGTTGCAAGCTTCCAAAAATTACGAGTCTCCAGAAATCTCAGCAAATATTTTTTCACCCAAACTGGATGATACTTTCAGGTAATGATCAGTACACTTGGCCCACTTGGTTCTCCATATTTCGTTCTTCTATGTTGAAGCGTTCGTTTACACTAACAGTTTCCACTCTGGCATTTCACTCTGTTTTCTCCTATATTGATAGATGTATTTGGAACTCTAAATCAAACACGGTTTGTGCTAGCTTCTTGAAACTTGACACAGTAAAGCAGTTTCACATTCTAACTCTATGTTTTGTTTCCTTTTCATGTAGCCCTAAGCAGTGACTGGCGAGAAACACTTTCATTGAAAGGGGTTGCAAGCTTCCAAAAATTACGAGTCTCCAGAAATCTCAGCAAATATTTTTTCACCCAAACTGGATGATACTTTCAGGTAATGATCAGTACACTAAGCCCACTTGGTTCCCCAAATTTCGTTCTTCTATGTTGAAGCGTTCGTTTCCAGTAACAGTTTGAATTTTGTCGTTTCACTCTGTTTTCTCCTATATTGATAGATGTATTTGGAACACTAAATCAAACACGGTTTGTGCTAGCTTCTTGAAACTTGACACAGTAAAGCAGTTTCACATTCTAACTCTATGTTTTGTTTCCTTTTCATGTAGCTTTAAGCAGTGACTGGCGAGAAACACCTTCATTGAAAGGGGTTGCAAGCTTCCAAAAATTACGAGTCTCCAGAAATCTCAGCAAATACTTTTTCACCCAAACTGGATGATACTTTCAGGTAATGATCAGTACACTAAGCCCACTCGGTTCTCCAAATTTCATTCTTCTATGTTGAAGCGTTCGTTTCCAGTAACAGTTTCCATTCAGGCATTTCACTCTGTTTTCTCCTATATTGATAGATGTATTTGGAACTCTAAATCAAACACGGTTTGTGCTAGCTTCTTGAAACTTGACACAGTAAAGCAGTTTCACATTCTAACTCTATGTTTTGTTTCCTTTTCTTGTAGCCCTAAGCAGAGACTGGCGAGAAACACTTTCATTGAAAGGGGTTGCAAGCTTCTAAAAATTACGAGTCTCCAGAAATCTCAGCAAATATTTTTTCACCCAAACTGGATGATACTTTCAGGTAATGATCAGTACACTTGGCCCACTTGGTTCTCCATATTTCGTTCTTCTATGTTGAAGCGTTCATTTCCACTAACAGTTTCCACTCTGGCATTTCACTCTGTTTTCTCCTATATTGATAGATGTATTTGGAACTCTAAATCAAACACGGTTTGTGCTAGCTTCTTGAAACTTGACACAGTAAAGCAGTTTCACATTCTAACTCTAAGTTTTGTTTCTTTTTCATGTAGCCCTAAGCAGTGACTGGCGAGAAACACTTTCATTGAAAGGGGTTGCAAGCTTCCAAAAATTACGAGTCTCCAGAAATCTCAGCAAATATTTTTTCACCCAAACTGCATGATACTTTCAGGTAATGATCAGTACACTAAGCCCACTTGGTTCCCCAAATTTCGTTCTTCTATGTTGAAGCGTTCGTTTCCAGTAACAGTTTCCATTCTGGCATTTCACTCTGTTTTCTCCTATATTGATAGATGTATTTGGAACTCTAAATCAAACACGGTTTGTGCTAGCTTCTTGAAACTTGACACAGTAAAGCAGTTTCACATTCTAACTCTATGTTTTGTTTCCTTTTCATGTAGCCCTAAGCAGTGACTGGCGAGAAACACTTTCATTGAAAGGGGTTGCAAGCTTCCAAAAATTACGAGTCTCCAGAAATCTCAGCAAATATTTTTTCACCCAAACTGGATGATACTTTCAGGTAATGATCAGTACACTAAGCCCACTTGGTTCCCCAAATTTCGTTCTTCTATGTTGAAGCGTTCGTTTCCAGTAACAGTTTGAATTTTGTCGTTTCACTCTGTTTTCTCCTATATTGATAGATGTATTTGGAACACTAAATCAAACACGGTTTGTGCTAGCTTCTTGAAACTTGACACAGTAAAGCAGTTTCACATTCTAACTCTATGTTTTGTTTCCTTTTCATGTAGCTTTAAGCAGTGACTGGCGAGAAACACCTTCATTGAAAGGGGTTGCAAGCTTCCAAAAATTACGAGTCTCCAGAAATCTCAGCAAATACTTTTTCACCCAAACTGGATGATACTTTCAGGTAATGATCAGTACACTAAGCCCACTCGGTTCTCCAAATTTCATTCTTCTATGTTGAAGCGTTCGTTTCCAGTAACAGTTTCCATTCAGGCATTTCACTCTGTTTTCTCCTATATTGATAGATGTATTTGGAACTCTAAATCAAACACGGTTTGTGCTAGCTTCTTGAAACTTGACACAGTAAAGCAGTTTCACATTCTAACTCTATGTTTTGTTTCCTTTTCTTGTAGCCCTAAGCAGAGACTGGCGAGAAACACTTTCATTGAAAGGGGTTGCAAGCTTCCAAAAATTACGAGTCTCCAGAAATCTCAGCAAATATTTTTTCACCCAAACTGGATGATACTTTCAGGTAATGATCAGTACACTTGGCCCACTTGGTTCTCCATATTTCGTTCTTCTATGTTGAAGCGTTCATTTCCACTAACAGTTTCCACTCTGGCATTTCACTCTGTTTTCTCCTATAATGATAGATGTATTTGGAACTCTAAATCAAACACGGTTTGTGCTAGCTTCTTGAAACTTGACACAGTAAAGCAGTTTCACATTCTAACTCTAAGTTTTGTTTCTTTTTCATGTAGCCCTAAGCAGTGACTGGCAAGAAACACTTTCATTGAAAGGGGTTGCAAGCTTCCAAAAATTACGAGTCTCCAGAAATCTCAGCAAATATTTTTTCACCCAAACTGCATGATACTTTCAGGTAATGATCAGTACACTAAGCCCACTTGGTTCCCCAAATTTCGTTCTTCTATGTTGAAGCGTTCGTTTCCAGTAACAGTTTGAATTTTTGCGTTTCACTCTGTTTTCTCCTATATTGATAGATGTATTTGGAACTCTAAATCAAACACGGTTTGTGCTAGCTTCTTGAAACTTGACACAGTAAAGCAGTTTCACATTGTAACTCTATGTTTTGTTTCCTTTTCATGTAGCCCTAAGCAGTGACTGGCGAGAAACACTTTCATTGAAAGGGGTTGCAAGCTTCCAAAAATTACGAGTCTTCAGAAATCTCAGCAAATATTTTTTCACCCAAACTAGATGATACTTTCAGGTAATGATCAGTACACTAAGCCCTCTTGGTTCCCCAAATTTCGTTCTTCTATGTTGAAGCGTTCGTTTACACTAACAGTTTCCACTCTGGCATTTCACTCTGTTTTCTCATATTGATAGATGTATTTGGAACTCTAAATCAAACACGGTTTGTGCTAGCTTCTTGAAACTTGACACAGTAAAGCAGTTTCACATTCTAACTCTATGTTTTGTTTCCTTTTCATGTAGCACTAAGCAGTGACTGGCGAGAAACACTTTCATTGAAAGGGGTTGCAAGCTTCCAAAAATTACGAGTCTCCAGAAATCTCAGCAAATATTTTTTCACCCAAACTAGATGATACTTTCAGGTAATGATCAGTACACTAAGCCCTCTTGGTTCCCCAAATTTCGTTCTTCTATGTTGAAGCGTTCGTTTCCAGTAACAGTTTGAATTTTGTCGTTTCACTCTGTTTTCTCCTATATTGATAGATGTATTTGGAACTCTAAATCAAACACGGTTTGTGCTAGCTTCTTGAAACTTGACACAGTAAAGCAGTTTCACATTCTAACTCTATGTTTTGTTTCCTTTTCATGTAGCCCTAAGCAGTGACTGGCGAGAAACACTTTCATTGAAAGGGGTTGCAAGCTTCCAAAAATTACGAGTCTCCAGAAATCTCAGCAAATATTTTTTCACCCAAACTGGATGATACTTTCAGGTAATGATCAGTACACTAAGCCCACTCGGTTCCCCAAATTTCGTTCTTCTATGTTGAAGCGTTCGTTTCCAGTAACAGTTTGAATTTTGTCGTTTCACTCTGTTTTCTCCTATATTGATAGATGTATTTGGAACACTAAATCAAACACGGTTTGTGCTAGCTTCTTGAAACTTGACACAGTAAAGCAGTTTCACATTCTAACTCTATGTTTTGTTTCCTTTTCATGTAGCTTTAAACAGTGACTGGCGAGAAACACCTTCATTGAAAGGGGTTGCAAGCTTCCAAAAATTACGAGTCTCCAGAAATCTCAGCAAATATTTTTTCACCCAAACTGGATGATACTTTCAGGTAATGATCAGTACACTTGGCCCACTTGGTTCTCCATATTTCGTTCTTCTATGTTGAAGCGTTCGTTTACACTAACAGTTTCCACTCTGGCATTTCACTCTGTTTTCTCCTATATTGATAGATGTATTTGGAACTCTAAATCAAACACGGTTTGTGCTAGCTTCTTGAAACTTGACACAGTAAAGCAGTTTCACATTCTAACTCTATGTTTTGTTTCCTTTTCATGTAGCCCTAAGCAGTGACGGGCGAGAAACACTTTCATTGAAAGGGGTTGCAAGCTTCCAAAAATTACGAGTCTCCAGAAATCTCAGCAAATATTTTTTCACCCAAACTGGATGATACTTTCAGGTAATGATCACTACACTAAGCCCACTTGGTTCCCCAAATTTCGTTCTTCTATGTTGAAGCGTTCGTTTCCAGTAACAGTTTGAATTTTGTCGTTTCACTCTGTTTTCTCCTATATTGATAGATGTATTTGGAACACTAAATCAAACACGGTTTGTGCTAGCTTCTTGAAACTTGACACAGTAAAGCAGTTTCACATTCTAACTCTATGTTTTGTTTCCTTTTCATGTAGCTTTAAGCAGTGACTGGCGAGAAACACCTTCATTGAAAGGGGTTGCAAGCTTCCAAAAATTACGAGTCTCCAGAAATCTCAGCAAATACTTTTTCACCCAAACTGGATGATACTTTCAGGTAATGATCAGTACACTAAGCCCACTCGGTTCTCCAAATTTCATTCTTCTATGTTGAAGCGTTCGTTTCCAGTAACAGTTTCCATTCTGGCATTTCACTCTGTTTTCTCCTATATTGATAGATGTATTTGGAACTCTAAATCAAACACGGTTTGTGCTAGCTTCTTGAAACTTGACACAGTAAAGCAGTTTCACATTCTAACTCTATGTTTTGTTTCCTTTTCTTGTAGCCCTAAGCAGAGACTGGCGAGAAACACTTTCATTGAAAGGGGTTGCAAGCTTCCAAAAATTACGAGTCTCCAGAAATCTCAGCAAATATTTTTTCACCCAAACTGGATGATACTTTCAGGTAATGATCAGTACACTTGGCCCACTTGGTTCTCCATATTTCGTTCTTCTATGTTGAAGCGTTCATTTCCACTAACAGTTTCCACTCTGGCATTTCACTCTGTTTTCTCCTATATTGATAGATGTATTTGGAACTCTAAATCAAACACGGTTTGTGCTAGCTTCTTGAAACTTGACACAGTAAAGCAGTTTGACATTCTAACTCTAAGTTTTGTTTCTTTTTCATGTAGCCCTAAGCAGTGACTGGCGAGAAACACTTTCATTGAAAGGGGTTGCAAGCTTCCAAAAATTACGAGTCTCCAGAAATCTCAGCAAATATTTTTTCACCCAAAAAGCATGATACTTTCAGGTAATGATCAGTACACTAAGCCCACTTGGTTCCCCAAATTTCGTTCTTCTATGTTGAAGCGTTCGTTTCCAGTAACAGTTTCCATTCTGGCATTTCACTCTGTTTTCTCCTATATTGATAGATGTATTTGGAACTCTAAATCAAACACGGTTTGTGCTAGCTTCTTGAAACTTGACACAGTAAAGCAGTTTCACATTCTAACTCTATGTTTTGTTTCCTTTTCATGTAGCCCTAAGCAGTGACTGGCGAGAAACACTTTCAT